>NC_132838.1:77714644-78332858 GCF_048164855.1 Canis lupus baileyi
CACAGCATTTGGGAAATGGCAACAATTATAGTTGTATATGTTATTTAGTAATGACCCTGAAGAATTTGAGTAATAATCCTAAAGTTGGAATGATGAAGGTGGGAAGTAGGTTCAATGCAGATACTCCTGTTGAGAGCTTGGACTTGGAGAAATACAGGCATTTCTTCTTGAGCATACTGGCAGTTGTTAAGGGCTTTGTGATCAAAGATAACTTGGGATCTTGCTTTAAGGTGTCACTGGTGGTTTCTGATGAACTACTTGATCTCATACATAGGAATTTAACTGAGTGACTTCCTCCTGAATCCTTAACAAATTCTTTGAAATATAACATTTCAGAGACATTGAGGATTATTTGACATGCTAAGCAACATGCATTATCTCTTCAGATGTCCAACAGTTACATATTTTGCATCTTTCAAATCAAGATACCCGAGAAAGTCAATGGGAAGAATTACAGCAATGATAAAATTAAAGAACTTCAACTCAATCCCCAAATTCAACAAGAATATTTTCCAGGCAGAATGGAAGGTAGAAAAATAAGAAAGGTACTCTCTTCTTGGAGGGACACAACACAAATAACTACAATACATGTTTTAGAGTAGAGACAGGGATAACTAGAATTTACATAAGGAAAAGAGATATTAATTCTGAGAGCAAGGGTATGGAAAGTAGCCAAGGAATAGTTGGCTTTGGAGTCTGGGTCTTGAAGGTTGGTTGGGGGCTGATAAATGGAAGAAGGAAAAGAGTACTTGAGACAGAAAGAACACATGAATAAAGGCACATAAGTGGGAAAAGGAGAAAATTACTGAAGAGAACTGCAGTTTAAATAAATTAATATGCTATTTGAGAAGCGTGACCAAAAGTAGATTCATGGTAACATTTCCCAACTAGAGGTGTGCTGCTGTCTTGAAAAATGAGTAGTGATGTCTGAGAGTGGAAAATACCAGCTTTGCTTTGCCCTGTAGGGGATGCAAGTAATGATCTGCCCACCCAGCTACTGTTGATTACTGCAGCTCAGGGAGCTCCAATAGTTACAACAGAGAAAGGAAGCTCTATAATTGATTGACAGGTTCCCGGAAACTGAGTGTCTGCTCCCTTTATTATTTGTTCTCTCTTCACCATCACTTGGCAATTTATGGTATTTCGGTGTGGATGAAAGGAATGAGTTTGAGTTGTTTTACTGAAAAGAAAGTGTAAAGATCCACAGATTCAAATGCAATATAATAACTATGTGTTAATCCTTTCCCTGAAAGTCTGATTTAAGCCAACTGGAGTCAGAATTTTTATTATTTTTGTAATGCCACTATCATGACTTTCCTCTAAGAAATTTGTAGGATTTTGTCAATTTAGATTGCTTACAGGGTCAGTTTATCCATTAGGCACAGTAGGCATATGGCTGATGACCCTCAACATATTAGGGTGTCACAATTTTTTTTTAAATTTCTTTTAGGGGGGAGGAGCAAGATGGCGGAAGAGTAGGGTCCCCAAATCACCTGTCTCCACCAAATTACCTAGAAAACCTTCCAATCATCCTGAAAATCTATGAATTCGGCCTGAGAATTAAAGAGAAACCAGCTGGAATGCTACAGTGAGAAGAGTTCGCGCTTCTATCAAGGTAGGAAGACGGGGAAAAAGAAGTAAAGAAACAAAGGCCTCCAAGGGGGAGGGGCCGCGAGGAGCCGGGCTGAGGCCGGGGCGAGTGTCCCCAGGACAGGAGAGCCCCGTCCCGGAGACGCAGGAGCTGCACCGACCTTCCCGGGCGGAAAGGGGCTCGCAGGGAGTTGGAGCAGGACCCAGGAACGCGGGGATGCACTCGGGCTCCCGGGGACAGTAACAGCAACTGCGCGCCCAGGAGAGTGCGCCGAGCTCCCTAAGGGCTGCAGCGCGCACGGCGGGACCCGGAGCAGCTCTGGGGGCTCGGGCGGCGGCTCCGCGGAGGGAGGAGGGGGCGGGAGCGCGAATCCACCAGCGCAGGCTCCGGAACACAGGGCGCCGGGACACAGCCCAGGATCCGGCCTCCCCCCGGGACAGGCAGAGGCCGGGAGGGCCCAGGACAGCAAGGACGCTCCTGCCCCGAGCTGAGCAGATCAGCGGCCCCGCCCCGGAGCCTCCAGACCCTGCAGACGGAGTTCCTGCCAGAGCTCAATCCAGGTTTCCAGAGCTGCCCCGCCACTGGGGCTGTTCCTCCTGCGGCCTCACGGGGTAAACAACCCCCACTGAGCCCTGCACCAGGCAGGGGCACAGCAGCTCCCCCAAGTGCTAACACCTGAAAATCAGCACAGCAGGCCCCTCCCCCAGAAGACCAGCTAGACGGACAAGTTCCAGGGGAAGCCAAGGGACTTAAAGTACACAGAATCAGAAGATACTCCCCGGTGGTTCTTTTTTTTTGTTTGTTTGTTTGTTTTGTTTTGTTTTGTTTTGTTTTGCTTTTTGATTTGTTTCCTTCCCCCACCCCCTTTTTTTCTCCTTTCTTTTTCTTTCTCTTTTTCTTCTTCTTTTTTTTTTTTCCGTTTTTTTTCTTCCCTTTTTTTTCTCTTTCTCTTTTCTTTCCTTCTTTCTCTCCTCTCTTTTTCTCCTTTTCCCAATACAACTTGCTTTTGGCCACTCTGCACTGAGCAGAATGACTAGAAGGAAAACCTCACCTCAAAAGAAAGAATCAGAAACAGTCCTCTCTCCCACAGAGTTACAAAATTTGGATTACAGTTCAATGTCAGAAAGCCAATTCAGAAGCACTATTATACAGCTACTGGTGGCTCTAGAAAAAAGCATAAAGGACTCAAGAGACTTCATGACTGCAGAATTTAGAGCTAATCAGGCAGAAATTAAAAATCAATTGAATGAGATGCAATCCAAACTAGAAGTCCTAACGACGAGGGTTAACGAGGTGGAAGAACGAGTGAGTGACATAGAAGACAAGTTGATAGCAAAGAGGGAAACTGAGGAAAAAAGAGACAAACAATTAAAAGACCATGAAGATAGATTAAGGGAAATAAACGACAGCCTGAGAAAGAAAAACTGCGTTTAATTGGGGTTCCCGAGGGCGCCGAAAGGGACAGAGGGCCAGAATATGTATTTGAACAAATTCTAGCTGAAAACTTTCCTAATCTGGGAAGGGAAACAGGCGTTCAGATCCAGGAAATACAGAGATCCCCCCCTAAAATCAATAAAAACCGTTCAACACCTCGACATTTAATAGTGAAGCTTGCAAATTCCAAAGATAAAGAGAAGATCCTTAAAGCAGCAAGAGACAAGAAATCCCTGACTTTTATGGGGAGGAGTATTAGGGTAACAGCAGACCTCTCCACAGAGACCTGGCAGGCCAGAAAGGGCTGGCAGGATATATTCAGGGTCCTAAATGAGAAGAACATGCAACCAAGAATACTTTATCCAGCAAGGCTCTCATTCAAAATGGAAGGAGACATAAAGAGCTTCCAAGACAGGCAGCAACTGAAAGAATATGTGACCTCCAAACCAGCTCTGCAAGAAATTTTAAGGGGGACTCTTAAAATTCCCCTTTAAGAAGAAGTTCTGTGGAACAGTCCACAAAAACAAAGACTGAATAGATATCATGATGACACTGAACTCATATCTCTCAATAGTAACTCTGAATGTGAACGGGCTTAATGACCCCATCAAAAGGCGCAGGGTTTCAGACTGGATAAAAAAGTAGGACCCATCTATTTGCTGTCTACAAGAGACTCATTTTAGACTGAAGGACACCTACAGCCTGAAAATAAAAGGTTGGAGAACCATTTACCATTCGAATGGTCCTCAAAAGAAAGCAGGGGTAGCCATCCTTATATCAGATAAACTAAAATTTACCCCAAAGACTGTAGTGAGAGATGAAGAGGGACACTATATCATACTTAAAGGATCTATTCAACAAGAGGACTTAACAATCCTCAATATATATGCCCCGAATGTGGGAGCTGCCAAATATATCAATCAATTATTAACCAAAGTGAAGAAATACTTAGATAATAATACACTTATACTTGGTGATTCAATCTAGCTCTTTCTATACTCGATAGGTCTTCTAAGCAAAACATCTCCAAAGAAACGAGAGCTTTAAATGATACACCGGACCAGATGGATTTCACATATATCTACAGAACTTTACATCCAAACTCAACTGAATACACATTCTTCTCAAGCGCACATGGAACTTTCTCCAGAATAGACCATATATTGGGTCACAAATCGGGTCTGAACCGATACCAAAAGATTGGGATTGTCCCCTGCATATTCTCAGACCATAATGCCTTGAAATTAGAACTAAATCACAACAAGAAGTTTGGAAGGACCTCAAACACGTGGAGGTTAAGGACCATCCTGCTAAAAGATAAAAGGGTCAACCAGGAAATTAAGGAAGAATTAAAAAGATTCATGGAAACTAATGAGAATGAAGATACAACCGTTCAAAATCTTTGGGATGCAGCAAAAGCAGTCCTAAGGGGGAAATACATCGCAATACAAGCATACATTCAAAAACTGGAAAGAACTCAAATACAAAAGCTAACCTTACACATAAAGGAGCTAGAGAAAAAACAGCAAATAGATCCTACACCCAAGAGAAGAAGGGAGTTAATAAAGATTCGAGCAGAACTCAACGAAATTGAGACCAGAAGAACTGTGGAACAGATCAACAAAACCAGGAGTTGGTTCTTTGAAAGAATTAATAAGATAGATAAACCATTAGCCAGCCTTATTAAAAAGAAGAGAGAGAAGACTCAAATTAATAAAATCATGAATGAGAAAGGAGAGATCACTACCAACACCAAGGAAATACAAACGATTTTAAAAACATATTATGAACAGCTATACGCCAATAAATTAGGCAATCTAGAAGAAATGGACGCATTCCTGGAAAGCCACAAACTACCAAAACTGGAACAGGAAGAAATAGAAAACCTGAACAGGCCAATAACCAGGGAGGAAATGGAAGCAGTCATCAAAAACCTCCCAAGACACAAGAGTCCAGGGCCAGATGGCTTCCCAGGGGAATTTTATCAAACGTTTAAAGAAGAAACCATACCTATTCTCCTAAAGCTGTTTGGAAAGATAGAAAGTGATGGAGTACTTCCAAATTCGTTCTATGAGGCCAGCATCACCTTAATTCCAAAACCAGACAAAGACCCCACCAAAAAGGAGAATTACAGACCAATATCCCTGATGAACATGGATGCAAAAATTCTCAACAAGATACTGGCCAATAGGATCCAACAGTACATTAAAAAAATTATTCACCATGACCAAGTAGGATTTATCCCTGGGACACAAGGCTGGTTCAACACCCGTAAAACAATCAATGTGATTCATCATATCAGCAAGAGAAAAACCAAGAACCATATGATCCTCTCATTGGATGCAGAGAAAGCATTTGACAAAATACAGCATCCATTCCTGATCAAAACTCTTCAGAGTGTAGGGATAGAGGGAACATTCCTCGACATCTTAAAAGCCATCTATGAAAAGCCCACAGCAAATATCATTCTCAATGGGGAAGCACTGGGAGCCTTTCCCCTAAGATCAGGAACAAGACAGGGATGTCCACTCTCACCACTGCTGTTCAACATAGTACTGGAAGTCCTAGCCTCAACAATCAGACAACAAAAAGACATTAAAGGCATTCAAATTGGCAAAGAAGAAGGCAAACTCTCCCTCTTCGCCGATGACATGATACTCTACATAGAAAACCCAAAAGTCTCCACCCCAAGATTGCTGGAACTCATACAGCAATTCGGTAGCGTGGCAGGATACAAAATCAATGCCCAGAAGTCAGTGGCATTTCTATACACTAACAATGAGACTGAAGAAAGAGAAATTAAGGAGTCAATCCCATTTACAATTGCACCCAAAAGCATAAGATACCTAGGAATAAACCTAACCAAAGATGTAAAGGATCTATACCCTCAAAACTATAGAACACTTCTGAAAGAAATTGAGGAAGACACAAAGAGATGGAAAAATATTCCATGCTCATGGATTGGCAGAATTAATATTGTGAAAATGTCAATGTTACCCAGGGCAATATACACGTTTAATGCAATCCCTATCAAAATACCATGGACTTTCTTCAGAGAGTTAGAACAAATTATTTTAAGATTTGTGTGGAATCAGAAAAGACCCCGAATAGCCAGGGGAATTTTAAAAAAGAAAACCATATCTGGGGGCATCACAATGCCAGATTTCAGGTTGTACTACAAAGCTGTGGTCATCAAGACAGTGTGGTACTGGCACAAAAACAGACACATAGATCAGTGGAACAGAATAGAGAATCCAGAAGTGGACCCTGAACTTTATGGGCAACTAATATTCGATAAAGGAGGAAAGACTATCCATTGGAAGAAAGACAGTCTCTTCAATAAATGGTGCTGGGAAAATTGGACATCCACATGCAGAAGAATGAAACTAGACCACTCTCTTTCACCATACACAAAGATAAACTCAAAATGGATGAAAGATCTAAATGTGAGACAAGATTCCATCAAAATCCTAGAGGAGAACACAGGCAACACCCTTTTTGAACTCGGCCATAGTAACTTCTTGCAAGATACATCCACAAAGGCAAAAGAAACAAAAGCAAAAATGAACTATTGGGACTTCATCAAGATAAGAAGCTTTTGCACAGCAAAGGATACAGTCAACAAAACTCAAAGACAACCTACAGAATGGGAGAAGATATTTGCAAATGACATATCAGATAAAGGGCTAGTTTCCAAGATCTATAAAGAACTTATCAAACTCAACACCAAAGAAACAAACAATCCAATCATGAAATGGGCAAAAGACATGAACAGAAATCTCACAGAGGAAGACATAGACATGGCCAACATGCACATGAGAAAATGCTCTGCATCACTTGCCATCAGGGAAATACAAATCAAAACCACAATGAGATACCACCTCACACCAGTGAGAATGGGGAAAATTAACAAGGCAGGAAACAACCAATGTTGGAGAGGATGTGGAGAAAAGGGAACCCTCATACACTGTTGGTGGGAATGTGAACTGGTGCAGCCACTCTGGAAAACTGTGTGGAGGTTCCTCAAACAGTTAAAAATATACCTGCCCTACGACCCAGCAATTGCACTGTTGGGGATTTACCCCAAAGAGACAAATGCAATGCAACGCCGGGACACCTGCACCCCGATGTTTATAGCAGCAATGGCCACGATAGCCAAACTGTGGAAGGAGCCTCGGTGTCCAACGAAAGATGAATGGATAAAGAAGATGTGGTTTATGTATACAATGGAATATTACTCAGCTATTAGAAATGACAAATACCCACCATTTGCTTCAACGTGGATGGAACTGGAGGGTATTATGCTGAGTGAAGTAAGCCAGTCGGAGAAGGACAAACATTATATGTTCTCATTCATTTGGGGAATATAAATAATAGTGAAAGGGAATATAAGGGAAGGGGGAAGAAATGTGTGGGAAATATCAGAAAGGGAGACAGAACGTAAAGACTGCTAACTCTGGGAAACAAACTAGGGGTGGTGGAAGGGGAGGGGGGGGGTGGGAGTGAATGGGTGTCGGGCACTGGGGGTTATTCTGTATGTTAGTAAATTGAACACCAATAAAAAATAAATTAAAAAAAAAAGAGAGAGGAATTCTGCAGCAAAAAATAAAAAAAATAAAAATAAAATTTCTTTTAACATCAGGAGAGGAAACAAACTTTTTGAATTAAAGAAAAAGTCTCATTTTTTTTTAAATGAAAATTTTAGGGTCCTTGAAAACTCTATTAAATTTTGCCTAAGGTAGGAAAACAGTTGAAGTATTTAAAGTTACATCAAAAGCTGGGGTGCCTGGTTGGCTCAGTAGGTAGATCTTGGGATACTAGATCTCAGGATTATGGGTTTGGGCCCCATATTGGGTTAGATCACTTAAAAAATAAAATCTTAAAAAAATAAAAAAATATATATCAAAAGTAAAGTTTAAAATTAATATTGTTATGGAAGAAGAGGCTCATAAAGGCAAAAGTGCCCAAGACCTATGAAAGTCATAATATGGCCCCTCCGACACCTCAACAGAAGTTCTCTAACAAAAGAGCTTTTTTCCCATCTCACTAAAATTAATGGAAAAGTCACAGAATTTAAAATAAATGACTCAGATTTGAATACACTTTTACCACTTATTCTCTATGTGACCTTGAGCAACTTGTTAGCCTATCCAAACTTCTTTTTGCCCATCAGTTTATGAATATCACAACTATTATCCTGTCTTTGGCCCTGCCATATTCAATAGCTCAGGCCTTTATGTTTACTGTTTTAGGAAAGGAAAAACATGAGTGAATACCCAAGGCTGAAATATCTGGATCATATAATAAACACGTATTTAATTTTATGAGAAAGCATCAAGTTGTTTTGTGTAGTGGTTGTGTCATTTTGAAAATTTTATTTATTTATTTACCATTTTTAAAAATTTTAGATATATATAGATAGAGAGAACAGGGTGAGGAGCAGAGGGGAAGGGAGAAGGATAAGCAGACTCTGCTCTGAGGGGGGAGCCCGATGAGGAGCTCAATCTCTTAATCCTGAGATCAAAATCAAGAGTTGGGTGCTCAGTAGACTGAACCACTGAAGCATCAAATGGTTGTACCATTTTGTATTACCAAGATCAATGGATGAAAGTTCTAGGTGCCTTTCATCCTTGATAGCATTTGGTATTATTAGTATTACTTACTTTAACCATGCCAATAGATATGTAGGAATGCATCATTCTGGTTTTAATTTCAATTTCCTTAATGACTAATGATGCTCAATATATTTTAATGTATTTATTTTTCATCCATATACTCCCTTTGTTATCCAAGTCTTGAATATTTTTTATTGGGTTGCTTATTTTCTTACTGTTGAAGTTTAAGAGCTTTTTATATATTCTAGATATAAGTCCTTTGTCAGGTATGTGAACTGCACATATTTTATCCTTGTCTGTTGCTTGTCTTTCCATTCTTATAATAGTGTTTTTGATAAAGTATAAATCTTTAATTTTTATACATCCAATTTATAAACTTTCTCTTTTATAGATCGTGCTTTTGGTGCCACATCTAAGAGCTCTCTGCCCACCTCTAGATCATGAAAATTTCTTTCTTTGGAGACATTATAAATGATTTTAAAATTTCAGTTTCTAACTGTATATTGTCAGCATATAGAAATACAAATAGAATATAGAATATAGAAATTCTTGTGTCTGTATTGACTATATGTATAGTCACTAAACTCACCTTTAATTTTCGAGTTTTGTTTTGCCTTTTTGGAGATTCTGCTAGATTTTCCACATAATCATGTCATCTATACGTAATGGGTTTTAATTTTTCTTTTCTGATATGTGTAGCTTTTAAATATATCTTTTGCCTTTTGCAATGGCAAGACCTTCCAATATGATGTTAAATAGGAATATTGAGTGGACATCCTCATCTTGTTCCTAATCTTGGGGGGAATCAGTCTTTCACTTTTACAAAATCTTTCACAAGATCATTAAATGTATGTTGGCTGTAGGTTTTTTATAGATGCCTTTTATCAGGTTGTAGAAGTTCTTATATATTCTTCGTTTGCTGAAAATTTTTTACAGAATAAACGTTGAATTATGTCAAATGTTTCTTTTACATCTATTGATAGGATCATGTGGATTTTATTATCCTTTAGAATATTAATGTGATGGATTACCTTGATTGATTTTCAAATATTAAGCCAGTCTTACACTCCTGGAATAAATTCTGCTTGGTTATAGATGATGATGATGATGATGATGATGATGATGATGATGATGATAATGATGATGTTGATGATGATGATTTTATTCCTGAACTCAATTTAGTAATATATTGTTGAGGGTTTTTTGCATTTATGATAAAGAGAAGTATTGGTCTACAGGATTCTTTTCTTGAACTGTTTTGTTCGGTTTGGGTGTCAGGATAATGCTAGACTAAAAAAGATTGTTTGCAAAATTTTTCTGGGTCTTCTATTAACTGAAATATATTATTTGGAATTGGTGTTAATTCCTTTTAAATGTTTAATAGTATCCCCTAGTAAGATAATATGGGAGTGCAGATTACTTTTTCAGAGATTTTAAACTACAAATTTAAATTCTTTAATAGTTAAAAACTCTTATCTATTTCATCTTCAGAGTTTTACTCCTGTATGATTTCTGAGGAGTTTGTCCAATTCATCTAAATTGTTTAATTATTTGCGTAGAGTTGATTGTAGTATTCCCTTATTATTCTTTTAAAGCCATCATGGTCTACAATGACATCTCCTACATCATTCATGTTACTGGTAATTTGTGTTTCTCTTTTTTTAATTTGTAGTGCTAGAAGTTTATCAATTTTATTATTTTTTAAACAAGACTTCAGTTTCATTGATTTTTCTCTAATATTTTATTGTTTTAAATTTTATCGATTTCTGCTGCTAACGTTATTGTTTCTTTCCTTGTATTTTATTTGGTTTAGTTTACTTTTTTTGTGTCCAGTTTCTTTGTGTGCATGTGTGTGTGTGTGTGTCTAGTTTCTTAAGATAGAAGCTTAGATTGTTGATTCAGGATCTTTATTCTTTTGTAATAAAAGTATTTAATGCTATTTGAAATTATCTTCTATGCAGTAAAATAGCTGCATTCTAAAAATATTTTATGCATTGCATTTTTATTTATTATATTGTATCTATTCAGTTCAAAATATTTTTTCAATTTCCCTTGATACTTCTTCTTTGACTCACAGATTGTTTAGAAGCTTTGTTCAACCACCAGTATGGAGACTTTTCTGCTATCTTTCTTCCTTAATTTCCAGTTTAATTCTATTATGATCAGAAAACACACTTTTTATGATTTCAATTCTTTGAAATGTATTAATGTTTGCTTTGTGACACATAATATGATCTTGGTGAATATTTCATGGACACTTAAAAGAATGTATACTCTGCTATTGCTTGGTGCATTTTATACTTGTAAATTTATAAGCACAATGACAGATTACAATATAAATGTCAATTACATCTACATGGTTGATAATATTAATCTGTAGCCTTACTGGTTTTCTGTTGACTAGTTTTATCCTTTACTAAAAGTGTTGAAGTCTGCAACTATAATTGTGGATTGTCCATTTCTCTTTTTAGTTCTGTCAGTTTTACTTTATATATTTTGGATTTATATTAGTTTGCTAGTGCAGTGCCACAAACCGAGGGTTAAACAACCGGAAAGTATTTTCTCACAGTTCTCTAGGCTAAGAGGCCAAGATCAAATGGTTGGCAGAGTTTTTCTTTTTGGGGTAGGTCTCTCTCCTGGGCTTATGAATGGTTTATGGTTGTCTTAATTTCCTCTTCTTGTAAAGGCACCCATCATGTTGGATTAGAGTTCATCCTAACGACCTCATTTAACTTTATCTCTTTAAGAACCCTATATCTAAATACACATTCTGAGGTACTGCACGTTAGGAGATAGGAATTTGGGGAGTTCACAAGCCATAACACTCCTCCTTCTGGTTTCCTTAAATCCATGGACTTCTCATGTGCAAAATGCATTCAATAGCCCCAGACATCTTAACACATACCAGCATCAACTCTAAGCCCAAAATTTCATTTAAATATCATCTAAATCAAGTATGAGTGAGATTCCATATTTGATTCATCATAAGGCAAAATTCCTCTTCAGGCCCACCAGGATGACAGCCCATCCTTTTAGCTCTTTTGAGTGTATGCACATTTTGGCTTGCTTATGTTTTCTTGGTGAATTTACTCTTTATTATTATTATAAGTCCATTATTGCTCATAGTTCTCTAATTCCTATGAAAGATACACTATTTATTTACTAGGTCCTCTTATTTACTAATTCTATGGAGGTGAACTCAAGCCATACTTAGACCAGTTTTTCTCAAAGAATTAGACTGGATTAAGACCTTTTAGAAGCCCTGAGCATTGGGAAGATTAAGGTGCCTCTAATATTTATTTCACATTTATTTCATGATAAAACTATGTAATAAAGTAATATTAGACATTAAAATAAAAAGTACATGTAACCTAAAATTAAAACTAGATTCTTTCTAGAAATGAACACATTCATTGAAGCCAAACTTTCTTATTTGCTGGTACCCTAAGTAAATTCTTGGTCTTCTATTAGGTAATTAACCATTGCCAATGAGTGTTCCATAGAATGTAGCCAAAATTGTCCTTTGATCCAATAAATTTGGGAAATTGGAAATGTCAAATATAATATCTCTCCAAAAGATATTAGGCTCTTAAATGTTTTCAGAGGTCCAAATTTAATAAAAACAATTTAAAATTATTGAACTCCATATATTATAATTAATTTCACCATAGAACTGCTTTTCCCATAATGCCAAATAATATCCCATAAAATATGTTTTCCTCTTAGCACATTTTGGAAAATATTACAGAGTACTACATCATTTTCTAAGCAGTTATTATGTGTTGTGTAAATATTCTAAAATATTACATACTTTACATTATTTATAACATGTCATATTTGGGGCATCACTACTGATGCTATAAGGTAAATATTATTATCTTTTTTGGCAGATGAGGAAATTGATACAGCGAGTTCACATAGCTTTCAACAGTGGAGCTAGAACAGACTTCATTCACTCCTTTTCATAATTTACTCAGCATGGAACAGCAGCCCTTCATTTTTTCTTTCCTAGGAACGGGTTCCCTTCTCTTCTCATCAACCTTGACTCAAACTCCGGAGGGCCCCCACCCTTATTTACATACACTATTCTAGTAGACTTCTGCCCTCTGATCCTTAATTCCCATGTGGCTCTGACTTTAGATTTATTCGGTTTTTCAAATGAAACTGATACTAGAGAAAATCACAGGGTTGTATATTTCACCTGTGGCCTGCCACAGTCCTCTTTCAGTCTGGTTAAAACCAGGAGGCCCTGAAAGACTAAAAATAGTTGCTGTGGTGTTAGATAGCAAGAGGAAGAAAAAAAAAGTAAACGGATGAGGTAGATGTCAGGAGAGAATGATATGTTAGGGGGCAGCCACTGATGAGTTGGATATACCCTATCCTCAGTTCTCAGTCTCCAAATTGAGGGAGAAAAGAATTTGATGGTATCAGAAAGGCATACTGTTACCCAGAAATCCTGTGCATCTCAAAATATTCAAGGGACTCCCAGCAAGTCTTTTTTCAAGGAGTAAGATATAATAGGGTTTGTTGACAACCTTGTAACAGGACTTTCATCAAAAAAAGTATAAAAATTAAATAATGATTTGTAGGGGCTGCCTGGGTGGTTCAGTGGTTTGGTGCCTGCCTTTGTCCCAGGGCTGGATCCTGGAGTCCCGGGATCGAGTGCCACATCGGTCTCCCGGCATGGAGTCTCTGCCTCTCTCTCTCTCTCTCTCTCTTTCTCTCTCTCTCTGTCTATCATAAATAAATAAATAAATCTTAAAAAATAATAATAATGATTGTAAATGTCTATGTCTATAATGTGTGTGTTTATTTGTATCAATACATCAATAAAAATGTGGTTTGGCACCCTTTCCTTGGCAAATTCCACAAATAATAAGTATAATTTCTTTAATCACAACATGATTAAAACCACTGAATGGTGTTCAGCTCTGCTGAAATCAAATGATTCACTAATTCATTTATCATAAAATGCATTGTATGTCTTCTAAACTATGGCTTCTAGCCGCTTAGTCAGCCACTAACTATTTCAAGTGCTTGAATATATAATTTGGAAGATGTTACAGTCATATCAGAATTTGAGCTACTTTTCGGCCTCATGTTCACATCAGGTAGGCTTTCTGTCATAGTAACTCTTCAGACAGCTGGCAAAGGTATGGGTAAATTTAAAAGTGAGTAAGGGAATACTAGAAATAAACTCAGCCAACCAACCAACAAGCCACATTAAAGAGGTCTGAAAAGGTGAGAATTGGACATGCTGCCTGACTTAGAGCACTGTGGGCTGAGGTCTCTGAGAGGTTTGTTTTTTCCTGGTAGGCCCTAAAATGTACAGAATGCAGTCTTGCTTGATTCTTATTTACACTGCTAATAAACTCGGTTGAGCAAACTCTCATCTGTTTACCCTCTGACAAGTTTCCTTGGCTATGTCTGGTTGGGAATGCACAAGCCTAGGAGCCTGTAGTCTTGCTTGGGGGGTAGTATTATGAAGGGAAAGATCAATGCCATAAGAGTAAATGAAATACCCACAATCCTGGGCCAGCGGATTGACAATCACTTTTAACTGGTCATCATTTTGAAAGGAAGTAGGTTTTGTATTTGAAAATGCCTCTTTAACAGGGAGACATAGGTGGGTGAACATGCAGACAAGATTACAAAGGTGCTGATTTGTGTGAATGCAATACTAGGGGAAGAGTATACCATTGGATTTTCAAGGTGCTGAAATAAAATCCGTGATTTTACTTTTACTTTATTTATTTGGTGGAGGGCAAAGGAAGAGAGAGAGAGAAAGATCCTTAAGTGGACTCCCTGCTGAGTGGGGAGCCCCATGTGGGGCTCAATCCCATGACCTTGAGATCACCACCTGAGGTGAAAACAAGAGTCAGGTGCTTAACAGACTGAGCCCCCAGAGGCCCACAAAATCAATGATTTTAGGGTTGTTTAGCTGGTATTTTTTAACAGCTTTATTGAATTATAATCAGCATACAAAAAACTACAGATATTTAGAGGATATATGTTTAAGTTTTGGCCTGTTTATAACTGTGAAGCCATCATTACAATCATGACAGTGAATGAGGCAAAGTTTCCTCATGTCCTTTTGTAATCTTTTGTGTGCTCCCACTCCTTCATGTCCCACCCACCCCCATTCCCAGGTAATCGCTGATCTGCTTCCTTTCACTCTAGATTAGTTTGCATTTTCTAGATTTTGTATCAATTGAACCCTACATGTACTTTTTTGGTCTGGCTTCTAATTTCTATTCATTCATTCATTCATTCATTCATTCATGAGAGAGAGAGAGAGGCAGAGAAACAGGCAGGAGAAGCAGGGTCCCTCTGAGGAGCCTGATATGGGACTCAATCCCACGACCCTGGGACCATGACTTGAGCCAAAGGCAGACGCTCAACCACTGAGACACCCTGGTGCCCTATTACTTATTATTTTGAGACTCATCTATATTGCAGTTCAATGGTTCATTCTTTTTTATTGCTGAATTATGTTCTACTGAATGATTCTTACCAATTTGTTTATCCATTCACCTATTGATAGGCAGCTGTATTTGTATTGGTTTTCTATTGTTGTATAACAAATGACCCCAAAACTTAGAAGTTTAAAAGAGTAAAACCTGTATTATCTCTTATAATCAGGAATCTGAGTGCAACTTGGCTGGGTACCTCTGGCTCAGAGTCTCTCAATAGGCTACAATCTAGGTGTCAGCCAGGGCTATAGTAATCTCAAGACTCAACTGGAGGATTATCTACTTCCAGTCTCATTCACATGGCAGGCCACGCAGGTAGGCCTCAGGTTCTCTAGAGAGATAGGCCAAACTCTGCTGTGGTGGCTGACAAATTCTAAAAACTCAATGGCTCAACATGATGAAGTTTATTTTTGACTCCCACCATAGTCAGTTGCAGGTCAGGTAGCACTTATGTGTCTGCTCTAGCTATACTATCTGGAACACATGGTCTCCACAATTACAGTAGAAGGAAAGGAATGATCATGCAGGATGTTTTCTGAGGGCCAAGCCTAGAGGTGCCTCACATTGCATCAATCTACATCCCATTGTCAGGTCCCAGTCCCATACCCCTAACCTAATTGTGAGGGGAATTAGGTAAATTTGTATTATTGAGCACTAAATGCCACATGCTGTTACTCTAGGATAAGCTTCTGAACCTTATTCAGGCCAAGAATTTTCCTTCCTTTTTCTTGGTTGAATCTGCAGTTCATATTCAGTTCCAGGCACATAATAGGTCCTCAATATATATTTGTGTTATCATTTCAAAACTTCTATGGGGCAATTCTCATTATTCCCATTGCACATGAATAACCCGAGGATCAGAAAAGTTACATAATAGACCTAAATCCACACAATGGTTAGTCACTTAGTTAAGCCCTGATTTTGTGCTTCCATGTTCCATGTGATACCACTGGTTTTTCTTAGCTGCTTTGGGTCTCTTGCTCGGCCCTGTATTAGGTGGATTCTAACATGACTTTACCTAGCCAGGGGACACTGATGGTGACAAAACCCATTCTATCTATCACAAATTCTCTGCTTATTGGCTGGGAGTCCCCCAAGTCCTTCCTTTAGCTTTTGTCACAGAAGTCAGTGAGCCTGGAATCTGCCACCACCTTTAATGATCTTTTGTTCTCCTAGTTGCCAAGGTGCTGAGGTGATGCCCAGCATTAGTCTTGGCTCTATTGCCTCTGTGCTACCCCAGTTGGGACTGTGGGCCCCCACATGCAATTTCCTAAAGACGTGCCCTCTAGCTTCTGGGCAAGTAGCCTCCCCAGAGGCTAAGCCACTGGGCTTTCCAAAGTCACAAACTTTCTTCTCAGAGAAGATTAAACTACTCCATCATTCATTGGACTATTACTGGTTTTCATTCTTTTTCTTCTGTATCAATGCCCCCTTCCATGAAGAGGTGAGTGTCACGCCTCTTTCATTATTCTCCCAAAGGCTCCAATACAGAGCTTCTCCTTTAAATTCCATTCCTTCAGATATTGATCCCAAAAGTCACACCCTCCTCCATCCCACTTTAACACACACACACACACACACACACACTCATTCTTCCTTGGAGCTAAGTCTTATGTTTCACTTTAAACTTCAGGCTACAGGAATACTTTTTGCTGGTCCCATCTGCATCAAGATGGATAGATTTCTGAAGATCTGGAACAACATTGCCAGTATCCATCCTCAGACTCTCCTCTGCTCTTTCCTCTCCTTTTTCTCTTCTTCTCACTTCCTCCACCCACAGTGACTTCTTTCTGCTGATCCAGTAATATTTGATTGCCATGCTCCATTAATGATGGTCATGGTTATTTAGTATTTCTAAAACTTTCTATTTTATATCACTTTACAGTCATCATTCTTTTAATTCTCAGAAACTGGGTCAGTGAATTTTCCATGTTATCATGTAATATGCAAAGAGGAATAGTAGCTCAATCTAGGGTCACCAGAAGGTCGGGTACCTCTATAAGATGGGAAATTCTGACAGCCTACTTTTTGCTTACTGGAGGCTGACTGAATATATTGCAGACATTGCCTCTCTCTCTTCATTGGGCTATTTGTAATCACTTACAAGATGGTATCATTGTAATAGCAAGAGTACACAGGAACACAGCACTGAGATAATTACAAGCAAATGGAAACCTGAAGGATGGGTGGTAAATGTAGTAAGATTTCATCACCAGGAACCAACTTCCTCAGAATCCTCTGAGAAAAGGGTTAATTTGAAAGCCTTCCCAGTCAAGGACAAGTTAGGATGGCAGCCAAAGAAATAAATATCTACCTGCAGTCCCTCACCGCCCAAGTGAGCACTACTTTATCAAAAGCTGGATGTGTGGTTCATGTTTCATTACCTGGGTCAGGAAGAGTATAAATTTGGAGGCCATATATTACAATTTTCTCCTGTCTTGAGCTGTTAACAGCATACCTCTGGCTTGAGTTGCAGCCTTGAAAATCTATGAGCTCTTTTCTACTTCGTTGGAGCATCGGAAGTGTGCTGACCCAAGAGCCAGAGCAAATGCAATTATGGAAATAACCATGCTTTGTTATACCATTCTGCAGAGACCCTCCTAAGTTTATATTGGAGGAAGAATTTTGCATACACTACCCTGCTCACCATAATTCAATCTGTGTTCTGAGACTCTTCCTTATAGTTGATGAATTGCCCTATAATTGAAATCGCCTTGGGTTTTCACTTTGTTCACTATAAATTGTATAATTCAGGCATTTAAAATTTGCTGACAGATTCACCATCAAACAAAATGGCCCAACTCTTTAAAGCTAAGGCTGCATTATAGGACCAGGAATTCTAAAGCATTTGTGTGTTTGGGATGTCAGCCAATTTAAGAAATAACCATTTTTGACTTATTGATTCTTTTATTTCTTTTTTTTCTTTTATTTCTTTTATCCTAAGGTAGTGCCTTCTATTTTTCCCAAAAGCTATACGCCTTAGGCTGAATAGTTTCTCCCCAAAATTTGTATGTTGAAGCCCTAATCACCACCCTCTAACCCCCATGTCTCAGAATGTGTTTGGAGATAGGGCCTCTGACGAGGTGATTACGGTAAAATGAGGCTGTTACTAAGGACTCTGATCCAATCTGACTGGTGACCTTATAGGAAGAGGAAATTTAGATACACAAGAAGACACCAGAAATGTGCATGCACAAAGAAAAAAAATCCTGTGAAGATACAACAAGTAAACAGCCATCTGCTAGCCGAGCAGAGAGGCTTCAGAAGGCCTTAGAACATCTTGTACTTCTAGCCTCCAAAACTATAAGGAAATAAATTTCTCTTAAGCCACCTGGACTGCATTTTTATTATGGCAGCCTTAGCAAACTAACATACTATACAAAGATCAAAGTCAGATTAAAACTCAACTAGCTTAAAAATCTAAAATTTGGGGCACCTGGGTGACTCAGTCGGTTAAGTATCTGCCTTTGGCTCAGGTCATAATCTCATGGTCCTAGGATTGAGCCCCATGTTGGGCTCCCTGTTCAGCAGGGAGTCTGTTTCTCCTTATTCTTCTGTCTCTCCCCTGCTTGTGCTCTTTCTCTCCCAAATAAATAAATAAAATATTTTTTCAAAATATAAAATTTTGTTATAGAAATGATTTGCATATTTATATGGTTTATTTATTTATTTATAAATATTTATTTATTTATTTATTTATTTATTTATTTATTTATTATATACATAGAAAGAGAGAGGCAGAGACACAGGAGGAGGGAGAAGCAGGCTCCATGCCGGGAGGCGGGACTCGATCCGGGGACTCCAGGATCGCACCCTGGGCCAAAGGCAGGCGCCAAACCACTAAACCACCCAGCGATCCTCTAGATAGGGTTTAAACTGGACTTTGCCCACCATTTCTAAATGCGCAATCCCATTCACTACACATCTAGAAATAGTTTAAAATGGACTTTTTCCATCAGGAATCAGTTATTCCATAAAATGATATTGTTATGTATACTTTTTATTCACTCATTTAGCAAACTTTAAATCAGAGCTTAATGTGACCCTTGCATGGTGGTAGGCACCAAAAAGGATTCAAATATACAATAAAATATATGACACATTTAAATGATTATAATATAAAGAAACAAAGAGTTCTAAGAATAGTAGAAAACAGTGAAGTAGAAGTTAGAAATAGTGACAAAGAACTGGCAAGGTCAATTTGGGATGTGATATTTGCAATAGCAGAAGTAAAGTTGGAAAGGTGATAGGCATTAGTAAACCAAGTAGCAAAAGAGCATTTTGGTAAGAATCTAAGATTCACAGACCAATTACTAAAGATAACATTGGAAGAGTGGTTCACTAGGGATAGATTACAGAAAGTCTTGAGTTCTAGATTTGGATGTGTGAATTAACTCACATGATTACATCCATCTCAACAAATTAGGAGCCAGTAAGATTTATGATCATGAAACAGTAAGATAACTAAGAGCCCTACCTTCAAAGTAGACAGACTTGGTTCTATTCTTAGCCTCTCCAACTATGACCTCATTTTATAGCTATGGTTAGTGTTACTTAACCTCTTTAGGTCTCAATTTCCACTTTTGTAAAAAAATGAAGATAATAATACTAGCCTACCTCATGGAATAGTTGTTAGAAATATATATATTTAGCTTTTACTTAGTGCCTGGTCAGGAGTAAGTGCTTAATTCAATTTTTATGATGATGAGAAGCATGATTTAAGTATTCCTTTCAGGAAGACTAATCTTGAAGTGACATTATTAGGGAATACAAGGGCTTTTTCACTTATTAAATCCTCTAACTCATTTTAGATATTTTTTCTCCTATTTTTTTTCTTAAGATTATTTTTTTCCTTTGAAAATAAGAAAAAAAAAGAGATAGGAAACCTAATGACTTGGTTCACCAAATAAATACATTAGAATTGTGTAAAAATGATAAATACTATCTATACAGTGCTAAACATTCAAATGGAAAAAAATTAATATATTTTCGGTCAGGAACAGGCTGGGTATAAAATCTCACCACCAAACAAGGAGACATTTAAGGTATAGGCAATCTAAACCTTATATTCAAAATTTTGTTTTATTTCTTTTAGTTGTTTTAATTAAATTAAGTTTGTTTTAATTCAGGATGTTCAGTTTTTTTTGGGCACACAGCCAGAGTGTTGAGTGAGGAGAATCTGTCATAGGCAGAAAGAGGATTAACATTTATGTAATTTCATAAAAGCCATTGTTCTCAGATTCAAACAAAATTCCAGATTGGGGTACATGTCACCCTTCAATGGAACATTTGACTACTTCCTAAGCTTGTCATTATTATTGTGTGTGTGTATGTGTGTGTGTGTGTGTCTCTCTCTCTCTCTTTTGCCTCTTCATTTGGCAGATCCTGGTGTTGGAGTCATACATTTCCCTTATCACAAGTCCAATGGCAAAGTGGAGCCTGAGAGTTCACTGTGCCTAAGCTTTCGGTACCTTCTCTCCTGGGAGAAATTCGGGAATGAGCACATCCTCTCATGACTGAAGCTGTTACTTATTAAAGCAGAGACGAATTGATGGATTCAGCAGCAGTGGACCAAAGTCGAGTTCTGCCACACGATGCTGAAGACCCTGTCAGATGTGTGCAGCCAGTAGACAGCTGTAAGGCAACCCTTGACCTGAGAGTGCTGACATGGTAATTAGTATTGCAAATAAGTCAAGCTCACCGTGTGGCATATGCTCAAATCTAAAATAGCACCCTCCTCCATCACTACCCTTGTGTTATGATGATTATGACTGCTGTCAGAGTGTGCTAAATGCATTCTTAAAGGGTTAACAAAGCAATAACAAAGAAGCTAGCAACTGTCTCCCCAGCCCCCCATTTCCCTACCCCAGATGATTTCCCAAACCCATTTAAAATAGAGATGGATTCAAGTGAGTCTTCTATACCACAGCCTGATCTTTGGCTGTATAAGATTACTTTTCAACAATATAAGATGCATAAGTGCCTTTTCATCGTATGAAGAAAGCATGCCCACTGGCAAATGAATCATATTATAAAAATTGATTGTATCCCAAAAGGGAAAAATGTTATTGAAGATCCAATGGCCTGGGATGATACACCATTGATCATTGTAAGAAATACTTCCAGAAACTGTTTTTAATCTTTCCGCCAGAGCATTAGCAATTATTCTTTAGCCCATGGTGAGTAATGACTTGAGTTTCCCAGCTTCTCAATCGATAAAACATTTACCCTACCGCTACAAATGTGCTCTTCGCTTAGACAAGCAGAATTTTTCTTCCAATTACTCTTTTTTTAGTGTGACCTCATAAAATATTTTAAAACATATTTCAAGGCATTTTTTAAGGGAAAGGAACAATACTCTGCCATGTGCTTATTTTTTCTCCTTTCTTTTCTTTCTTTTGAGAAATAAGTCATGAAGATTTCACAGTTATTTGGATAGCTAAGGCTGCTTTTTTATCATCTCTTTCAAATTTAAGACATGGCTTGAGTCCAGCCAACTGCTACACTTTGGGGCTGGCCAATAATAAAACACTCCCCTTTCCACTTCAACTGAACAAAAGTGATTGTCTGAATTTCTTTGAAAGCCGACAACAGCAAAATGACACTCCCAAGGAGGTTGAGCTCCTCCTTCACTTTCTCTGCATGGCTCATAAAACTATAGCACTGACTAATGGAGAGAAGCCATAAAACACTCTGTTATCAGGGTAACAAATAGCTGAGCAGAAAATTAGAGATAAAGACAAATGTCCAGAACTGCCTTTTGATGACTGAAAAGTTAAGATTCCAGCAAGTTTTCCTTTCCAAAGAATACAATGACATATTTCCATTTGAAATTACAACTTCAGCTCAAGCAAAAGTGACTGCTACTATTTCTTAACACAGTTGCTCTCCATCTAGAATGAAGTCTACTTTGTGTTAAAGTTCTCACACAAAGGAATTTGCAATTCCTTTAAATTTTTTTTTAATTTTTATTTATTTATGATAGTCACAGAGAGAGAGAGAGAGGCAGAGACATAGGCAGAGGGAGAAGCAGGCTCCATGCACCGGGAGCCCGATGTGGGATTCGATCCTGGGTCTCCAGAATCGCGCCCTGGGCCAAAGGCAGGCGCCAAACTGCTGCGCCACCCAGGGATCCCGGAATTTGCAATTCCTAAAAGAAGATTGATTCTTGCTGCATTTTTGCATGAAGGTTTGGTTTATAATCACAGACATTTTTTTTCACTGGGTTTGGAAAATCCAATCCAGCACCAACAAAGTACATTCTTAGTTTTTTCTCTGACTAAAAGTAGCTATAAACAGTGCATGCCTGAGCTGAGTAAACAAGGTAGAAAAGAGTAGATTTTCATCTGTTTTCATGGGTTAAGATGCTGTTGGTAAGTGGGTGAGAGTTCAGATCCTCATTGGCTTAATGAGCCCAGTGGTGAAAGACCCAAAGTGCCTTTGACTCTAAAGTGGAAAAGGAATTACTGAGATATACACCTTTTTGGTATTAACCTTTTTGGAATATGAGGTTTCTAAGTTGCTACTGTTCTCATCAGATTTTGCTCAGAATGAAGTTCTGTTTTATAAATGAGACATATCCGGCTGGAGTAAACAATTAAAAAAATATGCATTACATAGTCACCTTCATCAGGCCTAGCAAATTGATCAAATCAAGCTAATGATAGCTTTTGGGTTAAAGTGTCAGGAACAATTGTATTTGAAAAATGCCCAGAATAAATATATATTTCATAAGTTTCCCAACATGCCGTTGATCAAACCCAGCATCACTGAATTTGATTATTTTATACTGACTCTTGGTTTCTTCACTTTATTAATTCATTAATCTGCAAACATAATATGAGAATCTACAAGGTGCTAGGTGTTTTACTATCCCTGCCCACTTGCAACTCATTGTCTAGGAGGAAAGAGAGCATGTAAAACACATACTCTCAATGACTTATAACATGGTGATCTATAATTGACACACTAGGAAACAGAGCAGACAGTACTGTCAGGGAAGACCTCGTGGTGAGTATGGTATATGAACTTGGTCTTGAAGGACAAGTAGGATTTTGTTCAATGTATGGAAATGGAGCCAATCGTTAAGGGTCAATAGGTACAAAAGCACACTTTTCTTGAGACATGAAAGAGCTGTCTCTGATTAGTCCATTGTTCTCTTTTAGTAGCATGCTGAATGCAGCATAGACTGCTGAGTATCAAGGGGAACCATTGGCCTGGGCCTCATATTCACCAAAATGTCAAATTTCGGCTTTTGACTTAACAGCTAAATAATGTTGCATTTAACAGTAGGATGAAAGCATTTTCATAACGCCGATAGATTTTTTTTTCTTATTGTACATGGAGCTGCAGAAATAGAAGTGATCTTGTGCTTTCTTTGATTCATGTTTTCAGGAGGTGTCTTTCCAAACTGCATGGTTTTATCTATCCCCTAACTGACCCAACATCCCCCTTCCCCACCCAAAGGTGTTTCTTCACTCTTCATTGTTTGTACCTAAAGAAAATGTTAAAGAAAAGGCCAGGGCAAGAAGAAAGTGCACTGACAGCTAATGGGGATTTTTTTTTTTTTAACTCAGAAATACTCTTCAATTCTAACTCATTGACACAAAGGATAGTGGTGAAGATCAAACAGGGTGGTGTCCTTGAAGCATTATACACCCTATAAAGCACCATAGACATAACAGATTATCTTATTATAACAAATATTTTGAAGAAAATGAATGCCCAGTTTGGTGATGTTATTCCTCCAAAGGCTCACTTGCTATTATATGGACACAATCTTCATTTGTTACACTAAGTCAACACCCTGTGCTGTGACTTTCCTTGGATCCCCCTAGGAACGCCATATTTTAAAACTACTATTATACCATGTCATGTAGCTGCAGACCCCTGGCTGTCTCTCTTTCTCTACCTGGAGGGTTAATCAAACGTAAGCATTTCCTCATTCTGTAGCAGGCATCCTGGGGGCATACAATTTGGGATTAGTGACTGACCCTGCTGTTCATTCTGACAGCACACACTCCAGACCGCATTCTCCTTTTAATAAGCAGAGCTGGTAGGAGAAAAGGCAAGAGTCATTAACTAAAAGTTAGCTGAGGATTGAAACACAGCACCCTCTGCTTCTAAGAAGCTCTTCTGAAAAGAAATCTTTTGTCCCCAGGAGCCATGTAACAGTATCTATAAGGATTTCATGATAATTTGTCTTGACCTTTAGCAAAATGAAATCTTATACAATGGTTGGGTCACATATATTTTCTTGGTCACTTACCTGTTATTTTATTTCTGGCATTGTTGGAGAGAATAAGCTTAGGAGAGTGAGAATGGCTTATGTAATAAGCTTTTTTTATGGAGTACCATGACATACTCAAAATGTGAAGGATTAAGTATAACAGCCTAGCAGGCAGTTGTCAGTGATTCATATTTGAAACCTTCCTCGTTGGGCTTCATGTGCAATGGAAAAATATTCCCAGGAGAGCTCCCTTCCCTTCTGTTTATTGCATTCCTTGCCTTCTTGCCCAAATGCCATGGGCTAACATGCACCCTCCCTCTTGCAGTCTTGGGTTCTTGTGGAAATGGCTTTGTGTATGGGCACAAAGTTGAATGATTGGAGTTTATTTTTAAGCTTTTTGCTACTCAAGTGTCTTACTTACTCCTTAGCTATTAAGATGTGTTTTCCTTCACTTTTTTAGGCTGATTTGAATTAATCAGTAATTAATTTTATCGCAAGACATTAATGTGGGCAAACAATTTCATGTACAGTGTGAGCTAAAGAAAATATTTCCAAAGAATTCAGTTTAATTATGATCAGTAGCTAGAGGTATAGACAAATTCTGGGTTACTGTGTATGCTTTGAGCTTTGCACATTGAGCAACTTCAGGACATCCTCTGGAGTTGTGCAGTGTACTACCTGCATACGGTGCATAGATGTACCTGCACCGATATATCCTTGGGTAGTGAGCCTGTATCCTTGTTTGGTGGGAAAAGAAGCACATAAAAGAGAAATACTGTGACTATGTCTCTATGTGTTTCATGGTCTTTCTGTCTTATGGTTTCATCAAACACCTTTTCATCAGAATGCTAAGACAACCATGATAACATATTACTACTACAGAGAAATGATTGGAAAAGTGTCATTTTGAAGAATGTGCTTTGAGGTAGTATGACAGGCAGAGTCACCAAAGATGACCATACCCTAATTCTTGGAATCGCTAAATGTTATCTTTCATAGAGATATGATTAAGTTAAAGGCATAGAGATGGGGAGATTTAGCTGGATTATCTGACTCTGGGTTGGCCTAATGTGATCACATGGGTCCTTAAAAGAGAATACTTCCCCTAACTGTGGTCAGAGGGATATGTGATGACAGCAGAGGAGTCTCGTGGACTGGTTTTAAAATGGAGGAAGGGCCTTGAGCCAAAGAATGCTGGTGGCTTCCCAGAGGTGGAAAAGGAAGGGAAATGGATTCTCCCCTAGAACCTCCAAAAGGGATGCAGCTCTGATGATGTCTTGATTTTAGCCCAGTGGGGCCCCTTGTCAGACTTCTAACCTACAGAGCAGCAAGACAATAAATATGTGTTTGGGGGCAATTTGTAATGGCAGCAATAGAAGGGTAATACAGGTAGCTACCCTCTGTCTTTCTTGTCCTCTCATACCTCTTCCAGCCCTCCGTAAGCTTCTGCCAATGATTAACATAGTTTATAAGTCTGAAACAAGAAAGATAGTGGTTTAGAGCAGGGGTCAGTGAACTGTAGGGGGCAGATAGTAATTCAGCCATTGTAGCAGGAAAACAGCTTTAGACATTATGTAAATGAATGTGTGTAGCTATGTTGCAATAAAACTGTATTCACAAACATGTGGGATTCACCCATGGAAGGTAAGTAGTTTGTCAACTCCTGGTGTAGAGTCTTGATACGCAAAATGTGATCCCCACACCAGTAGAATCCCCAGGGAGCTTGTTAGAAATGTAGACTCTCAGGCCTCACTCCAGACCTACTGAATCAGACCTACTGAATTTTAATAAAATCCCCAGATGATTTCACATGCACATTCACACTTACGTAGCATTGATTTAGAGATTTATTGTTCTAGGAACGAAGCAAAATTCTCAGACCAAGATTATTACCAATATCCTGTTTCCACCTACAGAACACTACTACCATAAAGAAAGCATATTCAAGACTTTACAGAAATCATACAAGCATTTATTAAGAACCTACTATGTGCAGGACACTTTCAATGTCATTCTGTTTAATCCTCACAAAATAACTTTTCATGTCATTTCCCCCAATTTTTATAGATGAGCAAACTGAAACTTGCCCAGGGTTTCCAATAAGTAAAAGAGATCCAAAAAAAAAAAAAAAAAAAAAACCCTCAGGTTTTTTTATACCATACTATACCAAAGTGTCTGTTTCCAGACCGTATTTAATACTTCCAACAAAAGTAATTTGGGGCTTTAAAAATTCCCAAAATGTGAGGTCTAGCCAAAAATTACATCACTGGAACTTTGGATAGGTATGGTGAGCTTCAACCTATATTTATAAAAAAAATTTCCAGATAGTACATGTTTTTTTGGTCTCTCTCATCATGAACTGAAAGACTCCTGGATGACATTCTATTGGACAGACTCGACCATTTAATTAGCATCAGTAAAGTAGGAACTCTTGTGGCCTGTGATTTTGAGGTTAACGATAATAGTTGTTATTTTTGATTTATAAAACATTCCCGTAGCTGAACTTCTGGGCACAGTTAACCAAATGGATATGCAGTTAATTAATTCCCAGCCACTTCAGTCCCAGCTCTGGACCCCTCCAGCCAGCCTCTTCACATCCATCAAAGGACTGTCTGATGGAACAGATGGCCTTAGCACACAGCCCTGTAGGACAGCTCTGGGGGAAAAGGACGGGGGAGGGATTTCCAAACTATGCACTTCCCATGGAAACACTAGAAACAATATGATCATCACTCTAATCTAAAATCTAAAATCTTAGGGACGGCTGCTTCTTCTAAACTGCAGGCACAATAAGCAAAGATGGTATCATATGTGCCCAGGATATAGAAACTTTGTGCTCAAGCAGAAAAATGGAAACCAGGTTTGATTTTTATGAGGACTACCGAGATTGAATTCTCACACAAATGAAAGAGTTTCACAGCCCTGTAGAGGACTCCTTCCCTCCTGGCTCATGTTACAAGTTGGAAAATCCTAATTGGCCTGAAGCAGAGCAACTGGGACGTTGGGAACAGCAAGTTAAAGAAGCCTCGCTCTTGCACCCAGGGGCAGAATCCTGCCCGCCCGCCCATTGTCCTTCTTCTCTCCTGTGGTCGCTTGGCTTTAGTAACTGGAGGACTTTCAGAACTGGACCACCTCTACCTCCTCGGTCCGGAATCTCTCCTTTCCCGGTTCGGTGGGTGTCTCCCGCCTTGCCAAAGCAAACTCAAGCTTCTTTATTTGGCGGATTGCTACTTTTTGTTAAAGAGCAAGCTCACTGAGGACCAGGATGTTGGAAATCAAACTCTGGTCTCTAGATGGCAGTCTAGCCCTGCTAAACTTGACTACTCCCCACTCTGGGGTGAACTGCTGAATCCACAGCTGAAAATAAAAACTGACCAAGGAAAACCTATGGAAAGGGCATAACAAGATTCCGATATTAATTTTTGGTTGATGTAAATAAATGGTTGCGTTTGAGCACCAGGTTGAAAAAATATGTCTAGGAAAATGCTAAAAATAATGTTTGGCAGTTCTAATTTGTGCCAAATTCAAAAGTGATGTATATGGATGGCTTTACCATGGAATGAGTAGCTTACATAGAGAGAAATGTCGGAAATAGTGTTCTATACCATAAAGGCACAAACCTGGCCATCACCAAATTACTAAGATCTCTTTACCTTTGCCTATTTATGTAGAAATCATTTAGCCAATAAAATCTCAATGGGATAGTTTGGTAAAGAACATTCCACAATTTCTTGAAAAAATGTCAACAAGAAGAAATGGCCATGACATTAGTTATGAATACTTTTGTTGGAATCATCTTTCAAATAGTGGTACTAACCTTATGTAGACGGAGCTGATGAGTTCAGTGTTGAGTTTGGGCTCTGGCTTAGCTGAGCATTATACAATTCTTATCTGGAAGAGACCTTAGGGGTCATTTTTGTCTCACCTCCTTACTGTACAGATAACAGAGCCAAAACCTAGACACTATACAAGCCCCAAGGAACTAATGGCTGAGCTGGCTTCCAAATGACTCCAAATGGAGATCTGGACTTGGGACAGAATATAGTCTTGTGTGCAGATTAATTCCAGTCTTATGGAACTGTTAGGTGTCCAAAGCAGCTCTCGACTGAGTATGTACAGTAATAATGTGTCCAAAAGTGATTTTTCATTTATTTTATTCATTTAAAATATGGTTTTGAGAATTTAAAAATATAGATGCTAGTAAGTGCTCAGTGTTTGTAATAGCTCTGACAAAAATCCATGCAGTGCCTTAGAAAAGGCAATGGAACAAGAAGATCGGAATAAATCAGGTTATTTATTGTGGTATGCTGGACTGGCTCTCCTTGTCTCAATATTCTCACCTGTAAAATGGTCATAGTAATGTCATTATTGCCAGCTTTATAAGATTGTTGTGAAGTTCAAATAATATATGAGGGGAGTAAACACACTTTGTAGAGATCTGCACAAAGATACTGACACCCAAAATAAGGTACTTTGAACCACAAAGTAAAGTATGGTAAAAAAAAAAAAAAACTATATAAAATAGAAACTATAAAATTTTGTCAAGTGAAAGAAGCCAGACACAAAAGGTCACATACTATATTATTCCATTTATTTGAAATATCCAGAATAGGTAAATCAACTGAGACAAGAAGCAGATTGGTATTTGCCAGGCGCTGAGGTAACGACCTGGGGGAGTGTCTGCTTAATGCTGTGAGGTTTCCTCCTGGGGTGATGAGAATGCTTGGGAGCTAAATAAAGATGGTGGTGCTCAACACTGAATATACTAAATGCCTCTGAAATTTTCACTTTAAAATGATTAATTTAACGTTCTATGAGTTAAAAATCAAAAGACTTGGCTATTGGGGGGAAGTGGCAAGAAAGGGGATGGTGCCAGGACTGTTTGTTCAGATGATTTTGTAAATGAAATCTCAGACTACTAGACTCCTTTATAAAAACATGTTTATAAAGTTTACTTTTAGTTGTTGCTAGTGTTATGGTATCTCCATGAAATGAAGTCCAGCAAATTCTGTCTGTACCATGCCATTGGGTAGTTGCCAAGAACAGCATGTTCAGTGAACCCCACAGATGCTTAGCCATATGCCCTTTGGCCTATAGGGTCCTCCAATCCTACTAACCAGTTGCTATGAGAATTGTTTAAGACAAGAGATGTGGGGAGGAAAGCATGGTCTTAGTTCTTTTCAGCCTACACTTGACAATTTACCACTGCTAGAAATTACACTTTTGCCTGAAATGGTTTCAGATGCTGATTTTTTTTCCATAGTTGGCAAATCTTGACTTTTGTGTATTTAACTTTTCTCAGTAGACCCTTTCTCTGAGCTTCAAAGAGAATTGCTGTTTCATGGTATCAATTTTCTCACTGTAGGACATTGCCTTCTGATCTTTATAAGGGTCCTGCTTCTATTCCAAACCTGTGGGGTATTTTCAAAGGCTGTCAATATCAAGAGGATTTTTTGCCTTCATTTACAGTATAAATATTAAGAAGTGATCAGTTGATGTTTCTATTTGTACATGAATAATAGAGTGTTACATATATGACTTAAGGTACAACATTTCAAAGAAAGACTTATCTGATATTTTCCATGGATCATCTGTTAGAATGGGAAAAAATAGCTAAAGGAAAACAAAAAAACCCAAAAACCTAGTTTATATTGGATACGATAGGATCACAGGATTCTAGAGCTCCATAAATAGACTTTTCTATATATCATTTCAGCCAATCATGTTACATTTGAATATAACTCAACCAAGTCTCAAAAGACTGTTGTCTGCCCTAAGCTTGAAGCAACTATTTGAATCTTAGAAAATTCTTCCCTAAATTGAGCCAAATTTTGCAACTTTTACTACCTAGGGCTAGATGAATCACTTGGAACATTCGGGATAAGTCAAATTCATCCTCTGCATGATGGATTTTAAATCATAAGAAGCAGCTAAATGTTTTTCATGTTATTTTAGGCTAACGATATAGTTCTTTCTGCTGACTCTTACATGCAAAGCTTGAAATTCTATTGTTATCTTGTTGTTATCCTCTGTTGTAGACTTAAGTTTACTTTTTATTCCTTATGAGAATTTGGTACCAGAACCAAATACAATCTCTCATGTGGATCTAAAGCATACAGAGGAGAGACAGTAGTCATGACCATCTTTCTAGACCACAGGCTTTTATAAACAAGCCAAGTTAACATTATATGTTTAATATGATTATGTCTAAATATTCATATTTTTGATATAGGGGAATTGTTTTGGGGGAATTGTTAATTGTATGCAACTGGCAAGCTTGAGGTGTGAGAGATTTTAACATTTTTAATGATAGAAAAGGAAAAGGTGTTTTGGAGTGTAGCCATTTCAGCATAGGATCTGTTACACAGAAAGGAACAATTATACATATGCATTCAAATTAGTATATTTTGGGACACCTGGGTGGCTCAGTGGTTGAGCATCTGCCTTCGGCTCAGGGTGTGATCCCGGGGTCCTGGGATCGAGTTCCACATTGGGCTCCCTGTGAGGAGTCTGCTTCTCCCTTTGCCTACGTCTCTGCCTTCTGTGTCTCTCATGAATAAATAAGTAAAATCTTTAAAAAAATTAGTATATTTCATCTTGTAAAATGATCGGTTCCCATTATGTATCCATCATTACAATATTTCTTGGTGGATGATAGCTAGGTGGTTGAAAAGGTCACAGGTCTTGAAAAATGTACAAAGCAACCAAACAAGCAAACAAACCCCAATGCATGGTGTTATGGTGTTCTGTTGAGGAACGTTTTCTGACCAATAAGAGTGCTTATTTATTTATTTATTTATTTATTTATTTATTTATTTATTTTAGTTCTGGATGAAGTTGACTTTGTCATTTAGGACACAGATAGCTTTCACCTTAAGTGGTTCCTAAACTGTGTACAGATCTCTAGCAAAATCTGAATATGTGGTAATCAGTCTCTGCCTGGATGAAAATATCACCTGGCAAGAAATGGAGTTCAGGGAAACAACTTGGAGACATGATAACCCTGGATGCTTTTGAGATAGACTGACTACTTCTCTCAGTGCAGGAGGAGGGCAGTGGCTTTCAAGGGGTCTAAAGTCTGGAGAAGACTGAGTTTTCTTGTCTCCAGAAGCCTGCCTTGTTTGATTCTGTTCCTGGAATCATCAGGCAGATTTGACTCTTCAGAGTTGGATCTTCCAAGTAACTTTCCATATGGATATTGATTTGCTGGACTCAGGCTCCCTCCACCTGATGGAATAGGTTTACTTCCTTTTTTCACTCCCTCTGAGAATTGTTTCTCCCCCAGAGAGAGACACTGAGGTCATGTTGTCTGGGAAAACTCCATAGAGGCTTTTGAATCAGGGTTTTCACTATATCACTAATTTAATTTGTTTTTATCCCACACCCTATTCACTTCCAAAAACTATCTGAGCTCTCTAATGTTGGCAAAAATCTTATTTTACACAAGGGAAACAAAACGTAAAAATTCTGCAAACTCAAATACCCTTGATTCACTTTTCATTGCATCTTACTCTGAAAGCAGAGCTGTAAAACTTACATTTAAATCCTTCTTAGAAAATGTTAGGATTTTCTGATGTCGGGGGCAGGTCCTGCTCACTGTGATGCCCAGCCCTCAGGAAGCCCAGAGGATCCAAACTGGTTCAAATGAGATTCAAAACCTTTAAAAATAAATGAACAATTAAAGCTCGACCCAATATCTGCTTTTCCCTCTTCTTTCCCTTATTCTCTTTCCTTTACTTCACCACCTTTCACAGACAGATCATGATTTGAGAAAACAAATAATTGCAGCCTTGATCTGATCTACTGAAGAAATAACAGCTGATCTTGAAATCAGAGTGAATTTCTGAAGGCTGTGTCCTGTCTGTGCAGGAGACCTCTTTTCTTCCGAAAGCAGCCAAGAGTAGGTAGGTGTAGTTTGATCCGTGGGGGAGTCTGGGGCATTAAATCAAATGAAAATATTGAACGCATATGCAGTAATAGGCAGATCCATTCTCCTCACATGGGCCCAACGGCGACAGCATTCCTATCACAGCTTCATCTTGAATTAGGCCCGGGTGGCTGTAATGGGCCTGTGCATCTGTTTAACATCAATAGAAAACAAACAAGTGCTGCCGTCTCTTCCAGTTTCAAATAGATAAAGACAGTTAATCCAGAAATGGCAGTCTCGTAAGTGCTTTCCTGTGGGGGGAAATCCTGAAGGAGTCTCTTTCTCTAGGAGCAGCTGGGAGGAGACTTTGAAGTGGGAACCCCGCCCCACCCCCACCCCCTCACCCGGGTCCGTGTATTTTGGACACGCTACAGCAAATCCTCCTGGAGACATGGGCGGCTCATGTTTCATGGTGGAGCAGACACAGCTTCCATTTGTTTGGTGCTATTCCTCCCGACTGCTGACCCTTGGATCTGCACTGCCCTTTAAAAGAAAGAAAGAGACTCTGTAGGGTGATTTGTTTGTGTTTACTGGTGTGTGGCAAGGCTTGTTTCTGACCAGAAACCCACCCTGTTTGGACAGTAGGGCTTCCACTGAGTAAACCTGACCACAGGCAGTGGACTGTGTAGGTACGAATCTCCAGGACTAGGGAAGAGCCAACTAAAGAGGCCTCCTGTGTCAGCCAGCCTTCCTGGGACAGTCCTGGGAAAGCTTCCTGGACTTGTTGCCAGAATGCCTGGAATGTCAGAAAGAATATGTTTATCTGTGACATGTTGGGTTATATATTAAGAAGTGGTTAGGACAGCTAAAGCTGTTCTCTCCCGATCTCTACTCCAGGGCATTTGCTTGGCTTTCTGAGTGAGCAGAGTTAAGAGCTCCAGATGCTGCTCCTGGGGTGAACACAGTGACTTTAATCTCCTGGGAGGCTCAGGTGAGTTGCTTGTCTTCCAGGATAAACGTGCCTACCTACGGGCAAGGAAAGGCCATGTGCGGGGCGATGTGAGGATGCCCGATGCACAGCAGCTTCCTGCTCATACCACCCACCCTTTTGTGCTCCAGCTCACCTGAAGTTCAAGTCTGATTAAAAAAAATAAGGAACGGGGGAAATAACATTTGTAATGGATAATAGCTGTTAATATATGAATAGGCTGTCTCACACCTTTGCTTACAGTACAGAAAGGAAGTGAGATGATGACACTAAATAAAACAGCAGGTAGGTTGCAAGGTAGAGGGAAAAACTGAAGAAGCTATTGTTTGGCCATGAATTTCAGAAGTAGGAAACTGCTCATATACATATTGAATAGGATCTAATTCTGTTCTCTGGGCTGGTATAGGGAAAGTCCAAGGTCTGAAAAGCTTGTGGGGATCTACCTTTAAGTTTCTTATTCTGTTCAGGTGAGCCCTCATTATGTGGATGGTATGTTAATACCATAGCCTCAAGTCAGGTAGAGCAAGCCAAAAGTCAGAGGAAAATAGCCTGAATTAAGCTACATCAGCATGGAGACCCTTTCATTGCTATCTCTGTGTTTATGTGCTCTATGTCTAAGAACGCAGTGGGAAAGACCATGCATTTTTCATGGTGCTTCAGAGATTGCTATAGCCAAAGCTCTACCTGAAGCTAAATAAGCAAACATTCTAATTTCCTTTTTTTTTTTTTTCAGCTCCAAACACAGTAGTTACTTCAGAGGGCACTGAGAAGGAAGGCAGGTATATTTGCGTTATGCCTGTGGATCTGTTGCCAAGCACACCGTCTTGCCACTGACACAAGAGCCAGTTTTGCCTGGCAGCACAGACATCAAAGCTCCCTCATGGAAAAGCAGCCCCGAATTTGGAAGAGGCATTTTATAATTTCCAACCATTTCATTATGGCATTAAGGTGCATTAATTGCTTCACAGCCATGTGGATATAGGGTGGGTTATAGTCATTGACTTAAGTCGACAACTTCCGTTTTGCTAAAGCTAGTTAGGAAAAAGCACTGCAAATGGGTTCCTAATGATCTCATAAACACTGTATTTCTTCTGATTGCTAAGTAGCTTCCTCTCCTTTCTTCTCTTCTTAATTCTCAGCTTCCAGTTCCTCTTCATTATGGTTATGAACAGCTGAACTCAGGCTCTGAAGTGCTATTTTCCCAGTGTTCTCAGGAACATGAAGACTTTTCAGTGATCATGGACAGACGGATGAATTGTCGTGGAGCTGCAGGGAGCCAGAAACGACGTGTGCTCTGACTAGAATCGAAGCATTTCTTTTTGAACCAATGGCAGGTCACTTCCGTAGTAAACACATCGACTGATGCTATGTCCCAAAAGAAGTGGCAAAACAAAATTACTTGACAACTTCAAGTTTTTCATTTAATGACTATCTATTGTAAACCAGAAAGAAACTTAAACATTATATCCATATTAATAAAGGCATGTATTGGAAAGCCAATAAATATGGTGTTTTTAAATGCTGAATGGTAAATCAAGTTGACTACATTGATAATCTGATTAAGTGGGTAGAAAGCTACTGTTGAAGACTCTCTTTTTTAAAGTTTATTTTATTTATTTTAAAGAGAGAGAGCACCAGTGGGAGGGGCAAGGGGAGGCGGAGAGAATCTCAAGCAGACTCCACACTGAGCACAGAGCCCCATGTGGGGCTCAGTCCCACAACCATGAGATCATGACCTGAGGCAAAACCAAGACTTGGTTGCTTAACTGACTGTGCCACCCAGGCACCTCTAAAGCCTCTCTTGATGCCATGGGGTGGGCGTACTGTTTGATCAGAATGGCAGATGAGTCTGTGGCCAACATGATAGGATGGCCTCCTTGTACTGTCATATCTAAACAATCACCAAAAGCTAAGAGAATTAATGGCCACAGACAACCAAGTACTGCAAGATACCCTTACAATTCAGGGAGAGAGAGATGACCTTGATTAGAGGTCTGCCTACCAAAATAATTAGCAGGACAGTAAGTGTTAGAAAGCAAGGCCACTTTAACACCCTTATTTTTTTTTCATTTTTCTTCGCAAATACAATTAAGTATGCAATTAGTGTAAAGATGATAGCATCCATTTTATTAAAGGTATTTCCCATGTATCTTTGTAAGAAGTTATTTTTCTAAAAATACACACTTTCTGCCAAATTTCTATGATATTTACACAGAACCTACTGAGGATTAAGTGTTTTCCAAGAACCTTAGCATTTCCTGTTGGAGTTTTAGACAATCCCTTCTAACAGCTGTGGACAGAAACCCAAGCCACAACTGTCATGAATGACCTCCAGTGTTTAGAACCTAAAGAGCAAACAAACACTTACTCCACTAAGAAATGCAGTTCTGGACAGAGCATGAGCTTTGCCATGTTTTACCTTCTCATAACAATTTACTGGAAATTAATTTGAGAGTCACCCAACCATTAGCTGTTCTAGAAAATATAAAAGTTATCCAACAAGCACTGTCCCCCACCCCCACCCACGCACACGATACTCTTGGATGCTAATAAAAGAGAGGAGGGGTAAGTTTAAATTTAAAATTATATACTTCATTTTTTTCCCTCCTGAATGTTTGTTTTACCTTTCAGGTCACTGGTTTCCATAAATTCCCTGTATCTTAGCAGTATAGAAGATATTTTTAAACATAGCTCTTATGCTGGAGTGTACATTAAATATTTGTTCAGCTGATTAAAACAGTTCTACATTTATTTAATGTTTGAACAGTAAACAGTTTATTGAAAACTGAAATGTCTTTTTATACATACACGTACGCTCACACAGACACACCTCTCAGAAGACAGGCTTCTGTTATGAAGTTTCTCAACTTATACTACTGAGTATAAACAGCCCTGGGATAAGACCCATTTTCAGACACAGTTATCTCCAGGGAGGGCTGTGTCCAGGAGGCGCTGGTCCAGGTCTAGGGTGGACAGTCATATTGCATAGGCAGCAGTAGCAGTAATGGAGTAGTCAGTGGCTTAAAACCAAGAAAAGAGTGTTGTGCTGATAGAAACATTTATCTTAGGGGGGAAAAATACATGGTCTCAGTTATTAAAGACAGTGCAGACACACCTCAGTAGTAGTGTTCCCTGCCCTCTACCCTGGTTTGTTAAAACAGAAGATATTTTGACCTCAGATAAGCTGGGAAAAGTTGAGATTACTTTGAAGAATGACAAACAAATGGAAGATAAACCTCGTAGCAGTGCCTTTGTTTTGTCATCTATGAAGCCTGAGTGAACCAGAAAGGAAATAGTCACACTGTTTATGTTAGCTTCTTCAATCACCTGTCACTAGGAGATTGTATATGTTACTCTATTAATTCTCACCATATCTCTGGCTAAGAAGGTATGTGTATATAATCTCAGCGTACATTCTGTTATCAAACATGGTGCTATGCAGTGCACTGGTTAAATAAGTCTGGCTGCTTCTACCATATATAAGTTGCCAACTATGAGGGTTGGGATGTAATGGTTTAAAATTACTTAATATCATCAACTATATGAGAAAAAATTTTCAATTATTTATTTATTTATTTATTTATTTATTTATTCATTCATTCATTCATTCATTCATTCATTCATAAGAGACACAGAGAGAGGCAGATGGAGAAGCAGGCTCCCAAAAGGGAGCCCAATGTGGAGCTTGCATGTAACACTTCAGATTCTCTATTTTGAACATATTATTGTAACATTGGTTTGAAAATTTACAATTAAATGAGACTTTCCTTTTAGAAATAGATAAATACATATATCAGGATAATCAATTTATTACGTGATAGCACATTCTTAAAAACATAATTGAGCTAGAAGCCCATTAATGGAAAAATGGTTAAATTATGAGGTAAAAATAAAGTGGAATATCATAAAAAAACATAAAAAGGTGGAATATCATGCAGTGCTTAAAAGGAATGAAGTTGATCAGCATATACTTACATAAATGCATATTTAAGACAAATTTTTTTATTGGAGTTCAATTTGCCAACATATAGCATAACACCCAGTGCTCATCCCATCAAGTGCCCCCCTCAGTGCCCGTTGCCCAGTTACCCCCACTCCCTACCCACCTCCTTTTCCACTACTCCTTGTTCGTTTCCCAGAGTTGGGATAAGACAAATTTTTAATGAAAAAAAAGCAAGTTGTAAAAGATTGTGTCTAGTAAATGCCACTTTTGCTAAAAAGAAGACAAATATCCATATGCTTACACGACCCCAGAGGCATGGGAATTTCTGGGAAGATACAGAAGAAACTATTTACCATAGTTACATATACAGAGTGCACATGTGGCAGGATGGAACTTTAAATATTTGCTTCATTCCATTTAAGCTGTTGGATTTATAATTTACAACTCATAAAATATATAAAATAAGACTCATCAAATTATTTTTAAGTAATTCAATTTATGTTTTTATAAACTTAAAAACCGAGTTCAAAAATAATTGAACAATAAATAGTTTACTTTGCACACTGAAATAAGCATTTCTCTTTAAAAATAAGTTAATTCGTTTAATTTTCAGGGTGCCTGGGTGACTCAGTTGGTTAGGTCTTCAACTCTTGGTTTTGGATCAGGTCATGATCTCATGGGTGGGGAGACTGAACCCCACATAGAGCTCCGTGTTCAGTGGGGAGTCTGCCTGAAGATTGTCTCTTTCTTGCTCTCCCCTCATTTGCAGGCGAATGCACACACACACACACACACTCTCTCTAAAATAAATAAATAAATCTTTAAAAATAAAGATATGAATAAAATACAAGTTAATTTTCAAGAAGGCCTTTGCACCTGAGTTTAAAGTGACATTATACAGGTGACCAGCGCTGTATGTAGACTGTCAAGGCAGAGAGCCCATAGGAACTCTAAAAACAGATTTCTGTTTCTTTGGAGTTCTCTTAAAATTTTTATGCAAAGATGTTTACAGTTTGGATTTCTTCTTTTCAGTATAAGTGAATAAAGTAACTGTTTCTCGAGTAGCCTTGACTCAGTGGGGATAATAACTTTAATTTTTCCAACCACTGCTTAACTATGTTCTATCCAAATGCCCCTGGACATCTGTTAACAGCATTTTGGGGGAATATTGGTGACTTTCCAAGCCCTTTCATCTAGGTCTGACCTACAATCCTCCTCTTATACTTCATTTTCATTTTATTTCCACCCCTAAACTCAGCGGTTCTATACACCCTAATCTGAATTTGAATTGCCCTTCTGTTATCGAGGTCAGATTCCTATGATGATGAAGAATATAGGAAGGATGTGGGGGGAAAAATGGAAACCATCTCTTGACTTAACGGTCTTAATGATCCTTTTTCTGTGCATTGTGGTTGCTTCTCTGGGCAACACTCTGTGGCTATAGAAGTCCTCAGTGCATAGTTACCCAAATATAGAGGTGCACATGTAAGTTTTCATAAGGTTCTTTGTGCTTCGCCACCCCCCCACCCCCACCCCCAGCAGTTACCTACTATAATGGGCATCCAATTTCACCTCCATCTCCATGTCTTCCTCCATCTTCCACCTACCAACAAGCTCCTGGTGTAGATAGTACACCTTGCAGCTGGGAGTCCACTGTCTGGGATTCCACTGCCTGGCTGGCAGACTTCTTGCCTAGTGAGAGTGGCTCCAGTTCAGATACCTTGCTCAGTGCTCACTAAACCCACAGGAAATTCAGACTATCTCCAAGCCCAACAGTGGAAAGTCAGGCTGCTCCCCTATATCCATTTCTCTTCATCCTGTGACCACTCAATTCACTTCTATCTAGTTCACAGAAAAAAAGGACAGAGCAGCAAGTCGGCTCTCTGACCCATGTCCAAAAGGAGAATGATGGGTTGAGTCTTGTTCTCGCAGGCACCCCCTTTTGTTACAAATGTTTCTCTTGAAGGCCCCTCATTTGGCTTTAAGGAAGTACAACAAAAAAAGTGACACAAAAACATTGTATGGCAACAAAGCTGTTACTACCACTCAGATTCTCAGAACTCTTCTCTGTTCCCTCCCCCAGCCTTCTGCTTCTATTGCATATAGGAGAATAAAAGCTGAGATGAAGGATGGGTAGCACCCAGTATTTTTAAGCTGATTTTTAATGAGTCCTGGTAAGTGGGTGGTGCAATTGTTGGTGGCTCTCTTTAAAATGTGGGATTGTTAGGGCTCTTGCTTGTCTCTAGTTTTGGACTCCACATGTCAACTCCAAGATAACTGAAAAATGACATTAAACATGCTTTTGCACTCATCTATAGCAAGATACTTCCTCAGGATCAAGAAAGTGGTCAAGATTTAAATGTCTGAATGTGACTGGGGTACCAGGACAGCTCAGTCAGTTAAGCATCCAGCTCTTGATTTCAGCTCAGATCAGGATCTCAGGGTCATGAGATAAAGCCTTGTGTTGGGCTCTGCACTGGGTTTGGAGCCTGCTTAAGATTCTCACTCTCTCTCTGCCCCTCCCTACTCTCTCTCTCCCTCTCCAAAAAAGAAAAAAAAAAGTCTGAACATGACTGGTATAGCAAACTCATGGTGATAGGAAGAGTTTTGTTTTTGATGCATAGCATTGCTCACAACCATGAAAATGTGTAAATTAAATCCCAGAGACAGAGGAACTTGCACAGCTCTTTGTTCAATGGAGCACTACTGTTATGCTGGCCTCTGGGCATGCTGCAAGAGTTGGAGATGAGTGGAAGGGATAAAGTGAAACTATTTTTGTCGTTGGGATGTTTGATATCAAGACATCCATTCTCCACACAGTGTGCTGTTCTACAAAGCAAAGCAATAAATGCTGAGGGAATGCAGAGTCCAGGGGCAATATGAATCCACAGGTGTAGATGAATAGGACTTGAACTAAGGAAGTGAGTGTGTGGCTGGGGATGGAGGCTACCAAAGAAAGATATTAGATTAGTGGTTTTCAAATGTGTCAGGCAGAACCTAAACCTTCACAGAAGTGACTCGGAATCACTACAAAATGGCATGGAGAGCAAGGGGAACCTCAGGAGGCACAGTTGAGAGCCATTCCTGTTTGAAGCAGTTCTTTTTTTTTTTTTTTTTAATTTTTTTTTTTTATTTATTTATGATAGTCACAGAGAGAGAGAGAGGCAGAGACACAGGAGGAGGGAGAAGCAGGCTCCATGCACCGGGAGCCCGACGTGGGATTCGATCCCGGGTCTCCAGGATCGCGCCCTGGGCCAAAGGCAGGCGCCAAACCGCTGCGCCACCCAGGGATCCCGCCATTCCTGTTTGAACACAACAGCTCTGCTTTGACCAGTTTTACATAATCAATTTCCATCTAAAATTCCATTTTCTGAGAGGATTTGCAGGTTTAAAAATGTGAAAACGACTGGGTTATGAAATAGATAGGCCTGAGATACATGGCAAAGGGCATATGTACAGATGGATTAGTTGGACACTAAGCAGAGCTACCATGTTTGGGAGTAATGAGATGATGGGAAGAGCTAGGGTGGAGGACAGGTGTTGGGAATAAATTGAGAAAAAGTTGAATGAATAACTTGAAGGGTTTCTGTTTCAAAACTTACACCACTGGAAGGATTTGAACAAAAACTGTGAAAAGTAATGTTTAAGGAAGATTATTCTAGCTATACATGATGTACGCATGTTTAAATATACATCTGTGTGTGTGTGTGTGTGTGTGTGTGTGTGTGTGTGACAGGTCCAGGTGGTAACTCAGTCAGTAATCTTCCCGTTAAAGCAGATGTTGGTGGGAACAATCAGGAAATAAACCCCGTAGTTCACCTTTCTCTTGAGTGTAGTCCATTACCAGGTGAATCCCAAAAGCTGCCTTGCTCCTATGTAATGCCCTTTAAAACAGGGTATCTCATCTTCCAGAACTTCTCAAGTGTGTCTGGGGTGAGGGTTCATTCCCCCTTCTGGAACAACAGTCCTCTTTTTCCCCACCCCGCCCCTTAGAAAGAAGACTATCTCATAAAAACAGGAAATCTTTTCAGACTGTAACCAAAATGAGCTGCTTAAAGTACTCTCAATGCTGCCAAATGTTCAGCAAAGCCTTGACAGTGTTTAGGAGAAACCTCGCTGAATCCCTCAAGTAATGAGTTGAAAACCACAGGATGCTGCAAGCTTCACCATGGGGAGCCTTCTGACACTTTTTAGCAGATGGCAATGTATACACTCTTTTATGTACAATGCTTTTCTAAATTAAAGATGATTTTTCAAAAACAATTCTCAGAGAGAGATGGAGTGAAGAAAAAAATTCACACATACTCAGCTGTGGATGGCCTCATATTTACATAAGCCATGAGGAAATTAAAAGTCATGGTACTACGGTATGTTTCTTACGAGTCCTATGAATGTTAAATACTAAGAAAAATTCAGTTTTCACATTCCACTGAGATGAGAATTCTTTGAGATCTCGTAAGGTAGAATTTTAACACCATCTTACATCATAAAAACTATGAAGTAGCCATCATCTCATTTTATCTGTAAATAAAATAGCTCAAGTATGTACTTATCATCTTTTTAAAATTACACACACTTTTTGTTCATGCTCAGAATTTGAAATAATAAGAAAATTGTGTTTAGGAATTTAGCTATAGCAATTAATCCAAAGGTTCACAATAGAGCCTAGTGTGTGGGTATCCAAGAGCTGACTGGCAACTAATTCTTATAATGGCCAATTCCATCAGCAACCAACACAAAATATTGAAATTTTAAAATTGTTCCACTGAGTCAATTAGATTAATTGGCAGTTTGGTTTTCACAAATTCTTTTTTTTTTAGCATCTTTTCTTTTAAATTGAGATTCTGTCTTGTTTTTATTTTTTTAGAGCTTATAGATCAATAAAGAAATACACGTCATTGTCCTCTGGAAGGTGCTCAATCCCATAACTTGACCACTATCGTTCTTGGACCTCCTCATTAGCATTTTAAAACATGATGCTTATTTCTCAAAAACCTTACTAGGATATTCTGAGGAGATCATGGCTTTTAGGAGCCAAATATAAGCCATTAGTTTAAAATCTCCACCTTTCATTTAACAAATGTATTTAGTGCAAAGCACTTTCCTAGAATCCCTGGAAAAGACACAAGTGCAGAAGATCTGATTCCCAGTCTAGGCAAATTAAGAATCTAGTGTTGAGGTGGGGGTGGGGACTGGGAGGTGGGGTGCGGGGTGATGGTGATTATAGTGGTGGCTAAGATGGATAAACAGCTACATATAGAATTTAGGAGGGAAGTGGTGGATGCTTTGATATAATACCAACTGTCAGCATTTATTGGATATTCTCTTTGGCTAGAAATTTAACTTGGTTAAATGTTTTATACGTATTATCTCATGTTATCACATCAACATCATCATAGTATTCATATTGTCTCCTCTGCCATCTACAGAGGAGAAAACCAAGGCTTAGAGAGACTAAAGAAATTTCCAGGTGTTACACAGCTGCAATAGTGAAAAAGAGACCAGAATTTAAACTCAGCCATTTAGGACTTAAAAGCCTCTGCTCACAATCAGCATACTTTTATTCTTTTCCAATGTCTTTTTATAGGTGTAGATGCTATGAATATTCAGTAAAGGCTTCATATACTTCAGACTTAGGAGAGGGTAGGAGATTAAAAAGTAGCATTGGGTCTGTGTTCTGCAAGACTGGTACAAAGGGAGAGGGAGGGAGAGAAATCTAGAAAGAAAAAAGAAAGTAGGAACAAAGATATGGAGTCAGGAATTTTAGAGACTTGCACAGGAAATCTGGACATGGTTATCTTTGAAGGAACGCCTCCCATCTCATTTAATTCATCTGATTGTAGCATCCTGAACTGTTCACCAATCATCTATCAATCAAAACTTCTCAGTTGCTCAGTTATCCTGGGCACAGTGTGTGTGTGTGTGTGTGTGTGTGTGTGTACTATGGATAGCTAACACATTTATCTGGAGAAGAACTGAAGTAGGAAGGGTTCACTTTTGGTAGCATGTGGTTTACAATATTTTGCTATCAATTCATATGCAGTGTGGCCATAATTTCCCAGGGAATGAACTGAAGCCCACTGAAGAAAGAAGCAAAAACCCCAAAAAAACAATTTTGGACACTAGCTTCCCTTTGAATTAATATACATATCAAATGTATGTTTCAGGTTGGTCTGTTGTGGTATGATGTCTTTTACATTATATAGCTCAGTACTTGGTTTCCTTGGCATAGGTTGCCATTGGAATTAGGGGATGCCATTTCATTGAATATGAATGTAAAAATATTATTTTTAATACACACATAAGTGGCTAAAATGAATATCAATTGGCAGCCTTTCCCTCTAATACATCTTCAAAATTCTCAGTGAACTTGCCTTGAAAAAAATCCAGCGAGAGTTTAAAGGAGAGTTCACTGGTTATAGCTTATTACCTCTGAACCTCTGGTTTTTCTCTGTTTCATATACCTTTGGAATTTTCTCCAATTTTGCCATACAGGTCAGAATCAGAGATGGCATGATTCTGTTTTTCAAAAAAGGTAAGGATTCAAATCATAAGAATTAAACAGCCCAAAGAACACAGTTGGTTTCTTACCTTCAAAGTATTCCAGAGCATAGGTAGACTCTAGCAAGGAATTACAATTTTAAAATAAACTTAGAATTTTTTTTTAAAAAGTGGGCAGTTGGGGCTTCTTTATTTTATTGTTGTTCCAAATGCCTCTACTCAGCCAGCATCTCTGAGAAATCATGAGTTTAGAAGCTTTCTCCCAGTGCCAGAGGACTCTGCAGATATGCTTGCATCCTGCCTTTCATTCTTGGTACATGTAAATGTGGAATCATTTTGTACTTGAGTTAGGCACACTATGCCATCTGTTTAATTTAACCTAACAGAGGGAAAGTTATTCTTCCCCTCATATGTAAAACAAAGGCAAAACAAAAAATGTAGTATAAAGCAAAGTACGTGGATAGGACCTTCCACTGTGCTCGTGATAAAGGTGAAGCTGCTGTACTGGGTAGGTCTCTCAGCTAAAAGTGAAAAAGAAGCAGCACTGGATATCTGGGGATTAGAAAATTCAACATGCCCTGGGCTGAGACTGTGGAGCAACTGGTATTGCAAGGTTATTCTGAGAGTCAAGGTTATCAAAAAGGAAAACCAATTGGTGGGGGTATATTCATAAGTAAATGCTGGTAAATCCTAGACAGAATAATTCTCATTGTCTTGGGGGAAAGTTCAGAGACAAATCAATGGAAGCCAAGAGCATCATGTGCAACTACAGAGTGATTCAGGCAACATGAAGATCTTTCTTTCCATCCAGCACAACTTAACCCTTGGCATTACATGAAAAGAGCCTCTGGATGTCATAGGAAAATTGGTTTTCTCATTCCTTCTTAACTGTTCTTAACCCAGAGGATGAATTACAAGAAATAAATATGGTCTGTATGTGAGGGGTTTTCTTGAGGGGGTAAATGGCCAGATGGTTGAATAAGGGCCAATTAGAAGGAGGAAGATGAGCCTGAATGTGTCCTACTGCGTGTGTAAACATTCAAGAAAATATGTTTGGGATCCCTGGGTGGCGCAGCGGTTTGGCGCCTGCCTTTGGCCCAGGGTGCGATCCTGGAGACCGGGGATCGAATCCCACGTCGGGCTCCCGGTGCATGGAGCCTGCTTCTTCCTCTGCCTGTGTCTCTGCCTCATTCTCTCTCTCTCTCTCTCTCTCTCTCTCTCTCTCTCTCTCTTTCTCTCTGTGACTATCACAAATAAATAAAAAAAAAAAAAAGAAAGAAAATGTGTTTGACCCAGAAGGATTAGGACATACTTTCAAAACCCCCCACTAAAATACAGCTTCTGTGAGAGTTGAGTCATAGGGTTGAGACATTGGATCCAAGCTTCATCATTTCCCAGTGAGGGGATTCTGTGAAGACACAACTTCTACTTTTCAACCTTTTGCTTGGGAAAAGTTGTTCTGTAGCAACTGAGGAAGATTTGGGTATAGGCAATATCTGGAAAATTTCTGGCTGAGCTTGCCTTGCAGAGAAAGGGGACAGAGACAGGTAGCCCTTATGTCTAGAGGAAAGACTAGCAGCTCTAAGTAGTCTGTGAGGCCCACTATGGCATGAGAAGTGAGAATACAGGACTAGAACTTCAGAGTATTGAAACTTCTGGAAGCTTGAGCAAAGGCAACAAGTGCTCTCTTGCTCTCTCTCTTTTTCCTGGTTTTCTCTCTCCCAAACTTAAATCTGAATTCCTGAGGATTTTAATCTTTTCACTGCATATGTTATACAATTGAAGGGATTGTGGTTGATATTTTGATTCAACTCCTTTACATTTCCATCAGAATCAGTGGAGTTTCCCACAAAAGTACAGAATGTCTTATATAAGTTTCACTTGTTCATTTATTTCACAGATGGGAACTTAAAAAAAAAAAAGATCTCCTACCCTTTTTAGTAATTAAATCTTGTTCAGTGACTGATTATCAGGGAACAAAATCTTCACATTCATAAATGAGGTACAAGAGTCTTCCCTAAAATACAAAAGAGCAATGAAAATGAGAAAGAACATGGAAAAATGCTAAAATAAACATCCACGAAGTTGCCATCTAAAATTACACTAGCACACAATTGGAAGTGGGCAAAAATTCAACTGTTCTGGAAAACCCTGGTCTCTCTCCCTCAAAAGGCCGGATTGTTGCTGTGCACAAAAGGGAAATTCTAAGGCTGGAGCGATTCCAGCCAAGTTTAAGAACCCTGTGAGATTTCCGTAGTTCCCTATGTAGTTGGAATCTCAAAAAATACACACTTGTAATGAAAACATGCACAAACTCAACTATAACACTGTTAGCAGGCATTGCTATAACAGCAAGACAATTTAGTGATAATGGGTGAGTAAGAAGAAAATTAAACAAAAACAAAAACAACCTAAGACAGAATATATTTGGCCTCATGTTCAACTTTAAATGCAAAGTCAGTTCATTAGCGTAATTTAACCTTTCAACAAGTCTTTCAACGATAAATTTCATTAATACGTTGGAAATACCAGCTGTTAAGGATAGTCTGTGACTGTGAGAGGTACTAGAAAAGGTGGGTTGGACCATGATCCCCTCCTGCCTCCTCTAGCTCAGCAAAAATGAATGGATGGCAGGTTTTTACCTTTCCTGTCTACAGTAAATGTCCTCATTCCACTCCATTCAGCCTGAGCCTTAGGGCAAGCCAGGGTTTGCAGCCATTTACTATAATAATAGCAAGACAATTTAGCAGTAATGGATAAGTAGGGAGCAAATTAAGCCGTTTGCTGAGATACAGAAATGAAGCCAGAAAATATTTGGCCTCATGTTAGGCTTCACATTCATAGTCAATTCATTAGTGTAATTTAGTCCTTGCATAAGCCTTTGAGTGATAAATTCTACTAATACATTTGAAATGCCAGCTGTAAGAATAACTCATTGAATGTTGAGTAAAATTAAAAGATGGGCAAAAATAAATCCTTCATTTTCATCTCATATGGGAAGATTTATGAAGGCCTTTGAGAAGAAGCATCTGTCTGCTAGTTGTAAATTGAGAGTATTAAGGGAAAACATCGGAATATTTTGGTTACATTAGCAAGGGGAATGTATTAACTCAAATGCTTTTGAGATCTTTCCCTTTGGGGCTGAAGATTACTCTTGATGAAGAACATGTGAACTTTTAGAATTCATTTCTTGCTTGGGAACAAAGGCCACAGAGCAAACAATATTAAATGGCTGGTGTTTTGGGGAGTGGTATCTAAGAAATACAATTATATGTGGGATGTTGGTGACTTTTTTTCATATGGATATGGTTTTCTCTATGCTTGTGAGTGTTCTCTTTCAAGCCCATAGGGGCTACAAATTAGAGGACTTGGAACAGGGGTGGGGGAATATAACCAAGTAGTATTTAATTCCCTTGGTAAAAAAATAAAAAATAAAAAATAAAACAAAATTCGTTCCACTTCACCAGTTATTTTCCCTTGATGGAGTCTTAAAATTGGATATCTTTATAATAAAATAAATTGCTTATGTCAGAAAAAATGGAGGAAATGGAAGTAAATTTTCTTGAGCAACTATTATATGCAAGATGCTTTATATAAAGTAAGTTTATACAAATTATCTCATGCCAGCACTCTTCATCCCAGTGTGAATGTATTTACTCCACATCATATATCCTTCCATCCTCTGTCAGTAAATCAGTAAATAAAATTGATGTAATATAATCTGTAGGTAATCACTACCATAGAGACTGTAGTCTTCCTTTTTCTACCTTCTCCCTACCCTCTAACAGCATTTGTGTATATTAATGCTGAAGAGCTAAATGTTTGAAGGGTTTAAAGTTCTAAGGCATTTGCTATATATAATTGTTCTACATCATGCTAAAACATTTTCAGGAAGTTAAAAAAATTGTGAAACATTGTATTCTCGGTTTATAGAAGAGGAAACTGCAGTTTCAAAGGAATAAAATAACCTCTCCAAGGACAGCAGCTAATTAGTAACACTGGGATGAAAACCAAATATGCTTGAGTCCACATAGTCAGAGAGGTTTGTTGGCAGGACGAGCCTGGGATATCCCAAACTGACTCATGGACTTGTGGCAGCATGCTGTGTCTGGAGTGATCAATCCCACTCTGGTCCTGTGGTCCTTCTCTTCTTGTCAAGGTGCTAATTCTGGCCACAGATATGTCCATAACTCTTCCTTCTCTGAATTATCATCTTTGTCTAGACATGACAGATGTTTGCTTTAGGCTTGCGGGGAGGTCATGGTATGCTCCTTACTCTAGCCTTTAGGCCAAGACAACTGGGCCCTTCTCAGAGGGCCAAGCTTTCTTTACAAGGTACTATTCCAGCCCTCCTTTAGCCTTGTTCCTGCCCATTGGGGTTGCCAGATTTAGCTAACAAAAAATGTAAGATACCCATTTAAGTTCTAATTTCAGATAAACAATGAATGTCCCATATAATAGTTGGGATATACATATACTAAAATATTATCCATTGTTTATCCAAAATTCAAATTTAGCTGGATGCCCTATATCTTCTCTGGTTACTCTGCTCCACATGAGCCAGAAATGTGGGGCTATATAAAAAAGGATTAATCTTACTTAATGAAATGTTTGGCCTTTGGCATATATCCTGGGAAGTGATATCTAGGAAGAGTGTCATTGTTTATCTGGGGCCTAGGACCACACACTAGACAGTCTAATAATGTGATTTATAAAGACATATTTGGGCTGCATGGTATTTGCTCTATCCCCAGAGGGTATGGAGGCTAAAGGCTTGAGTTTGAACTCTGGAGGGACTTGAGACTAAACTTAGTCATGTGACTGAGCCTCAATTAAAACTCTGGACACCAAGGTTTGGAGTAGCTTCCCTGGATGCCAATTACTCTGTGCATATTGTTACAGATTGGATGAAGAGGAGTTAGTGGTGTCCGTGATTCCCCTGGGAGATCAAAATTTCTGCATTTGGAAGACTCCTAGACCTGCCCCATGTCTCTCTTCCCTTAGATGATTTTAATCTGTATCCTTTCTCTGTAATAAACCATAACCATAAGAATAATAGCTTTCCGTGAGTTCTGTGAGTGCTTCTAGTGAATTATCAAAACTGAAGGTGTCTTCAAAGCCCACGAACTTACACTTGGTGTCAGAAGTAAAGGCAGTCTTCTGGACTGAGCGCTCTAACTCTCAGGGTCCAGAGGATATGCCCATATTATACCTGTTGTATGGTTTAGCTTCTAAACCATGCTTCAAGTATGGGATTTTGGAATTCTCTACCCAAAGGGCCATGAGTATGCTTTCAGAGCCTGTGTGAATACTTTCAACAGAGCTCTTCAAGGGTAAACCATGCCAATAGTGCTGGAGGGGTAGGCTAGAGGGGTAGCTAAATGATGACTACTGGGGTCAAGTTGATGTAGTGTAGGTGAATATATGTATGTGAAGAGTTTTCCTTTATAGGACAGAGCTAGATAGAGTAAGAAGAGGTGGGTGCTAGGGCCCTTCTTGAGCAAGAAACAATCTTAGTCTCATCTCTAGTCCTTGAGTTGGGGACATCAAACTAACCTATGTGGAATGTCCTGGATTCTAGAGAGCTGTCCACCATAATATCCATCTCTGAATTAACAGCACCTTTTGGTGGTGTGGGAGGAAATATCTCACCACAGTTAATACATTTTGTTAATTGTAAGATGCATTTTGTTTTCAGAAGCTTAAGATATGAAAAACATTTTAAAGTTGAGGAAATATGGCATATATAGTATTATCATGCCTCCATGTCACTTGAGGATTTAAAAAGCTTTCCACATCTTTTATCTTATTTTATCCTCATGATGACTCTTTTTTTTTTTAATTTATTTATGATAGTCACAGAGAGAGAGAGAGAGAGGCAGAGACATAGGCAGAGGGAGAAGCAGGCTCCATGCACCAGGAGCCCGACGTGGGATTCGATCCCGGGTCTCCAGGATCGCGCCCTGGGCCAAAGGCAGGCGCTAAACCACTGCACCACCCAGGGAGCCCTCCTCATGATGACTCTTGCAGTGGCAGCCAGAGCACCATGACATGACCATCTCCTTCTAATCTACTGGAAGAAAATATCCACCTTTTCTTTTTATTCTCTTCACCCAATACTATCCTCTTCTTCCAAGACTTATAACCTGAGAAACCTCACGACCAACATGGCCTGGACCTGCACTTTTTCCCATCTTCATGTCTGTGTTTGGCAGGGAGAGTGGCATATCCCTGTGATGGAGTGAGTGTGGGGCAGAGAAAAAGAAAGGAAAATTTAGCTGTTACCATGGGGATAGAGCTGTGATAACATTCCTTCTTTGAGATAACTTCCTGGGTGAAGAGCAGCACAGCAGGCTTGAAAGGGAGAACCAAGAGCTCCCCCATACCTGGAGGGGAAAGGATAGGTCTTGGCCTTAGAGAGGCTGGGTGCCATGGAATTTTGGATGAGCCGCTTACTCTCTGACCTTCAGTTGCCTCACATGTAGAGTAGGACTGAGGATTCCTAAATGAGGGGTTGTTGGACTATTAAATGAGATATTACCTGTTTTAATAAGTTTAAATCTAGTATAGTTCCCAGCATAGTAGACACTCAATCAGCCAATGGCAGCTCTAATTATGATTATTGCCAACTCTTCCTTGGAGGTAGCTCTAAGACAGAGTCCTTCCCAGTTTCACTTAGAGGACAGAGAAAATGCAAAGAAGAATGAGTCAGAGGTAATGCAGATACAGCATTTTAGTATAAACGGAGCCCAGAGTTCTTTCCAGGAAAAAGAGAAAGTGGTGGATCTTTCTGGCTATGTCCAGCACAGGTGAGGCTGAAACCTAGTGAATAAAAAGGCCTGGCTCTATTTATGACCACATAATCAGAAAAGACAGTGCTGAAGTAACTTGTTTAGACTATTTGCATCTTCCTGTTTGCCGGTCCCCTCCTTCTGCCTTCCCTTGTGGTAGGAATAGAAGCTCTTAGAAAACCATAGAAAGGCTGCATATCATTTTCAGAGAACTGAGGAGAGGGAGAAGAAGGCTTTGTCTGTGGTCTGAGAGAGTAGGTTATACTCTGAAATCATGGACCATGGGGATGAAAGAGAGGATAGCAAGACAACTTCCTAGAAGTGAGTGAACAAGGAAAGGGATGACCCAGAGTCTCTCTTACTTGAGGTCTCGTGAAATGTACTTGGTCTAGGGGTTCCTAAAATTCTCATTGACAAGTGTCGTTAAGTGGAGAAGAATCAGCAAGGTCAATGGGGAGGATCGGCTGATTGGGAGGAATATGGAGTGTTCTGTGGCTATCATCTCTTCTCCTGACCTGGGAAGAGAAAGGACACAGACATTTTAGAATGGAATGGAATGGAATGGAATGGAATGGAATAGAATAGAATAGAATAGAATAGAATAGAATAGAATAGAATAGAATAGAATAGAAATCTGTAAGTTATTGCTCCCAAATCCTTAGGGATGAGCCATATCGGCTGGATTCTGTACACTCCATGGAGGAAGCCTAGAAATGCAGCCACTATTTGTAATGCTGCCTTTGGGGGTGGAGGACATTTTCTGACTTCCTCATTTTTTAATTTCCCCACTAATCAAAAACTGAATTTCTGGAATGGAAGCCCTTCTCAGAAAGATGATTGTTAATTCTGTCCACCTGAGTAGAGAAGGATGTCTGGTGTCTGCTGCTTTGTTTCAGACACAGGGCCAACCAAGTCTTTGGAAAGAGATAAAAGAGGGTTTCACGTGAATGCTGTGGAGAGCAGACAGTTGACCCTGGAACATACAGTGGTCCTGGTAACACTCTCACTTTCAGTTGGATGGAACTTGAGGCATATCTACTTCCTAAGTCCTGTCTTTAGTGTCTTCCTTATTTATGCACCTCCCATTTCCTCTAAGATGCTTCCTTTCCCCCCACAACCAGGAAAACAGTGAGAATATCCATAGTGCCATATGGATTTTTCTCAACTCTGAACTCCTATAGAAAATTGAGGTCTACACTACAGGATCTAATTTTTAAGATCTTATCATTTTATGTAATATATATTAATGTTTAATACAGTTAAATATTATCTTCCTAATGATATTGCCACTTTTTTTTAGGGTAAGTTCTGTCTCATACTTCTATACCTCACAGAGCACTTTTTAATCCTGAGACCCAAGAATGTCCTTGAAGACGTGCAGTTTGTTTAGATAGCAATGACTGTCGCCTGGTTAATTTTTGACTATAATCACTGCTGTCATCATTGCATATAACCTCACTGTCATTATGCCATATCACCACTGCAACTAGAAGTTTTGTACAGTAGTTCAAACTTTACTGTTTTCACATGTAGTATTTTGTTTTATGTTCACAGCCACCTTGTATTTAGACATTATCCATTATCCCATTTCACAGATAATAAATATGGAGGATAAAAAGGATTATATGAGTTTCCTATGTGGCAGAAATGCAAGTCGAATCTTTTTAGGTACTCCATAAATACGCATCTTGGTGTATTTCTCAGCATAAAATAACAAGACTGTTTTCAAACAAACACTTAATAGTATTGTTCTGAGTGTATAATAAACCTCCCCAAATTTTAGTGGTATAAAACACAACCATTTTCTTATGCTCCCAATTTCATCCATCAGGAATTTGGACAGGGCACAGTAGGGATGGTTTGTCTCTATCATGGTGCCTGAGCCTCACATGATTGAGTCTGGGATCATGTCTGGGATCTTAGTCCTTTTCCACATGGCATCTCCTGGGACTGGACTAAGATAATTCTTAAACTGGCCTGAGTCTGGCATCCAGGAGCAGAAGGCTAGAACATCTGGGTATGGTCTTTTCCCAACACTCTCTCCTCATGTGGTCTTTCTATGTGATCATCTTGGGCCTTCTCAGAGATCAGAGGTCTATGGTAGTCAAATTTCCTATAGAGTTGCTGGCTTCCCCTGAAGCAGGCAGTTCAAGCTTTTAAAATGGAGGTGCATGATTTCTCATGACCGAGACTCAGAAATCATGTGTAGGCACTTCCATCTCATTCTGTTGAGAATGTTGGTTATACATGACCAGACCAGAACAGGATGGGAATGGACAACACAAAATATGAATTGGGGGAAATGTGAAGTTGTATACTTTTCCCTTCATTCTGTTAATGTTGCCTTCACATATTGTGGAGCTCTGCTGTTTGGTGAATATATGTTTTTAATTGTGATACCTTCTTAATTAATTGACCTCTTCATCAATAACTATCTCATAATAGTCTCCTGCTATCAGGATTTTCTTTTTTGCCTTTTGGTTTTGAAAGGTTGATTATAATTATTTCATTGCAAGTCTCTAAGTTCATCACACTTAAAGTTAGAGTTCTGGACTTATCAACCAACTTTTGCCCATTATTTCTTGAAATATTCTTTCTGATCTGTTCTCTCTTTTCCTTCTGGGACTCTCATAACATGTATGTTGGCCCACTTGATCTTTGACTTATAAGTCCCTTAGGCTCTGTCTACTTCTTATTTTTTATATTTTTGTTTCTCAGACTTAATAATTTCAATTTTCCTGTCTTCAAGTTAGCTGATTATTTCTTTTTTTTTTTAGCTGATTATTTCTTCTGCATATTAAAATATTCTGTTGAACCCCTCTAGTGAATTTTTCATTTTAGTTGTTATATTTTCATCTCCAGAATTTTAATTTTGTTCCTTTTTATAATTTCTCTTTGTTGATATTCTTATTTTGTTCATACATTGTTTTCTTGATTTCATTTGTTTTTTGCTCATGTTTTCCTTTAGCTTTTTGCACATATTTAATGCAGCTTTCTTAAAGTCTATATAGTGAATCTAGTATCTGGTATTTCCTCAGAGACATTCTCTGTCAATTTATTTTGTTCTTTGAATGGTCCATATATTTATTTTTCTTGCCTTGTGATTTTTTGTTGTTGTTGCAAATTGGGCATTTGGATATTACAGTACCTAAAACTCTGGAAATCAGTTTCTCCTTGCCCCAGGTTTTTGTTGTTTGTTGTTGTTTGTTGTTTTAAATTGTTGAAGGCTATAAAAAAATTGTTGAAGGCCATATTGTTTTGACTTTTCCAAACTATTTTATATGCAAAGGCTATTCCTTGTCATGTGTGATCATGGAAGTCTGTATTCAGCTAATATTTTGAGAGATTTCCTTGAATGCCAAAAGGCCTCCCAGTCTTTGCAGATTGGGTCAGTTCTGGAATAATCTTTCAAAATTTAGGTAAGCTTGTTCTAAGTCTAGGGATAATCCTGACATTAAACTTTAAGGTCTTCTCAGGTATTTTTTAAGAATGCATCTTGTCTGGGTATGTGTGTAGCTTTCTAAATTCCCTCATACACATGGCTGCTTCTCAATGTGTTAATTCCTCACAAAGAGTCTCACTCCAGCCTCTCCTCCAGGCCTTAAGTAGTCTCCATCTATAATCACATGCCCCAGGCATTCAGGTCTATAGGTAACTATAGTTACCTTGTAGCTTTACTATCAGAGCTTGGCTTCCTGGCCAAGTTCCATAGTGGGCAAAACAGGGACAAGTTCACTACATCAGTCTTTCAGATATATCTCTCAGACAGGTTAGAACAAACATACACAATAATTTACAAATAAATTCTGCTTTGAGATTTGAGGTAGGGAGCTGTGAATCAAAACACTCCTGCATGAAGACAAAAACCACTGCCATTTTATGGAGAAAGGAAGGCAAGAGTGAGTAAAATTGCCACAAAACTACTTTCTTACCCTTCTCAAGATGGCTTTCTTTCTTTCTACCTTCTTCATTTTTTTTTTTTTATGAGTATTGACTTGGTAGCTATAAACTTTTAACTGTTTTCCACAACTCTGATAAGGTTAGTTCAGATATTTCTGATTTTTTTTTTTCTGATATCTTTGTCAGGGAATAAAAGCTTGGAAATTTCTAGAGTACCATTTTGTTAACATCAGTTGAGAAGTCTGCAGCTGTATTTATTTATTTGTTTGTTTGTTTATCCAAGAGAGAGAAAGAGAAAGAAAGAGAGAGTGAAGAGAGAGAGGGAGACAGGGGAGGAGAAGAGGGAGAGGGACAAGTTTGACTCTATGCTGAGCATGGACTCCAACACAGAGCTTGATCCCACGACTCTGAGATCATGACTTGAGCTGAAATCAAGAGTTGTTTGCTTAACCAACTGAGCCCCCCAAGTGCCCCAGGAAGTTTGCAGCTCTATTTTAAGAAGTTGCTTTTGGGGCTGAACTTTTCAATTGCATGTATACCACTTGAATTATTATTTGCAAAAGTAAATTCCAAATTTTTAGACTTTTAAAAATGGCTCAAAAATGGTTTTCATAACTTATATATATATATATATATATATACTGGAAGGACTTTTAAAAATGGCTCAAAAATGGTTTTCATAAGTAATATATATATACTGGAAGGACAGTTCCTTATTTGGATTTGCTAACATTTCTAATTTTTTAGAGCAAACATGAGCCACAGTAGCTTTCTAGCATTATAATTCATATCAGCATTGTTGGTATTTAACTTGCTATTAATTACTTCATAATTATAGCCCCACACTGCACTCATAGTAAACCTGGAGACTGACTTTAGACAAACAATTAACTTTTAAAATTGGTGAATTTTGGATCTTCCATTCTATTATTATTTGACTATCTTTGATTTTATTTTTGTAAATGAATGAAGATGATTTTATTCCATCCTTCCCCAATTCTGGATGGAGCCAAATTCTTCTTAACCTTTCTAAAAATGACTTCTAAACAAATGTTTCCATAATTTGCGCTCCTTGAAAATGTCTTCCAAAGATCTTAAGCAGAATTTTATATATTTGACTTCTAAAAGAGAAAAATAAAAACTGGTGAATTTGATCAAGAAATTTTCCTTTGCTTTGCATTTAATAAAGTATCTTTCTTTCAAACCATTGTTCAAAGACAAAAAGAAATGATAAGAAGAGTCATGGGTCCTAGAAGAATCCCCCTTTATCTTTCTGGGAAGCCAAGTTCTATTGAAGAAGAAAAAGCAAAGATCTAAAGCTATCTATGTTCACAAGGTCATGCAAACAGGCTAGGTGAGGCAAAAAGCAGAGTGAGGGATATATTTCTGAAGATTCACTATGAGGTCAAAAAAGAACACAAAGCTTTTGGTTTAAAGGATATTATGTCAATCAAGAAACAGATTCTTAATTATAGAGAACAAACTGATGATTACCAAAGAAGAGGTAGGGGCGGGGATGGGGATGGGTTAAATAGATAATGAGGATTAAGGAGTGCACTTGTGATGAGCACTGGGGATGTGTGGAATTGTTGAATCACACTATTGTACACTTGCTATTAATATAATACTGTATGTTAACTGGAGTTAAAATAAAAACTTAAAAAATAAGAATACAGTTTATACTTTGACACAGTGCAGGATTATGTGAAAACTGATTACAAATTAGAATTCTCTAATACTTCCTTCTCTTTTCAACAATGCAGCAGGGCCTGGCTCCTGGGGAAGCAGAGTAAGAAAAATGCATAGTTGCCCTAAATTTATCTGTTCTCACCAGGGCACCCAGGGTGCTGGTTAATAAATGGCTCCCCACTTGCATACAAGCTGCATTTGCTCAGGGCTCTTCCAAAGAGTTCACTCACCTCACATTAGTCAGCAGCTTCCTATAAGACAAGCTGCCTTCACTTTGCCCTACTGAAGGATTATTCAGCCTTATAAAAAATACTAGATTCCCTACTCTCAGTAGGACATTTAATTAACTCCCATTGATTCACCAAGCCAAACAACCAGTAAAAAGTTTTGGGATTTTCATTGTGGCCCTAGGATATCCACCCACTTCTTGGTATTTTGAAAATTTTTATCTCGGTTTCACTATAAATTTTCAGAGTAGAGACAGCACAGAAATAAATAATTAAAAAAAAAAAAAGAAATAAATAATTTCTTCGACTAGCCCAGCAGCACTGTTGAACCATCTATTTGGTGTAAATTGAACTACCTACTGGGGAGAAGGAGGAAGGGAGCCTTTGTGGATCAGGGTCTACACAGAGTGCTGTGTGTGCACAATCACTCAGGACTGTTACAGAGAGGTTGCCTGGGAAGCCCTCTTGTTAACCTGAGGTTACAGTACCTCTCAGCATGCTCCCTAAAGGATCGCCTTCCTTATAAGAAGGTTCTCCCAAAATATGATTCATATCATGAACTGTATTCCAGAAAAAAGTAGGGAAATATTTGTGCATGGGTAGGTACTGATCTCAAACTTCATTTTATCTGGCCTTTGGGCAATTACAGACTAATATCTCCATTCTATTCTTGAGGGAAAAAATACATTATCCAAGTCTTTAGTAATAATACACAAATTTTAAGTACTTAGCGGGACCCTGAAATAGTCTTTTCTCTCCCTAACCCTCTAATATGTTTTGTTTCCAAAGTTGTATACAGTAGAAGTTTATTCACTATCCCTCTGTGTCAGGAGATTTTCTAACTTGTCTCATTTAACATTTGAAATTGCTATATGAAGTTTTATTACTAGCCCTTTTGTAACACCTCATGCGATTACTGACACATAGTAGATTCTCAGTAAATACTCAGTGAATGAAGAAAAGCTAAATGGATAAATGGGATAAATGAATGGGTTTATAAATGGGCTTGGATAATATTTAGCAACTTGATCATAATTACAGAACTACTGAGGTGAACTCATATTTAGGGTTAAAAAATGGAGGTGAGTGGTATTGCATATTGATTTAAGCCAGTTTTCCCATTCAAAATTTTTTAGTTATTTTGGTATTCATCAGTGGCATCCAACAGTTATAAATAGATGGGACTAATTTCTCCTCACAGATTGTATTTATCAACAAAATGAAGTCCTAAGAAGGAATTCCCTCATACTTCCACAATTCATTAGCAAGTGGGTACAACAGCAGTCATACATTCATTTCTTGGAAGCTTATTGGTATCCCCGCTCCTTATCCTGTTAAACATTCTGACAAGCAGCTTACTTGTAAAATGTACCCCAAGGCAAGTGCAACAAATATTCTGACAGCAGGATAACTAATCTTCTGGTTGGATTAAGGAACAGAATCCTCTGTTAAGTGAGGAAACATAGGACTGTGGAATTTCCAGACTGTAGACTCACTCCCAAGAAGTGAAACTATTGTCTTTAGCTTCCTTCCTGTTCCTTATTCATGAGAGGGTGAAGATGCCTATACAGATCCAATCCCTCCTGAACCATCTGTAGTGTGGCAAATGCAGTACCTACTTGTTTTCATAATTGCTGCCTTGCTTTGTCCAAGTCTTTCTTCCAGAAACTGCTGAAATCCTTGAGCTGAAGCTACTCCCAGATATGGCTACCTGTGGGAAAAAAGGCCAGAGCAAAGATGCTGGACTTCTGTCTGGAAGCCTTCAGAGGGTGCTCTCAATTCTGGGACTATTGTTGAGAAGCAACTACTCCTTGGACTGCATCTCTGTTAACCGTGATCTGCTTTGTCACCCTGTATAACCCTGCAGGTAGGAGTAACTCAGAAGTAGAAGGGACTACCAGAGTTCCAAGCTACTCCTCTTCCTCACTAGACATACACTCTGGAGAACTGATCCTGCCAGGAAAACCGTGAGGGCAAAACACTTCCTTCCTATTTTTTTTTTTTTTCTATTCAAGGCAGGAGGCAGCTAATTGGTACTTCTTGAGTGATCATCATACGGTGGAGTGTTTCTTTGGGCTGCCGTTGCCTCGTAAGGCTACTTTTCATTTTTTCCACTGAAAAGTCTTGAGTGTATTTCAAGATTTCTGAGTGCCTAAGAATTGGTATCTACCAAGCTGTCAATCTTCATGAGGTAGAGCAGGAAGCATTACTCACTGGAGACCACGGTTGCCAACCCACTCACAAATTACCCAACTTTTTATGCAGATAAATGCCATGACAGATCAGTTATTAAATATAAAATACACTGTGCCACATAAATCTTTGTTTCTCATTGCTTGCTCCTGGGCTGAGCTGACTCATGAGATGAGTTTGGAAAATTTAAGCCTTGGGAAAAGGTAGGTGCAGAAGGCTTGCATTATAAAAGTGTGATTTGTGAGCTTGAGGGTGGGGTAAAGCAGAGCAGACAACATTGGGGATCAGAGGACATCTATTCAGAAATGGATCTCCATTAGGAAAGTCATTCATGCCTGGAAATGTGAGGAAAGCTGTATTTTCCTAAGCATTCTCTAGCCTGAGGAAGTCACCACTCAGTAATAGCTGCAAGAATCATGATGGTAATCTTTCAAAAGAGATTTTTGGGAATTGGTGTTCATATTAATCATTATTCTTTCTGCTCTAAGAAACAGAATCCAAACTAAGACAGGCTCAAAAAGAGCTGGGGGAAAGGGGAAAGAAAGAATAATTTATAGATTCAGGTAGCTGAAAAGTTTGAGACTAGATCTACAAGTCCAAGCTATGATATTAAGCATTCTCCATCTTTTGCCTCTTCTTTTTTGTTCTGAGTTCTCCAATGAGAGACTAAAGATGGCTAGTAACAGTTCCAGAATTATTTTTCTCCAACTTAAAAACACCAGCAGAGAGTTTATTCTTCTTGATATCTCTGGAGATTAATCTAAGTAGTTTGTTCTCATTTCAACTAATCTCTTTGGCCAGGCCCAGGTCTAGTGTCCATTCCTGGAGCCAAGAGTAGGATCAATTCCAGCTGAAGCATATGGCCTGAAGGGAAATAGTGGCTAAAGGAAGAGATAGGTTCTCTTAATATGAGGGGTGTTGAGCAGGCAAAAATAGGAGGTGTTTGCTTCAGGGGTATTATTGCCTTTAGCCAAATTTATGATGAAAAGGACCAAATTAGGACAATTAAGTTTCTCCATGATATATTATATATTTTCTCTTCCACTTGAGAGGCTAGATGGGATTCTAAAGACATTATTCTTTTCCTTCCTTCCTTCCTTCCTTCCTTCCTTCCTTCCTTCCTTCCTTTCTTCTTTCCTTCCAGACAGTAGCTGAACACATACTGTGCTCCAGGCATAATATTAAGTGATATAGATGAACATGAGGGATGTTCCCTACCCTCAGGAGCTCTAGAAGTTTTGTCAGGTCTACATCCACCCTAAAAAAGGTAGTATTAGCTTGATATCCTTTGGCCTAAATGTAAGATTCTTGTGGTGCCTAGGGAAATCTAGTCAAATGACTAGAAAGAGATTCTTATATGTAGACATGATCCAGGCTTTGTATGATTTTCTAGCTTTCTTTGAGTGGAGAATCATTAACCACAGAACCATAGACCGCTTGATTCTGACACCTTAGGCTGTACTGCAAGCTTTGAATCACAGGGTAATTGAAACAGTTTCTGCTATCTACAAGCTATGAGTAGTCATTATTGCTTATTGGTTGGTATAGCCAATATATTCCTAAATGTGCCCTGCGTACATAGTACGAGGGAAGATTTCTTGGAGTTACTTAAGCAATTCAAATTCCCCATGACATTCATTATACACAGCCAAAGAAACATGAAAAAAAGCATTTGTTAGTTATATAAGTAATGCAGTCCTGTAGTAACCAACATAGACCTGCAAGCTGCAGGTATAAGCATAGAGCTATTGGAAAAACTGTCTCTTCTTTTCAGATTAGTCTTACAGAGTTTCATGGACAAGACGGGGTTTCCTGAGTCTATTTTAATTTCACTTTGCAATCACTCATACTTGGATATTTATAGGCTAACTATAAATATCACCAGTCTGCTTTCCTTCATTTGTATTTCTGCTGGATGTTATTAGAATAATGTTTGATACTAATATCAGAGATGGGAGATGGCCTGGTAGTATGGAAGGACAGAGTAAGACAAACTAGATGTTTTCTAATTACAGTTAAGCTACTATCTTTAAGATAAGAAAGCAAGATACTTGACCTTGACCATTTCAAGCCTTTGTTTTCTTTTCTACAAAATGAGGGACATAGTCTAACTAGTGCTTTCCAGTAGAATTCCCTGTAATAATGGAAGTGTTCTATATTTGTGCCATCCAATATGGCAGCCCCTAACTACATGTGGCTTGTGACTAGCTGGTTTGACTGAGAGGCTTTTTTTCTGAATTTTTAATTTCACTTGAAATAAATTATTTTAAATTGCAATGTGAATAAGCCAAATCATATGGCTGGTGGCTAGCACAGTGGACTGCACAAGAAGCCATATCTATAGTCCCAGACACCTCCCAAATTCTAGGGATTAAAACTACATGTGAATATTGTTAAGTCTGGGTTTCTCTATATGAAAGTCCTTTTAAGAATAAAAATCCATTTTGTGTTCTCAAACAGTGCAGTTTCCATTCAGCTTTCTGATTCAGCTGAAAGATGAGTAAAGGCACATGTAAACAGAAAAGCTCCCAGGGGAATGAACATCATCTCAATAGGGCTCTTGTCAGTTGAGCGTTCGAGCAGACTCCCAGAATATATTACCTTTGTGAACTATTCTGCTATGGCAGCCAAAGACACACAAGAATATTGCTGGGAGGCTGGATCCTTCCTCCCAGGCTTTCCTGATACAGGCTGTTGTTTCAGACTTATGAGGCACACATACCTGCAAAGGGACTGTGCCTGCACCAAACAAGAGGATGTGGGGGTTTAAAAATTACTGGTTAATAGAGCCAGTAATGATAGCCCAGCATGGATGGCAAGTTCCCCAAAGCCAAGAGAAGGTTAAAGAGAGAGGCAAGAATTATCACATTGCCTGGGACTGAGTCTGTGCAGGTAAACACTGATTTTCATTTGCCAGCTGGCAACTGTCCATTTGAATTGATCAGTGTTCAATTTTGAAGGGTGGAAGCTTCCCACAACATTAGCATCCTTAGGGCTGCTAGGTTCACATCAGATAGCAGAGTAGTAGGAGCTGAATTATATGTTAAAGCCTGTTCAGATTATCCCCTGAGCATCAGACCAACTTTCTCCAACTCTGCTTTTATGCCTCAATGGCCAATCTGAGGGCCCACCCAGCTCAAGGTGTGGAAAGTCACCTTGAAGGACCCATCTGGTACAAAGACTTGGTTAAATTTACAAATTTCTGATAGGCCTTCTAGGTACCTTTGCTCCCATCCCCCCTCCGAAGGATTCGAACAGATGAGATAGCACAACAAATGGAAAGGGGAAGGCTTTATAACTACACTGCTGAATGACGACCCACTCTGACACCAACTTGCCCTCTAAGGTCTGAGCAATTGATCATGAGGAACAATTTGGATTGTTAACTATAGTGCTCTTGCTTTATTCAAATGCCATAGATGCCACATGCAAAAGCTTACAAAGTGTTGTCAGACAGATGAAGTAATGACCTCCTGGTCAGAAGTGGTGCTGATAATCCCTCAAAGTTTGCATTTGAGGGATACTGTCAGGACTGGCTCTCAAAGGGGCGTCTCTTAATGTCTGGGCAGTCAGTGGTTGTTCTAAAATTCATTTTATTGCTCCTTTTCTCATATCTGATTTTCCCAAATGGTTGTCATTCATTCATTCATTCATTCATTCATTCAGCAAATATTTACAGAGCACCTTCTACTTGCTAGAACTATTCCAGAAACTGTTTTGTAGTGAATCAAACAAACCTTTATGGAACTAATGTGTGGATGAGGAAAGTGGGGTATGAGAAAGACAAAGACAGGAAACAAATAAACATTTAAATGTTGGGCAGTTGAAAGTGCTAGAGAGAAATACAGCTCAGAGATGATGGTAAGGAATGAGAGATTGCAAGGTAGTCAAGGCAGGATTCTCCCTGATAAGAAAACATTTGGGTAGAAACGAGATAGAAGTGAGGGGGTAAGTCACATTATTAACCAAGAAAAATATGTTCCAGGCAGAGGAAATAGTCAGTGCAAAGGCCTGGATGCTGGAGGGTGGTTGGTGACTTTGAAGAACTGCATTGAGTCAGTGTAGCTGGAGGGGTCTGAGCAAGAAAGAAAGTGGAAGAAGATGAAATCAGAAGAGAAAGTGTGTGTGTGTGTATAAAGTACATGTAGGGTCTTATATATTTCAATTTGGCTTTTGCTTCAAATGAGATGTAAAGTCACTGGAAGATCTTAAATATGGACCTGGCATGACCTAACTTGCTGATGTTTCACATTGGCTGCAGTGTGGAGCAAAGTCTGTATGGGGATGAGAGTGGAAGTTAATGACCAGTGGAGGTAAAATTAGTGGAAGTGAAGCATTCTTAGAGTTGGATATATTTTGTTTTTTTTTTTAAAGATTATTTATTCTAGAGAGAGAGTGTGCACACAGGGGTGTAGGGGAGGGGCAGAGGGAGAGAGAGAGAGAGAGAGAGAGAGAGAGAGAGAGAATCTGGAGCACACCCCTCGCCTGACATGGGGTTTGATCCCGCGATGCCAAGATGATGACCTGAGTGGAAACCAAGAGCCAGATGCTCAATTGACTGACTCACCCAGGTGCCCCAGAGTCTGATATATTTTAAAATGCAGAACTAACAGGATTTACCAATGAATTGGTTGTGAGATGTGAGAAAGATGGAGGATTCAAGGACTGACTCTAGGGTTATCAAAAGAAATTTCTTACTGCCCCATCTTTATACACTGTAACAGAAAGAATGGCTTTTTGCCAGAATCAGGTAGAGAGATATGTGAAGAATTCCAATACCTCGTCTAGCCAGTAAGGAGCATCCATACATCCGTCCAATCTTTCCGATCCAGCAAATGGCACAGTTTGGGGAGTCAAAAAGACTTTGGTAGGAGAAAGTTATCAACTACTTATGCCTTCCTTGAGACATTTGTCCATCCTGGGTCTCCATTTCTTCTGATAGGATTGTTGAAAAAATTTAATGAAGTAAGTAAAGCACCAAGCATGGAGCCTGGCATACAGTAAGCATTCAGTACAGCCACCTTACAAAAGCTAATTTTTATTATTGTCTATCACAAATCAAACATCCTATAAAATCAGGACAATAAGCTCATTCGCTTTTATGTTGGTTTTAGTTGATGCTCATAAGAAGCTTAATTTCATTCTCCTCCTTTTCTGACTTTCTGGAGACCTGGAGGGTGAGGGAGGTGGAAGTGGGGTATGGTGCCCACTGGGAAAAAAAAAAGATAATTCTTAAATGAAACTATTTGCTCTTTCCCTCCACACCGGTGCAGCTGCAGCGTGGGAGCTCACATCAGAGTCTATCATAAAGCAGCTTTATTAAAAATAGTAATAATAAAAAAAGGATCCAGGTTAATTCCAGCTATTGACCCTGTGGGCAGCACTTCTATGGGCAAAAGGGGATGCTTTCCAATGCTGGTATTGATTTTCATGTATAAATCCCTCCTCACAGAATCCTCTGCTCATTGCAGCCAGCGTAAAAGTAATCACTCTCTTTATGATCACCCCTTCAAGTCAGACCCAAGCCATTTGTAAAAGAGAGGGAAAAAACCAGGAAGGGGGAGCCCTGCAACAGGAAAGTGGATGCGGTATCTCCTTTTATGAATCCTAAAGTGTCCTGAGCACAGGTGAGACAGTGCAAGTGTAGCGGCAACCAGAACTTTCTGCAAAATTCACGGAGGGCTCGTCTTGAGAATGGACTGGTCTATAACAGAAGGATCCTGGGAATAGAGTCATTCATCTCATCTGTCTCTCCTTCTCTCTCTGCCTGTCTCCCTTTCTTTCTCCAGCTTTTCTTCACTCCCCCCTCTCTCTCTCCCTCTGTCTCCTGCACACAGAGCCAGCTTGCCCCATTTCTGCATGCCCCCCAACTCTGTCCCACATCTCAAGGGGCCTCATGTTCTTATGTACAGACACCCCAGCCCTTAGGTCCGAGTTTATTCAACACCCTTTCCCTGTTCAACTCATACCCAGGCCAAGGCAAACTTTGAGCCTGGGAATGTGCGCTTTACTCTAACAGCAAGACACACTTGTGGAGACGCTCAGGCTCTGGAGGGAGGCTTTTGGCTGCAGGTCTGGGAACTCCTGGGTTCTGGGTCCCCAGAGCCTGGTCTAGAACTGCGCTGTGCGCTAAAACAACCACTAGCCGGGATCCCTGGGTGGCGCAGCTGTTTGGCGCCTGCCTTTGGCCCCTGCAGACCCGGGATGGAATCCCACGTCGGGCTCCCGGTGCATGGAGCCTGCTTCTCCCTCTGCCTGTGTCTCTGCCTCTCTCTCTCTGTGACTATCATAAATAAAGAAATAAATAAATTAAAACAACCACTAGCCACCTGCGGCTGTTGAGCTGCCGCAATATGGCTAGCCCAAACTGAGACGTGACGCACGTGTAAAACACAGACTGGATGTGAAAACGCAGCACGTCCCCTTCCCCACGCACCCCCAACCCCCCAAAAAAAATAATGGAGAGAGGAGGGCCCCCCTACAGTCTCAGAGCCCCAGCCCCGGCAGGCCTAGGACCGAAGCAGATCTGCTTAGCCCTTCCCCCGCCGCCTGCCTGGGGTGGTTCTGCAAGGAGATGTATTTATTCAAAGGGGTTCAGTCATCTCGCTAAATGAAATCACTCGCTTAGGCTGGTAAATATTGACTCAAGCTGTTACGCTTTTATGTATTTCAGCAACTCCCAATGTTTGAGGGCTCAGCGAGCAAACAAGAACAGGTACGGGAAGTTATTGTGGTGTTGGGGGCGCCTGTTTATTTTTGTGCAGCCGCTGCCTGTTGCCCACTGTGTGAGGCTGGGTACTAAGGACCTCGCCACGGGGCACCCTGCAGTTGGTACGGCCAAAGGCTTTCACAGAATACAAATGCGTCTTACATTTCCACATGAAGAGTTTATTTTAATTGTGTTTTGAAATATGCTGTACCCTAAAGGCCTCTCTTTTCCTCAGTGATCTACGTCCGCCGAATAAAACACTGCCAAGAATGGAATGCGTGGTGGGGTGACCTGTACTGGGCACTTTGGAATTCAGTTGGAAGAGGGTCCTGGTGTCCCCCCGCCTGCCCTGAAGGCCTCCGGAGCTGGGAGGGAAGCTGGACGCCCCTCAGGAAGGGCTGTAAGGGGCTGCGGTTTTAAAGAGTCAGAAAGTGTCAGAAGTTCCTTGTGGGTTTCTGTGTTTTCTTTAATTATCCTCTTGGTGCAACAGGCCATTTTCATTTATTTCTGAGCCTAGCTGGAGTGCTAGGGGCAGAGCTCGGAAAGTGAGGTGGGAGCTTCAGCAGCCGTAGGGTCAGGGAATGGATAGAGAGGCAAGGGGCAGGTGTGGCTGCAGCCTAGGAATTTGGGGACAGAGCACAGGGTGGGGGGGGGGATGGGACACAGGGATCCTCAAAGTCACTTCTCTGTTTCTTCCTTCTAAATCCTGCTCCCTTATTTGTTCTTTCACATCATTTTCTGTCTTCTCAACTCTCTCTTTTCATTCTTTTTTTTTTTTTTTTCCCCTAGTGAGGGGAAAGAGACCGCATGAGTGGTGGGGAGAGGCAGAGGGAGAGGGAGAGAGAAAATCTGAAGGGGACTCCTCACTGAGCATGGAGCCTGGGGGGAGGGAGTAGGGTGGGGAGGGCTCCCTCTCACTACCCTGAGATTCACAACCTCAGCCAAAATCAAGAGTTGGATGCTTAACAGACTGAGCCACCCAGGCGCCCCTCTCTTCATTCTTGATGTTCTTTTCTCCTCCTCTTTCCCTCTTGCTGCATCCTTCCTTTTCCCCCTCTGGGAATAAGTGGAGACAGAGAACTGCTTAGAGGAACATGGAATTAACTGCTAAGTAAACTGGATCCAGTACCCACTGCACTGCAGGCACAGGTATTTACAAACACACCCTTACACATCCTATATGAGCTAGCAGGGGTATGTGCACATGTATTACACATGTAAAGTATGTAACAAGGTTCTTTAGCTGTTAGCCTACAGCAAAATATAAAAGAACACTCTTGTCAAGCACACTGACCCTAAAAACAGTAAAAGATTTTGGTGGTTTGGGATTTCTTCTTTACAATGATCATGTGGGATGACTAAATCATATAATGCAGTTAAGGCACTGTTCATCTATTCAGGCTGCCATAACAAAATACCACAGGTCAGGTGGCTTAAACAGCAGAGGTTTATTTCTCAACATTCTGGAGACCGGGAGATCCAAGATCAAGGGGTCTTCCCATTTGGTTTCTGAGATGTGCTCTCTTAATTGATTTGCATATGGCCACCTTCTCCCTCTGTCCTTATGTGGCCTTTCTTCAGTGCCTGTGCATGGAGAGACTGATTTCTCTGCCTCTTCTTATAAAGCCATTAATCCCATTACCAGTGCCCCACCCTCATAGCCTCACCTAACCTTATTCACCTCCCAAAGGTTCCATCTCCAAATACCATCACAATGAGATGAGTCAGGGTTTCAACCTGTGAACTTCAGGGAGACACAAATATTCTGATCATAACAAGTACTCAACAAACAACAAAAGTATTTTTGCTGCTTCTGAAATGAGGACTTACAAATTGAAAGCATTCTGTGGCTGGAAGATCCATTTTACTTTTTTTCTGTCATTTAGACCTCAGCAATGTGGTCAAATCAACAAAATCATAATTAAGTCAGTATTCATTTTCGGTTGTTACTCATTTAATTATAATGCATATGCTTTATGAAAAATTTAACCCTTACAAGTTAATGCTGATGGCTCTTGGGAGCCATTTACTTTCTCTCTCTCTTTACCTGTGGGTTTTTCTTTCTTGACATTTCAAGAGAAACCTTGATGATGGTTTCTCTTGAAATGTCAAGAAAGAAACACCCAGTGATGAAACAGTATTTCATCCAGCTAATCCATTGCTGAGGGATGACCCATAATTTTCTTACTGAGAGCATGTTCTAGTATCAAAGCTCCAGAAAAAGATACTGTTCCAAACCACTCACCTCTGAAATTTTTTAAAGATTTTATTTATTCATGAGAGGCACAGAGAGAGTGGCAGAAACACAGGTAGAAGGAGAAGCAGGCTCCCCATAGTGAGCCCGACGCAGGATTTGATTCCAGGTGTCTGGGATCACACCCTAAGCCTAAAGCAGACACTCAACCACTGAGCCACCCAGGCATCCTTGACCCCTGAACTTAAATATCAGTATGTGTTTTCTTAGTGTGCAGTTTTGGAGGATCCTAGGAGTCCAGGACCCAAATGGAATAAACTCTGGGATAGTGAGTGGACCATTCTGGGTTGTTCAAGTGCCATCTGGGGTGGAACTACCATTTTCCAGTGAAGCTGAGTCTGTTGACAATTCTTTAGCTCTAGATGATTCTTAGATTACTTTTTTAAAAAATATTTATTTATTTATTTGAGAGAGAGAGAGAGAAAATGGGGAGAGTGACTGAATCAGAACCTCCAAGATAGAGTCCACAAGAGTCTGGAAAACATGGCTCTAGACCTGGATACAAAAATGAATATTTTGTTATTATTGCTTTTTATTTTTCTTCCTTGAGTTAGGTATTGTTTTTCTTAAAATGAAACAAAGTTTGCCTCAATTGATCATAAAACAATGAATGTTCATTGTAAAAAGGTTCTGACAAAAAAAGTTTAAATAATAAGTTAAAATTTCCAGTAATTCCCCTACTCAAAGATAACCATGGATATATGGTATCATTTTTTTTATTATGTATTATAGTGAACAAAGACCATTCTGTAAGCACAGTTCTTATTTCATAGAACCACAGAATATTAATACCAGGAGGGAACCGGGAGATCATGTAGGCCCCATTCCCTCATTTATATCAAGGAAAACCAAGCAATTAGCTCTATGACACTAGTCCAGCCAGTAAGTGGCATGAATAAACCTAATAGTTGTCTCCATCAGATGTGAACGAGGGAGGCATCAGATTATCTATCTTACAGACTGGCACTTTAGGAAAGTTTTGCATAGTTTTAAGCCTCAAAGATGCCTAAATAATGTGTATATCTTTGGAGAAGAAAACAAATAGATAAAGAAAAAAATCACATGAGACCTACTAATATTATTTCCCCAACTTTGGTGAGTGGGCTATACCATTAGTCAGTGATTAGTGCAGTATACAGTTGACCCATGACAATGTGGAAGTTAGGGGCACCAACCCCCTCATAGTCCAAAATTCATGTGTAAGTTTGGACTGAACCAAGACTTTATTAATAGTCTACTGTTGACTGGAAGCCTTACTGATCACATAAACAGTTGATTAACACATATTTGTGTGTTACATGCACTATATGCTATATTCTTACAATAGAATAAGCTAGAGAAAAGAAAATGTTATTAAGGAGATCATAGGGAAGAGAAAACACATTTACAAGGCTGCATTGTATTAAAAACCCACATATAAGTGGACCTGTGCTTTTCAAACCTGTGTTGTTCAAGGGTCAACTGTATATTATATAAAGGCAACTTATTCACTTACCCATTCATTACTTTAACAGTTATTTTTTTGAGCATTTAATTTGAGCTTACTGCTCAAAGGACTAGTGTCTTGCTAAGAAGCAAAATATACAGTTTGGGTATATCTTTTTTGTTTGTTTGTTTTAGATTTTATTTATTAGAGAGAGAGAGAGGGTACATGTGCATACAAGTGGGGGGAGGGGTGGAGAGGTGGAGGGAGAGGGAGAAGCAAACTCCCCACTGAGCAGGGAGCCCAGTGGATGCAGGGCTGATCATGACCTGAGCTGAAGACAGATGCTTCTAATCAACTGAGCCACCCAGGACCCCCAGTTTGGGTACATCTTTTAAATGAACCTGTACTTTCCTGAAATAAAATCTTACCTCAAGTTCTGTCTGTGGCTGGGTTTTTGAGGCTGGGGAAATGGTTTGCCTCCTCCTTCAATTTTAACTGCATACATACACTGCATAATCATCAAATGAACTTAATGGGAGTATCCTATCTCTGGAGTTGCTCAATATTTGAAGATTACTTTTTAATGAAATATCTTGTTATCATTGTCCAAATAACTGATGACCTTTCAAATGGAAACCATATGTAAATACAGGGACAGGAAATCAGTGTATTTCTTTGTACGGAGAAAGAAAAAGAAGGCATGTATCATAGTGTAAAGAAAAGAACAGGAGATTAGGAAACTGCTGCTAAATGTCAGTTACAACTTCCGGTTGGTGAATTTTAGTTTACCAGTTATCTGGCAATCATATACAGCATCCTCTTTGCTCTTTGGAATGTCACTGTGCTGTAGGGGGCAGATGATACTATTACCCACTGCACTGGTGTGCTAGCTAATGAATGAGAAGTTATCTGGTGGGTGAACACTTGGTAAGGCAACAGCACTCAATGATATAAAATATGAAGATGAATACCTATGTATTCTAGTAAAACACTTTGCACTCCTCATAGCAAGGATATCTACTACCAGGAAGTAATTTTCAAGGACATAGCTTCCCAGAAACACAAAGGTTAAAAGCTTAAAAAAAAAAATTCAGGAATCAGAGACTTTCCAAGTTATTAGCTCCATATCCCCATTTTATTGGTGGTTAAAGTAGAGGCTCGGAGAGGTTATATGTCTTATTCAAAGACTAGAACCTGGGACACATACAATGCTCTGTCCACTGAATACATCTTGCCTAGAGAGCCTCAGAAAGCACACACATCTACATCTACCCAAAGTCCCAAAAGTCCCAAAGTTACCTCACATGTCTATCTTTAACATGAGATGGTGGTGATAGTCATGATGTTTATTGACAAGAAAGGCAGGGTATTTATTGAAAATAACATTCCCCCTATAGACTTATTCAGTCCAATTAAATTGAAGCTTGAGAGTGGAATGAAAATTGCAGATAGAGTGTGGGGTGAAGAGTATAAGAGAATTTGCGGTGGGGAAGCCAATGGCAAATGGGAACATTTCTGGGACTGTGGCCGGAGGACGACCTTTAGTAGAAATTATTGGTGATCTTTAAAAAAATAAAAGTTTAATTTTGGAAAAAAAAAAAACAAAACCTGTAACCCTTGCCTGTCATCCTTACAATAGGGTCCAAGTTTATGATCTAGTATTTTACCTCAGTTCATAATGTGTTATTATTAGGACAAGGCAAGGAAAACGGTTTATAAACATGATACTCCATTAGGAAGTGTCTAGACGGCTGCTTTTGTCCTTTCCTTCTTCTGCTTTCCAATTATCCAGGCCTTGAATGTGAGAAAGAAACTTAAGACCTTCAAACAATAGGCCAAATAAATGTCTTTTGCATTCTTGAAGGAAAAAAAAAAGTCTCCAGGGCTCAGCAAACTGACTCTAAGTTGGCTGGGAAGAGCCACAATACTTTTTGTTCTCTGGACTGCTCATGGTCCCCCCAGAATTATTCTGCCTGCCTCAGAAACCAGCTCTGTGACATTCTGGGGGCTTTTATCTCTTACGGTGAATTACTATATCCAATGCAAATCTCCTCCAGGGCTCACAGAGATCTCAGCAAGCAGGGAATATGGAACGGCTCAAATCAGGAATAGATGGGGACTTTGAAGATAAGGTAAACTGTGTTTTCTTGTTGACAAAATAATCTGAAGCTTTTGTTGTGTGTTTCCATAAAAGACTTCCCAGGCATAAATCAATATGGCAGCACCAACTCTGCAAGAATAAGAAACGATAAGTATAGTTTTCAGCACCCTGTAACCACTCATTACATTTATTTCCTAGTTTTCTTTGTTATTCCTTTCCTGTTCAAATCTGAGCCAGCACATTTTTGGCTTCCCAGCTGAAGTAGGAGGTGCTGCCAATCAGCAGGAAATATAATACAGATAAGATTCATATAAACTCTTTTGAACTGGTAAAATAGCTGGATGGGAAATGGATGTTAAATTGTTTACATTTGGCACGAGAAGAAAACGTTCCATTTTTAAATTCAAAGCCTCTGCACCTTTGTAAATGAAAACAAATCACATGGGTCATGTAGTGTTCCACTCTGTAAAAGCCATCAGGAGGCTGATAAAAGCTTTCGTAAATCACTAACTTTATCTGGTACTTGCTCAAAAGAGTCATTTCCCAGATTAAAATGATGTGGCCCTTGCCCTGGGTCTTTGGAAAAACTGTGTAGTAACAACAGGCTCCCAGCCGACTCTGAGGTGTGCTCTACAAAAGTGGCAAAAAAAAAAAAAAAAAAAAAAAGTTTTCAACTAGGGTCTTTCCAAATTCCTATGAAGGTGAGACAGCACGAAGGATACAAACGTGTGGTCTGAAGACATTATTAGCATTATGAAAAATCTTTCCTCTTGGCAAACATTGGTACGCCCAGCTAAGTTCAAGTAATAAAGAAAAACCTTTAAAAAATGAACTGTTGAGTTCCATGAAACAACGAAGTGGCTTAATTCCACAGAAAGAGAAATTCCCACTTTGTGTGAATATTTGCACGTTTTAGCCATTTCATCTTACATCATACGAACATAGTCTAGACACAATGATGTAAAAATCACTCAGAATGTGTATAATAGTTAAATAAAATTAATTACAAAGTAAATTGGAGTCTTAGTCGGGGGAAAGCTCTCTGTCATGGGTAAGGTACAAAGCCTGGGATGCCTTGTCATCGAGGCACACCACACAATCCATCTATGCTACTATGTCATGTTCAGATATAGTGTAGGATCAACCACATGGAGCAAGGAAAGGGGACAGCAGGACTATGGTTCTTCAGACTGGTCTCATAAAGTACATATTGCCCTAAGTTGCCATTACTAGAAAAACCATCTGATCCTTTTTATTAGAACAATGCTGACCTCAAAAAATAAGCAGATAGGAGGAAGCTCAGTGCAATTCTGTGCATTGTTTTGGAACACTTAGAGCACTTCTGGGCAGGGTTTCTGCCGTTCATTCACTGTATAGGGAAAATCTTGAACTACAATTAGGAGCGTGTGATGAAAGTAAATGAAGACAGTTATCTTCATCCATCTTGACCTCCATTTTTATTCAAACAATTTAATGATCCATGAATCAGGAAATAACTTGCCTTCAAACTCTGGTGTAGGACCAACTTCTTGAGATTTCAAAATGGTGAAGTTTGCACAGGCAGGGGAGAAAGATGTGAGCCCGTTTATAAAGTGCCTTCCTTTGTAGCCATTCTCCTGCCATGCTGGATCTGAGTACTCATTTTCAGAAGGTGACTCATTGTCAAGATGATACCCAGTTCCCCAGTCTCTAGTTGGTTTTGTAATCATTTTACAAGGGAGGTTTGAGACTAGACACTTGCCTCTCTTTGCTGCCTATTGAGCTTCTTTTAGACAGAACCCCACAGATTTCAAACAAGTGCCGAGCATGGAGCAAAGTCAACGAATCAGGACACGATGAGTCTCTGGCCTTCTATGTGATCCTGAAAGGACACTTTGAAGTCAATAGGCTCACCATGGAAATCAAAAGGAAGTCTGCAGAATGCATATAAAAGTGAGAATTATTTTCTTTAAAGTGAACTTCACTGGCATTCCCCAGTGACTCAACTGCTGCTGGCAGCCCTGACGTTTGCTGATCCTGCCACAGATTGGTACCATCTATTGGTGAGATAAAAGAGCCCAGTATTACATGAAAATCATGACAATCTGAATAGACATTTTTCCAAAGAAGACATACAGATGGCCAAAAGGTACATGAAAAGATGCTCAGGTTAAAAAAAAAAAAAAAGATGCTCAGTATCATTAATCATCAGGGAAATGCAAATCAAAACCACAATGGATGATACTTTACACCTGGAAAAATGGCTCATATCAAAAAGGTAAGAAATAACAAGTGTTGGTGAGGATGTGGAGAGAAGAGAACCTTTGTGCACTGTTGGTGGAAATATAAATTGGTGCAGCCACTATGGGAAACAGTATGGAGGTTTCTCAAAAAAATAAAAATAGAACTACCCATATGATCAATAAATCTACTTCTGGGTATTTGAAGAAAATGAAAATACTAACTCAAAGAGATATATGCATCCTTATGTTCACTGCAGCATTATTTACAATAGCCAAATTATGGAAACAATCTAATGGATGAATGGATAAAGAAGATACAGTGTGTGTATATATACACATACAATATTCCATTGTGATTTAACCATAAAAATAATGAAATCTTACCATTGTGAATATGGAATTCAAGAACATTATGCTAACTGAAATAAGTCAAACAGAGAAAGATAAATACTGTATGATGTCTTTTATATGTGGAATTTAAAACAAACAAACAAAACAAGATCATAGATACAAAGAACAGAACAGATTGGTGCTTGCCAGAGGCAGGGGGTGAGAGGATGAGAGAAATGAGTGAACTGAGTTTTTTGTTTTTTTTAGTTTAAATAGTTTAAATTTAAAAAAAAATAGAGAAATAAATGTTAATGTGGATGCCTAAATTAGATGGCCCTGATGGGACATAATTTTAAACATTTAGAGAAGCCACCACACATTCATTAAACCACAATTTTGTTCAATATTTGAAGAAGTTTTATACCTGAATTGAACACAACTTAGCATTAGCATCAATGATTTGTATTCACTGCACATGAATAAAAGTGATAAACAACTGAACTTCTGCTATTAAAATTCAAGACAGAGGAATCGCCAGACATGTTGGGGAAATGCAGATACTCTGAAAGGCCTAGTTTTACACTGATGAGAAACAAAATCACTTGCCATCAAGGCTTGGATGCTTTCATGGAAATGAGGAATTAGGGTGTAGGGAATACCAACTTGGAAAATGTTGGTGATGTTGTTCAGGTAGATGAGCAAAACAGCTCCTATCCAGAATTTGCAGAAGGATCTCTTGGGAGGAATAGCAACAAGTAAACACTTGGGGTTTTAATTAAATTATTAACAAACAAGCCTCAGTTTGAAAGTTCATTAATAATAATGCATCTGGGATCCCCAGTGTTGATGTAATCAAGCCAAACTTATTGCTAGGAAATGATGGGTCAAGGAGATCACCAGGGATACATGGCCTCCCCTTTTCCTATTCAGTTATATTAGTTGATTGAAACAGAGGCTGTTGTCCAGTGATAGACATTTAGGACATTTGGTGATGGAACGAATACACATTATCACAGAATTGCTGTACTAATGATACTTGGCATTGAGTTTAATAAAGGTGACTGGATAACAGTTGCTTTTCTGATGAGGTGATGGCTTATACAAATCAAACTAAATGTGCTGAGGCTGGTTTGTAGCCTTTTCCTAGTAACGTTAGAGCTGACAATAGAAAGATAGTCATTTATAATTTCAATCTTATTTGAATGTTGCTTCTTAAGTTTGTTTTCTTCTTCAAAGCTTGTCCCTCTGGAATAGTTGCTGATTTGTCTTTCTTTGTGCTCCATCAGAAGCAAATCTTGAGGTAAGGGTAGGAATACATGTAGATTATTTGAAAGGAAATATCTACTAGGGTTGTGAGATTTAGCAAATAGGCATGCAGGAACTGAACTAAATGGAAGTTCAAATAAATAACCAAAAAATTTTAGTGTAAGTTATCTCCCATGTAAATTTGTAATGTTCTTACACTAAAACTTGCTGTTTATATGAAATTCAAATATAGGTGGGCATCCTGCATTTGATTAGGCAACACAATCTCAGGAAGCTGAGAGACGGGGGACACAAGACCAACAAAGAAAGGCGAATGCAGGCTGCATTAATGAGCAAGTGTGCACAATTGTAGCTCAGTCCTTCGGGAGACTTTGGGGAACTATATAGGACATACCTTAGAGCTGTCCTACCAGGGGGCAAAGGAACCTGGGCATGTATCCACCATCTTCTTTCATTATTTGTTAAGGGTTGGTCCTGGGGCATAAGACCTCTCATGCCCATTCTGTTTGCCCTGGAGTCATATAAAGCCCTTAGCAGAGAGTTGCAAGTATTTGCAGTAGGAAGCCTATGGCAAGTATTACGACCTTAAGTATCAAGGGATATTGATAAACCATGAGTTTCTTATTTGGTGACTTTGGGCAAGTCATGGCACCTCTTTGTGTCTAAATCCTCAACTATTTACTTTCTTCCCAGAGGCTCTCTCCTGAGGATAGTGAGTTATTGACTCTAGGAGAAGATGCTCATTTTCCCAGCTTGGGGCAGGAGATGTGGTTGGTATTTATCCAGTTCCCCATGCTATAACTACTCTAGGATATTTAAAAAACTTTGCTTCTGTGAAATGTCCACTATCCTTTTATCAGTTTGTTAATGAGCCTAACACATGGTTCATTGTCTTCCCTCATTCCTCATATCCTAACATAGTCCTATGTAACTCCCACACCAACAAGGATGCTCTCTTGCCACATAGAGCTTCTCCTCCAGAGACCTTCACCTCTACTTCGCTGCCATCTGTTCCCTTAGAGACACACTGCGCTGTGTCATCATCTGGATCTGCTCCCCTCAATGCTGGCCCTCACCTTATCTTTGAGCCCACTTAATGAGTCACTCTTAAGATTTGTTCTTTGACCCCTCTGAGACTCATAATACCTTGAACCTCTCTCTCAGCTTCATCCAGACTTCACTGCTGTCCTATTCAAGTGAGACTGGATGGTTTATATCTACAAACTCACTCTGCCTGTGATTATTCTAACACTCCAGCCTAACAAAACCATTACCCTCAGTCATTCATCTCTCCATTTCCTCTATATCTACACCTGAGCAGTAGAGTCCTACTGGTTGATATCAAAGAACTATGGGAAATGATGTCTCTAAAAAGTCATGAACTCCTCTTTACTGCCCTCTCAATGCTGCTGGAAATCCTATTATATTTTTCTAAGGGATTCTTTCTCTCAGATTCTTTCTAGTAACTATTTAAAACATTTCTTTTTCTCAAACCTTCTATCTCCCTGCCTATATTATCCTACTCTGATTTTTATTCCTCATTCTTTCTTCAACACTTAGAATGTGGTTGTGCACCCTGTCTCTTGTTTCACAAACATAGGCACAAAGAGAATCCTGGCAGATTCTTGCCATTGAAATCACAAGTTTTCCACATTCATCTTTTTTCTTCGTTTCTTTTGGTACCAGAAAAATAGGTCATGTATTTCTTGCCTCTAATTGCATCAGTCTCTTCTTCACCACTTCCAGCTGCTTTAGCCATTTCCTCTGGGAAGACTAGTCTGTGACCCTACCTCCAGCAGAGTTAGATGTCCTGCCCATGTCCTCCTATGCACCCTGCACTAACTTCTAGCTTTGCATTGAGGACAATAGATCTCTAGCCATAAGCTCTAAAGACAAAAGAAATAATAGGTCTGACTGGTTCATGGTTGTTCCCAGTACTATTCAAAAAGTATCTACTGAGTAAGTGAATTAAAAAGAAATTTAAAAAATGAATTGGCTTTGTATCAGTTTCCTATGTTCCTTAGAGATGACTTGTTTTCTTTCAAGCATTAGATTTCAATAAGACCTGTTGAATCTACAGAGATCATGTATACTGCAGATATATACATTTTTAAGTGACCTGAAATTAATGCTTGAATCAATCAGTTTACTCAATAAAATGGCCAATTAACAGAAACAGAGCCTCTTTATTTGATAAATTTGAAAGGTTAATTCAGTCAGAATGAAGAGATCCTGTAACCCAACGTAGACTCAATCAGTGTTAGGCTTCAAGAGAGATTACAGTGTTCTAGTATGGAAAGATGGAGAAATTCTCAATGAGGAAAACAATGCAACTATTTGCATAAGCACCAATATCCTATCACTTTTTCTCACTGGATTTCTACTATAAGTCTAATAAAAAAGGAAGTTGCTCTTAAGGTAAGGATGTGGGTGCCTTTTTATTGCTTAATGTACACGTATTTCAAAATGAAAAATTAGGTCATGACCATCACCTTATTATGCAAGAAATCTTATTAAATAGTCCTAATACACTGACAATTTCCATTTTTAAATTTCTTCCAAATAATATGGGTTTTTCTAATTTTGTTGAGAATATGAATAAGATTTTAGTTTCCAGGCATCCAGCAGAATCAGCATATTTTGACTTCTTTCTCTCATTGAATGAATTCATTCACAATTTCTCTGAGAAATTCTCATCTTAAATCATCAGCGAAAGCCTAATTTAGAAGTTCATTTGTTGGGTACTGGATGATTTCATTAGCAGTTATAAATCTCATAGTTGAAGGTATCTCAAGATAGCACAAAACACATTCTATCAGTTCCCAAACTACAAAGGCCAAAAGCATTTGGATAAGAGTAAAACATTTCAGTATCTAAGATCGAATATAACGTCAAAATACATGTAATACACTCTACAGGAAAATGTTGGTGTCTACCTCAATGGATCTTTTGTATGACCAAAATTTTACGTGTACTCATCCTTTCTGGGGTGCCATATAAAGCACTGCCATTAAAATAGCTCTCTCAATAATTATACTAATGGTGGGAAAGTATGTACAATATCAGAGAGAAAAAGCATTTCAATGTATTTTGTAAAAATTACTCAAACATACCTTTATTCTCACTTGTTCATGAAACTATGTATTTTTCCCTTGTTCCTTCTTCACCTCACCTTTTCTATCCTTCCATTTTAAATCCACACTTTTTAGTTTGGAATGCAACAAACAAGATCCCATTGTAAGCTCAGGGGAAAGGTAGTATGATGTGAATTAGCATTATCCACTCAATGAATCCAGGCTGTGCTGGAAAAAGTATCTCCAGTCATGATGAGCATGCAAAGCATGGATAATAAAGAGTTAGTTATATTTTTGCTATTCTTTAATTTTATGCCCCCATAAAATTGTACCCTTCTCCAAAATATTGAGAGATTAAAAACATGCCAAACTATACTTACAATAAAGATTTAAAAAAATTATTTTCTTTACAATGGAGATTTTTAAAAAGAGAGTGGATGCAGGTAAAGAATGCATAAAATCATTGTATTTAAACACTTGGGATAAGAAATTCAGCACTGATTTTTACTGATTTTACTGCACTGATTTTTTCTAGCTCCCTAGAAACTATTGCAAAAAAGGGAAGCTCAGTGTGTGACACATTCCTCAGTATTTGCATTTAATTTTAAAGATGTTTGAGAAGTATGTGAGCATGGCAGTAAATTCTGGAAAAAAAATGTATCAGGGATCATGGACTGCTATAGAAGGGACATTAATGACACAGTGCAAGATGCCTTCTCAAAACCATAATATTCTTTTGGTTGGTTATACTTAGAATTTTCTTTTTTCCATTTTGAAAATTAGGAGAAAAAATGAAGTCATATATGCAGCATCAGAAGGAGAAGGAGAATGCAGACTTCATTCTTAATTTCTTTCTACTGAACACTTCTCTGCAGCATGGTGGTCCAAAGCAATACAGACATAGCTCTTAATGGAGGTATTGGGGATGCTATTTATCACTTCAACACACTGTTTTAGTCCATAAAATTCCTAGAGACAGAGCTATCTTTATGAGCCATCACACAGTTTTAGTAGGACATTTGAGGTTGGACTAAGTCCATGTTTGGCTGCTTATATTAAATCGTTGTTCCAAAATTGGGTGCGTTTCAACAGAGTTGGCATGGAACACACTCGTCCTTGCTATCACCAAGCCAATGGACCCAGACCTGTCTCTGCATACAGGGTGTCATACCCACCCAAACAGTTCACCCACAGTTAATGGCACTAAAGCTGGCTCAGTGAAAAATTGAGTACCTGTAGTATTTGGCCACTATATTCTAAATTCAGATGTTTTATAAACCAATGCACATAAATAAGAAAGAAACTTTATTCAAAAGCAGTTTCCCCCACAGAGTATTTTTACTTTTTATTTTTATTTTTTGGGTTTTTTTACTTTTTATTTTTATTTTGGCTTTGAAGTTTAGACTGGAATAGGGGTAGAAGTTTCAGGATGCCATGTGAAAGGCCAGGATAAGGATGCTTTGAGAGCAACCAGGAAATAATTGAAACCTCAAGAGAAAATATTTTGCGCATAGCTCCCCTGATTTTTCAAATGTTGAAATGAGCCCATCTGAAGTCAAGTGACTGATGGAGTTATAAACCCTGCTTTATTAAGCATACACCCAATGGTTGTGGACAACCAACCAGTCCTTAGACTCTGCTCTGTCATCTCTTTGCAGCAGATATCTTTTAACACTACCTCAAGATGTGTTTGCAATTCACAAACTTCTACTGCTGTCCATCTGATTAAGATTATGTCCAGCTGGGGTCAAAGTCTACCACAGCCAGTCATACTCTTGTTTGTGTGAAATGAATTAGCATCTCAAAAATGGAGGGAACAGAAACAATTTTGTGTAAATAACAGATGATGTGACTTGTTGAGAAGCAACAATGCCTCCCCTATTCACCTTCATTTATCAGTTCTATGTATGACTCCGAAGTCTACACTTCTGCTCTAATCATCCTTCACCTGGCTGGTAGAGAATTGTCCTTCAATGTCCTGCCGTCAGTTCCGCATCAGCACAACTCACCATTCCTTCTGGAAACCAGCTGACTCTCCTGATTGCCCCCTCCTCTTATTTTCTTCTAGAACCAAAGCAGATCGGGGGTGTGGGGGGGTAAATCCCTTCCCATACTGCTCCCTGTAAGTAGGAGTGCCCATGACCTAACTTCTACTGCAATTCTGGGGTAAGACAATCTCTTACTAACAAACAAAGAAATATCTCAACAACTTCCTGATTGGAGCAAAAGTCTCCTCAATTTTCAGCAGAACCAGGGAAATACATTTAGCCTCATTGACAGCTTCATGTTCTACTTCCATACACAGTCCCTGTCCCAATAAATCAAAACTATTATAAAAGGAATCCTACAGTGTTATTTTTTCCTATGATTATTACATTATATGTGTGTGTGTGTGTGTGTATATATATATATATATATATATATATATATAAACTTAATTTCCACTTGTTTTTCTTTTTTTTTTCTTTTTTAGAGCTTCTCCAGATTTGCAGACACTCTAAGAAAGCAGTCCATCTGCTTTCCAAGGGCTCCTGGAAGTGTAGTGGTTTCTTAATGCTGAGCATCCACACCTGACTGGGACCTCCTGCCAGACTCTCTTTGTTTGCTGCTGCCTAGGCTGCTGATATGGGTTATGATACTGAAGTTTATTCCAAATTCCCTGGTCTGGGAAGGCTACCCCTTTCCTTTCAGTGTCTGCACTTCCTGGCTCCCAGGAGACGGCTCATTCCAAGCTATAGACTTGCTCAGACCTGAAGAACCCAGATTCACCTCAGTTTCTATTTGTCCAGCTCATTTCTATTTGTTTATTTGTTTAGCTCATTCTGACTGTACTCCTGGACCTTCTCAGGACTCTATAATCCTGGACCACCCCTTTTTCCTCTCAGGGTCTTCATAACTCTTCTGTTTTATGACTCTGCTTCCCATCTCTGATGACCACTACTGCCTGCTGCCTTCTAACATCCATGCTTTAAGCCTAGGAGTCATATTTGATATCGCTCCTCCCTTGTCCAGAATCACTAGCACAATACTTCTCATATTATTGCCAGAAATCATTGCTCCTACCTGAGGCTCATTATAATTATTATTGGCCCAGCATAGGCCTGTGTCAGTCCCTACTATTTCCCATACATCTGGCACACAATTACCAGATAAATCTGGAAACCACTGCTCAATTTGTTATGTGTCTGTCTTTTCTCTCTAATTTCTGAATCACGGGATCCAGGTATCCTACTGTCACCTTGAAGGTGTGAGTATCCAATCATTATCCATTGATGGATGTTGAGTGAATCAAATCATTAGTGAAAGTTGCTGGAAAAATAAATTGGAAACATAGGCATCGCAAGGGGCCTTGTTAAATGTACTCTCACTGGTCTAATTGCATTTAATTAAGTCTCTTGGGGAATAAGTGCCCCGAAGGCCATATCATCCAAGGTCAATGTGACTCATTTTAATCAGAACCTCTCATAGGGGTGATAGAGCAATTACATAGCATTTGGACTTGCATCTGTGATTTGGTTGTGGCACCATTTTAATTTTGTTTCCTGCACCTCTGAATTCTAAAGTGTAGGAAGAGGACTTTGTAAAGGAGGCCAAAGGACAACCATTAAGGCCTGCTTACCTGCTTATCCAGATTTCCTCACAGCTTCTGTACCCTTACTGTGGGCTTTCTTCTCAGAGGCTCTGGACTCATGTCAGATCACATAATGACCCTAGGAAAACTAGGTGTGGGAGGTAACTGAAGGTTAAGGTGATATTGTGGTTGTAATAAGTGTAATTTTGCTATTTTATCTGGAAATAAAAAGTAAAATAAATTGTTGTGCAGTAGCCTTGACTCAATACCATGGCATTAGCTTCTGGGTATGTTAACCAAGAAGATAATAAATATAATAGATTAATAGCTAGGTTTTGCTTTTTGGACACATATTTTAATCATTAAAATTATGGGCTGTGTCTTGAATCCACAAGCATTTGCTCTTTGATCCCAAGTATATGGATTTCATGATAAAAAAAATGGTTGCAAGAATTATGGAACAACTATTGTCTACTTTGTCCCTCTAGTCTCTAGGAAATGCTTAAGTTGATTTAAAGATTTCTCACAAAATCTTTTATGTAGAATGAACTTTGTGTGGTGGTCTTGTCTAGTGATTATAAAGAAGCATTGGGCCATTCACTGAATAACAAAAATTATTGAACAATATTGGTAACCAAGAGTATTATTTCTTTGTATCCGGAGTAGATGAGGAAGAGGGTATTAGGATGGTGATACAGAGTTGAGAAAGATGGATGGTATAGTTAGAGGAAAGAGCCATGGGACCCAGGTTATCATCTGTACTTAATCCCAGTTCTGCCCTTACTGTAACCTTGAACTCACCATTTGATGTCTCTGTACTTAATTTCTTCAACTGTAAAATGGCAATAGTAGTTATTTTACTTACTTTAAGTTCTTAGAATGATTACTTTTGATAATTTTTAAAAGGCTGAAAACTGTATTGCTAAACATGTTTAATCTATTTATATTACTTTTTTCCTAGTGCATTAAAAACTGTCCTTTGAGCCATTTGGAAATAGTGCACCTCAACCTTGGTTCTATCTGGCCAGGATCAAAATCTAGTCATTTGACAATAAGGATAGTGATAACTAGAAACTATAAAGGCAGTGTAGAGTCAGTCACTGGCTGGAGATTCTGTAATTCATATTATCAAATATATATGAGGTTCCTAACAAATGCTTGATACTTATAAAAAAAAAGATGAAATATACGGAATTCAATTGCTTTTATTGTGTTTTTTGGCCATCTGTATACCTTCTTTGGAAAAATGTCTGTTCCTGTCTTCTACACCTTTTTAAATTAGGTTATTTGTTTTTTGGGTGCTGAGTTGTATCAGTTTATATATTTTGGATACTTATGCTTTACAGATGTTTCATTTGCAAATATCCTCTCTCATTCAGTACATTGCCTTTTAGTTTTGTTAATTATTTCCTTTGGTGTGCAGAACTTTTTATTTTTGATGTAGTCTCAATAGTTTACTTTTGCTTTTATTTCCCTTGTCTCAGGAGACATATCTAGAAAAATGTTTCTATGGCCAATGTCAGAGAGATTACTGCTTGTGCTCTCTTCAAGTCATGATTTCAGATTTCACAGGTTAGTCTTTAATCCATTTTGAGTTTTTTTTTTTTTTTTTTGTATGGTGAAAAAAAATGGTCCAGTTTCATTCTTTTGCATTTGGCGGTCCAGTTTTCCCAATGCCATTTGTTGAAGAGACTTTTATTTTATATTCATTCCTCCTTTGTTGAAGATTAATTGACCATATAATTGTGGGTTTATTTCTGTGTTTTCTGTTCTATTCCATTGATCTATGTATCTGTTTTTATGCCAGTACCATACTGTTTTAATTACTATCACTTTATAATATAACTGGAAGTCTAGAATTGTGAAACCTCCAGTTTTTTTCTTTTTCAAGATTTCTTTGGCTATTCAAAGTCATTTGTAGTTCCATGCAAATTTTATGATAGTTTATTCTAGCTCCATGGAAAATGCTGCTGGTATTTTGATAGGAGTTGCATTAGATTTGTAGATTGCTATGTAGCATAGACATTTAACAAACCATGAACATGGAATGTCTTTCCATTAAAAAAATTTTTTTAATTTATTTATTCATGAGAGACACACAGAGAGAGAGAGAGAGAGGGAGAGAGGCAGAGACACAGGCAGAGGGAGAAGCAGGCTCCATGCAGGGAGCCTGATGTGAGACTCCATCCTTGGACCCCAGGATTATGCCCTGAGCCAAAGGCAGACGCTCAACCGGTGAGCCACTCAGGTGTCCCATGTCTTTCCATTTTTGTGTTGCCTTGACTTTTATCAGTGTTTTACTGTTTTTCAGAGTAGAAGTCATTCATCTCTTTGGTTAGGTTTATTCCTGGATATTTTATTGTTTATAGTGCAATTGTAAATGGGATTATTTTCTTAATTTCACTTTCTGCTGTTTCATTTTTAATGTATAGGAATGCCACAGATTTCTGTATATTGATTTTATATTCTGTAACTTTACTGAATTCATTTATCAATTTTGGTAGTTTTTTGGTGTCTTTAGGGTTTTCTATATATACTATCATATCATCTGTAAATAGAGTTTCACTTTTTAAAATCAATTTGGATGCCTTTTATTTCTTTGTGGTCTAATTGCTTGTGGATAGGAATTCCAGTACTATGTTAAATAATTGGTGAGAATGGACATCCTTGTCTTGTTCCTGACTTTAGGGGAAAAACATATTTTCACCATTGAGTATCATGTTGGCTGTGGGTTTTTCCTATAAGGGCTTCAATTTGTTGAGGTGTGTTTCTTCTAGACCTACTTTACAGAGGGTTTTTATCATGAATCGATGATGTTCTTTGTCAAGTGTTTTTTCTGCACCTATTGAAATAATCATATGATTTTTATCCTTTCTCTTATTGATGTGATGTATCATGTTGATTGTTTTGCAATACTGAACCACCAATGTATCCTGGGAATAAATCTCACTTGATTGTAGTGTATGATATTTTAATGTATTGTTGGATTCCATTTGCTAATATTTTGTTGAAGATTTTTGCATCTATGTTTATGAGAATAAAAAGCTGAAAACATCCCCTCCCTCACAAATCCAGAAAAGTATGCTTTTATGAAATGCCTACCACTCTTCTATAATACTTCTCTCCTACATCTTTTGGTTGATGATGTCATTCATACTCATAAGACAATGATTTTATCATCTTTTAAAAAAAAGAATATAATGATCATTGAGTTTCTATTAAGTGATTAATCAGTGCTCTTATTATGTTCAGCAAATATTCATTCAAGCTCACAATTTGTATTGATAATTCCATGTAAAATTTGAGGATAATTGTCAATTGGAGAAAATGTCTATTAGATTTCTTTCATATATGAACAGAAAAATTTCACAGCATTTAAAATTTTCTGTGTAGCTACTAATCTAAAATACTTATTGAATTGACACCACTTACTTAAGAGTTTGTCATCAATATCTTCATAGTAATAGCACATTATCAGTTGCACATTATCTTTGCTATTGTAATTTTATGTCAACTCAAGTATATGGATGATTGCAAAAATGGCCCTAAATTTTTCCAAATAGGCTCCATGTCCAAGGTGGGACTTGAACTCACAACCCTGAAATTAAGAGTCTCATGGTCTATCTACTGAGCTGGCCAGGTACCCCTACAATTTTCTCCCTTTTATTCATATATGCCTTTTGATAGTATCTAGATTTAGCCATGTGATTCATTTTATTGGAATATTACCAAACATGTTGCAAACCAGCATTTGAGTTTGGGCTTGTCTCTGCTTGCTGTCGTTGGAAACACTGCAACTACCACTGTAAGAACAAGTCCTGACTTGTCTGCTAACAAGAGGCTGTGGCCCCATCATCCCAGTTGACTGTTAGCCAACTTCCCAACCTGGAAGGGAGTAGATACCAGATCACTAGGCTTTAGGTGACCCACTGGATATTGTAAAACAATGAATGAGGTCAGCCCAGAGCAGCAGGAGTTCCCAACTGAGCCTAGTGCAAATCACTAATATAATGAATGGTGAGCTAAATAAGTTGTTTTAAGCTAGAGTTTGGCAGACTTTTTTCTGTAAAGAACCAGGTAGTAAATATTTTAGGCTTTGTGGGCCACTCGAAAGTCTCTGTTGCATTTCTTCTTCTTCAAAAAAAAACAAAAACCCCAAAACAACAACAACAGAAAACAAGCCATGGGCCTCATTTGGCCCATATGATATAGTGTAAGCCGTTAAGTTTAGAGAAAGCCTATTATACAGCAAAAGCTAATTAATACAGCAGGAAGTTTAAGTGGTTTCCCAAATGCATTTATATAATTCATTTTTCTTCAATATTGGATTCACAACAAGCCCAGGGCCTAATATGTCTTCTACTTAAAATGTTTCTCTTCAACTTAACAAATTACTTTCAATATGGTATAAAAGTATTTGTCAAATTCTCTTAAGAATAGCTTCTATTGATTATATTGCTTAATTTTATCCCTTATATTTCATATTCTATTAATTTTTATATTAATATTCTCTCAATACCTTTGATAAAATTAAAGGTGGTAAAAGAAAACACTCTTCACATATGTATGTCCAAGTCAAAAGTCCATAATTGCTTTCTTTCTTTTTTTTTTTTTTTAAGATTTTGTTTATTTATTCATGAGAGACACAGAGAGAGGGGAAGAGATATAGGCAGAGGGAGAGGGAGGCTCCCTGCGGGGAGCCTGATGTGGGACTCCATCTCGGGACCCCAGGATCATGCCCTGAGCCAAAGGCAGATGCCCAACCACTGAGCCACCCAGGTGCCCCGAGAAGTCCATAATCTCTTACCTGTTTCACTCAAATACTCTAAAACATCTTCCCAACTAGCAGTTAAGAGGTTGTCTTTGAACCTTACAACTCTTTCAGTAAATGTTTGCAGATTGTTTATATTCACATTCTTTTTCCAATCCCTAGAAAATGTAACTTAGAGTTCTTAAAAAGTCGTACTCTTGTTTTAAGTATGAATATGTTTCACAGATTTGTTGATTGAAAAAACGTTGCATAAACCAGCTTCTTGCTATATGCATTTTAAACCTTGTTTCTCCTCCCTTAAACATGTCATGTGAGATAGGACATATTAATAGTCCTTCTGGCCTGTACCTTTGTGTTTCCATAACAAGCAAGGCATAGTGGGTAGTAAACTATTCCCAGAAGCCATCTCTAAGCTTCTAAGTAGCACTAACTTAACTACATGGAATTGATTGCATCTTACATAAATATATATCACTAAACCCAATAAATGTCTCCTACATTTAACACTTACCTAGCCAATCTAGAATGCTCATGGCCACTCCAATGCCACCTAACAAGAAGGAAGTGTAATGCAGGGAAAATCAGAATGGAAGGAGATAGTAGCCTTAACCAATTACATTTAAAATATCTCCCCTCACAAACTTTAAACAAATGTATGAGCATGTGAACATATTGTTAGGAATCATTCCAGAAGGCACCTATGCAAGTGAGGGGACTTGAAACATCTGCATTATTAGCTTCCCTATAAATCTACTTTTGTAACTTCCGGAACATTTTAGTCAAATCAGATGAAGCAAGCACGAGTTCAAGCTGGTGGGAGTAGCTTATTGCCCAATTACATTAAGAGATAGATTTATCTACAAAAATGGCAGTCTTCTCTCTGAGTTCTCAAGCAGTAAAAATATTTTTAGCATGAGTAAGTTGACTATATATGCACCACAGCCTCCACGTCAAACATTTTCAAGTACAGCTAAATATTTCCATGTGATTTTTTCTACCTTCAATATAATATGAAGCACATTTTTTAACTTTAAAGTGTCCACTGTTTAAATCAGAGCTAATACATCACTGAAGTCCCAGCCATAAGCTGTCTATTTAGTATCTGTTTGTAACATCAGTCACAGTTGACATATAGAGTTATGTCCATGTAAAATTATTCCCACAATTTAACTGCTATTACTTACCAAAAGCTCTTTATTAGTCAACAATGTGAAACTGCTTTCCCTTGGCCAGGTTAATTTAAAATAGTGTTTTGGTTTGGGAAAAAAAAAAGTTTCCATGAGATTTTCCTTATCTCTGTTTCCCATCTGGCTTGCTGTTATAAACATTTAATCCAATGTTTGCTGCCAATGTTTCCCAGAAAGCCTTATAATTGCTTGGAATTTGTATGAACAGTTCCAGTCTGGTGCACAATTAGGGATGCACTATAAAATTTTCATTGCTCGATTTAGTTGAAATTATAAAATGGATAGGGAACAATAACACCCATAGTTGTAGACTATAAAAATGACTACTAGAAATTTGCAAATAATAATGCTAATAGATAAAATTTTGATTTGTAGTTATGTCTGAAACAAACAAACAAAAAACTCAATCCAAACACAGACCTAGAATATTTAATGAGAAACTAAATGTGAAAAAAAAGGACTTGAAGCTTGAAAATTCACAGGGTTTAAGAGGAAAAGAGTGAAGGAGGACTCATTGTCCTGAGCTTTCTCAAGTAAAAAGGCAACAGTACAAATGGAAGAAGCAATACTTTGTCTGGTCCCCTATACCTAAGGAAACAGAGAGGTAAGTAAATAGTTACAAAAGGCAATTGGTATCATTGTTCTGCCAAGATTTGGTAGATTAATTCGATTGACATTCTTCATTTCTGAAATAAGCTAATTGTGCAAAACCCTTATAAAGGACTTCTTGTCATGCTGTGAACTATAATTTCCACTGCTTCTAGATTTTTCAAGGCTCCATAATTGCTCTACCATTGGCCATGCCATTAGAGTATCCATTAAGTTAAGTGAATGGTAGTTGGTCTGTGCCAGTTAGTGTCTGTGAGTGTTTGCATGTGCCAACATCTAATTGAAAAGTATACAGTCCCACGCTTGCACTTCAAATGTTTTAGCTCTGTGGGCATATAAAATTAAAAGAGTAACACTGCTGGGCTCTTGGCCTAAAACTGCATTTGAGTGGAGAAGCCAGGTGAAATGTAGATAATCCAAATGGTGGTAAATAGGGATTTCTGAAACCCTCTTGCTATGGAAGGCTTGCTGTGAGAGAACCAATGAGCAGAGTGAGAAAGGGCATTAGCTGTTAAGAGTCAGGGTAGAAAAATCAGTGTTAACAGCAGCTCAATATCAGATCTAGAAGTGTGGTCTGTCTATCCATTTATCTATCTAGTTATCACCTACCTACTTACCTTGCCTATCTACCTACATACCTACCTACCTATTTACCTACCATCCCATCTACAGATGAGTAGACACAGGAAAGACAAACTAGCCTGTAAAGGAAATGGAGAGTTCCAAGGAAAGCTGATTCCAAATCTGTAATGGAATCTGGAGAAATACAGTAGCTAATTTTGGCTTAAGAAGTCATTCAAACCCCAAATTTCTGAAGCCCTGAGGATTGAGGATGCAGAAAATGTTTCCTGAACTCTGCATAGTTTAACTGCTACAACTTACATGTTTGACACTTCTGACCTGCCAAGTATAATTCTATTACTCAAATTTCCATGGATATTTGTCCCTCCCAGATCCACCACTTGCATACATCAGCTTGTATAGTTTTATATTATCTTACTGTTGAAGTATAAATGGCACATTCTAAGAAAACTCTGACCTGATTTTAGGGCCTATGGTCAGAATGAAATGATTTTCCATGTGAATTTTAACCAATAAAGAAAAGCACATAGTAAACAGATTCCCATAGTTCTGAATCTTCTATTGAACACCTGGTTGATATTAAACAATTCACAGGCAGCAGTTTGTAATCTTGTGAGCCTCAGAGTCTTCAATAGAAAGTTGGGTCTAATAGCTCTAATCTACCACATAGATTATTCTGACAGTGCAATTAGGTAATGATTTTCTTTCCTACTACTTTTCTCTCTCCAGATTTAATAGTATAGAGGAGTATATGAATAACACTATGCATCTTTTTTGTTTTGGTTTGTTTTAAACTTAACATGTTGGGGCCCCTGGGTGGCTCACTGGTTGAGTATCTGCCTTTGGCTTGGGTCGTGATCCCGGGGTCTTGGGTTTGAGTACCACATCCAGCTCCCTGCAGGGAGCCTACTTCTCCCTCTGCCATGCTCTGCTTCTCTCTCTGTGCCTGTCATGAATAAATAAATAAAATTTTAAAAAATAAATAGATAAATTTAACTTCATGCTTTCATGTAAAAAAAAAAAACAAAAAAAAACTGTCAGCAACATGTAGCTGTGAGACCATGAGTCTTTTTTAGTCCCCTTCTCTTTAAGTAAAATGAAAGTGATGGTAATTACAATGAAGGGTTGTTGAATTATTTAAAAATATTTTATATGTGTGTTTATGTGTGTATGCATACATATATACGTTACGTACATACTTTGTATAGTTAGTCAATATGCTGCTTAATAAATAGTAATTATTGTGATTGTCTTTTTATATGCATAAAGTTATAAATATTCAATGCAGCAAAATGTTCAAAGAGAATGTATATCCTTGAGTGGTTCAGGAAATCAAATATTTCCTATCTTTGGGAAGACATTTATGTTTTGTCATATATTATCCCCAAAAAATGGTTAGGGCCATAAAGATATATCTAAAACTTAGTTCACATCAAAAGCTAAAAATATTGGAAAACAGTGTCACCTTCATTATAAATTATGGGATCAGAAATCTGGGTAGAATTTTAAATCTTCTTTTCACCCTAGAAAACATATTCAAAAGCCTTAAACTTGCTATTCCCCCATAGGGTGAGAGTGTCCACAATTAGAAGTATGGGCCTCACCTAGGAGAGTAACTACTCAATTTCAATTTTCCTTCCCATTTCTTCCACTTCTTATGAACCCATTGGATTTCAGTTAGTAATAAAGCCAAAGTATAAGAAACCACAAAAATCTCTCAAACCTCCACATATGAAGCTCTAGAGATTTAGTTGGAGATGAAGATAACCACAGAATGAGGACAACATTTTGAACTTTTTCAAGCCAAAGCTTGTTCACAGAAAGGACTGATTGTGAAGATATTCTAAACGTTCCCTCTCAGGTTTCCTCTTTGAAGGAAAAGAAACTATATCTAGGCTGTGGCTTTGGAAAGCCCAAGAGTTTTCTTGCATTGCAATAAATTTCTTTAAGAAGCCTTTCTGATCTGGGGATGTCTGTATTGCAAAGTGGTGTTTGTGACTTTAAATGTGAGGGGTATCCAGTGTTGGACTAATTCAGTCATTAATTCTGTGCCTTTGAAAATGTAGGAGAAGGGTCTAAAGTAACAGCATAGCATCTGTCTCCTGGAGAAAGAACTCTGCCTATACAATTGCCTCATAGAAGCTTTCTATTAGCACTTGTGAATTTGCTGCCCTGGGGAATAACATAGAGAAATCACTGAAAGGATTTTAGAGCGACACTGCCATGGTATCCTGGGAACTATTGCTGGGTCCCCTCCAGCCTGCACTTGATCTCTATTACCAATTTCTGACCTCAAGCAAGCCTCTTAACCTTCCTGTAATTCAGCTTTCTCAACTGGAGAACAGGCCTCATAATATTTGTAACTTAACTCTCCAAATGGAATGTTGTAGAGATGAATGAAGCAATGTTTCCAAGATGCTAAGTCTGAGGTGAAAGTGTGCTGAAATGGAGCACAAAGCTACGTCCTGATATGTCTTACATCTAGCTGAGCATGGATACTAGTCCTGCAATTTGGACTCCATGTGGACAGTGGACGAACATCAATCTACTCCAGCTTCTAAAGACTGTATTCAGGCTGGCAAATCAGTTAGAATAGACTCACTATTTCAGTTTATGCTCTTCATTTACAGCCTAAGCTTTCTCTAATGGTTCAGACTGCTCCTATCACCCTGTAGCCCTCTACCATATACTGTCACTCACTTTTAAAATATGAAACACCCTTTCCCTTTCATTTTTTACTTTTGGCACTATTTTATTATACAATTGTCCCCTGATATTTTTTTAAATTAAATGTTGTTAAGTACATGCACCTTTAAATGTCATTTAAAAATGTAAACTCAAAGACAAGAGTGAGGAAAATCAGTGGGATTAAAAAGTATTAAAGGTCAATGCTATTTAACCCACAATATATTAGTTTGATCCTTAGAAGAAGTGTTGATGACAATCACTAGCTCAACTTAGGGACTTATTTTAATGCTAATGCCTGTTTATAGGCTTTTAGGATAAAGGTATATTCATTGGTTTCCTGTTTTATTAATGTCCTGAGACAGTCTTATATGAAATCTCCCTTTTAATCAAAAGTAATCATGGTGCCTAACTCTCTTTCCTTAGCACACCTTTGCCTCCCTCCTGCCTGCTTGTGCTTTAACACAGACACACAGATATTCCCTTGGAAATAGTTATTAGCTAGGGACAGGGTGTTGTTACTGAACACCTAGAACTCCATGTTAAGATACAGATATCAAAAAAAGAAAAAAAAAGATACAGATATCAAGAAGTATCATTACTGGCATGGTCTCCCTTACCAGCTTTTACATTGTCCCTAAAATTCTCTTAGGTAATGAGATTACTCTTTTTCTTAGGTAAGAAATTAAAGATTGTCAAGATACAAATATTTATAAATGTGTCAATACTAATATTTCAGAGATTGAAGAAATAAGAAATTGTACAGATCAGTTTTTATGAAGGACAATACATTAATAACAAGAAAGTACTGGGTATACATACAGAAATGATGATGGAAGCCCAAAGACAGATCAGAGAGTTCCAACCCATGGATCAATATCAATAACGGGGATCAATATTATGTCACATGTGCAGGTTAAAGGAATATAAGTATTATATGTGTTAAAGAGGTGACAAAAAAGGATCCTAATGGCTTCATTCATATATCTGTAAGGATCTTTTAGATGAGGGATTAATATTGTCTCATGAAGTCACAGAGCCAGGACCAATGGTTGAGTCTGCCTTACTATGCCCAATTTCTCTCTATAACAGAATTTTCTAGTGGCTACCTCCTTTACAAGGGAGGGAGCATTCCTATCATTGGAATGTTTAGCTTGAGACTGGATGCAAATTGATGTGGAGGAAACTATAGCACTACAAATGTTGCATTGGACCAAGAACATGTGACTAGTTTTTTTATATTGTATAATTCCATGACTTTACCAACTTGTTGATGGCTGATTTAGCCTACTTAGAGTATATTTACGCTGGAAGGTGAATAGGAAATGGCATTTACTTCATAACTATCTAAAGTTGTATAAAGCTATATATTCTCTGTGTTACCTTGTTTAGGTCTTAACAATTCTGTGAGGCACTTATCTTCATTTATCAGATGAAGAAACAGCTTTGGAGATATTAAATAAATGGACTAAGCCATATAATTTGCCAACATAGGTTACATCCAAGATTTGAGACTGTTTTTTCTGGCCTCAAAGTCCATGATCTTTTTGGTAAACCATCCCTCAAACAGGGAAACTGAACTCTGCCCTAGGCTTATGGTATACTGACTCAATAAATGCCCATAATTTTCAGGTACTGTCTGTTCAAGGTATCCCTATAGAGAAGGAGGCTACTTGAAGAAGACAGTATATTCCACAGGTCTTTGGGAAGCCCTGCCCTGTGATATTCTGGAACTCTTTAGTTACTAAATCATCATAATTGAATGTCTCTTCTAGCTACTGAATCAAAAGCAGAAGTGTGAATGGACATTCTATAGTCTATTTTAACATTCTTCAACAATAGTTATAACAAATAACAGAAGTCTAAGAAATATCCTGAAACCCATCAAAATGGAAAGGAAAGTTTAAGGGCCTTACAAGATATGAATGTTTCTTCATTGATAACAGGCAAGCCACAATTAAAAATGGGCAAATTAGTCACCAGAATATTTACTTCCATCTGTTGGAAAATTAGAATAATAAATATATTAATCCAAGATGGCCACAAACACGAATGTCACCATATAGTCTTGTGCAATGTACTATCCGCAACATATAATGATGAGGACGAGAAATCCTCATCTTGGGGTAATCACGCTTGAAAGAAGTCTCATGAGAAATATTATTACTACTATTTATCAATAGTAATTTATTACATTCGATATTAGGGACTGGAAGAAATGGAAAATAATAATATGTCTACTTGAAAGATAATTCATTGAAAAATTCAGTATTTATCAAGTGATGATAATGAGCCAAGCTTTTTCTGGAAACTAGTTAAACAGCAGTAAATAACACAATAAAATTCTTTCCCTTAAAACAGAAAGAAATAACAATAAAATTTAGATGAGTATATAATTTATGAGATAGTAATAAGTGTTAAAGAAAAAAAAATAAGGATAAAACATACAAAAGTGTTGGGTGATATGTAATTTGAGAACAGTTCTAGGAGTTCAAGTAGGGGTTGTAAATAATTTGTGTTTCCATCAGTAATAATGAAAGGTTTCATAAGACTCAGGCATCAAGTAGAGTCTTCAGAAGAATATTGTCTTAGTACTTAAGCTATATTAGCTCTAAACTAAAGGCTGCCCTGGACCTGCCATAACAAAATTCAAAACAAAGACTTGAAAGGATCCAACTGCTCCCAAGTAACTTGACTTCATGCCAGAACAAAATCAACATGATTTAAAAGAAAACAACCAAATCTAGCAAACAGCAATAAAAAGAAAATTCACAATATCTGGCAGTCAATCAAGAACTATTCATTTCTCAAAGGAGGAAAATTGTTCCAAAACCAGAAGAAAAAAAATCACATAGCAGAAATAGACCTCAAAGGGTCAGAGATGATGGAATTAAGAGATAAAGATATTTGAAAAAGCCACTCGACATATATTCAATGTGTTTAAGAAAGTAGGTGAAAAATACATATCATAAAATAAAAGATATTTGATATATGGGGGATAAAACCTAGATGGGATTAAAAGTAGATCGGAGAGTATAAAAGAAGAGATCAGTTAACTGAAAGATATGAAAAAATAAAATGAAGTACAGAGTACAAAAGGACAAAAAATGAATAGAGATTCAGTAACCTGAGAGAATATCAAATAGTCTAACATTTCTATAATTGGAGTTTGAGGAGGAAGAGGGAGTAAAAAAGTACTCGAAGAATAATGGCTGAACATTTTCCAAACTTGATGAAAACTATAAAACCCACGGTACTGGGTTGAATAGTGTCCAATTCCTCCACCCCCAAATTCATGTCTACCCAGACCCTGTGCCCTAATTTGGAAATAGGGTCTTTACAGATGTAATCAAGATGAGGTCATACGGGAATAGGATGTAGCCTAATCCAATGATTTATGTCCATATAAAAAGAGGGAAATTTACACACAGACACAAGTGGGAAGACCATGCGAAGACAAGAGGTAGAGATTGGGGTGACACATCTATAAGGCAAAGAACACTAAAAGTTGCTGGCAACCACCAAAACCTAGAAGACTTAAGAAATAATTCTTTCCTAAGATCCTTTGGAGATAGCAAAAACTTGATTCTAGATTTCTAGGCTTCATAACTGTGAGAGAATAAATTTCTATTGTTTTAAGACACACAGATTGTGGTAATTTGTTATTGCAGCCCTAGGAAATTCATATGCCCAAAGACCCAAGAATTTCAGTAAACCCTACTAAGAATAAATAATTTAAAAAAATCATGCTGAGGGCTGTCATAGTATTTTAAAAAATAGATATATGCTAAAGGGACATGGGAGCCAAGCTGAAAATACCTTCCAAAGGTCAGAGCTGGAATTATTTGAGCAACAATATAAATAATGTAGTTTTGGATTATAACCTAAAGTATAAATTAAAAATCCATGAGTTGCTACTGATATAAATAAATGATTGAATAAATAAATGTTGGAGAATAGACAAATCTCTTGTAAGGAAGAATTCCAAATAATTTACATAGCTACTGCCCCCACAAGGGGGTGGTGTTTAATTATCCACCCCTTAAGAATTGGTTATGCTTAGTGACTTACTTCTAAAGACTGCAGTATTAGGGGAGAGAGTAGCTGTACACTAGAGAAAGAGGCAAACAGTACTTGAGCTAAACAATTCAGATTAACATCATTAGGGATAAGATATGTTCACAGCATGTAGCCTTGGTATAATGTAGTAACAATGGCATGTACTTGTGCTGTCTTCCCTTCAAAAACCCATAATTCCCAGTCTAACCATAATAAGCTCCTCAGACAAACCCAAATTGAGGGACATTATGCAAAAGATCCTGACCAGTACTACTTAAGATAACTAAAAAAGAAGGAAGGTTTATGAAATTGTTACAATCCAGAGAAAGCTAAAGAAACATGATGACAGGACATAAATTAGTATTGTGGATAGATCCTAGAACATAAGACATTAGGGAAAACTAACAAAATTTAAATAAGTATGACATTTAGTTAAAAATTATTAATCTATATTGGTTTATTAGTTGTGACAAAAGGACCACAGTAATGCTAATGATAAAAGGAAACTGGGCATAAGGTGTATGGGAACTCTCTGTACTATCTTTGTAACTATTCTATAAATCTAAAACTAATTTTTATAAAGTTGATTTTAAAAAGTATCTTTAAAAATATATATTACATACAAAGATGAAAATTACAATAAATTTTTAATTTATTCTTATTAAAAATCATGTAAGCCAGAAAACAGTAGAGTGACATCCATAAGCCCTGAAGAAGAAAACAAAACAAAACAATCTGAAATTCTTTACCCAGTGTAAATATCTTCAAAATTGAGGGCAAAATACTGTCTCAGACAAACAAATCTGAAAGACTTCATTGCCATTATATCTTCACTACAAAAAATATTAACGGCTAGTTTTTTAGGCAGAAGAAAATGACATCGCATAGAAATTTAGATAAGGAAATGAAAAGTGGTAAATATGTGGGTAAGTTTAAGAGATATTTTTTTCTTATTTTAAAAGATAATAATTGTTGAAAGCAAAAGTAGTAATAATGAATTGTGGGGTTTAATATATATATATAGATGTAAATTGTATAATCAGAATAACAGATGATGGGGTAGTGAGCATTTATTTGTTTATTATTGTTGGTTTCCGAAATTATATGTACTAGTTTGAAGGTAAAATGTGATAAGTTAAAAAGGGCAACCCATAGTAAAAGCAAAACAGAATTAAAACAATAACAACAACAAACCCCAAAGAGATGATAATAGGTCAAGAGTAGAGATAAGATAGAATCATTAAAGAAGAATTTCAATTAGTCCAAAATAAGTCAGAAAAGGAGATAGAAAGGAATAAAGAGCAGATGAAAATAATTGAAAGTATAACAAGGTGTAGTATTATATCAGTCTGTATCAACAATTAAATTATATAGTTGAAAACCATCAATTAAAAAATCTCTATCATATTGGATAAAAAGCAATGCCCAACTACATGCCATCTAAAAAATACCCACTTTAAATATAAAGACCTAAACAGATTCAAAGTAAAGGGTTAGAAAAAGATATTCCATGTTAATACTACAAAAGCAAAAGAAAATTGGAGTGGCTATATTAATATTGGGAAAATAGATTTTAGTAGCAAGGAATATGACCAGATTTAAGTGGGTACTGCGTAAAGACAAAAGGACAACTTTATCAGGAGCACCTAACAATTCTCAAAATACATAAAACAAAGGATGAGAACTAAAAGGAAAAACAGACAAATCCACAATAGTAGTTGGAGATTTCAATACTCCTCTTGCATAAATGATAAAACATGGAGACACAAAAGCAGTATAGAAGACTTCAAGCAATTACAAAATGACTTAATCGACACTTATTTAAGACTCCATTAACAATGGAATATACATGGAACTTTCATTAAAATAGACTATGAGTCATAAAGTAAGTCTCAATAAATTTGAGAGAATTGAAAGATATAATATGCCATCTGTCTACAGTAAGTTAAACTAGAAATCAATAAAGAAAGATATCTGGAAAATTCCCAAATATTTGGAAAGCTACACAACATACTTCTAAGTCATGGGTTAGAAAAGAAATCAGAGAGAAAATTCAAAAATTGGAACTGAATAAAAAGACAAAATTTGTAGGATGCGGCTGAGGTAGTGCTTAAAGGGACATTTAAACTAGCATGAGATGTTTATATTTTTAAAAAAGGAAGTTCTCAAGACAATATGTATATATATATATATATATATATATATATATATATATATATATATATATATCTCCGTCTTAAGAAACTAGGGAAAGATGAGCAAGTTAAATTAAAAGTAAGCAAACAAAGAAATAATGAGTAGAAATCAACTTAAATAGGAAATACCAAGTAGATAACCCAGTAAATCACTCAGAGTTCTGCCCATTGGGAGGATTTTCTTTCACTGCCTTTCAGGGCCACCCCTGAGTGGGACTGTCATGCTAAAGCAGTTCATTTTCATTTGGTAAAAACACCCACCTGACAACAATCTTGACCACTTCCCTCCCAGCAACTATATGTAAGTAACCTTCCCCTGATGTGGTCATAATTATCAGCTGACAGAAAGGTAGCAATGAAGTTGGCCTATTACGTGGGGTTATGGGCCACCTGCTTATGTGGCTTACTTGTGCTCTTAGCCTGGTCTCAGATATACAATATTGTTTTACAAAGCATTGCTGCTAGACATGCCTAATACTATGAATGACAAAATTCAGCTCCTAATGAGCATTTTAGACACATTTTTACTTGATGTCTCAGCATCAGATGCTCCCTTTCTACCAGAGTCCTACTGAACACTAAGAACTGTTTTTTGAATTACATATCATTCCATGTTGCATATGGCATATCCTTGTTCTAGAACTTAGCTCTGTTATGATGTCTCACCCAGACTTGTCAAAAACTCCACATAGCTTCTTTTCCACCAAAAATGTTTCTAGTTCCATTGGATTTACCAGGTTCTATGGCCTAGAAAGTAGGGCTGCTCAGATCATAGCATGGGCCTGCTGCAAAGTCCCTTTCTGCTCTGAGTCTTGCTCAAAACCAGCAGCCTTTAGTGTCACCTAGTCCAGGAGTCGAAACTGTAATTGCAAATGTAAAATATGCTGCAGCCAGACCTGGAGGAGGCCTATCAGGGGATCCCTCCTTGTTGGTAGTAGAATATGGAATAATTTGTCCTTGGCAGTGAAGGAAGAGTTGTAGCATGCCCTTGAAAACTTGATATCTACCCAAACTTTGATGAACCCCTACATTTTTATATGGAATATCTCCCACCTACAAGCGTCCATGTATCTTGTTTGTTTTTATGACTCTGATTTCTGATGATGAGGAGAGGAAGGAGAGTTAGTCCTGAGGAGAGGAATGCTGGACCCTGACAAGGAGAGCAGTGGGCTGCTTCTGTGTGCCCAGAGGACTCAGGGGTTGGGGTTTCAAGGTTTTTCTAGTGCACTGACCCAGATGTCCCATCAGAAGGCTTGGGATTTCTTTTCTACTAGGGCCCTGACCTTTATGCTGAAGTCTTGCAGGGCCTAGGAGTCCAATTGTCCCTGGAATTCTATTTGCTATCCTTACAATTAGATACCAAGCTCAGGCTTCACCTTTTCCATTCTCCAGCTTCCAGAGAGCCTTTTTTTTTTTTTTAAATAAATTTATTTTTTATTGGTGTTCAATTTACCAACATACAGAATAATACCCAGTGCTCATCCCGTCAAGTATCCGCCTCAGTGCTCGTCACCCATTCCCTCCCACCCCCCGCCCTCCTCCCCTTCCACCACCCCTAGTTCGTTTCCCAGAGTTAGGAGCCTTCGTGTTCTGTCTCCCTTTCTGATATTTCCCACACATTTCTTCTCCCTTCCCTTATATTCCCTTTCACTATTATTTATATTCCCCAAATGAATGAGAACATACACTATTTGTCCTTCTCCGATTGACTTACTTCACTCAGCATAATACCCTCCAGTTCCATCCACGTTGAAGCAAATGGTGGGTATTTGTGGTTTCTAATGGCTGAGGAATATACCATTGTATACATAGACCACATCTTCTTTATCCATTCATCTTTCGATGGACACCGAGGCTCCTTCCACAGTTTGGCTATTGTGGCCATTGCTGCTAGAAACATCGGGGTGCAGGTGTCCCTGCGTTTCATTGCATCTGTATCTTTGGGGTAAATTCCCAACAGTGTAATTGCTGGGTCGTAGGGCAGGTCTATTTTTCACTCTTTGAGGAACCTCCACACAGTTTTCCAGAGTGGCTGCACCAGTTCACATTCCCACCAACAGTGCAAGAGGGTTCCCCTTTTCTCCACATCCTCTCCAACATTTGTGGTTTCCTGCCTTGTTAATTTGCCCCATTCTCACTGGTGTGAGGTGGTATCTCATTGTGGTTTTGATTTGTATTTCCCTGATGGCAAGTGATGCAGAGCATTTTCTCATGTGCATGTTGGCCATGTCTATGTCTTCCTCTGTGAGATTTCTGTTCATGTCTTTTGCCCATTTCATGATTCGATTGTTTGTTTCTTTGGTGTCGAGTTTAATAAGTTCTTTATAGATCTTGGAAACTAGCCCTTTATCTGATACGTCATTTGCAAATATCTTCTCCCATTCTGTAGGTTGTCTTTGAGTTTTGTTGACTGTATCCTTTGCTGTGCAAAAGCTTCTTATCTTGATGAAGTCCCAATAGTTCATTTTTGCTCTTGTTTCTTTTGCCTTCGTGGATGTATCTTGCAAGAAGTTACTGTGGCCAAGTTCAAAAAGGGTGTTGCCTGTGTTCTTCTCTAGGATTTTGATGGAATCTTGTCTCACATTTAGATCTTTCATCCATTTTGAGTTTATCTTTGTGTATGGTGAAAGAGAGTGGTCTGGTTTCATTCTTCTGCATGTGGATGTCCAATTTTCCCAGCACCATTTATTGAAGAGACTGTCTTTCTTCCAATGGATAGTCTTTCCTCCTTTATCGAATATTAGTTGACCATAAAGTTCAGGGTCCACTTCCGGGTTCTCTATTATGTTCCATTGATCTATGTGTCTGTTTTTGTGCCAGTACCACACTGTCTTGATGACCGCAGCTTTGTAGTACAACCTGAAATCTGGCATTGTGATGCCCCCAGATATGGTTTTCTTTTTTAAAATTCCCCTGGCTATTCGGGGTCTTTTCTGGTTCCACACAAATCTTAAAATAATTTGTTCTAACTCCCAGAGAGCCTTTTTAAATGCTGCCATGGAGGCTCTCTAACTTTTCACATGTTGCCTTAAATTAGTAATTAATCACTTCCATCTTTCATTGTCTTTCCCAGCTGCATACATGGTACTTAACAACAGCCATCCAGTTTCATTGTCTTTCTAATTATCATTTCCTCTGAACCTCTCAAATGCCTGAGGACATTGAGCCCACCAATGTGTTTCATTCATATCCCAACTCAGTTCATTATCAGTAAAAGCCTTAATAATTGTACAACTACTTGATGCCAGCACTCCCAGGACTCCACTGATGACCAGCCATAGGTCCTCACTGCCAGCTGGCCAATAAGTGATCCAGCTTCCAAGTCTCATTTTAGAATCTGCTTCCTTAGGCCAATCCTTACACCAAGTGTCTTTATTTAAGTCTTCTGGAAGCAGATTCTCAGAAACTGGAGATCCAAATGCAGAAAATGCCTGCTTTTAGGAATAATCCCTGTGAGGGAAGAAAGACTGGGCAGAGGTAGATGCTGAACTGAGATAGTCACAATAGGGCCCTCGACCAGCGCCAAGGGATGTTCTGTAGCTGGCCCTTCACAGGTCTCTCCTTACAGGAGCAATGCAGGAGGCTTTGGTACTGCCACAGTGACCAGTTAGTGGATATGGGCTGTTTCCAGTGAGGAAACATAAACTTGAGTGAAGCGGATCCTTTCCACAGAGGGCCATTCAACTGTGAGCTGTTAGCAGGCAACCAAGAAACTGATGGAATAAATGTGGTTTGATTATAAACCAATTTGATTATAAATAAATGTCGTGGTCTTGAGGGGGCTCCTGGGAAAGCCACAACAGTGCCCCCCAGTATAGCTGAACTCCTTGAAATGCCCTAAGCATAGAACCACAGGTATAAGACCTCAGTTTTGGGGAAAAAAATCACTGCCAAAAAAGAATAAACTTAAACCCATTAGACGGATGCAAATCAGTAAATCAAGCACCTTGGCAGGGAGGCAAGAGTTAAATTTTCAAATTTATTCACATTAAATTAAAATGAAACCATAATCAGAGGTGAAGATTAACAGGCACGGCCCTTGATTCAACAAGTGGCATGACTGTTGAAATGGAAGATGTTTCTTTTCTCCAGCCATCTGTTTGAGCCTCCCTCCTAAATGTAATCTCAGTATCCTCTGGATGCCCTAGGAAGCGGTGAAAAATGTGACCATATTAATATAATAAATACTGATTTATAGCCTTCCCTCTGCCTGTTTTTTATTGTTGTTGTCGGTGCTGTGTTTTTGTCTTTGAGTTCCCTGAAATAGTCTTATGGTTATTTCTGGATGGTTCCAGAAGTATCCTATACATAAATCTAGTTTGTAGTCTTGCTTTATTTCCTAATGTGTCTTGGTGTGGTCTATGGTTAATCCTCTCCAGTGTTTGTGAAAACCAGTTAAGTGTCTTATCACTGCTTCTGAGGCCCCCTATTCTGCAACCACTTCTCTTCTACTGCCCCTAGTGGGTACCAGTGATACATGAACTAGAGATGGCAATCTGTCTCTGGAGGCCTTTGCCCGCTTCCCACTGTATTCCCTGCAGAAGTAGAAACAAGGCTATTTTCCCACTTTGTGTCCTCCTATATGATTGGAAAGAAAATAGTGTTACACCTGCATCTATGCATCTCAGAACACAGTGCTTTGCCTTCTTTTCTTCCCACTATCACTTATGACCACTGAGAGGTCACTCATGGCCATTTACAAAGGAATAAACTCTAAGACCAACCCTGTGTCTCTCCCCATCCTTTCTCTCCCTTTGTGTGAGAGGCAAAATAATAGCCCTTCAAAATGTCCATGCCTCACCTCCTGGAACCCATATATGTTATTACATGGTAAGGGGAAATTAAGCTTGTAAATGGAATTAAGTTTGCTGATTGGTTGATTTTAACATAGGGAGATTATCCTGATTTATCTTGGGCTGTTATACATGGAAGGAGAAAGAAAGGAGAATCAGATAAGGAGAAAAGGATGAAAGCAGAAGTTGGAGTGGTACAATTGCTGGCTTTGGAGATGGAAGAGTGCTATGAGCCAAGGGCTGTGGGCAGCTTCTAGAAGCTGGATGAAGCAAGGAAATGAATTCTCTTCCAGGACCTCCAGAAAATAAGAAACTACAAACTATAAAACTATAAAATGATATATTTGCCTTGTTTTAAACCACTAAAGTGTGTGGTAATTGTTATAGCAACACCAGGAAACTAATGCACTGTGACCCCAGCTCTTCCCTACCATATCAGAACATCTTCAGGTGAGTTGACTCATGCAAATGAATCTGGTGGGTCCACCCACCAGCCTGCCCAATGTATTCAGACATGTTGAAATTCCAGTAAACTTTAAGAGACTAGGTTCCTATCTTGTTATAGTTCATCTTTACTAATCCATATCTTTATTACCATCAGCTGAGGGGATGGACAGGTGGCACTGGAAGGATCCACTTCTCAAAGTACTCTAGATACAATTCTAATGATCTGGAATAAATCTTTGGAAGTGTCTTTGTTCATTCAGGCAGTTATCACAAAAATACCATAAACCAAGTGGTTTATAAACAACAGAAATTGATTTGTCATAGTTCTGGAGGCTAGAAATCCAAGATTAGTATGGTCTGGTAAAGGCCTGCTTCCATGTTGCTGACTGCCAGTTTCTTACTGTGTCCTCACACGGTGAAAGGGGCAGAGATCTCTGTAGGGATTCTTTTATAAGAACATTAATTTGATTCATGAGGGGACTAATAACATCACATTGGGAATTAGGATTTTAACACATGGATTTTGCGGTAACACAATGTTCAGGTCACAGTAGGAGGTAAAATTTGGGAAGTTGGAGAAAATGTATAATTAATTGTGTGAATTTTGGTGGTGTGGTATGTATGGTAATAACGAAATAAAAAAACAGCCCAAAAAACAGCTCAACTGAATGTGGGCAAAAACTCATTTCTTAAGGACTCTTCTGTCTAATGAATCTATAATCTATTTATTTGCATTAATTTTATCAAGACAATGTGGGTTCCCCTAAACCAACATAGCTTGCTATGTTACACGGTAGGGACATATTTCCATCACCATATCTGTGTGTCAAAAATATGACTATGGTAATGCCTGATGACTAGACACAAAATAATGAGATGGGAACTACTTTTTTTCTTTTTTCTTTTTTTTTTTTTTTTTGAGAAAGAGAGAGTCGGTGCTTGTGGGGGTATGGGAGGGGGGGGAGAGGCAGAGTGAAAGAGAGAGAGAGAAAGAGAGAATCTTAAGTAGGCTCTATGTCCAGTGCGGAGCCCGACTCAGGGCTCCATTTCATGATCCTGAGATAATGACCTAACCCCAAATCAAGAGTCAGATGCTTAATCAACTGAGATACCAAGACACCTCAGAAATGCCTATTTTGGACAATACAATAAAGAAAAATAAGTTTCTACTTTTTCGTTAAACATACACAGGCCTCAAAATAGAAAAAAAAAGTTTGGAAAATAGCTCTTATATTTGCTGAATCTTTTCATTGATAAACTGTTTGCGATATTCAACTGAAACAACAAAACTATTTATATGCAAGAAAAAGCAAATAGATAAAATCAGGGAAACATTTTGAATTTTAAAATTTGCTCTTTTGTTTCCATATTTGTTGATTAAATCTGGTTTCTCTTTATAAGCCTATTCTATGTGCATTTTTTGCTAAATAAATCAATGCAAATACTTTGTTAGGATTTAAATTTGTAAACAGCACAGATTTCGAAGTAGTTTTATTATTCCAAGCCAGATTTTCCTAATTTCAACTATTTAAATAGCACCTTCATGATTTTTGCCATATCTTATACACTGTTGTATTACTATTATTTTAGAAATTAACTGTATTTATTAAAATTTATATCGAAAGGACACTGTGTATCACTACCAAAAACAAAAACAAAAACTATCATATGCTGAAAGTAGAAAGTAACCAGACATATAATTGTAACAAAAATAAACCAATCATATTTTTTGCCTGTTCTAATTTTGAGCTTGGAGAATGCTTTCTTGTTGTTAAAATAGGTAATTAGCAGGTGTGAGAAAATTACTAAAGATATACAACATGAACTAATACTTTTTCCCAAAAAAACTAATAAAAAGGATTGAAGGAAAGTTAAAAAGGAGATGATATTTATTACTCTGTAATTCAATATAATTTATCATCATGTCTTTATCATTTTAGTCTGGCCAACTAAAATGACCTTATTAACATCAGTGTTTTGGAAATACCACTTAAAATCATTTAGTTTTCCTTTCTGAATTGGTTCTTGTCATGGTTGTCTATCAGTATGACTATGCTGCTTCAACTTTAACTCTTAGAGTGAATAGTTTTTATCAAGCACCTATCTTGTATGCAAGGTTCTTATTTATGTTTAATTTCTAGTTCCAGATGTATCATTGGCTACAAGGTTACCAATAAAATTGTTTTTTTTTGAGAAATTATTATTATTATTATTATTATTATTATTATTATTTACTAATCTTTACACCCAACACAGGGTTTGGAATTACCACCCCAGATCAAGAGTCACTTGCTCTTCCAATTTAGCAAGATAGACACCTCAGAAAAAATTTTTAGAATAAATTCAAGCTATGGCAACCATCCTATTATTCATGAGAAATTCCTATGCTCTTTCTACTGGCACCCGCCAACATGTTTTACCCAACCTAGCTTGCCCATAGAGCCCTAAAGGAGTCACTCAGGCTTTAGTGGCCTAGTATTCAATCAGAACAATCCCTACTTGTCTCTTTTAATTTCTTGTTACTCCATGTATGGTCCAGAGGCTGGCAACTTCTTCTGGTTACTTGTTAGAAATTCTAGATGCTCAGACCCTACCTTAGTCCTAGTAAATCAGAATCTGCATTTTAACAAGACACCCAGGTGATTCTTATGCTGTTGAAGTTTAGGAAGCACCAGTCTTCTCTCTCTCTATTCCTCTATTCATCTTTCTCAACTGCCTTTGGACTTCTCCACCTCTAACTCAATGGTTCCCAACCTTGGGTGTGTACTAGAATCACCTTGGAGATTTTGTATTTGTGATGGCTAGTTCCCACTCCTAGAGGTTTTTTGTTTTTGTTTTTTATTAATTGGGAATAGTCTGAGCATCAATTTTAATTGCCCCAGGTGATTCTAATGTGAGGCCAGTCCTGAAAACCACTGAAACACTTGCAATGGATGATTGATTTAGACTCCTGGCTTTTGCCCTCTGACTCCACAAAAAATCATTCTAGTGGTAAAATGTGCCCTATACAAAAAAATCACATTAGGCCTAGTTGAAAATCATTGTCCTATATCAGTTATCCTATATCAAGGGAAAAGAGTTAATCGGCCTTCCCTTCTAAACAATTTACCAGAAGAAACCCACGTGATTGATGCAGTATCCCCAGGATCGTGATTCTTTTTCATCATTACCATAAAAACCAACCATATCAATCATTGTAAGTACATAAGTTTCAGTGTTAATAGATTTAATACTTGTTTACTATTTTAAAAATAATTTTAGATACATAATGATGTAGCTTTCATAAAAATGATAACTCATTCCATAAGGAGAAGATTTTGTCATTGCTGAAGTTCATAGCCATAATATACCCAAATATCACTAGGAGTGAAAAACATATTTGGGAAGAAATAGAAAAGTTTATTTTGTAAAGATATGCCTCATGTAAACCTCGTGTCAGTAAGTGTTCCCTATCCCATCTACATTCTTGTCCCCACCAGGCAGCTGGGATTTGACTATTCTCTCAGGTGACTTTGGTCTTCATCAAAAGTGCTGATGAAATGTGTGCCTCAGAGGGCAGTTGGCTCATCATCAAGTGTTATACTTGCTGCTCCAATCCCCCTGTAATCCACCCCACAGAATCTGTTACTTATGCCTCCAGTTAAGTTCCAACATCTACTATAGACCCCTGGCCTGTGGTCTTCATTAATTCCTGCCTCGTTCTTCTTCTGGATTCCTGATCCTTTGTTCTAGATTCCCAGCCTGGGCCTCTTGGAATAATAATAACCACTTCTGGTGAGATGCTGCCAAGGAAACACAAAATATCCAAATATCATCCTATTTTCTCTTCACAACAACCATGTCCTGATTTTACAGATGAGGACTCTGACTTGCTGAATTAGTCAGTTTTTGCCAGGTTATGCTGTGGTAACAAGCTACCTCATATTTCAGTGGATAGCAGCACAGATTCATAGTAAATGTCAGCTGTAGGTCTGTGATTTGGCTGTGTCTCTCCCCACAAACCATCCTTATTCTAGGATCCAGGCTGAAGGAACAGACCCCATCTGCAACATACCCTTCTCATGGCAGAAGGAAAAGAATGGTGAAAAAAAAGCATGCAGTGGATCTTTAACTCTTCTATTTGGACATGATTTCCATCACTTCTGTTCCTATTTGGTTGTCCAATCAAGTCTCAAGGCCACCCCTGATATCAGTGGGTATAAATGGGTTCCTTTTACAAGGACAGGCTGTAGTGGGTAACTAATAGAGAAGGATAGCTACTATTTTCAGCAAATAGTGTAACCACAATTGTCCAAATTCTCATAGCCAGAAAGAGGAAGGACTAAAATTTTTATCCAGATCTGTTTGCGCAATGGTGCTTCCATTTTCTTTTCTCTTTTTGTTGATTTTTTTCTTCACATTTTATTTATTTATTCATTCATTCATTCCTGAGAGACAGAGAGAGGGGCAGAGACATAGGCAAAGGGAAAAGCAGGCTTCCTGTGGGGAACCCAATGCAGGACTTGATCCCAGGACCCCGGGATCATGCCCTGAGCTGAAGGCAGACGCTCCACCACTGAGCCACCCAGCCACCCCTCTTTTTACTGATTTCAAGTATTTAACCTCTAGCTTGTTTAGCTCCATGGTTCTTGCCTACTATTCCCTGATTTAGCTGTTCTCCTGAATATAATTTCTGGCGTGAGTGATATATTTTCCTGGCAAATAGGTCTCCAACTTCACTGAACTGCGGGTCCCTGCCCTCTGATCAGCTTGGTTCTCCTGCTGCCCAAGGTCAGGATAACTTTGAGTCTATTTCTCCAGCTTTTAGCTCCACAGATCAAATAAAGGAGCTCCCATCCTCCAGATGATGGATACAGAGAGCTTCCTTGCTCCTGTATGGAAATTCACAGGGACTACACTTTAGTAGCATGGCCTTAAATCCTGAAGAACTATATTTATTTTTTTTTTATGGTTTGTATTATTCTTTTTTTTTGTCTTATTTTATTTTATTTTATTTTATTTTATTTTATTTATTTTTTTTTTTTTTACTATTAACACTTTTTTATTCTTTTGGTACCTTCCCCCTCCAACATTAGCATCAATTTTAATTTAATTCACTCACTTCTCTCCTGTCTTTCAATAGACTCTGAAAGAAGGTACACTGATAGATATGGTGCTACAGAAGCTCTCCAGTTTGCTGGGAATCCAGCAGCACCAGAACACGTGAGTAAACAGCCATGATAACAATGGCCATTAACACTGAGGTTTTATTTTTTATTTTATTTTTTTAACACAGGTTTTAAAAGATGAACTATCTTAATTCTGTTACTTCCTAGCCTGGCTTATTACTACTTAGCATATTATTACTTATCTTTGCATGGGTTAGTTTAGAAAATTATTGGTTTATAATATACTGTTAATTTTGTAAATCACTAAGGAATCAAAATCCCCATGGCTGCAAGTTCCTAGTTATGAATTTCTGTCAGGAATGGGTTAACACTACAAGTGATACAGGGGTGCCGAAGTGGCTCAGGTCATGATCCCAGGTCAGGTCCTGGGATGGAGCCCTGCATCGGGCTCCTGCTCGGTGGGGAGTATGCTTCTCCTTCTCCCTTTGCCCCCTCCAATAAATAAAATCTTTAAAAGAGTGATACAGGATAATCCAGCTCTGTTGCCAAAGAGCCAAGTGAAAAAACGCTACTGATGGTTTCAGCATGGCTATGGGAAATATGTATGAGCCAGAGGTGAGCTCACTGCAGTTTATTAAAATCAAAGTTATACGGTTTGGCTATATAAGATCAGGTCTGGCTAATGGAGGGCCCTGTCCCAGAGGATTAACCAAAGAAACTCACAAATGCTATCTGGGCTGAAACAGAGAGAGAAATGGACTCCTTGCTGCTTCAAGCATCCATATTACCTAAGGAACCAAAGGCAAGGTCTGGCTTGTGCCCAGCATGGGTCACTTGCTTAAAATACTCTCCTCTAAAATCCAGATTTGCACCTCATCGTTTGGCCAAACCAGTGGAGAAAGCAGGGCACAGAATTTTTAACTTTATTATCAGCTACTGAGCTATGAAATACAAACCAATCAGAAACATTAAAGTTGCTTGAAACAGGTGTTTACATTTACACTACACAGAAGCCAGAGTCCTATCTTTTGATCCCAATGCCATCCCTCTGGGGAAGGATGGCCTCAGCTAGGGGGCAAAGGAACACGTTAAGTTATAATAGTAAGAGTCTCATCCATCTAGGAAAGTAGTGAACCACAGCCACCATTTTAATGGGCACCAAAAACTTACTTGAAATCAGTTTTTAAAGGTTCTCTTAATCATAAAGTTTTCAAATGAAAACAAGAACCCCTCTTCTGTGGGCATTCCAGCTCATTACCCAAGAGACTTGAGTACTTCTATTAAGGCAACTGGAAGCCCACCTTAGCCTTGAATGGTGACTTCTGCCCAGTATGTGATCTGTCCTTTCTTTGCCAGTAAATGCAATCCAACAGAACATGCTATGGGGAAAAACAGGAATTTATGCAGTGCTGCCCTCTGGTAAAAGGGAAACACAGCACTCAAAGCAAAAGGCCACAGAGGGCTCCCTGAGAATCCAGTAGAACTAAGAGAAGCCTTCAACTTTCCATAAAAACGTCACAACTGGATCCAGCTGGCTCGGTTTGGCCTCATCCAGTCTATGAAGGAACTAGATTCTGGTCTGGCTGAATCCGTGTCTACACTGATCTGGGCTGCTCCTCGACTCCAGTCAGAAGTGGCTATTTTATTTTATTTTTAATTTATTTTTTTATTGGTGTTCAATTTACTAACATACAGAATAACACCCAGTGCCCGTCACCCATTCACTCCCACCCCCCGCCCTCCTCCCCTTCTACCACCCCTAGTTCGTTTCCCAGAGTTAGCAGTCTTTATGTTCTGTCTCCCTTTCTGATATTTCCCACACATTTCTTCTCCCTTCCCTTATTTTCCCTTTCACTATTATTTATATTCCCCAAATGAATGAGAACATATAATGTTTGTCCTTCTCTGACTGACTTACTTCACTCAGCATAATACCCTCCAGTTCCATCCACGTTGAAGCAAATGGTGGGTATTTGTCATTTCTAATAGCTGAGTAATATTCCATTGTATATATAAACCACATTTTCTTTATCCATTCATCTTTCGTTGGACACCGAGGCTCCTTCCACAGTTTGGCTATCGTGGCCATTGCTGCTAGAAATATCGGGGTGCAGGTGTCCCGGCGTTTCATTGCATTTGTATCTTTGGGGTAAATCCCCAACAGTGCAATTGCTGGGTCGTAGGGCAGGTATATTTTTAACTGTTTGAGGAACCTCCACACAGTTTTCCAGAGTGGCTGCACCAGTTCACATTCCCACCAACAGTGTAAGAGGGTTCCCTTTTCTCCACATCCTCTCCAACATTTGTTGTTTCCTGCCTTGTTAATTTTCCCCATTCTCACTGGTGTGAGGTGGTATCTCATTGTAGTTTTCATTTGTATTTCCCTGATGGCAAGTGATGCAGAGCATTTTCTCATATGCATGTTGGCCATGTCTATGTCTTCCTCTGTGAGATTTCTGTTCATGTCTTTTGCCCATTTCATGATTGGATTGTTTGTTTCTTTGGTGTTGAGTTTAATAAGTTCTTTATAGATCTTGGAAACTAGCCCTTTATCTGATATGTCATTTGCAAATATCTTCTCCCATTCTGTAGGTTGTCTTTGAGTTTTGTTGACTGTATCCTAAAGGAGGAAAGACTATCCATTGGAAGAAAGACAGTCTCTTCAATAAATGGTGCTGGGAAAATTGGACATCCACATGCAGAAGAATGAAACTAGACCACTCTCTTTCACCATACACAAAGATAAACTCAAAATGGATGAAAGATCTAAATGTGAGACAAGATTCCATCAAAATCCTAGAGAAGAACACAGGCAACACCCTTTTTGAACTCGGCCATAGTAACTTCTTGCAAGATACATCCACGAAGGCAAAAGAAACAAAAGCAAAAATGAACTATTGGGACTTCATCAAGATAAGAAGAACTATATTTAAACTTGGACCACGAACTTGTGGAAACCATTTCCTGTCAGAAACAAATCCTTTCTTGTGGTGGTTAAATGTGCTCCATGGACAGTCTTGTTTACTGCTACTCTCGATGAGGTAGCCAGAAGTTTATGCCAGTGAGGTTTTATCAACACACTCACATCATCCCACAGTGAGTTAGCTCCTCCAAAATCTACACATTCCTGTCGTCTTTCACCACTTATAAGAAGAGGCCAGAGATATAGATTCCCATCTCTTCTGCCAATGTGAGATAGTAATGGAATCTTATATGCTTTGTTTCCAAACAGAAATATGTGTTTTGCTGTTATAAAATCCAGTGTCAATTGTGTATCACCCATCCTTTCATTAACCATAAATGAGAACTGAATTCCTCTTCTGTGGGTACCAATTTGGACCTGCTTTTTATGTCAGCATTTGAGAAAGCCACTTTCTAACTTAAAAGTTGAATTCATTTTTTAAAGAATGGTATTGGAAAAGAAAATAAGTAGTAGACCCAAACTATCTTTGTTAAAATTTCTTTACCAAGTATGACCTTCCTGTATCACTCTTGAAGAACTCTGTGTACTTGCTCCAGTATACATATCTGACCATTCTCTGAGGGGCCATTTCTATGTTAACAATATATTAAACTTGATGTCCATTAGAGACAATGAGAGAAATAATTATATACTTAAAATCCTAAGTTATAGAGTGTTAAACTCAAAACAAAGCTTCCTTCCAGAAGAGCAGTTATTTCCATACCAACCTGCTCCCAATAAGTTCTTGTTCACATATTAGGATTGAATATCTTATAAAATATCATCTCAATTTATTTTTTTCTTAATGGTTGGTATATATGAAATCATAATGAGGCATAAAAATACTATTTTTATTCTTGGCTTAAAAAAAAGAATATATCAGAGGCCTCAAGACTAGAATAAGACTTTTCTTTAAATGCATGAATCATAATTAGATGTTCTCTGTATGTGCCTTCTATGAATTTTCATTATGTATTTCTGTGTAAATAAAATAGAGGAAATTAAAATTAGGAAATGTGGTTCTGACCAAAGAATAATTCTCTTTCTTCAATTTCCTCCAAATTTAAGGATGTAGTAATCATTCTAATCCAACACGTAACAAAAAAAAGCAGTGCCCATTTAAACTTGGCAATCTGGGCTTTACTCCTACTGTAGCTTTATAATTTTCTGTACAAGTAGCAATCACTGCAGTAGTTTTGATTAAATGATTACCCCTAGGCCTGCTCTTGAATGAAATGACAAATGTTCTCTGGAAGAATTCAAGTAGACATTGTAAACTTGGAAACTTTCTAGGGTGTGAGTATGTTCCAAATGACATTATGTATTAGTAATAGCGATGATCTATGACTCAAACATAATAATCTACTTCCTATAGAGAGGAGAAAGTAGTTTCATTGACTAAAAATTATGGGGAAAAAAGCAAAAACAATTTTTTTTTCAGTCTAAGGAAAGAGCTTATCAGTACATGTGGAAAGTATGATGGGTGTGTGCAGGCTAGTATGGTATACCTACACCAAAAAGGAGTGTCTTGGAAGGTCTGGAAGGCCAAGGAATTTTGTCTTCCCCCCTTTCAGTTTCCACCACTCATTATATTTGCTGTATGGATACGAACTTGTTTTCTCTGAATGTGAGAAAAATGATTTGGACATTCAGATACGGAAAACTTCAAAAATCTTTTTTTTTTAAAGATTTTATTTACTTATTCATGGGAGACACAGAGAGAGGCAGAGACAGAGGAGGAGAAGAAGGCTTCCTGCAAGGAACCCAGTGTGGGACTCCATCCTGGGACTGCGGGATTACATCCTGAGCTCAAGGCAGGTGCTCAACTGCTGAGCCATCCAGGCGTCCCACACAAATCTTGTTTTTAAGTTCTATGATCTAATTGCTGAAACAATTGTATTTCTAAAGAGTAATACTTTGTGCTTTGACTACCTATATCATCCGTATTGCAGTGTTTTCATCCATTAAAGACAGTCACTAGCAGGGCAGAGCCTAAAGTTTCAAAGCATGAAGAAGCTATGGCCTATTTCCAAAAATATTCACAGCTTCAAAATAAATAAAAATATAAAATTTGCAATTAGTAGATTTTAAAAGGCATACTCCCTATTTTGCTTGAGAAACGACAGAATTATTCATGTATCTAAGTATTAGGTTATTTGAAAAACTTTTGATCTTAGCAAATCCTAAAATGACAATGATTGTAGCTTAAGAATTCAAAGGAATATAGTGAAAGGACATTTAATTCATGCCATTGATATCAAAACAAACTATTTGCCTTTGAAATTTTGGGGCTTTTACAAATTCAAAGATAAAATGTCTGAGTTGCTACCCTATTTGTGTACCATAATTTGTATGAAAAATAATTTTTCTTCAATAAATTATATTCACAATGGAAATTTACAAAATGATCTTATATCTTGATACCTATCAAGATAGATAGGTAAATAAATAAATAAATAAATAAATAAATAAATAAACCAAACATGTTTTAGGTAAGGAGTTCTTGGGGACCAGGTTTTTAATGGCTCTGTCATTAACTAGCTGTGCAACTAGCTTATTGATTTCAGTTGAATTATCTTGCATGCTTCAGTTTTCTATTCCTTTTATAATGGGATATGGGGACCTTAAGTACTAGGACTCACCATTGTTCATTCTAGCTCTAATTTGGATTTGTTTCTCTAAGCCCTCTGCAAGGATATGGCATAGTTGAGGGTTGAACAGAGACCTAAAATATCTATGAGAATAGAATGTGTTAGAAATGGTTATTGAAGAATAAATGGAAAAGTTGTCAGTAAATTTTCCCTTAATGGCATCAAGGAAGGCAAAGTCAAGAGTGTAGAAGATAAGGGTAGGATTAGCAAGGATCTGGCCAAGAGTATAAGTAAAAGAAGATAACGTTTCCCAAAGATGTCACCAGTAATTCTTTAAGGAATATCAGTAGAAGTGGCTTCTTATAGCCAGTAGCCTTTTTCCTCTACCATTGGTGAGGACTTGCTGCCTCTTGAGAATGAAGACGTGAACGTGTGTGGCATCCAGCTGAGGACGCTGAAGGACAGATACCATAACTCTACTACTTCATATCGGCATAACCCTTGAAATTTACAAAGCATGTCCCCTATATTAGCCTAATGTTTCTTCCCAATAACTTCATGGCTGAAGCAGGGAAAGAACATATTGGTTAAACATATGAACTTTAGAGTCAGACAGTATTGGGTTCAAATCCCAGTTCCACCTTTCTTGGCTGAAGTGGCTTTAGATAGTTTATTCTTTTAGCAAACATACTTTGAATCTGCTATGCTATCCACTGAAAATATAGGAGGCGGGCAATAAAGAAAATGGTGATTTTTAGATTGTGTGTGTGCTTGGAAGGAAATCAAATAGAGTAAGGAAATGGACAGTGATGGGGCTGAAGCTAAATGGGATGGGGTTTTAGGAAAAACTACTGTAAGGAAGTGCCATTTGAGCTAAGACATGAATGAGAACGAGGATTCAGCCATGTAAAGATCTACTGGAAGGGAGCTTTCAGCAGAAGAAGCAGCACATGCGACAGCTCTGTGGTGGGAAAGAGCTTACCTATTTCAGGAAAAGCAATTCAGCCAGTGTCCTAGGTGCTGTGAAAGAGGGGAAAGTAGAGCATGGTGAAATCCAAGAGGTAATTAGGGGCCAGATCATTTGTGAGACTTACAGAACATGAGAGGACATATAGATTTCTTTTTTTCTAAATGAAATTAAACCATTGGAGGCTTATTTTTTTTTAAAGTATTTTGTTTAGTTAGTTAAGAGAGAATGAGAGAGAGACAGAAAATGAGCAGGGGGAAGGAGCAGAGGAAGAGGGATAAGCAGATTCTCCACTGAGTGGGAACCCTGACTTGGGGATGGATCCCAGGGCCATGAGATCATGACCTGAGCCAAAAGCAGATGCTTAACCGACTGAGCCTCCTGGCACCTGACAAGAGGGTTTTTGTTTTTTGTTTTGTTTTGTTTTGCAAGGGGCATAACATTATTTGTTTGATGATTTTAAAAGATCACCACTGATACTGAAACAAAGTATATTGAAGAACAATGAGTGGAAGCAATGATTCTAGTTATGAGATTATTTTAGTTGTCCAGGCTCAGCTTTCTTATTTCTAAAATGGGAACAATAATAGTTAGATGACAGGACAATTTTAAGAATTGAATGAGATAAGATAAATAAGCAAACACATAGTTCCAGCAAACAGTGAGTGTTCAATAAATAGGGGTGCCATTGTCTCCCATTTACACAAAAGAAAACTGGTTTCCTTAAAGTTTAAATGACTTGGTTATGGTCAGGCAGCCAATACCATGGCTACCCAGAGCCTGAATCCAAGCTGTAGAATTCCAAAGCCAGTGTAAGCCCATATTCACATGATCAGAAAAAGATAACTTTAACTTATACTTCAATTCAACAGATGTTTCTGAGACACCATGCTGGGACTTCAGGCTAAGAGGCCTCTTCTGAGAAGTGCAAAGTTTAGTAGGAGTGACAGATATGAAGGTAAACATTTTCGAACTGAAAATGACATAGATGGCAATAGATGTATGTCACTCACAGAAAGGATTTCACATAAGATACCTGAGCAGGTGTCTGAAGTATAATAAATGATCATCAGACAGATGGAAGGCAGCAAAAACAGTACATGAAGAGGGGCCATAAGCATAAAAATAAGAAGCAGCTTGTCATAATGTGACAAACTGAGTGACTTGAAATTATTGGTATAAACAATATGCGGGGGAAGAAAAAAGTGTTGAAAGGGCCAGGGTGCTATCATTACCAACAGGAATGATAATAGGGTTAATAGGAGCAACTACCACTTCTATCAGTTGGAAGTAAATAGACTTCTAGACTGCCAGGAGAGATGGGACAGTGATGACATTAAATAAATAGCAATATGTGGCACTTAAACATATTGCTTGACTTATTCTGTCTCATCTGAGCCTGATGGCATCTCCACGAGTACTCAGAGCACAGAATGCACCTATGTGGAGAATGGAGCTCAGGTGGTTCAAGTGCCTTGGTCAAGGTCATTCAGATGGCAAATAAAAGAACCAAGAGAAGAACCTAAATTGCTTGCCTGTTGTTAAAGTACCATCTATTGACTACTCTACTTGTCTATTTGCCCTGGGAAATAGATAAAACTTTTGCAATAGAACTGGAGGCAGAGCATAGCATAAGGGCTGGATGACAGGGACATTGAGAACAATGAGAGAATATTTAAAGAGCAGGTGAGGAGGAGAAATTAACATCTGTCTGGATAGTTTCCAAATATAGGTTAGCACCAGGGAATTGGGAGGAAAATGACATAGTGCCCAGAGGAGACCAGAGACCCAAAGACAGCTGGAAATAAGGAGAGGAGAGAGAAAGGAAAGGTGGGAAAGAAACAAGGAATGAGAAAGAGGGAAAAGGGGATGAGAGAGGAAGGGAGAAAGAGGCAGAAAGAAAGATAACCTGGAAGGGGAAATTGTAGCTAGAAATGTAAATGACTATGCCAGAGAAGAATGTCCTTGAGAATGAAAAAAGGGGAGGAGTATAGGGAAGCATGGGTGGCTCAGTGTTTGAGTATCTGCCTTTGGCTCAGGTCGTGATCCTGGGGTCCTGGGATCAAGTCCTGCATTGGGCTCCCTGCAGGGAGCCTGCTTCTCCCTCTGCCTATGTCTCTGCCTCTCTCTCTGTGTCACACATGAATGAAAAAATAAAATTTTAATAGAAAAAAAAAAAGAAAGAAAAGGGCTATAAAACTCTAGGTGACTATATACAAAGAATTGGTGTTAGTTCAATGGTTACAACAATGGGGCTGACATGGTTTAGAGCTGGAGAAGATTGGAGAAAATTTTCCTCTCCCCATTGTCTCAGTAGTCTGCCACAAAGTGAAAAAGGTAATCTAAAAATGTAGTTAGTTTGCATTTTTAGGATTTTTCCATGATACACGACTAATGTAATAGAGGATATTTGAAATGGGGAGATTTCAGAAATTCCAGAATATGTAATAATAACAATGAATCCTTTTTGAGTGCCAAGCATTGTTCTAAGCGCTGAAGTCATTTCATCTCCTCAACAACCCTATGAAGTAGATTCTTTTATTATTTCCACTTGCCAGCTAAGGAATCTGTGGCACAGTGAAGTTGAGTAACTTCTCAAGGTCACATAAATAGCAAATGACAGAGCTGGCTCAGAGCTTTGTTTCCCCCAACTACTATACAAAATTCCCAAAGGGTCTGATTATATTTGTTTTGCTTCTCTTTGAAGGTGATATTATCTCAAAGTGTTTTGGAACAGAGAGGTTATAAGTTTTACAGATTTTGTGAATGTACATCAACATTCAAATGGTTTAATTCACTATTTAAAATATTTGTATGTAGGTAAGTAAAACATTATGAACCACAAGATAATTTAGGCAAAGGGCATTGAGCTCTTCATAGGAAGCTGATATGAATTGTTCTCTCACTTTCAAAAAGAAAAATATCTTGCCAAACAAAGGTGAAAAGTCCCAAACCAAACACCAGAGTAGGTAGTATTTCTTTCTATGTTGCTTTATGAAATATTGGCAGCCAGGCATATTTCTCAACCCTAGAAGACATAAATCTTTCAGAGGGAAACCAAATTTCTTTGGTTTGGCTGCCAAATGATGACTTCAGCCTTGAATCTCATCTCAGAAAACTGTAAACACCCCTTTCCTCCCCTGTGTTTAATTTTAAGCATATCTTCTCTTCCTGAGGACCATCTTTCTTCCTTTTGGGTGACTGTCTCTCACCCCTATCTTATCCATGCCAACCCATGTGTGCTGACCTGCTGACAGACAGGCTGCCCAGGCCCACTGCAAGCCCTCTGCGCTGTCACCTCATGCTCACTCCCCTCTGTCCTTCTTTCCTTTACTTTCCATCTTTTTCTTTTCACTAACAGTTCTTGGCTTTCAATTCACATTCCATTAAGTGCTGATGGTTTTGTTCTGGAGGTTTTTTCCATGGACCTGCTGCTGTCTCCTTTATCACAGTGACCTTTGGCTTATACTCTGTGCCTATGGGGCAAAAAGATTTGGAGGTTTCATTGAAAAATGGTCTCATTTCACTTTTCTAGCAAGCATGAGCAATTAAGTCTACGTAAATATGCAAGCATATCTATATCTACATAGATAGATTATAGATATAGATATAGATAGATATAGATATAGATAGTGTTTAGCACTACATATAGTACTTCAGAGTGAAAGGAATTGATGTGCCTAAGAATAGGGAGGGGATAGTGTTCACTCTCTAGAAGTTCAGACATGATATCTTCTGAAAGTTCCCATGAAGGAGACAGCAGAGTATAGAGGATGAGCACTGTACTGGGGGACAGGAGAGTAGAGGAAGTGCTAGTCCAAAGAAAGTCATACTGACATCCACTCTAGGTGTCAGTTTCTTCATATTTAAAATAAAGCATTTGACTAAGTAGATCTCTCAACCTAGATAAACCTTGGAATCACTTGAAAAAGTTCTAGAATGTGAGAAGAAAAACCGATATTAGGGGCTTTACCACAAGACATACTTAGCTAGGATCCTTAGGAATGGAGTCCTAGAATCTGAATATATGATTTGATGTAGCCACCCCAGCCTAGATATGAGGACCAGCATTAGGGGACCCTTTGATTCATTAAAATCTGATGGCCAAATTCCATCAGCACTCCCCAGGCAACGTAAAGCACAGTATGGTAATACCCACTGCTATCAACCCATCCTTTAGAAGTGGCTCAGGTTGACCTGGACAACACAGAGACCCAAACAGCTAGACTTGGTGCTTTGGACTGGTTTTTCAGCTACTTGTATGCTCACAGCTTCTATATAGTAAGTAATTCCTTCTTCTATATGGATTTTCTATCACTGTGTATTTAAATTACAATTACTTGCAAGGGTGTTCCTGAAGCAGGCACGTTGCCTAGTGGCATGATTTTGAACTGCTGAATTTTGCAGTGGTCTGCTACCCCGTAAAGCTGTTTGATTCTTTATGTTAGTAGAGATTTTCTGCCTTACCCTGGTCAGTCGGTGGCATGTGACCCCATCGAGACCCCTTCTGTTATGCCTGACGTTTATATCCTAATCAGCTCTTTGCTATTGAAGTTAGGTCTTATCTATTGCTTGCAACTAAAAAAGTTAACTATTATTGAGGGAATCAAAGGGAAAATGAAATGGTGTCAAAAATAAACTTGACTTAAATCACAACATGGTGGCGAGGTTGGCGGGGAAGGTTGTTATCTATGTTTTCCTAGCTCCTTTCTCACATTACATCTACATTTTTTATGATAAAGAGAGGAATTCTGTGAATTTGTTCTTCTCATAAATTGCTATTAATAAACAGATCTACTGAGATAAAAAATGAAATTTTTATATAGCATTTCAGAAAAGAAAAAATTTGGTAACTTACTTTTAAGCAACTATTATTAAAAAAAAATGAGGGATCCCTGGGTGGCGCAGCGGTTTGGCGCCTGCCTTTGGCCCAGGGCGCGATCCTGGAGACCCAGGATCGAATCCCACGTCGGGCTCCCGGTGCATGGAGCCTGCTTCTCCCTCTGCCTGTGTCTCTGCCTCTCTCTCTCTCTCTCTCTCTCTTTCTGTGACTATCATAAATAAATAAAAATTATAAAAAAAAATGACTCTCCCACAATAACTCATTGGTAGAAGTAAACAGGACATGTCCTATCTTGAAGTCTTACTGGCTGCCTGAGACGACGAAGGTCTTAAGTGTCACCTGAAATCATGCTCCCTATTTGCTAATATTAGAAAACAAACAATTATTCCTTAAGTTTTATATTCCCCCTTTTGCAGTACTTCTTCATATTGAAGAAGTAACATTGGTTTCATTTAAAATAATCAATACAGTAGAATGAATGAAGAATGAATCTTCCAGTACATTAAATTTTTACTTATGAATGGGCCAGCCACTGAACACTATAATTTAGAGATTTCTATGCATCATCATTAGATATTACATAACATTTTAGAATGCCAAATATATGCCATAAAAAAGTGTAGGAACATAGATTCTGACAGATGTTAAACACCCTTTTTCATCAGAACCACGAATCTGTTTTCATGAGTCTTGAAAAAAAATTGCCCAAGATCTTTGAAATGAATACAAAACAGAAAATAAATCCATCACAATCAAAAAATGACTCAAAGGAAACAAGCTTCCAGAAGGGGAAAAAATAAAAGCAGCTGCCAGACCCCATGCCACTCCCATAAATTTTTGCACAGCTGTTACCACCTCCAGTTATGATGTTTTGCCAAACCAAAGACCAAGGTATTCCTGGGATGATGTGCTAAAGTCCTCATTCAGGCATCTCTGTATAACTTATGCATTCTAAAAGCAAGGAAAATTGGTTCCTCTCCAAGGACAGAGTTGGTGGAAAAGGGACATTTTTAGGGCATTTGTCTCCTGGCAGGATTCTAGGCCGAGGTAGTATCCCCAAGCATTCTTTCCCTTCCAAAAGACTCTGAGATTGTGTTGACAGCTTATCTTCAGAACACAAAGAGTGTCCAGGAAACACAAAAACACTGCATTAAGAAATCATCACTCCAATGAGAAAGTGGAAAATGTGGTAACAGAGTGAAGGAATTTTGTTCAGTATCTTAAAGTTTGCTTTTACTCCACAGACTATATAAAAATACTTTCAATTACATTCTCAAGCAATCACTAGATCACTCCTTTCCTTTTCTTTTTTCTTTTTTTCCTTTTCTTTTCATTTTCTTTCTGGAACAGTTCTTAATTTCTGATCTAGTTGATACCAGATCAGAGTTCCCACAATTTGCATCAGAAGAACTCTGAATATTCTTATTACCTTATGAAACTCACTGTGACAGGTGATTTCTATTTTACTTATAAACACATGTACAGGAATGGGTGGATTCTGCAGTAACCCTAGAACCACGGCAAATCAAGCCACCTCACTGAACAAATCTTTATCAGATTCATCATCTATAATGAGCCAGGCACTGTGCTAGAAAATGGGGACTCATTGACAAATGAAATATTATCCCTGCTTCAAGGATCTCACAGCCTAGGGAGAAGGAATTCCAGAGTTTAAACTTAATAAATCAATGGATTGTTTTCAATTCTATAATAGAGATATGGAGAAGATTCCTGCCTCATATACCCAACTGCTCTCTTAGAAGTATGATGGTTAAACACATCACATAGTCTCAAGATTTGCAATGCCTTGGATTTTCATCTATCCTCCACCACTCACAAAAACTGGAAGTTTCGGCATGTGAAGTAGTTTTCATAAGCTTCAGTTTTACCAACTTTAAAATGGGGACAAAAATCTTAGCTACCTCACAGGTTTTTGTGAGAATTAATTGAGATCATATTTGTAAGAAACCAAGTAGAGAGCACAGAGTAAGCCCTGAGTAAATATTAGCTTAAATTATGACTATGTTCCAGGCACTTTGCTGCATGCACACTTGGGTGTGCTGAGATGAGTGTTTTACTATCACTTTCATTAAGGATCATGCAATACAGGTGGAGGAGACAATCCCCCTCCGTAAGCTCCACTCAGAGATAATTGTTCTCTCCTTTAGCAGCACAGTGAGTTCTCCTTTGCCCCACCATGCTCTTTGGTCTGGATTGAAGACTCTCATTTTCTTATTTTAGGAAACTAGTGAAAACAGTGTAAGACATAAAATTGTTCCTATAATCAGCCAAGATGTTCCTATCATCGACTGAGACAGGAAAAGAATGAATAAGAATTCCTGAATTTTCTCTTTTTTCATTTATTTGTTGGTTTATTTACTTAGATAGTGAGGTATAGCATACACACTATAAGGTACACAAGTCCAGCTCAATAAATTTTATTTATGTGCACACTTGTTAACCATGATTCAGATCAAATTTACAAATTTCCAGAAGTCTATCTCATGTACCCTCCTAATTATGACTATCTCACCAAATACAACTTCTATTTTGACTTCTATCACCACCACATATTAAATTTTATGTAGGGATCCCTGAGTGGCGCAGCAGTTTAGCACCTGCCTTTGGCCCAGGGTGCGATCCTGGAGACCCGGGTTCAAGTCCCATGTCGGGCTCCCTGCCTGGAGCCTGCTTCTCCCTCTGCCTGTGTCTCTGCCTCTCTCTCTCTCTGTGTGTGACTATCATGAATAAATAAATAAAATCTTAAAAAAATAAATTTTATGTAAATAGAATTAGACAATATGTGCTCTTTTGTTTCTGCTCTATCATTCAACATTATACCTGTGATTCAACATTCACCCATGTTGCATGTAGTAATTGCTTGTTCTTTTTGATTACTGCTGGTATTCTATTGGGTATTCTATTGTACAATATAGCACAATTTATTATTCATTTTATTGTTATTGAACATTTAGATTGATTTTCACTTTTATGTTGGATCATATTGCTATGAACCATCTTTTGCTGCATATATGTATACTTTTTCATTGATACCTAGACATGTAATTGCTGTATGATATGGTCATATGTCACACTCCCAAACAGACTTCCAAAGTGATTCTTGAATTCTCCTCTACACTTGGTTTTACTTTTCTTTCCCCTTAAATTTTATTCATGGTGGGCATATACTCATACCTCACTGTAGTTTTAATTTGTATTATCCTAGTGGCTAATGATGCTCTTCACCCTTTCACATGCTTATTATCTGCTTTATGAAATGACTGTCCAAGTCATTTGTCTTTTTTTACATGAGATTTTTCTAGGGAATTTTTTTTTCTTGTTAATTTGCAGGATTTCCTTATTTTTCCCTCTATAATTGTGAACATAGTTCTACTCTGTGACTTAAATTTTCATTTCTTAGTGGTATCTATTGTTTATTAAGAGAAGTTCTTAAATTCAATGAAGGGGAATTTATCAATCTTCTGTATTATGTTTATTGTTTCTATATGTCAATATGTTTAGTGTTTAAAAGATTATTTTTTGCATACCCCCAATACTATGAATATATTTTGAGCCTTTATTGTTTTATGTTTCATGTGTAGTTCTTTAACCCACTGGAAAATCATTTTATGTACAGTGTGAAGTGTGAGATAAAGGTTCTTTTTAAAAATCTTTATGGATATTCAATTGATTCAACTCCATCTATTGGAGGGAATATTCTTTCCCCACTATTTTGCAGTGAGGCATTAGATGACTATAAACATATGGCTCTGGTTCCTCTACTATGTTTTATTTGTCCATTTTGACAGCAATGCCACTGTTATAATTACTTTATAAGAAGCCTTGATATTTAGAAATATAAGTACTCCTACTTTATTCTCATTCTGTGAAAATTGTTTGAAAGTCAGCATATCAGTTTCCACTACTCTTTCCACTGAGATTATTTGCATATTAATTGTAATTTATTAAGCCTACAGAATAACATTCTTCAATTTTGAGTCTTCCAATCCATGAACATGATATAGCTTCTATTTGTTTAGGCTTTAATTTCTCATAGAAATGGTTTCTAGAGTTTTTATTTTTAGAGGTCTTATATAACTTCCTTCATATATTTTTTGCCAGATAATTTCTGTTTTGTTACTAGAGTAAATGATTTTTAAAATTTCATTAATTTTTTTTCTGTTGTTAGTATGTAGGACTATAATTGACTTATATAGTGATTTTATAACTAATTACCTTACTAAACTAATTTATTAATTTCAGAACTTCATATATAGATTCTTTTAATAATTCTCTATTAGCACAATCATGTTATCTACAAATACTGGCAATTTCATTTATGCATTTCTGCTTCTTATATCTTTTTGTTATGTTTTCTTATCTTATTACACTGAGTAGAACCTCCAGTGTGATACTGAAGACAAGAAGTAAAAACAGGACATGCTTATGTCATTTCCAATCTCAGGAGGAAAGCTTTAGTTATTTCACCATTAAATATATTTTTGTTGTAAATTTTTTTGGTAGACATTCTTTGTCAGATTAAGGATACCAAAGGTTTTTATCCTGAAGGGTTGTGGAATCTTACTAAATGCTTTTTTTTAATGTGCTATGATGATCATATTGTACTTTAAAAAAATATTTTCGTATGATGAATAATGTTGATTTATTTTTCTATTGTTAAATCAATTTGTATTACTGGAAGAAAGCCTACTTGGATATAATGTATTACTCTTTTTTATATTCCTGGGTAGATTTTACTAATATTTGGCTTGAAAAAAATTGCATCTATTTTAATGAAAGAAGTTGGACATTATGACGCATAGGAAAATTCTTATAATGTCCTCTGGTGTTAAGATTATGCTGGCTTTACAAAATGAGTTAAAGTAATTATTAGAGGGAAATTTAGAGGTCAAAGTGATTATATTAGAAAAGAAAAAAGCCTGAAAATCAAAGATATGAGCAACCATCTAGAAAAGCTATAAAATAAACAGCAATTTAAAATCAAATAAGTAGGGAATGCCTGGGTGGCTCAGTGGTTGAGTGTCTGCCTTCGGCTCAGGGCATGATCATGGAGTCCCAGGGTTGAGTCCTGCATTGGGCTCCCTGCATGGAGCCTGCTTCTCCCTCTGACTCTGTCTCTGCCTCTCTCTCTCTCTCTGTGTCTCTCATGAATACATAAGTAAAATCTTTAAAAAAATAAAAAATAATAAAATCAAGGAAGTAGAAGAAATAAAATATTTAAGAAATGTAGTCAATATAATAAAAAACAAAATGCAGTAAAGAAAAATAAACAAAGCCCAAAGGTTATTCTTTAAAAGTATTAATAAAATCGATAATTACCAGTAGCATGCAAATAAAAGAAGATATTCCTAGAAAGCACACTTCAAAAAACAAAAAGAATATGATTTTAAAATATTATGCTAGTAATTTTAAAATTTAGAAGAAATAGACAAATTCCTTTTTAAAAAGTAATTCTCCAAATTGACAGAGGGACCAGAAAATGTAATTTTCTTATATCTGTAATGAATCAAATATAAGTTTAAAAACTTTCCTGCAAAGAATATTTTATGCCTAGAGAGATCCTTTGGAGAATTCTTAAAAACATTTAAGAAGAAATCATACTATTGAAAACTCAGCCATTGCTTTAATGTTCCTTTGAAAGTAACATTTCTTTTTATCCTATGGATACTTTTAGGATTTGCTCTTTGTCTTTGTCTTTCAGGAGATTTACTATGATATGTCTAGGTGTGATGTTCTTTGATTTTGCCCTGGTTTTGATTTATAGATATTTTTGAATCAATGGGCCTTTCAACAATTATGGATAATTCCAGGCCATGATATTTTTTTTAAAAAAGCTTCTATCCCATTCTGTCTCACTTCTGGATTCCAATTACACATAAGTTCAATCTTTTCACTGTGTCCCATATATCTCCTATGGTTTTTAAAGTATCTTTTCTTCTCTCTCATTGCTTAAATCTAGATATTTTCTACTAACCTATTTTCTAATTTATTAATCCTGCCTATATTTGTATAATCAACTGCTAAATACATTAATTATAAACATTTTTATTTCATTATTTTTATAGTTTTTTAACTTGCTGTGAAATTGTCTACCCATTCCATTTTCTTTTTGTTCCATTTTTTTTTTTTTTTAATGTCACAATAATCTCCAAGTTCAGGTCTGTGAGCTTTTAACAGCTGGGTCACTTATGGATTTGTTTCTATGTTTTCTTGATTTTTGCAGCTTTGGTTATGTTTCTTGGCATGACTGGTAATTTCTGAATAAATGCTAAATGACTTATATGAAGTAAGCTAGTGCTGCTAAGTGACATTATCTCCTTCTGAGAGGATTTAAGTTTCAATCTGTCAAGCATATAGCATATAGATGTATCACCTTGATTAAGTAAGGACTGGTCTACTTCTGGTTTGCTCTTACTCCTAGGAAGTAGGAATACAGGGTTCTGCTAAATTTCTAGGGTGTTTATTAAAAACCCTCCTCTTTAGACAGTCCTGAAGCTGTGATAATCTCTTCTTAACTTAATTGTAGCTTTATACTTATTTCTCAGCATCATTCCCTGTTCAAATACTGGTAAGTGATCAGAAAATGCCTTGAGGGGAAATTGCCTGCAAAATGTAGATTCATATAGAATTTTAGTGACTCATGTCTTCGCTATTTTTGTTGTTCTCTAGTTCTCTCAAACACATTTTTTTTTTGTTTTCATTTTTGTTTTTGCATTGTGCCTAACTTTCAAAGTTTTTCTTATAGAACAGTGAGACTGATACCAGCTACCCTATCATGACTGGCAGCAGAATGGTCTTTAAGATATGTTTTCATGTTATCTCATTTAGACAAAACAGTATGAGCAAATCAGTGCAACTGAATGAGATATGGTTTCCAGGTGAAGGAATAGAAACTCAGAAGTATTAAGAATTCTTCCAGATTGTCAAAGCTGCAATGTCATGTCAGTCCTAGAATCTTTGTCATTAGCTCTTAGTTACTGGCACTTTACACCATGCTGGTGTTTATCAAATGCATTGTTGCACCACTCAATGGTGTTTTGGAGTAAGTGGGATCATTCATTGCTTTTTCTGAAAATAACACGCATAAGGCATGATATAGAATACATTTACAGTTAATATATCATTTCTTATCAAAGATTAAGATGGTTTTGTTTGGCATCCTCAACAAAGATAAAAGTTGCTTTATTAGTTCAAACCATAAACTCCGTGTCCAGTTTCTTTTTTTTTTTTTTTTTAGAGTTTATATCAACTACATTAGACTATCCTTTTACAATATTTTACATCATTGAGAATGCTAGCATTTGTCTGGAGACTTTTGTCAGAGGATTTGAGATATTTCGATTGTACATTGAACCAAAAATTATGGAGAGAATTCTTTGACTACAACATTGAGTTCTCTTTCACCAATGAGGTCAGTGAGCAGAATGCAAACAAAAGCTGGAGACAGGGATCCCTGGGTGGAGCAGCAGTTTAGCGCCTGTCTTTGGCCCAGGGCGCGATCCTGGAGACCCGGGATCGAATCCCACGTCGGGCTCCCGGTGCATGGAGCCTGCTCCTCCCTCTGCCTGTGTCTCTGCCTCTCTCTCTCTCTCTGTGTGATGACTATCATAAATAAATAAAAATTTAAAAAAATGTATTAAAAAAAAGCTGGAAACATGAAAGCTTCAAGTTGGAAGATACAGTAAGCAGATTATTACCAATATTCTTTACTTATATTCACATCTGGAAAGAGTTTGCTTATACTCTGTTCATTATTTGACTGCAATTTTCAAATGAAGTCAATTATTAAATTATTTCTCTAACAAGTGAAGCAAAGGACCAAATATTGAGAAAGTATAAAAATAATAGATATTTGTAACATAGATCAGTTTTGTAATAATATTAGTAACAATTAACATTAAAAGTGATAACATATTAGCTTCAAAATAATAATTTTAAGCTATCAGAGAATACACTGAGTCATATCATTTAAATGGATCATTTCAAATAATAGAAAAAGATCTTCACTGGTATTACTAATTTTAGAAGATATTTTTAAATTTCATTTATAATTCACAGATTTCTCTAAATAATTTCCACCTTCAAATGCAAATTAAAGCTATAATGATGTCTTTCTATATACATTCATGAGCTTGGGCAATTTTGAAATCTGACCATACCAAGTGCTGGTAAAAAAATGAATAATAGGGATGCCTGGATGGCTCAGCGGGTTGAGTATCTGCCTTTGGCTCAGGACATGATTCCGGATTCCTGGGATTGAGTCCCGCATCAGGCTTCCTGCATGGAGCCTGCTTCTCCTCCCTCTGCCTGTGTTTCTGCCCCTTTCTCTGTGTCTCTCATGAATAAATAAATAAAATATTTAAAAAAAAATTAACAAGAAATGCTCATACAGAGCTAATGTGAGGGAAAATTGTTTCAACCACTTTAATATTGTCTTTTCTCACATATATCTGTGAAAAAACAAAACAATATTCCGTGTCCAAACAATTCCAAACAATTCCATTCCTGGGTATCTACCAGTACCCACAGTGCATCCACATGTGTGTAAGGAAACATATTATATAAATATTCATGGCAACAATTTTTGACACAGCTGAAAACAATTGTAATATCCATCAGGAAGTAACAATGTTAGGATAGATAAATAACTCATGCTTGTTAATATGATGGAATTTTGTGCCATAATTGAAGTGAATAAGTAGAGCTTTGTACAACCTCATTGCATCTTACAAACACGTTATCGAAAGAAATTATTTTAAATAATGCCTTTTTATAAAGTTTAAAACCAGTAATTATTAGCCATTTTATCTATGGCTACATAGAAGAACAATAGAAATACAAAGAAAATCAAAGGAGAACTCATGGTATATATCTAGGAGGAATGAATGAAATGTGATTGAGAAGGGATACCCAGGTGGCAGGAGGGTAATTCTTCAGTGTAGACAAGGTTCTATTTCTTTATTTCAGTGGTAGTTAAAAGGATGTTCACTTTCTAATGATTCATCAGGTTGTACATTTATGTACTTTGTACCTTCCTCTGTGTGTTTTATATTTCATCATTTTAAAAGTTATGAAAATTTCCTCTTGGGAGCCAGCATACTTCAGCATGGAAAAGAAAAGTTTCATTTCCCAGACTATGCCATTTCCCAGACTATGTTGTTGACCACCAGCCATTCATTGTTAATAGCAATGCATGCACATTGGCATTTTGTCACAGTTTTCATTGTGTACCAATCCAGTTCCTTGTGGTGCACATGTATGGTGCTTTCTTAGGAACTGTGCCAATACTCTTTTCCCAATATACACCATACTTCAGAAAAACAATGACATTAATAATGCTCTCCACCATAAATTCTGAATGGTTAGCAGAACCAAAAAAATAAAAATCACCAAACACTTCTCCTCCATGCACAGCTCACATACTAGCCAAGACCTGATTCATTCCTTACACACACACTGCCAGCTGAAAAGCAAAATATCTCCTAGACCTCACACATTACATGCCATTAATGTTCCATGATACACAATTCTCATATGATAGGGAAGTTTTGCCAATTCTTATTATGCTTTCACTTTGAGCTCATTTGGTATTAACTTTGTAGCTAGTTTTACAGTTACGTTGAACAAGTATGACTTGCACCTATACCTATTACTGCTATAAGAAATGTCACTTCTGAATTACACCTTTATGGTTTTGATATCTCCATTTTCTTCACCCATAAAATCCAACAGTTTAAAACTGGAAAATATTTCTATAGAAAATATCATTTTTTAAAACCAGTGACGTACATAGTACTTACATGCAAAGTTTGATGGCTTCATGCCACTCTTTAACTAACTTTTATAAAAGGCAATTTACTACACACCAGGGTCAAAATGATTGCTAGCCTTCTTAAATAAAATTTTCCATAATTTATTTTTGGATTTCCTACTTTCACTTTTTATATCTGGCTGCTTCTAGCTGCTTTCCCCTTGTTTCAGCATATATGTAATCACATTCTCCATTCACTCTGAAACCTGGTTACCAAAAATTATTATGGTGGTGGTGTATTTCTGTCACTATTTTTATAACCATTTTATGTTTGTATAAACTACTTGTGTATGAAATTGCTTCTTTAATAAACTTAGAAATCTAATAATAATTCCCATCCCCCATAATAACAGTTTTAAAAAAGGCAATGTAACAAATATAAACTAATAACATGCTAATAATGTGAAAATAAATTAACCTAAATGCATTGCACCCAATTAACTGACTGGAAGCTGGAGTTTGACCAGCAGAGTCTTTTCAACAGGTGAGCTACCTTTAATATGCTAATGACTTAAGAACATAGGAGATCCCAGAATTATATTTAATCTCACATTTTAAATTTGTTAAATACCTAGGAACAAAGTTTGTTTATATTTCTTTTTCCTCTGAAGCTTCTAAACTCTTTGCTAAAAACCACCAGAAGACACGAATGATTTATGCACTACACTTTGAGAAACACTGCTTTTATGTCATGCTGTGATCTTCCAGACCATGAAAACCAAAACCAAAACTTTCAAAACCAAAGTAGCCAAGTTTAGGAACCATAAAAGTCTAACTGGTAGCAATTCAGTTCAAAGTGGCTCATTTCTTAACTTGCTTTTGGAGAAATTAAAAAAAAAAGTTTTTTGGCTTTATTTGCCCAAAACAATTATGAAGGTTATGGATAGCTTTTTCTAAAACTTAAATTTAGATCTCAGAGCTCCACCTTATTTTGTACTACCATCACTCTTGGACTTATGATTACCCTATGTAGTCCACAGGGTAACAATATTGTCGGACAAAGGAAGTTAGTGAAGGCAACCAGCTTCCCTAAAGAAGGAATCGCTAAAAAAGTGCATTCTCTCTAGAGCTTTAGAGAAAGAATCATATGCGAAAACTCAGAAGCTTACTTAATAAGCAAAGCTATGAGCTAGGCAGACTTGCTTAATGGATAGAGTGCTAGATCCATTGTAGCTCATAGGGAACACACTTACATCCTGAACCCACCCAGTGATCATTACCCTGACCTGAAATATATAACTAACTGGAACAGACAGGCTTGGTGGTTGGCAGAAACCAGACATCAGTATTTTGGCATCTGGTACAAATAGTTGTTATATTGGAAATACCAAGGGTAAGTTTCTGATACTACCCCTATTTGGTCAAGGTAGTAAATAAATTTAAAAAAAAAAAAAAAAAAAAAGTTGAGATCCAGACACCAAATCCTGTTTTCCCCAAGGTTTTGATTTTTTTTCAATTTTATCACATTGCCTGAAATAAACAAATTAAATATGATTTGGGATTAATTTACATGCTTCCTTAAAATGCAAATAGCCTGAGATGATTATGAGGTTATTCATAACTTAGCACTAATTGCTTTGATCACAAGGTATTCCTTCTGATACCAAACACAATGTACTTTTAAATAAAAATTCTCTATTTGCCAAAGTGACTGGCATCTCATTGTATTTCTTGTCTGCTCTCACTTCTCTGAGAATATCTTGATGATACATGGAAATAAGATAATCATACATTGCTATGAGGGGGAGATCATCTGATGAAAAAGGATTGCCAGAAGAATTAAACTGTTTATTTTTTCTAATTGGAAAACCCAAATGACCTCATTCCCTACGGATATCTTTTAGGGAACATGAAGAGCTTTTGAAACCACTTCCTAGCTGAGGGGGAAAAGAAACACAACAAACCAACAATGGAATGAATGAAAATATAGTCTAAAGGTTTCACAAGAAACAATAGAGTCAAATCAATCAGTGAGAGCTCTCCTTGCAAAGAGAATAGCTCAATTAAGAAGATGGAATGAACCAGCCTGGGGGGACTCCCTTGCTCATCATTAGCTCACAGGAGTTGCTGGAACTCCACTTTCTTATTTTTGTTAGTTTCAGCCACAACTTCAATATAACTAAAGTTCTCCCCATGTTGGGCATCTCTCTCACCCTAGTGGTGCAGTATGGAAACTAGAGAAGCTGGCACAGTGGTTTTGTGGTTGTGACTGAGACAAATTAAAACAGTGAAGGTAATGTCTTGCCTTTGATTTATGACTTCCTGAAAGGTATAATAGGGAATGGACCCCTCTCCTACCCTTGCTGCTTGAGGGAGGATTGGAAAAAAAGACAAAGACACAAATTTTTCATAAAGTTTTTCAGCTCCTTGGGAAAATGTGCCTCTGTATGCGTGCGTGTACGTGTGCATGTGTGTGAATGTTTTGTCTAACATTATTATTATTGGGAATTTTATAGGTCCTTCTAAAGTCTTTGTTAAAAGCGTGTGTAAAAACACAGGTTGGTGAAACTGACCTCTCAATTTAGTTCCACAAATTCCTACTGAATGCGCTTGTATTCTCCTAAGCAGTTGGATATATTAGGAATGAGCATTGTTGCCAACAACTTGAACAATAACCTGGCATAACATTGTGTATCTGCTGGACTAGCTGAGATCCAAATGACACACAGGAAACGAGGCTAAAGTATGGGCTTGCTATACAAAAATAAATCTTGCTGAAGGAAAACAAAAGGGAAACATTAAGACCTTCAGAACAGTCAGTTTTTCTATAGGGACAGGGTAAAAATCTCAACTTATTAGTCAAAAGATTTTTCTCCCCTGACAGGAAGGAAATGGTCTACTGTCCTGTTGTGTGAGGCATACTATGAGCTTAGTGGAAAGAGCATGGGTTCTCTTTGTCATGAATTACACTAACAACCTCAATCAAATTAGGAAACCACAAATGAGAGGAATTAACTTATAAGTGAGAGGGTCACCCCTTTATACAAAGAAATGATCTCTTATATGAAGGTCTCAGTTCAGAAGACTAATTCAAACAAAAAGCCCAGCCCACCCTGTTGGGACTGTTTTGTTTGATTTAAATGCAGTGGGAGAGGTACGATGTCATAACTTTCCCTCCAGACAAACAGGTTCTTTATGCCACTGTTTCAGGCAAGGGAGCCAAATAATACCTTTTTTATTGCAGTATTTTTAGACATTGGATACATCTGGAAAAATATTCAAGCAGATAATTAGATTGCATTAGCAATGTGTCTGTTGTGGTTTCCCTGATCCCAGAGAAGGCAGCCCTTTATGAAGCACTTGGCTGTAGTCTCCACGCAATCTACTGTGTCAATTGGCCCACACTAAAGCATGTGGAAAACATTTTTTGGCTGAAACTCGAAACCATTCATGTGGCTTTGAGACTGGGAAGCTCAGGCTGCCAACATCAATAGAACTTTGTACTACAAACCCAAATGGTCATTTAGACATGTGTACTTCTCTGCTCACAAATGCACTGAGGTCAAATATTTTTTAATCTTGGGAACTGTTCCTCTTTATACAGCCTCATATTTCATGCAGGAAATGAGACTGAGTACAACAAACACAAATCATTGAGACTGACAGAGCGTATTGGGTTCAAAACCCAAGCCTTGACTCTAATTGCTCTCCAAAGGCCCCTGGCTCAAGGTAACTGTTGATTTAGTTCAGCTGTTTTCAATCAGCACTGTAGGGTCTCGCTAAGACAAACTGGTAAGGCCGCCTTACATTTGTACCCCGGATCCCTTGGGTCTAAGTATAACACAGTTAGCATTTTAAAAGATTGCGTTTGTCTGTATGCTGCAGGCAGTAATTACAAGCAGGCAAATCTTTTGTGAAAGATGGTGTGACCTTCCTTATGGTGAAAGAGTGATGATGGCTTCTAGGGGAGGAAAAATAATGTTTCCATTCAGAGTTCAGAGAGGGGGCCCGCCTCTTTTCAAATGGTTGCCAAACCTGACAGCCAGTTTGTTGTTGTGTTGTGGTGAATATCAAAGTAATTTATGGCTGGAGGGGGCCCAATTTCTTGGTATGACTTAACTGTTGAAGGATTTTCAACAGCATCCAGTCTTGGACTCACGGACAAGCGATTGCTGAACTACTTGGAAATGCTCTGGGTCAGGTGCCCTTCATTCAACCATCCACGCTTTTCCGTGCAGCTGACAAGTGGTAGTGAAAGAGTTTCAAGATCTGAACGTGTATTTTTCTACTTGAACTAATGTTCTCAGGCTGTTGTTGACTTTGAAGTTGGAGAATGGACTTTAAGACGAATATACTGGAAGATCTGGCTGTGGGCTTGGATTTGCATATGGGAATCAAGTGCAAATGTCTGGTCTAGACTCAAAGACTGAGATTAAGGATAGACTGTGTTGCTAATAGTGCCCAGGAGAGCTCAGTTCCATATGCAGTTAATAGCTTCCCAAGGACCAACAGACTGCGGGGAGACCAAAGAATTTTTATTATTTCAATAAGTTTCTGGTTACAAATTCATACCTTAATTCTGTGTGTGTGTATGTGTGGACATGCACGTGTGTGCGCACAAAATACATGGTTTCTTCAGCACCTGGCAGAGTGCTATGTCCACAGTAGGTGCTAAATAAATACTCATTGAGTGACTGACATTGATGGAGCAAACGCAATATATATATTTAAAATATGGATGACTTGTTAGAGAAGACTGTATACCTCTCTTTTGTAAAGCATATAAATTTAAGGAATAAATATAAAGTTAAGGAACCTTAACTTTTAAAAAATAAGTCATTTTGTCAGTTACACTTCAATTAAAAAAATAAATGCAAATTTTAAAAATGTAAATATATACAACAAAAGAGAGTAAGAACAGATTTTATTTAAAAGTATTCAATTACATATTGGCTCCTCAAGTTAATTAAAATGTATTTAAAGAAAAATTCAACTCACAATTTTTCAGGACTGTTCTTTGATGAGTGCGTGTGTATGCACATGTATACATTTGAGCACATGTGTTTATGCCTCTGATGTGTGAATGTATTTATCTAGAGATATTTTTATATCCATTACTTATTTAGAGGTCAAATAATTCCTCCAAGTGCATATACGTATGCGAGTAGTGTACATATTCATGTATGTGTAGACACACTCGTGTGTGTGTGTGTGTGTACAATGATATAGTCAGTTTCCAACAATTCAGTTGGACTTTCTATTGTAAGTACTTTTCCATGACAGTTGAATTTTCTACAATTCTGTGACTTAGTGAGACAAATATTTCTTATATTATCTTCAACTACAAGCAGGAAAGTTTTAGGAAGTTATATTTAACTCTTTTAACCATAAGGATAATAAATATCAGCTGAAAGTACAAAATCCCAAATCCAAAAACATTTATAGCAGTTTCCAAATGTGTATACAACACAAAGGGTAATACACACTGAGAGAAGCTGACACATTGAAATATATTTATATTTTTCTAGGGAAGAAATAATAATAACCCTTCATGCCTGATGCCTTGAACCACCTCAGTGTTAGATTCCAAAGAAAACTGGCTAAAAATCACATAAGCAGACTCGGATCTAAAGTAAAGCTTCTGAAAGTGGGTGGTTACTAGGTAAAGTGCAAAAGCCGTTACCATTTTCTCTAATGCATCCAAAATGGCTGAAGGTGATTACAGAACTCTCACCTACATTGCTTTCAGGAGCAGCAATTATGGAAGCCACATCTAAGGGAATTCTTTCAAGTGTGGAATCATGGATCCTGCCTTGGGAGAAAAAAATTAGGAATGGAGGCTTTGTATCCCCTCAATATTGAGTTACTACACAGGCAGATACGGGTTTAAATTCTGGTGCTGTTCCTGACCCGTTATATAACTTTGAGCAAGCCATTTACTTCTCTGAGGACCATTATGAACATTAAGTAAGATAATATGCAAGGGGGCACCTGGGTGGCTCAGTGGTTGAGCATTTGACTTTGGCTCAGGTTGTGATCCTGGGGTCCTGGGATGGAGTCCCACATCAGGCTCCTCACAGGGAGCCTGCTTCTCCCACTGCTTCTCCCTCTGCCTATGTCTCTGACTCTGTGTGTGTGTGTCCTTAATGAGTAAATAAATAAAATCTTTAAGAAAAGATAATATGCAAGGGCCTTGGAACACGGGAAGCACTTACTGAACCGTATTTCCCATATTGTATAATATTTGTTTTGTCTCACTTTAATATTTCTGAAAGCAAGAATATCTTATAATTGACACAGTTTAAATATTTTATCCTTTTCTTGAAAAACTGATGATATTGATATGTCCTAATATTGTGTAATTATATTAGTTCCATCCATCTTGCTCCTCCCCTTACACCCCTCCCATGCCTTCATCTTTGGTCCTTAACAGACAGCATAGTGTGATGGTCAAGAGCTCAGGCTTTAGAATACGTGATCTCTGTTTGATTCCCACCTCCACCACTTGCTAGCTGTTGATTTGGGGCAATTTATTTAACCTTCTAAAACCACGGGTTCCTCATTGACAAAATAAAGCTTGTGATATGAAACTCAGAATGTTATCCCAAGAATTTTAAAGTGTTAGCACTGTATGTGGCACATAAGAAATATGTAACACAGGTTTGTTAGCAGTTTTTAGTATCAGGCCTGGCTTGTAAGGACAACAGGTGACAATGTTTGGCAGTGTATTCGGAATACTTGCTTGGTTCCTGGATCATCTCATAAGGATATTTGCCAGTCAGAGTACAAACTTCACTGATTTGGCTCTGATTGAAGTTGTATTTCCATTTATTCTCCAATTTATAATTACTCAGAGCCCCCACTTGCACATTGCCTACCCATTCTCTCGGAGAGTTCCCACTGCTGCTTCTTTGATATTCAGAATCAGGAGTCTCATGTCCTTTGGCTTATGTCCTCTAATTTTCTGTCCCCTTGTGACAGGACCACCCCTTTGCTGGATATGGACATCCTTTAAGAATGTCTGTTTCTGCTATACCATTATGTCTTTAGAGGGGATGCCGCAAACTTCCATTTGACTTTGCTGTCCCATGTAAGCAGCATGCTCTTTCTTTAATTTTCTGCAGTATCTTTAATTCTAGGTTGTAAGATTTTAAATGATTTCATTAAACAGCAAGGATGATGGAAAGGAAATATTCTGGTTCATCCAAAGGGTCACCTCCTTTCTCGTCTATAATTTCTTCTCATCCACCCAGTAGAGCTCAGTTCACCCATCTCACCAGGAATATTTTGAATACCTAGGACTTTAGACTCCAAGACCATCTGTGTCATATCCCATAGAGGGGAGGAGTATCTTTTTTCTTAAGATTAAGGACTTATTCCAAGCAGTATTCCTTGCCAGGAATGATCTATTCCCAGTTGACTGACAGTAATGATTGACCATTCCTGTGATGTAGAACTCCACCTGTGCCAAATGAAGTGGGGTTTTGCTTTATAACCCTACTAAGACATTGGCATAGCCCAATGTAGTTCGACACCAATATGTTTCAGATTATTTTATTTTAAATATCATAAGAGCAACCCAATTCAGGCTAGAAATCCAAAATTTTTAAATAGTCTGCCTTCTAACCAAGACATAAAAATCACATCAGCAGCATCTTCCTCCTGTGCTTATCTGTCTCATTTTCTGTAATTATCACCTTAACAAACAACAAAATTAAGCCCACAAAAACTAGCACTATAAATTGATAGAAGCTAAGAGATAGTTCTTCACACTAACCACTCGTTCACATCTCCTCCCTTCCCCCGCCCTGCCCCAAAATAGCAAGGAAATTTCACCGTCTTGACTCTAGCTCTGCCGTATCCAGCAGTTTCTATTACTGAGTGAAGCACATAGTTTCTCGGCTAACACCTCATGTGTCCTGTAAGGAAGGGTATCTGTTTGCCTTTACTTGTGCTCATGTGTAAACATGGCTCTATTGTGCTGGCACTCGCCATACTATGATTTGAGACCTGTGGTCATTTTCACAAACAATATAGCTCCACAAAATCACCTTAGGGTTGTTGACAGTCCACAAATCTCTACTATTGCTTCCCCCCCTTTTCTTTCTTTCTTTTTTTTTTATTTTTATTTTGGGTGGGGGGAATGCCAAGCAATTATTCTGCTTCCCTGAGTCCAACCTCATGCCTTCAGCTTGAGGACCTATTATGAATAGTCTCTCTACTCCATAAATCTGTTTTTTTCTTGTTCCTGGAGAAATTTCCTTCTTTATTTTCATGATTGGGACTTGTCATTTATTCAAAACATGGTTTGTTCCATAACTAGGCATCATGGCACTGAAATAAGGTCATGGAACATGGAGAACTGAGTTTTGGGAAGTCCTAGACAAGAACAGTGGGAGTTTGATAAGTCACTTAAACTCTGCTGCAATTTCCCCCACCACAAAATGGGCTGGATGCTCTTTATTGTTCCAATATTTTCTGACTGCTACCTGGAGTTCCATTGTCCATTGAAGGGAAACCGGCTCTTTTCTCAATTCGCTTTGCTTTTCTGTGTGAGACTCATTCCTTACAATTTGAACTTCATAAAGCAAATGTTGGGGTTCTGTGAAGCAAGTGGGCTGCCCAAGTTGAGAGGAGATGTCAGGTGAGCCTTATTTCCTCATCCAGAGGACAGCCACTGGAGAAGTCAGCAAGCTCAGGGCAATTCCTGAGTAAACTAGAATTCCGAAGGCCAGGAGATTGCTTTGTAATCACCACAATGTCAGTTGGAGAAAGAATTAAAGGTATTTCTCCCTGTTAATTTTAGGAAAGCCAACTGATACTTGTGTCGATAGCTTCTCTTGATCTGCCCTGTGCTGCTAGGGGCTATTAGGCTACCTGCGAAAAACACAGACAAGTTAAAAACATCAAAAGGCTTTCTAACCCTGCTTCCTGAACTCCTCTTTCCTTTTGTATTCTGCACCAAAAGCCATGGCTCTGAATCCTGAATAAACACCATCCGCCATTCTCCAGAAATTCTGATTCAATTGTTCTAGGGTGCATTGCTAGCATTGACTTTTTGATATTGCTTTTTTAAGTTTCCAGGTGATTCTAATTGTAACTGCACTTGAGAACCACCGCTCTGGAGCTTCCCCAATCTCACGTTTTCTATCCTACAATGCCCTGTGTTAGCTATATGCAGTCCTATGTGAAGGTGGGGGTATACCCCCCATTTTTAGGGTCTAGAATATTGGAGATACACAATAAAAGTTTATGAAAGGAAGGAGTGAATGACTAAACAAAGGGAAAAAAGAATAAACAGTAGATGAAGAGTGGGTGTGGAGAAGGGGATGGGCAGGAAGGAATGAGAACAATTTGTCTCTTGCAAACCTTAGGCCTACAACTCCTTCTACCCTTAAATCTTTTCCATGACAGAGCACTTCAGAGTATCTTGCCACTACTTAAAAAAAAAAAAAAAAAAAAAAAAAAAAAAAATACCACTTTCATTCTGGAATTCCTGTCTAAATGGGCTCCATGTAATTTTTTTAGACGTTGCCATGGGGAATAATATTTTTCTTCCTCTGAAAATGTGAAGGGAAGACAATGACCGAATGAGAGAATAAAAAGCTGCACAACTGGGTGGCTTTCTGATTATTCTAGGACCTCATATATCCTTGCCCTGACTGCAATGTGAAGCCTTGCTTTTTGAAAAGACACATTTGACTATGTTGGAAAGAACAGCTCAGCAGTAAAATCAGTGGTATATCTACCCAAATTGTATATTTTAAATTGATAACCCTCCTCTGAGAATAATTTCTATTATGTCAAATGCACCTAGAGTAAAGACTTATTCATTTATGACCTGGATTGGCTAGACATGTTCTCATTAAATTGGATTGCATTTAGTGTATGTGGGAAGGGCAGGTCTAAATGGTTAAAGGGTGCTTTTCATCATGAAAGAACATATTTTAGAGGCCCACAGTTGCTGGCAACTATGAAAATTTGATTCCATTCAAGGGGAAAATAAACTTGAATACAACAAAATGTAAAACATTCATGACAAGCAGGTTTCTCTGTCTCTTGCTGCGCATGACAGGACCAGAGAGAGTCCTAGGTTATGGTGCATTTGTGCAAGGACCCTGAATTATCTGCTCCATTGTACTGAGAGGTGGCCATTAGCTCAAGTTGGCCCAGCAAGGATGGAGGAGCAGGGCACAGGAATGGCAGCTCAGAATAATGGCCAAGAACACAGAGTTTGGGGTCAGCCATTCCTGTGTTAGTATTCTTTCTCTACCTCTTACTAGTTGAGCCTCCACTGAAAGAGTGAGAAAGAGAGAGAGAGAAAGAGAGGAAACAAGCAAAGGCTGAATGGTGTTGAACTAAGATGGGCTTCCTTCTTAATGGTAGTAGGCCCAACATCATCTTAGGGAATGCATTTCATATCAGAGGCAAACACCTGTAACTGTTATTAAACTTCTGGTCATCACTGAAAACTATGGAAAGTAAGTTATAGTTCGTAAGAAATCTATATAGTTCATAAAATGCTGTTTATCCAGTAATCAAAGTATATATTCTACTGAGAAAAACTCAGCAAGTCATATATATCAACAGCAGATGCTGCCCACAGCAGCAAGTTTCTGTAAATTATCTGACCATGTAAGAATCATATAGCAACATAATCACAAGAATACTGTTTTATTAAAGTGCAGCTCCTGAATGCTTTGCCATGGATAAATTTCATCTTTGTTTGTACAGTAAGCATTTGACTTGTATGGGACACCACCCCAAATTTTGTGTTAGAAAGACATGAGTTCTCTACCCTGGGCAGAGAAAAAGCTCCTCTGCCCTGATGATGAAAAAGCTCCTTACTTCATATGTTCTTTAATTTGGGGTTCTGTCCCAGGAAGTGGAAACAGTTGGATTTGAAGGTGCCTCTTAAGCTCCAAGAATCTTTCTTATTTGTCATAGGATTTTTCCACTCCTTGAAAGGTTTATGAAAATATTTGTTTTTCAAAGCAAAGATCATAATTACTTACAAGAATTTGCAAGGTTCACAGCCGAACAATCACATTAACAGAATGGCAGGTTAACCTTGTCTAGACGTAATTATGAAGTCAATAAGAGTCCATAATTGTTGGAGAATTTGTGAAGCTGAAAATCCTAAGTTTAAGGTTCATACACTGTTTCATAACAGATGGCAAGTTAAGGTTATATCATAATCAAAAATCATTCACCTTTGAAGGAACTAATATAGTGGAGAATTATTGCCAACATAACCCAGAAACATGATAGCTCATTCTTTAAGGCTTTTCCCCCAACTATTCCTGTTTAACATTTTGAGAATAAATGTACATTTAAATGCAAAGATGTCATCTTCTATTAAATATTCAACTGCCATTTGCTAGTAATCAAATCTTCATGCTCAAATAATCTTTATTAAGTACCAATGTATGTAGTGTGGTATCAGATACGATATAGAGTTAAAAAATTGGCATGAACATAGATGGTCATATAAATAGATAGACAAGCAAGCATAAATTTCTTCAACAAAGAGAAATGTGGCAATCCCAGGTAGGAACTCAAACTAATAAATGAATAAAAAGTATAGTAAAAATATTTAACAAGTTCCTACTTTAAAGCTTTCTTGCATGACACATACATGTTTTTAGGTTATATATATGGACATGTTTTACTACTTTTCTCTTAGGATGTTCTTCCTGTTAAGAATTTTTAGCAGCTCCTTTTTACTAAAGACCTTGAGACGGTTTTACTGTCCTTTCATTAAACATAAGCTTTAGTGCTCAGATTTTTATGACATTGGGTGGATAAATAACTCTGGGAACAATGGTCATATAAGCTCTCTTTGAAAAAGAACTACCGACTGATTTTTGTCCTCTGCCTGTTCATAATTATTTTGAACCTCTCTAATTAATATAATTATCACACTCGTATATTCACATATTCATGCGTCAGTACGTTCATTAATTCTCACATTTATTTAACAAATAATCCCTATTCTAACTGCCAGCACTCCACCTTAGAAAATTCTTGCTCTCTGTTCCCAAGAAGCTCAATCCTGGGGATTTAGGAGGGAGCAGATATGTTTCTGAAGAGGCAATAGCATGCGAAATGTGCCCTGATGGTGGTATGGGGCCAGGTGTTGTTAGACCAAAAAGGAAAGGCCACCTAAATGCCACAAATAGTCTCACTGAACGACCAAAATGAGCTGTGTATTAGCCAACAAAATATGCTCTTTCTGTAGCATGTCCAAAATAGAATCAATTAAGTGCAATTAAACCCAGAAGAGTACTTTTGTATAGTTCATATGTTCTAAAAACCATTGTTTCCCTACCATAGTGCCCCAGGCTTTCCTCAGCTGATAGGAGAGATCTTATTACTCCAAAATAGAGTGGATACCATGCCTTATGTCGAAGGGGCATCAGAAGTTGACAGCAAAGGATACAGTCAACAAAACTCAAAGACAACCTACAGAATGGGAGAAGATATTTGCAAATGACGTATCAGATAAAGGGCTAGTTTCCAAGATCTATAAAGAACTTATTAAACTCAATACCAAAGAAACAAACAATCCAATCATGAAATGGGCAAAAGACATGAACAGAAATCTCACAGAGGAAGACATAGACATGGCCAACATGCATATGAGAAAATGCTCTGCATCACTTGCCATCAGGGAAATACAAATCAAAACCACAATGAGATACCACCTCACACCAGTAAGAATGGGGAAAATTAACAAGGCAGGAAACCACAAATGTTGGAGAGGATGTGGAGAAAGGGGAACCCTCTTACACTGTTGGTGGGAATGTGAACTGGTGCAGCCACTCTGGAAAACTGTGTGGAGGTTCCTCAAAGAGTTAAAAATAGACCTGCCCTACGACCCAGCAATTGCACTTCTGGGGATTTACCCCAAAGATACAGATCCAATGAAACGCCGGGACACCTGCACCCCGATGTTTCTAGCAGCAATGGCCACAATAGCCAAACTGTGGAAGGAGCCTCGGTGTCCTTCGAAAGATGAATGGATAAAGAAGATGTGGTTTATGTATACAATGGAATATTACTCAGCCATTAGAAACGACAAATACCCAACATTTGCTTCAACGTGGATGGAACTGGATGGTATTATGCTGAGTGAAGTAAGTCAATTGGAGAAGGACAAACATTGTATGTTCTCATTCATTTGGGGAATATAAATAATAGTGAAAGGGAATATGAGGGAAGGGAGAAGAAATGTGTGGGAAATATCAGAAAGGGAGACAGAACATAAAGATTCCTAACTAAGGGAAACGAACTAAGGGTGGTGGAAGGGGAGGAGGGGAGGGTGGGGGTGAATGGGTGACGGACACTGAAGGGGGCACTTGATGGGATGAGCACTGGGTGTTATTCTGTATGTTGGCAAATTGAACACCAATAAAAAATAAATTTATTAAAAAATAATAATAAATAAATAAATAAATAAATAAATAAATAAATAAGAAGTTGGCTGCTGTCAGAATCATCTGGGGGAAATGAGATTGTCAAAAATACAAATCTATAAACTTTTCTGCTGGATATTCTGATGTAGTTGGTCCGGGGTGAAGCTTTGGAATCCATTTTCTTAACATGGGTCCCAGGTAATTATAATTATTAGCTAGATTTGGGGAAATAGCCCTAAATAACTTTAAAATTTATAGTAATTTATATATGTAACATGAAAAGGCAGGGAGAGGGTGTATAATTCCTGCTTTGCCACAGTGCTTTTATAAAACTTCAGTTTAATCCAAACCCCTAAGGCCTTAAATTAATGTTATGGAGAATAACTTTATTTATTTTTTTTAATTTATTTTTTTTAATTTTTATTTATTTATGATAATCACAGAGAGAGAGAGAGAGAGAGAGAGAGAGAGGCAGAGTCACAGGCAGAGGGAGAAGCAGGCTCCATGCACCGGGAGCCTGACGTGGGATTCGATCCCGGGTCTCCAGGATCGCGCCCTGGGCTAAAGGCAGGCGCCAAACCGCTGCGCCACCCAGGGATCCCTGTTATGGAGAATAACTTTAAAACACAATGGAAAATAGAGGACATATTTTATTTTATGATATTCATGATTTTTCCTATCTGAAATGTCTCTTCTCTTCTAAGCTAGGTTTCCTTTTTAAAAGACACTAATACTTATCAAGATATGTGCACTTGCAGAGACACCCTGATGTCCTTCAGTTTTCGACCTCAGGTCTAGTGGGCCAACTCTACACACACCGTGCTACATCTTGGGTGCTTTAGAGGGTGGGCCTCATCTTATAGCTGGTCAATCCAGGCCTTGTACTCAAGTCCTAAGAACTAGACTTTCTTGTCATGTTTAGTGTCAAATAGACACTATTAGGGTAATGCTCTACTAAACAGATATTTAATAAGACTCTAGCACTTCTTAGAATCTCTCTGACTTTGGGAGGTCACTTAAGTAGCAATAGGAACAAGGGCACATATTATCCTATGGTTTAAGTCTACAATAAGAACCGAGTCAGTCCTTGGGTCTCAACCCATTTCAGAAGCCATTCTACCATAAAGGGGACTTGACATGAGTTCTCTCGTCTTCCCTTTCTTCTGCTGCAAAATCACATCTTTCCTCTGACCCTCAACCAATGAATGCCTCAAGGAGATTCCATCATATCTCATCATTTTCAGTTACTGAGTTGCAATGAGGATTATGACTACAGTTTGTGATTTTTGATGCTGATAACTTTTAAGCCTTGCCTTCACTCTTCCTTTTGTGCCCCACATCTGGGTGAACTGATAAGGAACCCTAGGTACTTTCTCTGTGGTACTCCAAAGGGAGATTAATATTACACAAGCCCCTACCAGCACACATTTGGGCCCAGCTCCACTCCTAACTACAATAAAAATCCAGGTCAGTATCCCTTTCAAGCTCTCTCAAGGAATTCTGAACCTCAACTATGTAAGTACTAAATGTTTTCATGCCTTCTTGGTGTGTGTGTGTGTGTGGTATCATCATTTGACATCACAACTAATGCAGGGAAGGGTGGGAGGAGTCTATTGGCCTTTGCAGGTGACCATAACAAGAATTCCATCTAGTTCACTTTAAAACTCCAATCTCATATTTGATTTAAAGTGATCCTTTACCCACTGCCAATGAAATTTTAGTTCTAAGACACTAAAATGTGAGTGTGTGTGTATTTGTGCATGCACGTGTATGCACATGTATCTGTATTTCTATGTATGTGCATGTGCACACATGCATGACACACGTGTGGTCTTTTGGTCCCCTTCTCTATGTCCATTTTTCAGTTAGGGTTGGCTAAGAGATGATTTTATTCTGGGGTCACTTGTTCTCCTTCCTTTACAAAACCTAACTTCACTCATGTCAGGTGCCAAGAGAAGAAAAAAGGGAGCAAAGGACAAAAGTCTGTTTGCTAACTGGGCATGTGATTGAAATTCTTTCTTGCTATTTGCCCCTGCTTCTCTGCCTAAAACTACCTGATCTTAATGACATCTGTATGATAGGTGTTCAAATGCTGGCTCTCTCATGAAACACATGTGTCAGTTCTACGAGGTCCTCCTCAGCATTTTAATTCTCTTTTGCTCCTACTTCCAACAATAATGCAGAGCCTTTTTGCTTCTGGGTCATTTTGTCTTCTGAGGTTCATCCTCAAACTGAGCTACTTTTTGCAATGCCACAGGAAGCCTATGTGTCCTTTCCATGCCAAGGGTAGGAGTGAGACAACTCTCCTGCTCACCCAGGTCTATTAATTGTTATTGTGGCAGATGCAGTAATATTCACCCAATATCCCATGTGCTTCCCCCTATTTCCCAGTCTCTTCTGCAATTAGGGAGGCCACATGACTAAATGTGACCAGCAGTCTGAGTGTAAATTCCATATGCCATATCTGGTCAGAGGCAATTAAAAGATATGAATTCTCTGTACTCTCTTCTCTTTCACTGGCCACTCAAAAGGCCACAATGCTAAGATGGCAGCATCACAAGATGGCTCAACCTGGAGCCTCAAGCAACTATGTGGAACAGGATCCCTCGCCAATCATGAAATACACAGAGTGTGCAAAAGAAATAAATCTTTGTGATTTAAGCCGCTGAGATTTGGAGGTTAATTTGTCACTATAACAAAATCCACCTTCCTATCAATCTAGCATTCTATCTAGACAAATATTTATTTATTTTTTAAAGAATTTAACCTTTTTTTTTCAAATTTTATTTATTTACTCATGAGAGACACATAAAGAAAGAGAGAGGCAGAGATATAGACAGAGGGAGAAGCAGGCTCCATGCAAGGAGCCTGATGTGGGACTCAATCCCAGGGCTCGAGATCACGCCCTGAGCCGAAGGAAGATGCTCAACCGCTGAGCCACCCAGGCGTCCCTAGGCAAATATTTATCTATAATTATTTTGAATATAGATACTTTTGAATTTATATAAATATATACATATTATCTTTAGTTATATGTTCCATATATGGTAGGAATGTCATTACATATGTTATATAAATAACTGAATGTTTTATACAGTAAATAATATGTGTTATACAAAATATAATATGATACACTATATAATTAATATAATTATTAATCAAATAAACAATGAAATAACTTAAAATAAGCACTGTGTTAAGATATCAGGAATATGATTAGTAGAAAGCAAGTAAATTAGCAATTGTACACAATCATCACACACCCATTGCAAAACAGACATCAGAGTACACACAGAAAAGTGACACTGTATGATTTATTCATAAATGATATGCAATACAATAAAATAAGATTTTATTTATTTTAGAGAGAGAGTGCATAAGCAGGCAGAGGGTCAAAGAGAGAGGGAGAAGCAGGCTCCCCACCAAGCAAGACCCTGGAATCATGACCTGAGCCAAAGGCAGATGCTTAACCAACGGAACCACCCAGGAGCCCCTCACAGGACAGTTTTTAAAACTTGGAAAGAGAGACATCTGGAAGATGAAGGTAATAAAAAATCACATCTACCATGTCTATCTGTAAGTCACAACCCAAAGTGTAAAGATCTCAGGGAACTGCCAATTGACTCTGTAGGAGAGGTTGCCCTCCTCTTCATGGTAGAATGGGGCCCAGAAGTTGTGTGTAATTAGGTATTCTGATCTCAAAATGTGGGCCTGCAGATGAGAAGTAGCAAGAGAACAAGGCTGTCTTCTGGTGAAGTGGCCTTCAATACCTAGGAAGGAGACAACAAAGTTAGTTGTCAGCTTAAGGCATCTGCAAAGCAGCAAGAACACAACCTTAGTTTAATACAATAAATTATGTTTGCAATAAGGAACTTGCCTTCTGCAGAAGGCTGGAATCCTGTTTAATAATTTGTGTTTAAGAAGGCATCAAATTAGAGAATGTATTTTATTAAAACGCACATGAAAATAGTCACTCCAAAAAAGATTAGTGCTGAAGGAGATATATCAACATTTTACTTTTGTTCCCACAGCTCTGACTCCACTCTCCCCTCTGAATGTGGGGTAGATGGCCATGTTTCTCAAGAGCTGAAATGTAGGGAACATCACCCCTTCCTCTCCCTGTCTCATTCTCCTTTAAGCCCTGGGGTAGTGAATAATCATTTATTTATTTATTTTTTTTTATTTATTTATTTATGATAGTCACAGAGAGAGAGAGAGGCAGAGACATAGGCAGAGGGAGAAGCAGGCTCCATGCACCGGGAGCCCGATGTGGGATTCGATCCCGGGTCTCCAGGATCGCGCCCTGGGCCAAAGGCAGGCGCCAAACCGCTGCGCCACCCAGGGATCCCATCATTTACTAGTAACACCTTTGGAATAGCACTCATGGTTTCCTTCACGAAGTTGCCTTCAAGAGCTGTGAAGGGTCTGAGATTTTTTCCTATTTGCAAGCTAACAAGTTATCCTGCCAAGTTTCATGGATGATGGCAGAAGACCCCAAACTCCTGGGTCATAGATGAAGGGCAGTTTATAACTCACAGCACCAGCAGTAGTTAGAGTATTGGCATTTTTGCCGTAGTTCCACAAAGCCCAATTCCCACAGGGTGACATGAAGAAAGCATGAGGATACCTGTGCACACAGAAGGTTTCATTACAAGAGAGGAACTCTGAGCTTAGGGAACTTGAATCTTATAATCAGCACTAGGCATGCCTTCTCTTTATTCCAGAGGGAGACATCATCTTTATTATACTGGACAAGAAGCATGCCTGCCCTTTACTCCTGAGGGAGACACTCTATCTACTAAGATTCTTCTCTCTATATAAATATCCTTGAAAAGACAGCTTGAAACAAAGGACAGGAAACACCTCACTCAGAAGATGTGCAGAAACACAACAGATGTGTACAGAGTTGTCTTTGAAATGTTGTTGAGAAAAATAAAAAATCTAAAAAGTTTTTGGAAGCAAAAGATAATACAGAGACTTGTGGGTTGTACCTCAGTTAGCATCCCAGGCCACAACAAAACCAAATGATGACATTTGAGGCCTTCTGAATGCTGGTCTGCCATAGTGATTGGAACCTAAATGCCCTGGACAAAGAACAAGAAAGAATCTTTTTTTTTTTTTATTTTTATTTATTTATGATAGTTACAGAGAGAGAAAGAGAGAGAGGCAGAGACATAGGCAGAGGGAGAAGCAGGCTCCATGCACCGGGAGCCTGATGTGGGATTCGATCCCGGGTCTCCAGGATCGCGCCCTGGGCCAAAGGCAGGCGCCAAACCGCTGCGCCACCCAGGGATCCCCAAGAAAGAATCTTAATACCCTTCTGGGCTATCCAACTCCATGCACATAAACAATAGAATATAACTCTTGAGAACTATGTCTGTCTTATTCACTGCTATATTCTCGAGTTCTTAAAACAGTGTCCAGCATTTAAGAGGAATTCAATATTTACAGATGAATGGATGAAAGAGGGTGACCTCATTATTTTTCAAGGGTGTTGGCAGTAACATACATTTTTCTGTATTGTAATATGTCAGCAATATGACATTTATCATATCATAAACCATGGTAGAAGGAAGTTCATCTGATTAAATCAGGAAGTTTGTGAAACACAGCTTGGAAGTACCACATTTCTATATAGATCTTCAGAGTTCAAATAGGGTGAATTATTTGAATACATAATTTTCCTTGAAGGTGCATGTGTTTGATTTTTTAATACAAATATTGAAATCTCTCTGTATTTTTCCTGCGTTTATGAATAGATGGGACGAAGGCAGTGAAAAGGGTGAATGTGTAAGAAGATGGACAAAACTATAAGCACAGTGTTGTCTGTGTGAGATTAAAGAGAGCCATTGAGATTTTAGACAAGTAGGGAAGTTTCAAGTATATATATCCCTCTCTGAAGAAATAAAAGAAATGACCATGAGGAAGAAAAGGTGCAATATAGAAGAGATAGTTCCCTAAACTCTCATCAGGTGGTTCCAGGGTCTCGATGGCTCAGTTATCTGATAGAACTCCCTGAGTGAGGAGGAGGGGCAAATCCTAAGCCTGAGAGCACAAGGAGGAAAAATTCAATTCCCTTTTATACAGAATGTATTCTTTTGTATTCTCACCTCAGCTAACTCCCTTACAGCTTGTTAAGAGATGCCAACTTACTTCCAAAATCAGTAAATACCAACTCAAGATTTACTGTTTGTGATTTATCACAGTTTCCCAGAAGCCAATTATAGGAATAGTAACAACATGCGGACTAAGTGAGGAGCAAATGGAATGGAAAAGAATCCTTAAAATCAATAATGAGATGTTTATTTTTGTTATGTTGTTTGCTTTGGATTAAGATCAATATATCTAAAAAAAAAAGAAGAAGAAGAAGAAGAAGAAGAAGAAGAAGAAGAAGAAGAAGAAGAAGAAGAAGAAGAAGGTAAGTAGTCCGATAGATGTCTTCTACAACTGTAGGCAGAAAATACTGCTGCATTTAGGTAGAGTCCAATCTCAAGTTCTAAAATCTATATTCATTTAATATCATGAAGTGTAGTTGAAGTTTATCATCTAAAATATGAAGTTATAGGGGTACCTGAGTGGCTCAGTCAGTAAAGCACCCAGGTCTTGGCTTTGGCTCAGGTCATGATCTCACAGGTTGAGGGATAGAGCCCTTCACTGGGCTCCGTGCTCAGAGGGGAGTCTGCTTGAAGATTCTCTCCCTCTGCCACTCCCTCCACTCACGCATATGTGTGTGCACGTAGTCTCTCTCTCTCAAATAAATAGATCTTAAAAAAATAAAGTGAAATAAAATATGAAGTTATAGTTCAATGATATCTTATAAATTTAAGAGAGGAATTTTACTTCTGATAGTTTATCCTACACCATATACACACGCTCTTTGGTTTTAAGAATATTGAATGTCGGGATGCCTAGGTGGCTCAGTGGTTGAGTGCCTGCCTTCAGCTCAGGGCAGATCCTGGAGTCCTGGGATGGAGTCCACATCGGGCTTCCTGCAGGAAGCCTGCTTCTCTCTCTGCTTATGTCTCTGCCACTCTCTGTATGTCTTCATGAATAAATAAATAAAACTTAAAAAAAGAATATTGAATGTCTGATCTTTTTGTGTACATTTCTTATAGAATATAGATAAAAGCATCCATGAATATGCATACTCCATACACATATGTATAAATATGTACACAGTACACATAATACTCAGTTACAATAAATTCATATGGCCACTTAGACACTGTGCAGTCTTATTTCCCTCCCCTTGAAATTGGGCTAAGCTGTGACTATTAACAGATAAAGAAAATATAGTAACCTTATGCCAATTCTGGTTTCTGTCTTGTTCCTGGGGATCACTGAGCTGCAGACCAGACCAGATGCCAACCGAGAATTTCCTAGAGTAGCAATTGATGCCACAGGAGCAGAAGAATTGCCTGGCTGAGCCTTGCTCTAATTTTTAATTCAGGCAGCCCTGGTGGCTCAGAGGTTTAGCGCCACCTTCGGTCCAGGGCGAGCTCCTGGAGTGCCGGGATGGAGTCCCACGTCTGGCTCCCTGCTTGCAGCCTGCTTCTCCCTCTGTGTCTGTGCCTCTCTCTCTCTGTGTCTCTCATGAATAAATAAGTAAAATCTTTAAAAAAATTTTTTTAATTCACAAAATCGTAAGATGCAGTAAAAGTATTGTTTGTTTTAAGCCACTAAGTTTTGGGATAGTTTGCTTGAGTAATATAATCAGAACAGGATAAGATATGCATATTTATATACACATAGGCACACACATAGATAGCTAAATACATGAATTCACCCAAACACACACAGTGATATATGACCAATTTTTTTTCCTGGGAAGATTAATAAGAAACTAATACTAGTGACTTCTTTAAGGGACAGAAACTTAAAAGAAAGGAAAGCTTTTCCTTTTCATAATATGGCTATCTTTACTCTTTGAATTTTTGAATTTTGCTTTTTGTAATTGCACTTTTATATATTTTTCTTTTTCTATTTTTGCTGGAAGCCCTATTTGGGTGCAAAATGAAAAGCTGTTTATTCCTTGCTTGTTTTCTGTATTCAAGAAACTAACAAAATTTTATGAAAATTAAAAATAATCTGTGGGGCCAAAAGAAAAAAAGAGAATACACTCTTTCTGACCACACTTACCTAGCACAACCTCTTTTCCTTACTTTATATAATGAGTTCTTTCTCCTCAATCCTGTATCTCTGATTTTAGCATGTTTTATATCACTGGCAATGTTCTAGCCCGGTTCTAATTCTGTCGTTTCCCTATGTTTTTCATTTCCTCCACTATATTTTGAAATCATCACCCTTCACTGCTCAGTTCTTAGTCACAATACCATATTCTTAAAGTAAAATCCAACCTACAGCAAATAAAATATTGAATCTACCACTAGAGATCCTTTTCTCTCTTCTCAAGAAAGGAAGAACTGAATAATGACACTTTCTCTTTGTCGTGAGCATTGTTATTGATATCAAGTTGAAATACTCAGGTACTGCAGCACTTGGCAGAAAAAGCTTTTTTTGATCCCTATTCAAGTTATCCAAAGAAAGGGGCCCCCAAATGCTCAACCTAAATGGGAAAATATCTGCCATTTTTCAAACACGTTGCACTTTATTAGAAGTCTGAAGGAATTGCATTTGAAACGGACTCTAAGTTTGTAATAGTTTGTTTACCTAGGATGAAATATGAAAAAAAAAGTTCAGGAAACACATGTGTCACAAGTTAGGTTCTGGGGAAACAGTGAAATGGAATATGGCTTTTGATTAGGTATGGTTAGGGATGCATACCTGTGGAAGGAAGGAGAAGAGAGTAGAATTGGTCAAAGAGGGAATTCAAACTATGTTGCAGGCCCACAAAGCACTGTCTAACCCCATGAGAGGTTCTGCAGTGTACATGCAGGAAAGTGTCCCTCAGGGGGCTAAATGGGCCTTATAACTTTGATTCGGTTAGTCATTGTATTGGTCATCTGGAGTAGCAGAAAGGATTTATTCTTGGGTGTTGCAGCTTCCTGCAGTTGAGTCAATTGTGAACAGGATGAGAGCTGAGGTTACTGTCTACAGCATTCCCAGGACCTGGCCAACAAGTCTCTCGTCAATGGGAATCTGGGCCATGCTTCTCCATGTTTGCCACACATCCTGTGCAAAACCATTCAAGTCTTCTGCACCAGATTCACAAGGGTTTACTGATGCAAGAAGTCAACCCAGATTTGGAGACAGAGATTTTTTTTTTCACTTCTCTCTAATCCTCTAGTGGCCCACATAAGCAAAATTGTCATGTGTGTGCTTGAGATAAACAGGTAAATTAGAATGATAGGCATTTGTGTAACTCATTACTATTTATAAAATGCTATCCACATATATCAGCCCTTTGACTTTAATGGCAAACTTAGCTTCTTTTTATAATCCATTCTTAGAAATGATAAACTTAAGGTTCAAAGGGCAAGTGATTTACTGAGTGTTACCACAGATAATTAGAGGCAGAGCTGTGATCTTCTGACTCCAAGCCCTACTGCTATAAATGCAACATATCATAGCAGAGATACCATGTGATTTGTGATTTGAACTCAGACAACTCTGCTTAAATCCCAGTTTTTCCATTTTTTAGCTGTATAAGCTTGGGTAACTTTGTCTAAACTCTGTACGGCTTAATTCTTCACACATAAAGTGTAACACACAATAATACACTTCTTATAGTCATTATATGTGTTAATTTAAGTGAAGTGTGTAAAGAATCTACTACGTTCATGGTACACAATAGGTATTTAAACAACTGAAGTTCTTTTTTTATACTTGTAGAAGTCACATTTCATTTGTGTTTGTGAACTGGCTGAACACAAACCACCAGTATTACCCCCAGAAATGGCCTGCTCTCAAAGCTCTAAACTCAAGTCATCTACAGATGGGTGGTAAAAGCTTAAATTATTTTTAAATTTTTTAGAATTAAATGTTTAAAGTCATGCAATCTTGAAGAAGTTACTTAGTTTCTCTTGGCTTCGGTGTCTTTTCAAAAAATATATGCTTAGTAATATAGGTTAAAACTTCTATGATCATATCCAGATCCAAAATTCTAGGTGTCTATAAATTCACTGAACAATGTGCTTACAGTACTCTTAGGTGAGTGGAGCGAGAAAGGAAATAATATGGGGTAACCACTGAGTACTGAAACCCAGTAACATGGGCTCCTCTGGGGAAAACAAAACAAAACAAAACCCAAAACCTCTTCTATACAAAGCCTCCAATGTTTGTGGTTATTTTTGGCATAGCTGCCACTAAATGACTGTGTCTGAAACCAACCTTGGATTGGCCCATCAAACGCTGTCAGCATTTGAATAAGAGTACTGAACCAGGAAGGTCTGTTCTGGAACAAGTCAAGCTTCTAGACCTATATATCAAGTTATGAGAAAGATCAAGAAGTACATGTTAAATGACATCAATGAGATTCAGTCCGTAAAACTCAGATGGCAAGGAACTGTGTAAAATTTTGTGTAACAATTAAAAGGAAGAGAGAGAGAGAGAGATGGGCATATGAGGACACAGAGGCTTTTAAGATAAAAAGTATTTAAGAGGCATATTAACCAATTGTAATTGGAAACATTATTTCAATCCTTATGAGTCAGTAAATTTCAAAAAATTGACATGTATGAGATAATCCTGGAAACTTGAACAGTGACTGGATATTTAATGACATTTAGAAAGTATTGAAAATTTCTAAGTTGGCATTATGATTTTTGGCTCTATTTTGAAAAAGAATCCTTATCTTTAGGGATATATGCTGAAATATTTATGTATTTAATGATATGTTATTGGAGATTTGCTTCAAATGGGGCAGTGAAGAATGGATAAAAGTATAGATGACACAAAATTGGACATTAATGGGTAATTACTCAAGTTGAATGATATTATACTTTTTCCTTTTATGTTAGAAACTTTCCATCATAAAAGTTAAAACACACATACACATATATACATATACACACAGAGTAGGTTTCAGCTCAAGTAGAGAACTGAACCCTACTGATAGTACAAGGGAAGCATGCATCCAGAATTTTCTTTCCTTGGAAATTTCTGGCTGACACTATGACTAAATATAGATAATACCCATTAACCACAAAGTTCCCATGAAATGGGACAGAGATGATTTCAGAACCTTTTATGGAAAACCCCTAGATAGTGTTACTTGAAATCCATGGCATTAGAGCAAAAGTTTGATTTAATTCCAGCAAGAGTTTCTGCAAAAATGTCTCTGCCTTATCAAATTTTGTTATCAAGAAACCTGTGTGAATTTTCCTTTCACTGTGTTGGTCCTGGGTATGTGGATAGGGTGGGGGAAATTCTAACCCCCTTGCAGCATTTGCAAGTAGCAAAGGGGCATTTATATAGCTTAAAAGTTGGGGAGACCTTATTTTTTTAAATGCTTCTGTTCTAATGGAGAAGTCTATTTCATGGATGAAGTAAGTTGTTGTCTCTGCAGAGATAGCAATTCCTATAAAGGGAACAGGAGAAGGTAGAAATTATAGCCACAATGAGTTTGGGGTTTTTTTGTTGTTGTTTTTAAATTCCTGTCTACCTTTATACAAGGTCCTCAAATTGTCCCACTGATGGCAGTAATAAAAAATAGAGACTGGTAATGCACCATTCTGACATACATGTGTACACATCATACACACACATGTGCACATACACATGCACAACACAAGAGTGATAGCTGATGGACTGTGATGGTTCTTTCCAGCACCAATTATGATTGATAGCATTCCATTACCTTTATGCTTATTTTAAAATTCCCTTGACACAGATTGATTAAAGGCACGGACCTCTACCAACCTATGAAAAATTTATGGATTTTGAAAGAGCTTTAACATGTACCATTTGAGAACAAATCATTTCCTGGCTGTCACTGTTTTTCCTGCAATCTCTCTTATGTTGGCAATATATGTTTAATAATCAAAAACTGATGCTAGGGATTAAAGCATCAAGATGTTACAGAATAAAGCAACAACAAAAAAAGAAATTAGATTTGTATGATTTTAACTATTCTTTAATCTGCTTCTGGGCAACAAAAGTGATTTGTGTCAGCCGTTATTGCATTAAACTTTAATTTTCTTCCACCGGCACAGGATTATATAAAGGAGTATTGGATTGCACTCAGCATGGATTAGCCGAGCGCTGTCTCTGCTGCCAAGGAGCAAATGGATTTCCTTCTTTCTTTGATTTATATTTTTATTGCTGTTTTCCCCCTCCTTCTAATTCCCATTACCCTTCTGTTTGCCAGCTCTGAGATACCCTGTAGGAGCAGCAGAAAGGCAGGCAGAATTATTGGCTTATTGCATATATTTATGTTCCAAGGCTTCTCAGTCATCTATGTCAGAGGAATACAGTAGCCTCCAGCCATGGAGACTGTGTGCCAGTTTTAAACTATTAAATTAAAACTTTTTTAAAGGTAAAAAGTCACCTCTTATCTGCTTAAAATTGGCAGAACTAGCTGGGTTTTGCCTCCCTTCTGATACCCTGGCTGTATCTACAGCGGATGGAGAAAACTGTTGAGATAGACAAAAGATAAAGAGCCCAGGGCTCCCTTTTGCACACAGGTGGGTATAGGCAGCAGGGCCATTGAGATTCAGAAGGCGGAAGAGGCTCTCTTTGGCCTTCACCTAAGGGTCTTTGAGATACATAACGTGTTTCTGGAAACAAGAGTAAATAATCTCCCTCCAGTCAGAGGAATAGACGGCTGACCGCCAGCTCCCTGCATAGAACCTAGAGGGGGCGCTAGAAACAAGATACTCCAAGGCCGTATAGTGGAACAAGCCAACTGAATCCCACTGTGTCAAGGAAAGAAGCGTTTTTTAGATTTGGTCTGCAGAAATCTCTAGATTTCTGAAGAAGAAACTAAACCTAACTGATTTCAATTTTGGTTTTTGGTTCTTGCAGACTGCTTGAGAATAATGAATTCCCGGATCTCAGAAGAGTGGCTATTCATGAGTACATCCACAGCAGATGCCTCTTAGCCGTACTTCTCAGGAAGGAACCATGTGTCCAAGATTGGGGCCTGACTCTTCTGACAGTGGGCAGCCCCTGTACTGGGTATTGGATTTTATTTTCCAAAGGAGCCCCAAATGGGTTGACCCAAGCCAAAGAAGCTTATATGAGATTAAGAGAACCATTTCAAAGAGCAGAATAAAGATTAAGAAAATCGTTGGCAGGCCATTAAAACAAAAGACTTAGACCTAGTTAATGGAGCAAAGAAGCTTCTACAGAGTTTGCAGAATAAAAAAAAAAAATGTTCAGGAATTTATTCTTCAGTATCTTTTGAATACACAATACATTCAAAATCTGGAACTAGAGAAGTATGTTTAGATGTGAATCATTTTTATTCAGACTTCTTAGTACATCTACTCAGGTACTAAATAAGGTAGAATTTGTTTCCAAAACCAAGAGTCACTTGTTACTTGTCATTAGTCCTTATATTTCAATCTGTTTTCATATAGGACATGACGTTATATCAAAAAGAACAAATGAAATATTCAAAAATTTCACTCCGAAGACATATAATATTTGGCCCAGATATTCAACAAATGTTTGTTCCATTCTTCTCCTTCAGCCCCATAATGCAATTAGGACATATCACAATCATTTGGTTAAAGACGACTTTTTTCAAAGGCCCTTTTGGTTTTTCATTAATCATAATGTGTTAAGTACAGTCCATGACACACCAAATTTATAGCAAAGTCCATTCTATATTGAACAAACTGTTATCTTGAAGTTCTTGGATAGACTCAATTTGATTCCATCTGTTTTTTTCCCAATGGATTTGAAACTGTATAGAATTTTCAGTTTCTGTTGAGAATATTGACTTTAAAGGAGCTTCTTGTGTATGTACAATTATCTAGAATCATTTTATAGAGATTAAAATGGCCATGTCACAGAAAACTATACCTGAAATTGAATATTCCTAGCCCAGAGTCCCTTGCAGTTAGAATCTTCTCCAGTTAGGCCAGACATCTACTATATTTTGTTTTGGACACTAGCAGTTACCTATGAATACGTCCCTAAGATTCAACAAAAACTTACAATATGTTAGAGAAATTGAGGAAGAGAACAATTTAAAAAAACATAAAAGGTAAAGAAAATAAGGGGGATTCACTACTAAATATAGTGGAGTTCCATATAAAACATGGGTTACGTCTTATGCCTTAAGCATAAATTAGAAATAAAGTTTGTCTTTTCCCTATAGTTTTTTTCCTATTTAACAAGCTTCTTCTGGTCTAAAATCTAGCACTTTTAGGTCTCTTTGTTCTCTTTAAAAAATAAAAGGCTTTGAAAAGTCTCCTGTAAGTTTAGTCATTCTAAAATCTACATAACAAAAATAGTTTTAAGTATTATTTTATTATCACTGCACAACATTTACATCACTAAATCTTTGTTGTATTAATGAAATAAAACTTCAGAGCTCCTGAAATTTTGTTTTGGTTTTGTTTTTGACTAAGCAGCCAGCCAACTTTAAATAAATCTATGTACATTGAGGTCACATTGAAAACATTGGGAATTTATCCCTAAGATTATGATCAGTTAGCCAAATGTTTTATTTCAATATATAGTTTTAAAAAAAATTTAGTGTGAAAGACAGCTTTTATATTTGTTAGGTTTATGTTGCAATAGTACTGTGTAACAAACACTCCCAAAACTCAGTGTATGTACTTTTTCTACCATCACCAAATACTACCGTGTAACAAGCATTCCCAAAACTCAGTGTGTGTATTTTTTCTACCATCATCAAATACATGCTGTTTTTCCATATCAATTTTCTAAAACCAACTGAAGGTCCAACAATTCAATTCAATTTAGACACTAACTTCTGGAGTAGCACAGACTTCACAGTTAAAGGACTCTGTTCCACAAAACTGCCCTCACTTCAAATGTCAGCCAAAAGTGGGGTGCCCAAGCTACCCTAACTTTTAATCAGAAGACTACAAATTCAGAGGTTCTTACAACTCTCCTCCTTTGGTTTAGTAACTTGTTACAGTGGCTTACAGAAATTAAGAAAGTTACTTGTGATTTCCAACTTATTAAAAAGGATACAATTCAGGAATAGCCAAATGAAATAGATGGATAGGGCAAGATATGGGAGAAAGTAGGGAGAAGAGAGCATTCATGCCCTTTCTGAGTGTGCTGCCCTCCTGGCACACCGATGTGTTCACTGATCTGGAAACTCTCAAAATCTCATTGTTCAAGAGTTTCTAGAGAGGTTTATCCTTGTAGGGATGATTGATTAAATCACCATTGATGATTGAATTCAATTTCCAGCCTCTTTCCCCTCCCTGGAGGTTGTGGGTAGGGGAAGCCAAAAGTTAACTCTCTAATTTCACCATTGTTTTTTCTATTGATCAGCCCCCATTAAAGCTGTCTAGCCCCTACCACCATAGATCATATTATGATGTGAAAGACAGAAAATTCCAAATTTGGGGGAGCTCTGTGCCAGGAACTGGGGACAAAGACCAAATGTTTATTTTTATTATACCATATAAGAGTTTATAAAAACAGAGACACCTGGGTGGCTCAGTGATTGAATGTCTGTCTTTGGCTCATGTCATGATCCCAGGGTTCTGGTATCAAGTCCTGCATTGGGCTTCCCACAGGGAACCTGCTTCTCCCTCTGCCTATGTCTCTGCCTCTCTCTGTGTGTCTCTCATGAATAAATAAATAAAATCTTTAAAGAAAAAAATTGATAAAAACAAGCATTGTCTCTTCTGGAGATTTCTACAGGTAGGTTGGGTCTCTGAGAAGTTTAGCTGGGATCATTTGATCTCGGTCTAGGTTTTGCTTTGAGTTGAGATGTATACTCCATGTATTTCTCTCATTGGAGCCCCCAGTTAACCAGTGTGTGTTTTGTCACGAACAGAAGAGGTGGATGGTTAAAACATAAGAAGTTTTAACAGAAATGGGCACTGTTTCTTTATGCTTCATCCTAGGACTGGTACATGCTCTTGCTGCCCCCTTGTTTTGCTTGGCCAAAGGAAGACACATGGTCACACCCAAAGTCAAGGAGACAGGGAAGTAAATCTGCTTATATGGCATTAGTTGCAGGGAAGGGGTAGTACAGGAAGAAATTCTGACAAATAACACAATGCACTAGAGGCCTGCAAATTTTTATTTAAAGGGTCAGATAGTAAAAAGCATCACAAAATGTACAGCTATGATCTAGCCAGCATTTGCTGCCCCCTGCAATATAACATAGTCTTCTCTATTACTACGATTTCCCCTTCCAAATGCAAATTATGGATACCCCAAGAGTCATATTCAATCAGGGTAATATTCAGTATCTCACGACAATATCTGGCATCAGAATCTCATGCCAGAATGTGGCAACTCATGATCCAGAGACTTGTGAATTAAAATGTCAAGCCATCTGCTTTGCATATATATATACACACACACATACACAAAGACGAAAAGAGACAGGATAACTATAGTTAACATCCACATTTGGAAAAGAAAAGAATTGGAGCCACATAGGAGTCACCAAAAATCCCACTGATGGTAGTAAATACGTCCTAATTAATTAGGCCCCAGATCCAATTCCTGGGAATAACTTTGTAGTCCATTGTTCTCCATGGCTCTTGGATCCACCTTCTGTGATATCTTCTCTTTTGCTATCGTTGACCAAATTTGAAAAGACCATCAGAGAATACGCCTTTCTTTCTCAGCCTGTTTCTTGCCTGTATAAAGTTGGAATACCTATGTTTGCTTTTATTGCTCATTCTTAAATCCAGGGTAATGTACTTTTGTCAATAACATATCTCTGAACCCCTTCTCCCATTTTTTATCTATGAGTTTTATCAGTCAGCCATATATGCCAAAGTCACACCCATAATTTCTTTTTTGGGGGGGGGGCATGTCTCTTTCTCTCTCTTGACTTAATTTCATCTCCTTTGACCATATCTTCCTTCACTGAAATTATACTCTTAGTCCCCTTATAAAAGTTATTTTGCCCAACTGTAATGATCTATTGAGCTATATCTTAAGCTGTGCAGAGTTCTTAACCAAAGGTGTTATAGCCACATTCATATTTTGTCTTTGCTCTGAGGCTGTGTCTTTAGAGACAAACTCAATTTGGACTTTTCCATGAATCTGAGTCTTAGAAGGCCTTTTTAATTCAAAATGTTTTATAATCTTATCTGCAACTGGTGAGGACTTGAAATATTTTATTTCACAACCTGAAAATTTCTAGATTTTCTTAGCATTCTATATTCCTTTTCAATTATTTTTTCCTGAGCTCTTCTTTTTCTTTCACCACCATATCAAATAAAACCAACAATCAGCTCTTCCTATCAACAATCTGCCTCAAAACTTCCAAACCTGATGCTACAAATTCATTAGAAGAAAGATTAACCAAAGATTACTAAAATATCATAGGTTGCTATTCCCAGGCTACTTAAAACCATTTCCTTATTCTGAAGGCAAGGCTCCATATTTTAGGTTGATGTCTTGGCTGTATTTCATTCTTACTAACAATTTTTACATAATGTGTGGTTTTGTTTTGTTTTTTTGTATAGCTGACACACAATGTTATACACATTAGTTTCAGATATATAGATTAGTGATTTGACAAGTTTATACATTATGTGATCTTCACCACAAGCATAGATACCATCTGTCCCATTACATCACCATTACAATACCACTGACTGTATTCCTCATGCCATGCCTTTTATTCCCATGACTTATTCATTTCATAACTGGAAGCCTATAACTCCCTGTCTCTTTTGCCGCCCATTTAGCCCAAGCCTTCATCCCTTCCCCTCTGGCAACCATTAGTTTTGTTCTCTGTATTTATAGGTCTGATTCTGCTTTTTCTTTATGTATTCATTTGTTGTTTTTTAAGATTCTATGAGTGAAATCATGTGGTTTTTGTCTTTCTCAGTCTGATTTCACTTAGCATAATATCCTGTAGGTCCATCCATGTTGTCTCAAATGGCACAATCTCACCCTTTAATTGGCTGAGTAGTAGTCCAGTGTGTGTGTGTGTGTGTGTGTGTGTGTGCATGCTTATGTGTACACCACAACTTCCTTATCCAGTCATCTATTGATTGACACTTAGATTACTTCTACCTCTTAACAAATATTCCTAAAATTTAGTGCTTTACAATGATAAATATTTGTTTCTCACTGAATATATGAAGCTGAAGGAGTTTGTTCCTAGCATACCTGTCGTACAAGCAATGCTAATGGGGGTCTTCAGTTTGAAATATAAGAATATTAGATAGTAAGTTTAAGCTATATGAAGAAATAAAGAGTTCTGGTAAAGGTAAGTTCATAGGTAAATATAAGAGCTAGTAATATTTTTACTTCGGAATTCCTTTTTTTTTGTTTCCTATACAATTTAAAAGACAAATGCATAAAACAGCAAATATAAATCTATGTTGATGTGCCCAAGTATAAGGTTGCAACTTGTGACAATAAAAATATAAAGGATGGGAAAATGAAGGTGCAAAGGAGCAGAGTTTTTGTATGCTAATGAAGCAAAATTGGTATCAGTTCAACCTAGATTATTTAAATTTAGGATATTAATTTAAATCCCGAAGGTAACCACTTGAAAAACAACTAACGAATACACATAAAAGAAAGTAAGAAAGGAATCAAAGTGACAGACTAGAAAAAATTAACCAAACACAAAAAAAGACAGTATTGGAGGAATTGAAGAACAAAAATAGAGCTTATAAAAACAAATAGTAAAATGGTGAAAGAAAGCCTTATTAGCAGTAATCACTTTAAATGTAAATGTATTAAATTCACCAATTAAAAAATAGAGGTTGGCAGAATGAATACTAAAACATGATCCAACAATGTCTGTGAGAGACTCAATTTTGACCCAAAGACAAAAATAGGTTGAATGCAAAAGAATGGAAAAGATATTCCATAGCAGGAACCAAAAGAAAGCTGGAGAGTCTATATTATTGCCAGACAAAATCAACTTCAAGTGAAAATTGATATAGGACACTTAGAGAGTCATATATTGATAAAAGGGTCAAAACATAAAGAAGATATAAAAATGATCATGTACACCAAAAATAGAAAATACATGAAGCAAACATTGACAGAGTGCAAATCAAAACCACAATGAAACACTCCTTCACATCTATTACAAAGGTAAAAATTCTTAAAAAGAAAACAATTTTGAAAAAAGATGGAGAACTTGAAATCCTATTACATTGCTTATAGGAATATAAAGTATGGAAAAATTTGGTGGTTCTTAAGTAAGTTAAATAAAATTGCCATAAGACAACATTTCTACTTTTAGGTATATACCTGAAAGAACTGAAAACAGGTCCTCAAACAAATACTTGTACATGAACATTTATTGCAGTATGGTTCACATATCCCCAAAGTAAAATTAACCCAAATGTTCAACAACAGGTTAATGGATAAATATATACTGGAGTATTATTCAACCATAGAAAGGAGTAAAATACTGATACATCTGTACATAGATGAATCCAAACTGAAAGAAGCTAGACACAAAAGGTCACATGTGTTAATGATTCCATTTATATGAAATAGTTGGATGAGTTAAACCCAGAGAGACAGAAAGCAGGTGGGTGGTTACTAGGGGTTGAGTTAATGGGAAGTGACTCAAGAATAATATGGAGTGATGAAAATATTCTGGAACTGGTTGGAGATTGTGGTTGCATAGTATTCTCAATGTACTAAATGCTTCTGACTTGCTTACTTTAAAATGGTTAATTTTGCGTTATGTGAATTTCACCTCAATTTTTAAAAATCCTTACGACCAAAAAAGACAAAAAGAAAATTGATGCAAGCCCAAGTCTTACATATTAACTCAAGGGAATTGAAAAAAAAAATCTTTATTATTCACAAATACTTATACATGAATGTTCACAGCAGCTTTATTCATCTAACCCCAACCTGGAAGCAATCCAAATGTCCATCAACTGCTGAATATATAAAAAAACTGCTGTATATCCATACAATGGAAACGTATCCAGCAGGAAAAAAAAAAAAAAAGAAAAACAACAACATGTATGCATCTCAAAAACATTTTGTTTTGTGAAAGAAGCCAGATTCAAAAGGCTGCATATGGTATGATATCTATTTATATAAAATTCTAGAAAAGGTAAAAAAGCCATAGTGACAGAAAACACTTCACTGGGTTGACAGGGGCTAAAGTAATGAGAGGGAATTGACTGGAAAGGGGAAAAAGAGAACTTGGGATAATAGAACTGTTCCATATTTTTACTTGAGCAGTGGTTACATGTCTACACACTTGTCAAAATTCATTTAAATTGAAATATCTAAAATTAGTGAATTTTATTATATGTAACATATACCTCAATAAGTTGATTTTTAAGAGAAGGGAAAAAGGTATTTATGCTAGACTTTCTCTGTGGTTGGTTTTTCAAAATGCCTAACTCCAATCTTTTTTTAAATGTGAAATAGTAAAGTTCTTTCAATGATGGCCATAGAAATTTCCTAGAATCAAGGGAAATCTTTTACCCTCTTTACCCAGGTGCTAAAGGGGAATATTAAGATGGATATGCCGTCTGTGCCAATGGAAGATTGAACCAAACAATATATTCAACCATATGTTCTCATCTCAGCCTGACCATCTGCTGGCTGTGCACTTAAATATATCATCTAGTTCACTGATTCCCATTTGAAGGAAAACTATGGGGTAAAAAAATAAAAATAAAATAAAACGATATATCCAGTAAAATAGTTAGCTAATAGCTATGTTGAAGAAACCGAAGTACACTGTTTTCACAGAATAAACTGTGCACCCTAGGGTAAATAAATTCATTCAAAGTGTCAAGGTAAGGGGTTTGGAGGGGAAAAAATGCTTTCAATCTATAGAAAAGAAATGGAACTGGAGCTGTGTCTCAAAATCTTGACCTAAGACACTCAATGGGGCAAATCTATTCATTTGATATTTCTAGATTGTCCTTAAAAAGATATTAGATTCAAATTAGAGTTATAGCTATGGTTCTGTTGCAACCCTGATGTCTATATTTCTGTCCTAAAAATTTTTGTGGTTGGAGTAAGTAGCCAGTATATACGTGTTTCTGACAACTGTGGAAAATCCCATTCCTACATTTTCTTGGTACAAACTATGATATTATTCCCTTAGCACTTGAAGAAGGATCTTGATTCTGATTTTCTTCTTTCTCCACAGACAGAATTAAGTAGTTAAAACATAAACACACACACACACACACACACACACACACACACACACAAAGTGGTAAATAACTGCTTTTATTGTTTGCCAACCTAGAAAAGCATATTAGCTCCCATTGTTAAGACTCCTAAATTCATATCCATGAGCATGTTAGTCTTTAACTAAAACTACAATTACAAAGAGAGGCATTATAATTCAGTCTCTTCGTTCACTCCAAAAACATTACCATCAAAGTAAAGGTTCTGACGTTTGCAAAGTTAAATACAAGACTGCTTTTTGAGAGGTTTTCCCATCTTCAGCCTCTTGCATATTTCATCTCCCAAGTTCCTCAGACCCCCTTCTTTCCCCTGCAATTGGCAATTGGCGCTCTTCAGCTGGTATCCTTTTCCCAAACCAGCACTTAGTACATTGCAGCCACTGTCAGAAAAGCAGCCTGTCAAAGACTAAATCAGAAAGGATGGACCCTGCTGTTCCCTTCACATCAGAGAGAGAATCCCCTGGGGTGACTTTAAGACACAGTGTTCACCTGTCATTTCTAGCTCATCGGCAGAATGCACTCGGGGTGCTTTTCACATTGTCAGGTAGTCACATTTCTTTCCTTGTGCCTTTTATTGATGAAAAAAGAAATACCCCACAGAAGGCCAAATCAGGACTCTTTCTGAAAAGAAAATTCGGTGAGGTACAGGTAGTAAATGAATAATCTGCTTGCACTGTACTGCTTTCAAGCAGGCTTAAACCAAAGTGTTTTTATAAGACCAAACTGGAATTACTGTATTGGAGACTCAAAATCTCTTTTTAGGCTGGGTGGTCAAAAGAGTTGTGAGTTGAGCTGGCTTAAGGGTCCCCGAATACAAATTAAGCGTTTTCAGTACCTCCTTCTACCTCCATCACTACCTGTTAGGTTCTCTGGCTTATTATCATCCAGGGAACCTCAGATCTGAGACTGATTACTAGGCACAGGGTTTGAGGAGTGAGTGTACATCTTAGTCTGAGAGGGAAGATTTAAATTATTTTCCAGAAGTGCACTCAAATCTGCCTAGTGCAACTGAACATAATTCTTTAAGCTCATGATTGCCTAAACTGCTAAGTGCCCACTCTAGCCCTCAGAGTTCCTTCCAAATGAGCTAAGTGCTTTCTGCATGCAAATTTCATGATTGGGGATAGGCATTTAATGGAACAATTCTGTAGCTCTACGGTACATAAAAACACTGGAGGAGAGGGGACTACCTTTGATAACTGGAACTGTTGAAAGGTCCCCAAACTCTTTAGTAGGAAAAAGGTTTGATAGGGAATACCTCCAAAATGCTAAGAGAAATAGACCTACTAGCAGTCACCTGCCTGATGCACCAAATATTCCCTCTCTGCTTCAAAGCTCCCCTGCCAGGCCAGGCCCTGCTTAGATCCTCAGAAGTCATTCAGCTTATAAATGAAAGTTTGTACCCTTTGACTTATGTCTCCTCATTTCCTTGACCCTCCAGCTCCTGGCAACCATCTTATAATTCTGTGTTTCTGTGAGTTTTGCTTTTTCCCCCCATCTCTTTTTGGAGATTCCACATATAAGTGATATCATATAATATTTGTCTTTCCCTCAATTTAAGCCACCTAATTAGTCATACGCATTTTGAGCCCTCCTATTCCATCCACTCTGTGTGCCACTGCAAGATAAACCTTTATAAACTACGACTTTTCATGAAGATGCTCTCATACTTCATGCTTTCATGAAGATTCTCTCATATCGTATCTAGGCCCCGCTTCTTTATTTTTCTTTCATTTATTCATTTAAGAAATATTTATTGAGTGCCTGCTATGTGCTAAGCACTAAGTCTGTGGTCGTAGAAGTTAACATTTTAGGGAGAGGAGACAGATAATAAACAGACAAATCAGGGAGAAACAAAAAACATAACAAAAGAACAGGGTGATCAGCAGATGCTACTTCAGATAGAGGGGCCAAAGAAGGACTCTCAAATATAGGGACGCTTGAAGCAATACTGAATGAAGTGAAGGTGCAAGCCATGCTAATAAGAGAAGAGCATTCTAGGCAAAGGATTGAGAATTATAAAAGCCCCAGTTGCAGAGGATGCTTGGTGAGTTCTAGAGACATTCAAGAGGCCATTGTGGTGAAAATGGAGTGAGTGCTAGGCAGAGTAGTAGGGAGTAATTTTAGAGGAGGCTATTATCATTATCCTATCCATCCTTGCAGTCAATACTAAGGCCTTTCTGTTTTACTGTGTACAAATGGAAAATTATTGTAAGCTCTGAATTCATGAGGTTTCATTTCCACTCATCTCATTACTGGCCCTTTGGTTTTTAATACCCATGCATCATTACTCAATCTTCTTTTCATCCAATCATAAAGTATATTGACTATCAACCTCATGTTGGTACTGATCTGGGTGCTGTGCATACAAAGGTGAAGGCCTTAAACAAACAAAGAGAATATGTAATGTAAATGTTATCATAGAGGAAGCACTTGGAAGTCTCAATCCAACCTGTAGGGCAAGAGACGGGATGGGAGGAGGTCAGAGAAGTCTTTGCAAGGGAGACTGAGCAATACTATTCTTTTAGCAGGCATTTCCATGCTGTTTTTCACCTTGGAAAGCTCCCCCCTCCTCCTGCCTGTTTATTTGAATCCCGCCCACACCTCAATACCCCACTTAGATGTCATGCAGCTTCCTCTGAATTATCCAATCTTACTGATTGTACTTTAAATTCCTATTCCAGTATCTGGCAGGTCCCTGTTCCTCAGCACTTTTGCCCCAGATTTACTGAGGAGTGACTGACAAATAAAACTGTATGTATACAAAGTATAAACCATGAAATGATGACCACTTTCAAGTTAATTAATACATCCATCAGCTTTTATAGTGATTTTTTTCTCTCTTTTTTTAATTGTGATCTTATGATCTACTCTCAGCAAACATCAGGTATATATTATACCATAATATATGGTATACCATATCATTATTAGCTATAGTCACCATACTGTACATTAGATACTCAAACTTATTCATCTTATAACTTAAAGTTTGTACCTTTGACTTATATCTTCCCATTTCTCTGATCCCTAGCCTCTGACAATCATCCTTCTACTCTCTGTTTATGAGATTGGCATTTCTCTGTCTGTCTCTCTGTCTCTGTCTCTGTCTCTATCTCTCTCTTTTTAAAAGATTCCACATATTAAGTGATACCACATAATATTTGTCTTTCTTTATCTGGCTTATTTCACTTAACGTAACGACCTTCATCTATGTTGTTGCAAATGGCAGGATTTTCTTCTTTTAATGACTGAATAATATTCCATGTTTGTATATACACATTTTCTTTATCCATTCATCCATTGGTAAACACTTAGTTTGTTTCCATATCTTGGCTATTGTGAATAATGCTGCAATAAATATGGGAGTGCAGGTATCTCTTCAAGACACTCATTTCATTTTTTTTTTTTTCAGTTAGATACCTAGAAGTGGGATTGCTGGATCGTATGATAACTCCATTTTTAACTTTTTGAACAACCTCCATAGTATTTTTCATAATGGCCGTACCTATTTACATTCCCATCAACAGTGTACAGAGTTCCCGTTTTAAATCTCTTTTCTTTTTGATAATAGCCATCCTAACAAATGTGAATATTTCATTGTGGTTTTGATTTGCATTTCCCTGCTGGTTAGAGAGATGTCGAGCACATTTCCATGTACATATTGGCCATTTGTATGTCATCTTTGGAAAAATGTCTGTTTGGGTCCTTTGCCCATTTTTGATGAGATTATTTTATTTTTAATCATTAAACTTTGTTTTTTGCTATTGAGTTCCTTCTATAGTTTAGATATTAACCTCTTGTCAGATATATGGTTTGCAAACATTTTCTCCTTTTCCATAGGTTGCTTTTCATATTCTTGATTGTTTTCTTTGCTGTACAAAAGCTTTTTAGTTTGATATGATTTCACATGTTTACTTTTGCTTGTATTATCTGCGTTTTTGGTGTCATATCCAAAAAATCATTACCAAGACCAATGTCAAGGGGCTTTTTCTTTGTTTTCTTCTAGGAGTTTTACTGTTTCAGGTCTCAAATTTAAGACTTTAATCCTTTTGAATTAAGTTTTGTGAGAGGTATAAAATAAGGGTCCAGTTTCATTCTTTAGCATATGGATATCTGGTTTCCTCAGTATCACTTATTGAAGAGACTCTTCTTTCCATACTTATGTTCTTGACACTCTTGTCAAAAATTAGATGCCCATGTATGCACAGGTTTATATCTGGGCTCTCTATTCTGTTCCATTGATCTATGGGCCTGCTTTTATGCCACTACCACATTGTTTTAATTGCTATAGCTTTGTAATTTCATTGAAATCAGGAGGTATGACGCTTACAGCTTTGTTTTCATTGCTTTGTTATATAAGGTTTGCTTTCCTGACAGATTATAAATATCCTGAACACTGACAAGATCACAGTTTAGACTATCTCCTCATATCTCTCAAATTATCCAACCTAATGCTTATGTAGAACTAGAAAAAGGGAGCATGGGCTATATAAATAGTAGTGGCCTAAAAGAAACAGGCAGGCCTAGGATGAGGATCTTTTGTTTCCATCTTAGAAGGCAGAGGAGGTATATGCAGTAAAAGGAAAAGTGAATCATCTACTAAGAAACATTTACTCATTCACTCATTCACCAACGACCTAATGAGCATGTGTGAGGAGCCAGAGTCTTGTCTCCCAATACCACACACACACACACACACACACACACACACCACTAGATGATTTTATTCCTGCAGCAGTAAAAATATCTGGCATTTGAAGGTATTTATAAGCTACTTTTCCTTTGCTCTATTTTACATGGATTCTCAGGAATAAAACTAGCAATTGCAACAGAAATGCAGTTGCAGAGTTTGCTATAAATGAGGCAGAAAGTTCCTTGCTCCAAGCAGTTGCTGACAGAGGGAGTAAGCCGCTTAGTAACTTTACCAATGGCACTGTGCAATATCATCCAGAGTGTGACGCAGAAGCAGGGGAAGTGGTTAAAGGCAGAGTCATGAAGAGCTAGATGTTTTAAGAGGTGGGTTTAGAGCAGGCTGGGATGGGCACGAGGACCACACATTCTTTTATCACCTTGATGTCAGAGCTTCTCCAGCTCCCTCACATGGAGGATGCACAGTTAACATAACCACATTGTGTATAATCTGAAATTTATGGCAAATGTTTACATCTAAATTTCCTGTTAGTAAAGTGTACGTAGGTCATTTCGTGACGAGGGCTTAATTTTCCATGTGGCCTTTAGCTGGTCTTCTAAATTTCCAAATTGAAAAGAAACATATATCGCTAAGATAGAACACCCACCTTGGGTGGACACCAACCACTCTTGGTGACTACTTTGATGCCCTGATTGCTACAAGGTACAAAGGACTTAAAAAGTTAGAGCAGGGATCTGTTTTGACCTGCTATATAATCATCCCTTCTCACATGCTATGAATACCCAATAAAAATTGGTTGATTAGAATATCAGGTCTGTTGCTTGATTAAATCAACAAGTTATTGAACTGAAATTTCAATTATGTACCCCAGGTAAACAGAGCTCCAGGTAGGACTCTGAAATTCCTACATTGGAGCAGGGAACACCCTTGAAGCTAAGTCTCCAGCAAGCTTAATATTTTCTGCTATTTACCCTGGAGTTCAGTCAAACACATCCACTGTCCCTGTGCAGAAGGCATTGTGATCACCAATGTGATTAATATACTCCTTTTGCTGTGGCGAAAAAGCTGCCTAAAGCAGTTTTCAATGAACTCTGTAAATGTCTTTTTTTATGCCCTCCATTGAGCATATGCCTACAAAGTTTAAGTAAACAATGGGTATTTGAAGGTATACATTATATTGGCAAATACATTCCTCCCACTTTTGAACTAGTCTCCCTGTGACGAAACAAAATTGCAATCCTGCCTGACTGTTCATTGCCAGTATCTTTGAGTCATGACTCCTTTACACAAACAATGATTAGGTGACATGTTACTTCACTTTACCACCTAAACAATGATGGCAAAGCATGCAGAGGACTTAGGGGATTTTTGCTAGACACACACACAAACTGTTCTCTGCCATCGATTGTGAGTAAAAAGACAGAGCACGCCTCATAATTTGCTGTCCATGTACATCCCCAGGAGACAGATGCAGTTTCTCAAAGTGGCCACACAGTGCTCTAGTTTATGAATGGCTGGCCCTTTCCAAACCAGGGAAGTAGGTGTGGGATATTTTATATGGGGCTCTCTTTTGGTTTAATCTGTCAAAAGAGAGAGAGAGAGAGAAAAAAAAAAGTTAACCTGTAGCAAATCATCCTTGGAAATCAATGCTTGGATGAGCCCTTCGGAAGTGTGAAACAAGATAAGAAGCATTGCGATCCACTCTACAGATTTTAAGATAAACTGCTAGAGTTTGTTGTGCTACAAAGACATTTTACCAGAGTAACAAAGTCCAGGCACAGCACACATGAAAAGGCAGATATTGTTCTGACCTTTTGAAAGTCCTTTGGGGACTCCAATATAGACTTCTTTTCTATTTTGAAAGCTCACAACCCTACACCAGCTTCATGTGGGGTTTAAAAAAGAAATGCCAATTTCACTTTTTTTGTGTGTGCCCATTGATTTGTTGCTTAAATTTAATTTTTTTCTCATAGAAATACTGAGGATGGCATCATTTTATAGTAAAAGAAGCTGTTTATTCAAATCTTGTTCCCAGAATCTCACACACTGTGTATGTGTCTGTACACATGTACACGTATATGCATATATGTAGGTTTACATACACATTACCAAGTATGCATTCTTTACGTATAAAGATTCACAGCTACTTACAATTTCCTCATGACCTGGCTCTTTGTGAAAAAAAAAAAATCACAAACAGGGCAGATGAAGGTGCCTCATTTTTACCTGTGATGAGACTAATGTATTTATGCTGTAATGTAGCCACTTTTATTTTTTAAAACAAAATAAACTAAAATAAATGATCTTGTTCTCTGATCAAGAATATTGGCTGCATAAACCAAAAATATAGAAAGATACAGAAGAAAATACAGATGCAATATTCTCAAAATATAAAAAGTGACAAGTTACTTAAATAATTGTCTCATATATTCAAAGGGTGCGGGAACCGTGTTTGTTTTGTTTACAGAATACTGAATCATATACTTTTAACATGTTAAAAAAAAATGGATTGATTCCGTGCCACCAAGTCCCTGATCCACTTTAGTAGATTCTCCTTCTGCAAAATGGCCCCTTGGTGACTCTGAGGATGAAAACTAATAGAGAGTTGAGAGGTTGAAAATTTACCATATGTTAGAACATGTGTACAGTGGAGGTTGCCTTGGATAGAATGCTGTCAACATGGTGATTCTTCAGTCTGTGTCATTTCATCCACACCTAAAGCCCTCAGCAATGTTTTTTGTCCTTTGTTTTCTTTTTATGAGAGAAGCCATTCAAATACAGATGTTTGCTAAAACACAGTGCATCATACCAAGATTCAAATAATTCACCACTATTAAAGTTTGGTGCATTTTAATGATTCTCTAATACCATTTCCCATACTTTTAATTTTTATTTTTAGCAAAGTAGTATATATGCATGATTTACAAAATAAGACTGCAAAACAGCAGTCGCCTTACCTATTCACCCTTGATTCTTGTTTTCTAAAGGCAACCACTTTCAGCAATTGCTCCTGAAATCTACCTCTATATTTCTAGTAGTATCCTTACAGATTTAATTGTTTTTTCTCCTTTAGATATTATTTTTCAACTTCCTACTGCAGGGAAATAAGGATTTCAGTGTCCTTATATATCCACCCCATGACACACCTATATCTTTTCACTATCACTTTTTCTACGCTACCTTTTCATTACAAAATATGCCACAATTTTAAACAATATCCATAGTTAGTAACTTTCTTGTTTAACATTTGATTTTCTCTAGCATTAATAATTGTCCTGGGTTTTATTTTGTTTTGTTTTTTTCCAAATATCTAGCAGTAATACATCCAAGAGTGTGAAACATCATTCAAAAATCTAATACAAGGATAGAGAATTTTTTTTTTCTGTAAAAGACCAGACAGTAAACAGCTTAGGCTTCGTGGGCTCTATGGTCTGTGTTGCAGCTGCTCTGCTCAGACTCTGTAGCAATATGAATAAGTGAGGGTGAGTATGGGAAAGGAAACTTTATTTACAAAAGCAAGCATGGGGCAGGATTTCCCCCAGCTATAGTTTGCTAACCCTGCTCTTCTGGGGGATCCACGAGTTCCTTTAATTTTCTCAAAGATATTCCTCCTAGATGTTTTCATCCTCTTGCTTCAACCTGGACTTGCTTCTTTCTCCACCTGCTGCATAGCCATCATCCTGACATTTCCCCATTCTTCTGTCCTAAGTTGAACTCTTCCTTTCCTGGATCCCATGTCATTCTTGCTTTACATCGTCCTTTCAATAGCTTGCCTAGAAGGAGGGCAGGCAAGTAAATTTTCTGATTGCATCATTTTCTCAAATGCCTTATTCTATTCACACACATCTTTGATATCTTTACTGGGTTTAGAATTCTGTATTAGTAATAATTTTCCTCTCAGAATGTCTAACCATATCATTTTCTTGAAGTTTCTAATTATCATTGAGAAATACAACTTTATTCTGATTCCTGGTCTTTTCTTTTAAGATTTTATTTTTTTATTCATGAGACACACACACACACACACACACACACAGAGGCAGACACAGGCAGAGGGAGAAGCAGGCTCCATGTAGGGAGCCTGACGTGGGACTCGATCCTGGGTCTCCAGGATCAGGCCCTGGGCTGAAGGCAGCGCTAAACCATGAAGTCACCCGGGCTGCCCGCCTGGTCTTTTCTATATGACTTATTTTATTCTTGCTGGCAATTTTTTTTAGGACTATTCTCTTTTTTCATATTTAGAAATTCTATACTAGCACATTTTGTTGTTTTCATCAATGTATTAGAGAATCAATGGATCCTTTCAATATGGAAATGTATATTTATCATTTGTGGGAATATATTTGGAATATTTTTTGGTTAATTATCTCTAAAATGATTTTCCTTTCTGAAATTCCTTCCAGTCAAGACCTCCATAGTTCATCTTATCTTTCCCCTTCCTCTTTCCCAGCTGAGAATTGCTTCTAATTTTTCTTTATTTCAATACTCGTTTATTATGAAGCATGAAATTTTATAATAAAATTGGTCATAACAAAGCAAACAAACCAAGCCAAACATTTCCAAGCATGTTTCTCTAGAACAGTTATAGAGATTTTGCTTCTCCTTTTCCCTACCACCTGGCACAATGCGTGGCACATAGTGAATGTTCAGTGTGTGTGTCTTGGTTCTATTTTGAAGATAGTTATACAACTTTATTTTTCAACCAGTACTTAAGTTACAACAGAGGATGAAGTAATAGATCAAAAACATACAAAGAATCACAATTAGAGAGTGTAAATGTTCTTTGATGGCAAAGGATCTGGGACCGTATAGAGCCAATTTGCTCAAAGCAGGCAATAACACCATATGGGTCTGAACTGATGTATGCTTCCTAGATCCTTCCTAGGACCTTCCTCCAGAGTAGTGTAGCTTTGGACAACACCTACTGTGCAAAGAAGGATCCCAACAAAGAGCACCCCTGATGTTTAAGGCTGAGATATCATATTAGACATTTGTTAATTAAATTATTTTTTCTTTGCTTTGTATTTCTTCTTCATTGCTTTGTTTTATTTATTTATTTATTGTGGTCTCTTCCATATCAGATACTTTCCTTAAGTGTTTGATGCTCCTTAGCTATTGTTCATATTTATGAATGATACGTTAGGTAGCTGGTTAGAATGAGGCAGACATTAGTTTGATACTTCTTTTATACAATTCATTTACCAGCTGTGCAAGCCTCAACAAAAATGTAAACTTTGGTGAGCTATACTTTTCTCATCTATAGACTGGAGATACCGAATCTTCTTACATAGCAGTTTGCAATATTTAATGAGATCATGTGTGCTAAATGCCTATCAAAACCCAGACTCTTAAAATTTGTAGACTTTTGAAAATTAGCAATCCCTTCTCTGATAATTTGCATCCAAAAGGGTGGTTATTTCATTAATTATCTGGCAGATATTAGATCTTAAAAATCTGACTTAAGAATCAGACAAACTGGAAGATGCTTTCCAAGCAACTTTCTTATTTTATTTATTTATAAGTTAAAAAATATTTGTTGGATACCATCTCCGCCTTTTACTAGCTGAGTGAGCTGAGGTCAATTACTAAATGTCCCTCATTATCTCTTAGTTTACTCATCTGTAAAATCAAAATAAGAATATCTACATATCAAGGTAGTTGTGAAATGGAACAAGACACAAACCTCACAGCAGATTATCACTGAGAAATATGTTAAATGATTAGTTTAAGAAATGAGTTAGTAAGCAGTCACATAGTATGTTTTTTTTTTAAGCTTAGTTTTCTTGGAGTGTGAACTAGAATAATATTAAAATATCTATAAATACACCTCCCTCTAAATGTGCTTGTATTGAAAATAAATTACGGCATTTATTCAACATATTTGCCTAACATTATGTAGCTACTAAACCTAGAGCTCTGTGGGCCCCTCAAATTTACATCTTCTATGATTATGGGAAATGTACATTTATCAATCCTTAGATCATACCAACTGAGATAAGAAGCTATAGGAAAGGCATTTGTGAAAATAGTATGTCAAGGAAGAGGAGTCTCAGTAGCTTACATTCTGCTTATGAAAGCTGGCTTATTTAGCAAGAGTATTTCCCACCTTCACCTTTTTCCTTATGATGTGATTTATCATTGAAAAAAACTGACTCCTGAGGTCTCTGACCTATTTTAAGACTGTCTTATCTTAAGAGGCATTTCTTTAGTGACTCTAAGAATAAAGCTGAGAGATGGGCATTGAAGTTGTGCCATATGGTGCAACATATGTACAGTTGATATACATGCCTTGAATGGATAACAACATAAAGACACACTTTATATACAGTGTATCATCACACATAAACCTTTCAAAAGAAGTCCAGAATATGTGTGTGCATGCATATAATTATAGGAATACATATGCATAAATGTGCATATATATGCATATGTACATTCTCAGATATGTAAGAGTACAACTAAGAATTTTTTTCATGTGGGAGTTTAAAATATTGGGAGATGCCTGCCTTGACCATTCTACCAGGTTAATTTTGAACTCATTAATTTATTTACCTAAAAAATACTGACTGAATATTTATTATGTGCCAATATTGAACATACCATTGAATGGCATCACAGGCACTGCAAAGAAGATGATGTTTTGTAACAAAGAGAATGTGTCACCTTCTGCAGAAGATCTTTAGGAAGAAATGGCAGGCTGAATAGCATTTTCTACGTTCTCAGTAAAAGTGTTTCTTAGCAAATGTTAGTCCCATGGTTAAAGATTGTTAACCAAGAAAAAATGTATTTATTTTGTTTACAATTTTTTACGTGAATGTAAAAGGATGAAAAAACTACTAATTTAGTTATGACTTTAAGCCGTGACTTTCCAACTACTCTCCAAAACAAGGGTACTCAATTAAACTTTAAAGAATTAAACAGTTACACACATACACATACACACCACATTAACTAAGAGATGATAAAATTGAAGAGGGAACACTGCTCTTAGAATTGAAAGTCTCTGTGGAGTGTCCTCAACACCTTCAGAACCCATCTGGTCCATCTTGTAGATAACAGGACCCTGTGCCCAACCATTGAGCTCTGATTTCCTTCCTATTTCTTTTCTTTTGGTCTTTTCCTTGTTTGTTGACTATTTTCTTTCACTTAACATTCATTTCCTGTGAAATAAAGAAAAAGTCTCCATATAAAGGCAGTCTATGATGTAACCAATAAATACATGAAATCTTGGAGAATGGTGGCAGATGAAGATGTCAATATGAAGGCACAAATGCAGAGTTTGAAAAAGTACCAGCTAATCCAAAAACTCTGAGAAGTCCACATGCCACCCTCATTGTTATATCTGCTGAAAGTATTTCCACCATTCACAGGTCATTGCGATGAGGTGCCTATAAAACTCTCAAATGTGGATCTAGTAGTTTCCTTTGGTGAGATGTGTTCTTCCTCTTAAACACACGAAAACATGTGGATGTGTGATAGAATAGCAAATGAAAAAATATTTTTCTTAAGAAATAAAAATAGCTAGAAAGACAAATGCAGCATATGTCACATATTTCAAATAAATAATTTTAATATAGCAACATATTTTTTTTAATTTATTTTTTATTGGTGTTCAATTTACTAACATACAGAATAACCCCCAGTGCCCGTCACCCATTCACTCCCACCCCCCGCCCTCCTCCCCTTCTACCACCCCTAGTTCGTTTCCCAGAGTTAGCAGTCTTTACGTTCTGTCTCCCTTTCGGATATTTCCCACACATTTCTTCTCCCTTCCCTTATATTCCCTTTCACTATTATTTATATTCCCCAAATGAATGAGAACATATAATGTTTGTCCTTCTCCGACTGACTTACTTCACTCAGCATAATACCCTCCAGTTCCATCCACGTTGAAGCAAATGGTGGGTATTTGTCATTTCTAATAGCTGAGTAATATTTGATAAAGGAGGAAAGACTATCCGTTGGAAGAAAGACAGTCTCTTCAATAAATGGTGCTGGGAAAATTGGACATCCACATGCAGAAGAGTGAAACTAGACCGCTCTCTTTCACCATACACAAAGATAAACTCAAAATGGATGAAAGATCTAAATGTGAGACAAGATTCCATCAAAATCCTAGAGAAGAACACAGGCAACACCCTTTTTGAACTCGGCCATAGTAACTTCTTGCAAGATACATCCATGAAGGCAAAAGAAACAAAAGCAAAAATGAACTATTGGGACTTCATCAAGATAAGAAGCTTTTGCACAGCAAAGGATACAGTCAACAAAACTCAAAGACAACCTACAGAATGGGAGAAGATATTTGCAAATGACATATCAGATAAAGGGCTAGTTTCCAAGATCTATAAAGAACTTATTAAACTCAACACCAAAGAAACAAACAATCCAATCATGAAATGGGCAAAAGACATGAACAGAAATCTCACAGAAGAAGACATAGACATGGCCAACATGCATATGAGAAAATATAGCAACATATTTTAACACAGCAATATTTCTACACCAAAGAAAAACTTTGAAGTCCATTAGATATTCAAAAAGTGAAGTCAAGTCCAATTACTTTTTGAGTGATTTTAAGTGCTGTCTTTGCCTCTTATTGACCACAACAAGATATTTGTGATTAATTTGTTATTCCTTCTTAATCATCATGCAAACACTGCAGTGGTTGCTTTGTTTCTCTCAGTATTTATGTAGAGTAGGTACTCAACACATTCATTTAATCAGTCTTCTCCCATCATTAGGTCATACGAGTGGAGTCTCAAGTCTCTCCAACAACTCCTGATCTTCATTTCTTCAGTTAGAGTTGTCATTGCCAAGAGTTATACTTGAGGCCATAGACACAACACTAAAGATCACTTCCAGGTGGTTCCTCTAGTCTAAGAACAGAGTAGAACTTCTATGCAGCCCAAATTATCTGCCAAAATGTCTTCCAAATTACTGAATCTGGTGGCTTTAACTTTTGGGAGCATCAGTGTTAGTCAAAGGTAGCTATGTGGTTAAGATTTTTCTCAAGCTGCATTTGACATATCTCCAGGCTAGACAACAAGACTTAACAATATCAGCAGTGGCGAAAAATAGCTACATTTATGTAGCAAAATTTTGTGCTTGGCAATGGTTTCTGTAGACAAGATCTGATTTAATTTTCATGGTGGCCTGTGAGGGAGATACATTATATTATTTTATTAATGTAGAAATACCCCAGAGAACCAAAGAAGCTTGTGCAAACCATACAACTAGTAAATAGAAAAATTGGGATTTGAACCCAGATTTATATGACTCCAATTCTATGTTGTAAAACAAAAGGGTGTATTGCCTTTTCCTGCCAGACAGTGCTTGTTAACTATTTCATTTCTGTGAAGATCTGAAACACTCCCCCCAAACTCCCCAAAAAAAACAGTTTAAAGTTTTGAATTCTTTTTTTATTCTTTCATTCTTCCTCATCAGAGGCAAGTTATTGCCAAAGTTTTGCTGATTCTACCTTTAAATACTTGGTTCAGCTATCTCCGCTTTTCTATTTTTACTGCCACTATCTTGTTGAGTTCCTTCTTCCTCTCAGCTGGACGCTTTCAATAGTGCATTTAAAAAATTATTTAAATTCAATTTGCTAAAATATAGTATAACATCCAGTGCTCAATAATGCACTAACCCTTGCTTTCCCTTTCGGCAATCAACTTCTCTTTTATTCCATTTCAGAGTTCCTCAACCTCAGTGCCACTGACATATGGGGTCAGATAATTCTTTGTTGGAGAAGGCGTTGTAGGACTTTTCGCAGCATCCTAGATTCTATCTCCTAGATTCTTCTCCTTTTTCACATGTGGTTGTGACAACCAAAAGTGTATCCAGACCTTGAACAATGACCCTGGGGAACAGAATCACCTCCAGTTGAGAACCACCATACACCTTAATCACTTAGTAGTTAAGCTTCCATGTCTTGGTAGTGTTACTCCCTGCTTAGCATGTTTCAACACAAATGTTCCCAACTGATCTTGACTACCTCGTTTCTCCTCTTTGCATCCTGGTGCCTACATGTTCCACCTGGATGTGCATTCTTATCAGTTTTTCCTCCTGAAATTCCATCCATCCCCTAAGGTCTATCTCAAAAGATGTCTCCCCTAGAACTTCTGTGATACCCCAGCCAGAAGTGATGGCTCACTTTTCCATATTGTCTCTATTGAGATTTTTTTCTCTTATGGTACTGAACTGATAGAAATCTTCTTTGAATTATAACCACCTATATCCATCGTCCCTAACATACTGCTAGCTCGTCAGGAATAGTTTATAATTCTAACAGTGCCTGGTACCTATTAAGAGTACAATAAATATTTGTGATTGAGTGCTACTTAAAAACAAAAACAAAAACAAAAACCCTCCCAAAGGCTACACTGAAAACATATATTTAATGTCCAAAACTTTCTTTAGTCTATCGAGTTACTGGAGTTCTTAGACTCCAAGTAAACTGGGACATGTGCCCCCAAGTTTGCCCCCACACCAAGCTATCTAAGAAACTGGAACACTCATCATGTCAGGGCTGAAGGGTACAGAGTGACGGAGTTGTGCTGGGAGTGTTAGCAGATTGGGTGGCAGTCATAAGCAAGGGGGTTCTAGGGCTCTACCTATGATGTGAGGAGGTGAGGCATGGCCTTTGTTTGTGGAGGCTGGTTGTTGATCAAGAAATTCCTTCTGTACAGGCCCTGCTGTGTTTCACCAAGCCAAGGGGTGGACTGATGGAAATTTCTCTGGCATAACATGAATATCAACTGCTAAGGTCTCATAAAAATCCACCCCAAAATGATGGAATACATGAGCAGTCATTCCTTACATCTTTCAGACCTATGGTGTAAATACTGTGAATGGAGTGGGTAGGGAAGAGGGGCTTTAAAAATGTCTTAAGATCCTAAACACTTGGGCAGGTACTACTTTAAGGATTGTTATATATAGCCAGCACACAGGTATATGCTACAAATCAGATGAATTAACGTGAAAATGACAACTGGTAAACATGTGAAACCAGTGCCCTTTCAGAGTTTAAATAGAAAAGTGACATTTCACAATGTGCTGCACAAGTCCGCCAGATTGGCTGCAAACCAACCCAAAACACATCCAATACTTCATCCCAGAAGGTCTTCATGAGTGGTAACACACATTTCATACACGTCCCATCAGATGTCTACCCTGAATGTGATGTTGGCACAACATGCCCTGTGCCAGCCTGCCAGGGAACTGCAGGGTTTTGTGGTCTCCAGTCTCTTCTCAGGACTGCCTATTCCAGTTGTCCCAATCACCTTTCACATTAATTATGGATTTTAGTTGATATAAGATTGAAATCTGCCTCATTGCTGGCAAGGTAGAAGGAAGATCTAATTCAGGATTCTTGCATTTTAGATTGTATTTTGGATGAATGTAATGCACACCAATAATTGCAGAATATTGTTTTTCTGAGCCAAGCTTGCAAGAAGAGACTTGCTTATCTTCATTCTTGTCATACACTTCTCCTCCCTTGGCCCCCCTTCTTTTCCACCCACCACGTTCATTTGTGACAGTTGCATTTCCTTTAAAGCACATTTTTTTATCCATATTGTATGTTACTCGAGCTCTTTTATTTGGGATTTTTCACACATCCTTCACATCTTCTTTGCAGCTCCAGTCAATAAGCGCTAAGACCTAAATACGTCTTTGCACTTCATGGCTATTCCCTTATCACATGCATTTTCTGTTGCCTCAAGGAAGACCTGTACAATTTTTGTTATTGGAATCTGAATTTTTTCCCTCCCAAGCAGATGGAGGATGTGTAAATGTGTCTAAAGACTCAGAATAGCATTAAATCTGTTTTTTCCCTCTTCCTACAAAGCCCTGGGAGTCAGAGTATTTCTCAGGCACTCATTAAAAACAAGAGGGGAGAAAAAACAGCAACAATTCTACAACCCAGGGAAAACTGCAAGAGCATGTTACCAAGACTCTTCTACACATGGACTTCTTTTTCTGACTAAGGAATCAACTCCCCATCTTTGACAAGACAGTATGATTCCCAAGTCGTCCATGGATGGAATTACATTATTCCATTATATATTGATTAAAAGATGTAGAGTTTTTATATTGCTATTTGTCAGGGCCCCTTGCTGGGGGATGTATGGGAAATAATGCTGCACAGGGAGCCATGACTTACCCACCTGCTCCACTGACAGTCCTCTGTATAGATTGACTTGGTACATATTAAAATGCATTTTGCAACAAATAAAACCATGCTGGGTCGTTAGGTTTTTACAACAAACCATGAAGGCTCAATGAGCCCTTAATAAGATACTCCTCCACTTTTATTTTATACTTCTAGTCCACCAAGCCACTCTTTGGTCATCTGATATACCTGCATACATATAATTCAGAGATAGCTCTTGCTATTCTATACTTTGAAGGCTACAGTCATCCTATTCTCATTGAAGTAGACATCTTTCCTTTCCTTCTTCATGTAAGTAACTCTTAGACATCATTTGCGATTAAAGCTTATGCACTGTCTCTTATAGAAAGCTTTCTCTGATTCCTTCCTCACCCACTCACCATCCAGCTGAGTTACATGGGGTTCTCTGGTTCATCATGACCGTGGCAGACATGGTGCCATGCTGTTAGATTAAGATGTTATTAGATTAAGATGTTATTAGTAGCCTTCTCTTTCATTGACTAAAGTTCTTGATTATCATTGTGCCCAAGAAGTAGTAGTTGCTCAATATATTTTCATAAATGGCAACCTAATCGGCAGTCACACAAGTCCTGTCTCCAGGAGTCCTCCTCCAGTACGTTGTCTTCCTTACTTCCTGCCAAACACAGGGAGGTTTTCTTAGAGCTTCAAATTCACTTCTGGAAGACTCTGAGCCTTTATCAGCAAATAAATCTTTAAACTGTCTATGTTTGAAGAAATCCAGTGCCATGAGAGGGAGGGAGACGGGATTATGTGGGAAATCTAGAAGCAGCAGAAGTTCATGCTTGGCAGGAACAGTGGTGATCTTAGATATCTTAAAGTGGACACAGGGTCTCTGCAGAGATAATATAAGGGACATCAACTATCATATACACATTAATGCCTATAGGTAAGTCAGCTTCTGTAGCTGCACCATTCAATACGGAATGGCGAAAGTTCCATAGACTTTGCTTTAACCTAGGATGATTTACAACACTTACCAACAGATGAAATAAAGATTTCCCATGTGCTAGCAACTCTATGAACCCTTCCCTCATCAAGCAATCTCTTCCTCCTCAGACATTTCATAGCTCTTAGTGGTCTTAGTGTCAGTTTATAAATGTTTCTTCCAGGTTCCCATGGCACTTTAGCTGCCACTCTTTTGTAGTATCTAACTGCCACTCCCTTACGGCACTCAAAGAGCACAGCATCTTGACAATGGACAGAATCTTTGAACACATCTGGTTTATCCTTCTCATTATACACCTAAGGAAACTGACATCCAAAAAGTAACATGCCTTGCTCAAGTGGTCACAATTAATTAGAAGAAGAGCAGGGATGACAGTCTATACAACCTAATTTCAAGTTTACTATTCTTGCTGTTACATTAACAATCTTTGTCTTGTCACACTTCAAAAATTCTGTCTTGTCATATTTATGTTGAAATATGCCCTATCTTCTTCTTGAAGGCCAGATATCTGTCTGATTTGCCTTGTATGAGTTCAAGTCCAGACAGGAAAGATAAAACATTAAAATTGGTCATTTATATTGAATTTTAGGGACTATTTGCAAAGCCATGGGCAGGGTTTACACTTTCCTTAACAGAAGATAGTGTAGTACTCTAGGACCAGCCACTGTAGGGAACCATTACTACCCTGAAGGGGCAGGGTATGGAGCATTTTCTAGAATATAAAGATGATAGCTCTGTGAGTAAAGCAGCCTATCTAAGATGACCCAGCAAGAAGGGAACCAGGAGAATACCTACGGAACCTTCTTCTTTTCCCACCCTTGATCTCATGCCGGCATCTCCTATTGGTTCAATCTAACAAGAAGCCAGAAGGCAAGAGATCCTGGATGGATATACTCTATGTGCCTTCAGAGGAAGCTGAAAAGAGTGAATAGTGAATCTGGAGGGAAAAAATGGGAGGTAACAGAAAGAAATGCCTGCCTTGTACAGAGTAGAAGCTCGGAAAGTATTTTAAAATTAAGCAATGTACTTAGTGACACAAAGATTCATATCATTATTTTATATTTCAGGTGTGATGTCTTCACTTTGTCACTTAATTATAAGTCTACTGAGGGTTTCTCACACTGCATGGAGCAACTCTCTGCCTAGCGTCAGCATTAAATAAGTAGGTGGGGAAAGAAAGATTAACTAGCCTAGGTAAACAAAAAGTGAAATCATTTTTTTTTTTTTCTGGGCAGTAATGAGACAGGCTCTTTAGAAACATGCATGAAAGTCAGACCTAGTCAGTGGAAAAGATTTAACATTCCAGAAACTATCAAAGATAAGACTCTCCTGTTACTTACCAGTCTTCATGGATTTTCCTGCAAGTCATTTCCTACAACTGTGGTTTCTGTGTTCTCTTCATTTACATTAGAAGTTTGAGGAACAGGAGAGACACAAAGCTACACACTCTTTACAACATTTACTGTCTGATTAAACTGAAACTCTCTTAAATTGCAACACTGTTTACTGTACAAGTTCTATTGTTATTCAATTCCCGCAGGTACTAAATTCAACTAAGACATTTAATATGGCTACTGGATGTGCATGTACTGGAGTTATTGCTTGGGTAACAGATTCTTTAGAACTCCGTATCTATAGCAAATACTGAAAAAGCTATAAAACCTGATAAAAATTGGGGAACTGTTAGAGACATGTTATTTTTCCTCTGGAAGAGTAAATATGTAAAGAGACCAGCTTCGTCCTTTAAAGGGTTTTTAAATTTTTATACAATATTGTCCATTCAATTCTACTACTTCTCTTCCCATTAAGCATACTGCCAAAGTTGTCCACCAGGAAAGATGACCCAGGCAATTCATGACCACAACATTTTCTAGCAGCTAGAGACAGACAGAGGAGTCAAGCTCAAGGCTCAGCTGTGTGACAGTTCACGTGGGATGCAAAGGTCTCTCTTTTGAGTTCATAGAATCTTTCCTTATTAGCCAGCTAGAAAAAAAGAGAGAACATTTCAGAGGGTAAAAGGCAAAAGAAGGTGTAGTCATCTCCTGGGTGATTATTAGAGGTAAAAGTGAGGGACTTTGCATGCACATCTCCTTAGGAGACTTCTAGAGCCCTCATATGGAGGCCTAAGACCTAAGAACCTTCTATCCTGCTCCCTTGTCCTGCTCTGCCTGAAATCAACAGGATGCATTCAAGCCCTCTGAGGATAGAATCCAACCTCTATGTTCTAAGAATCAGGAAACCTACACAGGGCTGAATTTTGTTTTTCTACTTCTAGGGGTATTTCCTCCCCACCAATTGTGTATGCATTTCCTTACCCTTTTCTCTCCTCCTTGTGGATATCTGCTCTCAGGAAGGCTAGACACAAATGAATGAGCAAGATGTATTATGTGTGACTATCTAGGGCAAGAAAATGACCAATGTCCATATGAGACAGGCAAGAGGCTCTCTATTCAATGTAAGGAAAGGTTTTTGAGAACAGAGTGGGTAGACTCAGCTTTGTATCTTTTGTTCATTGCCTGGTGCTGGGCTGTTTCTGTCAGAATTTTCCAGGAAAACAGAAATCACTGTAGGTATTCTGAGCAGCAAGGAATTTAATACAGGGCATTAGAAGCTTGTCCAACCATTAGGATGGCTGTGAGTTAAGATCAGGGAGATCTCTGTTGCCTTTGAAGAAGTCTAGAAGTACCAGAAATGTAGGCGAGCTGCCACCAAAAATCTCACTTGCTTGTGGCACAAAAGTGGATGGCCATTAGGAGAATGTTGGTGAAACCCAATGGCCCTGTGCCACCCACCAGAGCCTACTTTCCATTGCTACTCATATGGAGTGATGCTTTCTCTTTCTTTCTTGCCTTCCAAATCTCACAGAAATGTTTCTCAGTAGGATAATTTCAACTGAATAAGGCGACTGGGTTTGTTACTGAGAAACAAGAGATAATATCTGTCAACAGGCAGAGTAGAGAGACTCAAAACATATTTGCTAAATTAATGAATGAATAATTGAATGGAAGAATGGAGGGAGGGATATTTTCTCAAAGAACAGGCCACTATTGTACAGAGATTGAGTCCAGAGTCAGGCAAAGGATAGGAGTCTGGAAAGGCCCTTTTGTTCTCTCTGATCTGTGGGTCTCATGCTTGAATTGATTACACTTTACCAGGCCAGAGCTCTCTTTTGCTTAGTTCAGGGAACTGAATTTCTAATTTTAGAATTTTAGACATTTTCTAATATGCCATGAAAAGTTTGAGAAGGAAATATGGAGTCCTTCCAAAATCCCTAAACTTTCCATGATGTTATCACCTAATTCCACCTACCAATGAAGAATGCTCATGTAACAAAGCAAGACACGACTGTGTGTGGGTACATACATACACACACACACACAGATTCACATACTCTTCTCCACTTATACTGTGTTCAGAGATTAGCCCTAATTTAGAAAGCTTTATGAGAAATGGTCATCTCACATTAGACACAATTTTACCTTTGTTACACGTAATTATCCATCATGGTTAATAAACGTCTATGGATATGTAGTAATGGGAAGAATAGGTCCTCAGGGCTAGACACATGGATTTCAAATACCAATTATTACAATGGTTTCCTGAGTGACAATATATGTCTTTCCACCTCTTAGACTCTCAGTTTTCTTAATTTGAAAATTGAGGGGTTTGAAATGTATAATCTCTGAAGCTGCTCCAAGGTTTCAAGAGCTATGGTATTATAATTTAATTATCATCCGTGTGGAAAATGTGACTATTAGCCATTACTAACGCCATGACCTTACTTGAATGCCGTTTGCATGACCTCCTAATTCTTTCTTGACCACTCATTCTACCATGTTGGGATTTGTGATGGGATTATAACCTAAGGTTGCTAAAGCTGTTTCAGTTCCTACACAATGTTCTCAGCCTATAAAGCATCCTTAAGAGAAAAGAATGTATTGCTTTGTCACTAAAGAAACCTTATTGGAAGACCACAAATTTCTATCTTCACTCATCTCATCGCTGGGCCTGAGGCGACATTAGGTAATACTAGAATAGTATTAATATGATATTTGGCCAGAGATCAATAGTATAAATATACTGCCTTGGCTCAGGGCTTTGTCCTGTCAACAAGTACCCTAAGGGAAATATATATACAAAGAAAGCTAAAGCAAAGTAACAATTCATTATTTGGAATTTTGATCCCAAACACCATTAAGTTCCACCATGTGGAAGCCTCCTTTTACTTAAGGCTTCTTGTAATTATATAGGCCCAACTACTCTTGAAGCAAAGCACTGCTAGAGAATTGCTACATCTATTTCACTCCTAATGCATAAATCCTATTCTCACATCTTACCACTATGTTAAAAGGCTAATCCAAAATTCACCTGCCAGAGCCTGAGACACTAGAACTAGAGGGAGCAAAGATAGGAAGAGATAGTTTGCTCCCAATGCCTGGGGTTAACCCTAGACTATAACAGGGAAACAGTCTAATGTTGGGATTCACATGAGAGGAGGAGGAAGAAGATCAGGAGATGGCTGAGACCGCTTCCCCTGGACCTCTGGGAAAGAAGGGAGAGACACCTTGCCCAAATGTGTTCAATCTCTAATCGTTTTGAGTTCCAACCATAGAAAACTGTGGCTCAAGCCTGGCCACATATTTTGCAGGGCCCAGTGCCAAAGGAAAATGTAGGGCCCCCCAGCCAGAGGTAAGGAAAGGCAATATCTATTTCCCACAGGCCCACTGCCCTACTCCATGACACACAAGCAACCCCCAAGGGCCTGCGGTCTCCAAATGGGACATGACAGTTACAAATCCCTAGGTGGAGAGCACTAGGGAGAGGGGAGGCTGGGCAGGGCCCTGGGAGTCTGAGGGCAGCGAACAGGTAGCAGGCAACCCCCCTGCCCCGGCCCCATTGGGGCACAAGAAAGCTTGATACACTGTGTTTTTGCCAAGGCTCTAAACCCTGAGCTCATGTTCCACTGTCCTTTTAGACTTCACTTACACAACATAAATTCAAAGATAAAATTATTAAGAATTTCAGGACAGTGATGGCAGAGCATTAAACCCCAAGTTCAGGGCCCTTATGGGCAAGGGGCACTGTGTGGCTACAGTGATTACCTGCCCATGAAGCTGACCTTACCGCAGTCCATCAAACTTCCCCACCTAGGTTAATGCTCCTTCCCTCCCAAGAGTGGTAATGTCTGGCTGGGCAGGGAGGAATGGACGGCTGTGGAAAGCAAAATGCTCTCTGTAGGCCACAAATGGGACAGGCTGCAGAGCTCAGAACAGGCTAGTTCCACCAGCCAGCACCCTTACCTGCTTCTCCCATCATAAGGCTCTGGGCAACTAATGCCTTCCTGCAATCTCCACCTTGATTCTAGTTGGCAAGCCCCATCTAACCAGGGTAGGTTCTGCAGTGCCAAAAAGGATCATGGACTTCAGAACCAGGGAGATGTGGATTCAAATTTGACGCTGGTTCAACCAGGTATAGACTATTTGAACTCTTTGAGACTTAGCTTCCTTGAATGTTAAATGCAGATTCTAATACCTCCCTTAGAGGTTATGTAATAAAGAGCCTGGAGTCCAGTAGTACCGTATCTGTTTTGGGTGGTAGCAACCTCCATCAGCAGGGATTTTGCATAAGGGCTTTCAGCATCATTTCCCACAGCTGATGCCTCCTCTCAAGAACCTAATCCTATCCCAAAATGGCTCTCCAGGGCTTTTAGCAGCTACATTATCAGCCAGACCCAGCCGTGCCCAGCACCTCTCTTGCCTGGGACTTCTGGAGTGCACTGGTGCCTTCTGCTTCCCTGAAGAGCTCTAGACAGATGGAAAACTCAGGGGTTTTTTGTAGTTGTTTTTTGTGGGTTTGGTTTTTTTTTTTTTTTTTTTTTTTTTTAATATCATCCCTCTGTTCTTACTGAGTTCTGGAAAAGTAGTGACAAGGTGGTATCACCTTTCAAGAAACTGTTGAGAAGGTCTCAGAGTAGCATTAAGAAAGGAAGAAGTGTCTGTCTCATGATGGTGCCACACATCTGTCTCTGTAGTCTCACTGGGCTGGGTTTTGAGTCTCCTGACTCCTGAGTCTCATAGCTGAGATAAATTTCCAATCTCTATCAGGCTCTTCTCCTAGAGGATGGATGCCAGTTGTGCTCTTCTGACAGTGTCTGAACTCTGTGTTTTAGGGGATTAGAGATTGGCAAAAGTCCCAAATCCCTCTTTGCATAAGCTCCAAAGAACTCAGGAATGCCTATGCAGATAGGACTTGCAGAACAATCTCTGTATTCTGTTCTTTCCCAAAATAGATTTGCAAACTCAGTTTTAATAGTGCCCTTGGACTATATTCCTGTGTGCCTATATACATATTTTTTCTCTGCTTATGTCACCCTCACAGCTAAATTTCAAACCCCTGAGGACTATTCTGGTCGTCAGCCTTGAACGGACGCCCTTGCCTTGGTAGGAGCTCAGTGAGTGCTTGCTGATCTAGTTTATACAGGTCAAAGCTCTGAAGTGCTCCTAATCTGAGAGATAGGTTGTCATTTCACTGTCACATTCTTTTGTTTTGAAGAGGATCTGCCATTGTGGATTCACTCTTCGGCATTTGGACCTGGGCCTTTTATACCAGAGCATAGATTAATGTGCGTAGAAATCATCTGGGGATCCTGTTAAAAGTTAGATTCTGACTCGGTAAATCTAGGGTGGGGCCTGGGACTGCTTTTTTAATAAGCTTCCTGGGTGATACCTATGCTGTTAGTCCGAGGACCATGAGGATTTTGACAAAACTCATTCGACAGAAGGGAAAATAGAAACAGTAAGAGGAATGGAGCAAAAAGGGGAGGCCTCACTCGTAACTCAGGCTCCCATCGTGCTCGCTGAGCTGCAGGGTCCTCTAGATGGGGTTTCTGGCCCCTTTCTCTCCTCACTTCTCAACTCAGGCTCTAACTATTTTCTTTGGCTCTTCAGACCCGACTTGGAGACTCAAGGCCAAAAGTCGACATTTTCATGACAGTCCCGCTGGAGCCCCACCAGAGTTCAGAGTAAGGTTAAATTTGCTCTGGCTGGGTTGCTGACAATCACTTTTGGGTGCCCAAACCCCCAGACTTGAAGATGGAAATATAATATCTCCCAAGGAAGCACTTTTCTTGAGTCCATGAATAAGACAGCGTGTAGTTTGTTGGGTCTAATTTCAACTCTACTCTCTCCATGAGGCATGCCTGCAAGGCAGCAGTGCTCGTGGCTGAGTGATACCAGAAATGTGGCAGGAGTTAGAAAAAAGTTGGAACCTGTGTTAAAGTAGAGAGCTATTCATAGCAGCATAAATGGCTACACTGAGCCTGTGTTTCTTTTGCTATTATCTAGGATTTTTAAATTATGAGATTATTTGTTTAAGAAACATAGTCAAGAGTCTCTCTCTCTCTCTCTTTCAATTCCTTTAGCACTTAAAGGAAACTTAAAAATAAAATACAACTATTTACAAAGTTATCATTGGCGTGGAAAGATTGGAAAGGGATGCATCTGCCTGGTTTGAAAATTTCATCCTAATGTTCACTGCAGAGAAACAATATAAATAATAATAACACAGGTGATGTTACCTAACAAGGCCATGGGATTGAAGATATTTTCCTAGGATTGTTTTAATAAAAGTCTGCCACATTATTATTTTAGTTGCTGGAGGAAATTTTCTCCCCCATGAGGAGCAATAATTATTGGCCCTGTACATTTAATAGAATCTGTAGAGATTTTGCTTCCAGGAAGCCCCAGGGAAGAGCACCTTTTAAAAAGTGGGTGCACTAAAAGAAGTGCAGCTGAAGCAGTTTGCAAAGATGTAATGATTCAATACTAAATTAAAAAAAGTTATTCTGAATATTCCATGTATGTAAACTGAGATGTGAGAAATGTTAATACTTAATTATTCTACCCTTGAATTTACAGTCTAATCCCAATCCATAATATAGTCCAAACAGAATAAGGAGGATATAGCAATGGGATAGTGGGAAGTTCAATTTATTCACTAATATTTAAAAATGTATTTTCTCTCTCCTTACCACACATAAAATGTAATGTCTGATTTTTATATTCCCAAACACTTAAAAGTATTCTCCTTCTCACCCCTCTTAATTCACATACCAGCTGAATTTTACCAATATAACCACAGGAAAGAGCTTCCGTTTCTGCATGTAAAAAATCTTTAAAACAAATAAATAAAGGGAGGACATACATTTTCACAGCACCATAACAGGTGCTTGGGGGTTCATACATCTTGCCTAATTCAGACCCTCTGTTTGAGTGGTGGTCTTTTTTCAGCAATAATTTCTAATCAATGTACAGTTTACTGGAACAGAAAAAATTTACATTGACTGGACAACCACAAAAAGAATTATATGGTGTTTTGCTACCTGTGAGTAAATAAATATGCTTTTGGCATTCCTGGATATCTGATCCATTAAGTGAACCAAAACAACCATTCGTCCTGCTTTTTTTATGGTTTAAATAAATTCTAGAAACCTATAACAGCACTCAAGGGTGAGTACTTCTGTGGTTTAAGCTGCAGGAAATATTATTGTGTAGCATAAAGTATAGCAAATGAGATGTCAGGAGATGGGAGTCCCCCCCCATCTACCACTTACAAGTGGTGTGACCCTAAGCAAGTCACTTTGCCTTTCTTAATTGCAGTTTTCTTATTTGCAAAGAAAGAAATTTCATTCACTTATTCAACAAATATGTACAGTTAATCTTTTAACAACCTGGTTTGAAATGTGCAGGTCCACTTTTATGTATATATATATATATATATATATAATATTTTTTCTGTAAAATATATATATAGGGCAGCCCAGGTGGCTCAGCGGTTTAATGCCGCCTTCAGCCCAGGGCCTGATCCTGGAGACTCGGGATCGAGTCCCGCATCGGGCTCCCGGAATGGAGCCTGCTTCTCTCTCTGCCTGTGTCTCTGCCTCTCTCTTTCTCTCTCTCTCTATGTGTCTCTCATGAATAAATTTAAAAAAAATTTTAATAAAATATACATATATTCTACAGGAAAAAGTACTGTAGAGTACTGTAAATGTATTTTCCTTATGATTGTCTTAATTACATTTTCTTTTCTCTAGCTTACTATATCATATGAGTACAGTATATAATAAATATAGAACATACAAAATATGTGTTAATCAACTGTCTATGTATTTGGTAAGACTTCTGGTCAATAGTAGGTTATTAGTAATTAAGTTTAGGAGGAATCAAAAGTTATGTGTGGGTTGGGGCCCCTGACCCTCACAATGTTCAAGGGTCAACTATATGGAGCTCCTACTGTACCAAGTAAATTTATGCTTTAGGAACACTTTAGTGAACAGAAAAACATGGAGCTTGAACCATCTTGGTATAAATATTAGACTTTAGAACCTACAGTCTAGATAATCCATAAATTTTTTCCCAGAACTGAGATTCAGTACTTTATTTATTCCCAGAGCTTGCTAGAAGGTGAGCACATGAAGTGGCAACAATTAAGGTAGAGAGAGTTTGCGGGGGAGGGGGGGTTAGTTGTTTTATGTTTTTGCAGCTTTACTCTTGCTTTCGCAATTAACAGTATGGGAATATCTGTGCACACATGTGGACAACCAAAAAGCAGTGGAAATTTTTTCTTTTTTTGTACCTCTGATGACTCATTTCCATCCCTTTCTTTTCTACATCCTGACCCTTCACCGTAAGTCTCATAAGACCCTTGAGACATTGCTATTCTTAAGCCTCACCTCTTCTAAACAGGACAGCAAATAAAGATTGATATTTTGCACTTATAAACAAGGAGATAACTATTTCAAAATGAGGCAAAGAAGAGACTTAGAAAAAGTTTCCAATATCAGGAGAAGTCTTCTTTCTTTTTTTTTTATTTTTTAATTAATTTTTTTTATTGGTGTTCAATTTACCAACATACAGAATAACCCCCAGTGCCCGTCACCCATTCACTCCCACCCCCCGTTCTCCTCCCCTTCTACCACCCCTAGTTCATTTCCCAGAGTTAGGAGTCTTTATGTTTTGTCTCCCTTTCTGATATTTCCCACACATTTCTTCTCCCTTCCCTTCTATTCCCTTTCACTATTATTTATATTCCTCAAATGAATGAGAACATATAATGTTTGTCCTTCTCTGACTAACTTACTTCACTCAGCATGATACCCTCCAGTTCCGTCCATGTTGAAGAAAATGGTGGGTATTTGTCATTTCTAATGGCTGAGGAATATTCCATTGTATACATAGACCACATCTTCTTTATCCATTCATCTTTCGATGGACACCGAGGCTCCTTCCACAGTTTGGCTATTGTGGACATTGCTGCTAGAAACATCGGGGTGCAGGTGTTTCATTGCATCTGTATCTGTATCTTTGGGGTAAATCCCCAACAGTGCAATTGCTGGGTCGTAGGGCAGGTCTATTTTTAACTCTTTGAGGAACCTCCACACAGTTTTCCAGAGTGGCTGCACCAGTTCACATTCCCACCAACAGTGCAAGAGGGTTCCCCTTTCTCCACATCCTCTCCAACATTTGTGGTTTCCTGCCTTGTTGATTTTCCCCATTCTCACTGGTGTGAGGTGGTATCTCATTGTGGTTTTGATTTGTATTTCCCTGATGGCAAGTGATGCAGAGCATTTTCTCATATGCATGTTGGCCATGTCTATGTCTTCCTCTGTGAGATTTCTGTTCATGTCTTTTGCCCATTTCATGATTGGATTGTTGTTTCTTTGGTGTTGAGTTTAATAAGTTCTTTATAGATCTTGGAAACTAGCCCTTTATCTGATATGTCATTTGCAAATATCTTCTCCCATTCTGTAGGTTGTCTTTGAGTTTTGTTGACTGTATCCTTTGCTGTGCAAAAACTTCTTATCGTGATGAAGTCCCAATAGTTCATTTTTGCTTTTGTTTCTTTTGCCTTCGTGGATGTATCTTGCAAGAAGTTACTGTGGCCGAGTTCAAAAAGGGTGTTGCCTGTGTTCTTCTCTAGGATTTTGATGATAAACTCAAAATGGATGAAAGATCTAAATGTGAGAAGTCTTTTTTCATTACGACCATCTTATTTCTCTGCTACACCAGTCAGCATGAGAAAATAAACTGGGTTTTGTATTCTTAAAAAATTAAATAGCAAATGGAAATAGTCTGGCACCTCAACCTGGTACCAACAAACTTTGGGAAGTAAGAGATCCTATCCGGTTCATGCCAGGTACCTTTGCTCTGATGCAAAAAAAGAAATTGACCGAAGTCCTTCCCCTTATAAATATTCTGACTGGTGGTGGAAAGATGTGGAGGAAGTCAGAATATAATCTGACATTTGAAAGTAGACAAATGTGAAGGGTGCCACGGTAAAGGGAAAATCAAAGCAATTCATGCTGATAGAGTCAGAGACTGTATGACAGTTAAATTTATTTTTGAACTGGATGCCTGTGTCATGTCCCCAATGTCTAATGGGGTAAGTTACACTTCCTAGAACATCAGTCCAGGCCCTGGACTCGACTGACCACCCTAAGACAGAATCCCAATGAGAACCAGAGGTCAGTGTGAGTCCAAAGCTCCTTTGCCCATTTCCATCAGCTCACAAAAAAATCCTTTTGAACACTAGACCTAGACACCATCTCAGGATGTTCGGGAAAGGGAGCAGAAATCTGAAAGGCCAAATTTATCCCCAAAGAGACTGAGGAAAATAAAAGATACCATTTATACCAGACAAGAACTGAAAGATATTGTCAAGTTAAAGTACTCCAGCATCTCTGCTGCCAGGTGAGGGGAGTTTATGATGAAGAAAGAATCAATTATAAAAAAATAAAGGAGCCAAATGTTCTCTATACATCTGAATTGCGTTTGTTACATTTTAAAACCTGTTATGTCTTCTGCCACATTTTAAAAGCACCTAAAATTGCACATGCCCAAAACAGAAGTCATGAAGATTTCTCATCCACAAACTGGGGCTTTGTACATTATTTTCTCTAGCAGTGGCACCCCCATCCATCCAGATCTAAAATCCTAAAACCTATGAGTCACTTTTCCTTTTATGAAAAACCCACCCCATAATGATACTGAGTTTATTTACTAACTACATCTTGAATTTTTCCATTTTATCTCTCTTTAGAATCACTATATTCTCTCTGGCATTTATTTCTCTTTTTTTTCCATATTCCAGCCAGAGATAACATTAAAAATGAAAATTCGATCTGATCACCGACCACCACCGTGTATCCCCTTCCCATCTCCCTTAGAATAAAGATGAAATCTGTAAAGCCTCCCTTCCCACTACTGCTTCCTACTAGTCTCCTCTGCTCTGTGCACTCACGCTTCCTTGTCTGTCCTCTGGGGTCTGCAACCTCACACTACACTGTGTATCTCACTGTGGAACACCTTCCCACACTATCCCTGGTCCCCTAATTGTTATCCTTCCCTGAGATCCCAGCTTCCTCAGAGAAGCCTCTGGATCTCCAGCCCAGGTGAAATATTCTGCTACGTGCACTCATACTGTGAATACTTGAACCCTCCTTTCACACCATCTCTCATGGAATAGGATGAAGCCACATCTAACTTCACATCCCACACCCAAGGCTGGCACTCAACGAATAGAGAATTAATGAAAGGATTTACTCTCTTCCTAGTGGATGGACTTCTCCTGAGGTTGTCTCTTACATTTTATAGTACAAAATTGATTTTGGAAAATACTAGCTAATTTCTCCCCTCCCCCACCACCCTTTCTCCAAACTACAGGTTTAGGTAAATAGGGATCCCAGTGGGAAACAGGAAAATAATGAATACATTATTGTCTATTTCCATAAATTCTAGAGGATAGCTCTTAAAAATATGTTTTTCCCCTCTGTTAATAACTAGGCGATAAAAGATACAAGTCTGAAAGGAATTTATGTCTGTCTACAAAATTGTCAAGGAGGCTGATTGAGGCTGAAATTATAGCACAAGAATTTCAAATCTAACTCCCCCACACTGAGGCAACTTTCCCTCCTCCTTGCAACCCTATTTTAATTGCTTCCTTCTAAAGTTTCAGTCATTTTCTCCGGCATTACCCAGCTCTTATACTAAATGCTGAAATGAGTATACTACTTCGTCTAACCTTGGTTAGTAATGTTCAGGCAATCATTTCCAGTTCTAAACATTAAGTGTTAGTTTGGTACAGAACTGCATGGTTGGGTAATTCCAGTACCGCCAGTGATGAGGGCTAGCTGAGAACTTGCATTCATGCTTTGACCAGACTCTGATTTATATTTGTATAAGTGAGTCATATCTCCAATTTTTTATTTTAAGCTGCTATAGTCTCGCAGGCACACTGAAAGCTTGGGTCCAGTCTCACCCACAAAGGACCTGATTTCAAGCGAGGAGAAGCAATAACTGCACATTCCAACCACACACACCTCATTTACTTTATTTCTATATGAAACGTGTTCCACGCTCTAGCCATAGATGGATACCAAGATGGAGGAGTCTTGCATTTCTCATTGAGGTTAGCTTTTGGGCCATAAGGATGACAGGAGATAAGCAAAGAAACCATTCCTGGGTTTAGTCTTTGCAACTACTTTAAAGTTTTGAAACTCTCCACTTCCAATGAACTGCCACCACTACAGAGTACATTCTGAGTGCTCTGGATGAAGATCATGCAGAGGCAGAAATCCCAGGGCAAATTTGCCCCAAAACTTTTCCAAGGTTCCTGATTGAATGTTTATGTGTAGAAATGTCATGCCCTGAATTCAGAGACAGGCAAGCCCACGCACTAGCCACAGGTTTCCCTCAATCGGTGGACTTTCTTAAAATTAATCCCATTGCTCCCAATGCCAAAGTGATGTGTAGGGCATTCAGAGGACGTTCATGGTAACAGCCTCATAATGGCCATTGACGTTCATTCCTTCATAATGAGCTCATCTGCCCTCAGTTGCTTCAGATGGTAAAGCAGAAATATCAAAGTCTCTTGCTATACCCACCAAAAGTTTTGTAATTATGACTAAGCTTCAGTCAGCTTGCTTTATAATAAAGCCATGGCTGAAAAACGACATGCAAAGACTGAGAATCACTTACTTGGGCAGCTTCATAGAAGGAAGACTTCAAAGTTATGCTAATTAGAGGTATTATAGCCTCAAGATAAAAGCCTTCTAATGAGCTAATTTTATAGACATAGAACACTTCAATGTTGAATCACTCCGCACTCAGGCTGCATACTTGGGGCTGTGTGTATTTGTTTCTACATCAGCACCTCTTTTACACCTCTTTTATACTAGAGAATTTTTCCTGACTACCAATCAAGATACTTTACCAGAAAAAAGTACATAATAAAAAAAAATGCAAAAGAAAGGACTTATCAATCCTGACATGGTATTACCTTTCAGGAAACAGGAAAAGTCAGAGGCAGACAGCCCAGAGAAAGAAAATCATAATTGGTAAAAGTCATTCATTCTTCCCTCATTCAAGGATTTGTTGATATTCAATTATGTAAAAGTTATCATAGTTAGCTGTGTGAGCGCAAGCTCCCCAAGAAGCATGAAAGGTTCAACTTGTCACGGTGAAAGTTAGTATACTGCCAGGACATCCTGCAAAAGAACCTGAGAAGAGGTGATTAGAAAGGAGAGAAATGTGGGAGGTGAGAAGTGGGAGGAAGGGGTCAGGGCAGAGGAGGGAGACCGCCAAAGAGGTGAAATCCATCCTCTCCTCAAACCTCACCTCAAGAACGCGAGGAAGACCTCACCAAGGTGTGCAATGGAAAAAAAGTCTCTGCAACCACAACCAAGAAATATCGGGAGACGAGAAGCAAGAACTAGAGAAATGTGGGGATAGACTGACACTGTTAAAGGAAACCTGTTTCCAGATGGTATCAAGAGAATTTTAAATATCATAAGAAAAAAAAACCTGTTCTCCAATATGCATCTCAGACCACATGTTGAATAGGATGAAAATAGAAACTTATATCCTTTTTAAACAGTGATTCTTTTAGCTTGATCTGAGCTCAGGCACAGAACTGGGTGTGGGAGAATCCAGGGACCCTAGAGTGGAATTTGGACAAGAGGTAATTCCTCTGCAAGGTAGTTATAAGATCATTCTGGGTTTAATTTTCTACTCTTTAACTTTTTGAGGAATTCTGATACTATAAATTTCTAAGGGTGAAAAAATAGCCTGTTGAAATGGTAGCATATGGGGAAAGAATTTTGATTATGCTTTCTTCAAATATGAGAGTGCTTCTTCAGCTGCAACATTCTGGACTCTTGAAAATGTAGTTGATTCTTATAATGTCATGAGAAAGGAAACTGCAACAGATTGAAGCGAGACAAGTTTTAGCATTATTTGAGGGCTTAACAGATCAAGTATTTTAAAAAGGAGTTTGGACCAATGCCAAAAATGCAAGAGAGAGGGAAACAAAGAGAAAAATTATTTTAAAGTGTATTTAGGATCCATGTGTCTATAAGCATGCTCTTACCTGTATTTTTTGGTTGTTTGGGGAGTTTATGAATCTTAGCTGGTCCTAATTGTTTATCTGAGGTTGTAAAAACACTTTCAACTGTCCCCACTTAAGGGAGGAGTTGGCATGAACAGGGAGGGATAGAGACTTAGGAGGATAATCAGAGGTGTAGGTAAAGTGCTTTGAGTTCAATATGCATCTCAAATTAATGCCCACCTCAAAGAGAAGAGATTTATTGAAGACACAAAACCTTTTACTGAAGGAAAAAAATGCACATGAGATTCATTTACTACTTAAACTCTCCCACCTCTGAGTCTGTATATAGAGTAAAGCATTTTGGTAGCAAAATGCAATCATTTGCTCTCCCACATCATATTTGCTCTTCAGGGGGATTGCATTTTAGTATGCAGACAGCCAGGAAAGAGATAAACCCAATGCAGGATGATGATGATGATGGTGACAAGGGTAGAGCTGTCCCTTGGAGCATAGAGCAGAAATCTACATGACTTGGAAAAGACAGGGAAACTAAACAAAGCAGGTGTCACTTGAGATGCATTTAGAAACAAGAGTAAGTGTTTTCCAGTTGACCAAGAGGAAGAGAAGGTCATTCCAGGTGGCAAGCATAACACAAGACACAGAGAAGCCTATGTGGTTTAGGGTAGTCAAGAATTAGAAATGGTTAGATACAGGAGGTTGAGGAAAGGCAATGACAAGAGATGCAGGTAAACAGATTGGTGGGTAGAGCCCAGATTATTAAAATGATGCTATGCAGGTTGTTTTACTCTGTAGATGATATTAAGATGTGGAAAGTTCTTAGAAAGAGAATAACATGCCCACATTTTCAGCTTTGGAATACACTTGAGCATGTGTCTGTCAGAGCCAATAGATTTCCCATTATATGGCTCAGTCAAGGTAAGATTTCTCAGTAGCCTTTGAGTTTACCTTCAATGTGTCAAATGTTCAAGCTTTTCTCAGAAGTTTATGAATCAAAGTATATGACTTGCCTCTAGAAAATTCCTAGCCTTGATCTCTTTAGGTAAGTAAATGTAAGCGGACACTGATCTCCAGAGGAACAAAAAAATTAACTATTGGGAAAAACATATTTATTTTTATATTCTTACCTACTAGGAAAGAGGGACCATTTGCAAGATCATTCATTTTTCTGGCTCCACTATTAGGAGTACTCAGGGTGTCAATACATCGGTAATGGGTCTCATTTAATTTAGCCGACTGTAACAATTATCAGGAACAACACGTCTTTATAAAAATCATCTTACTGGCAAGTCCCTAGAATTTGTTGTTGCCTCAGGTTGTCATAACTAAGCAAGAAGAAGGAGGTTAAATTAAGATGGTGAGCTATTCTTAAGTGAGATTGTCAGGTCAATGACATCCCCAGAACCAAGGAAAGTGTTCATGAGACTGGGAAGTACCATATCGCTGCCCTGTGGCTCTCAACTGTAAGTTATGTCATGGGGGCCATAAATGCCCTGCTCATGACTTCTAAGAGTGGGAAGCAAAGTGATTTGAGGATTACCAAAGAAAGCCTCTCTACTTATGAGAGGAGGAAATCAAGTGTGACAGTTAGATACAAGTATTCTTAGAAACAGGCTCACATGATTTGTGTAGAAGTTATGAAGAGCTGTTAGTGAAGTCTAGTGTTTTTCAATCTCTCCGGGTGAAGTGTAAAAACTTCCTCACCTCGAGGATAAGTGGAAGTCTTCCTACATTATATCTGAGTTAATTTGGGAATTGCGTATCTTCTTGCAGAGAGGTACAAGATTGCCTTTGTCTTTACAGTTTCAATGGTTCTTGAGCTTTGGAGTTGGATCTGAAAGTGGAAAAGTGAAAAAATCATCAGTCTAGGGATCAGAAAACCAATTTCAGTCCTGGTTATGCTACCTACAAGTAGTCTTGTGGGGCCATTGTATCTCAATTGAACTTGGGGATTCTGATTTTTAAAACTGGGACATTACTCACCACTCTTGTTAGATTCCTTCTGCTCGATGATGCTATGTGGGTCTAGAGACAATGCACAAGCATCAACCTAATATTTTAATAGACCAATAAATATAAGCATCGGTACTAGTAATGGCCGAGGAGGCCTGTTAAGACAGTATCTGCTTAGAAGAGGATATGGGGTCATGGAGTTGATATTAATGATTTTTGATGACCTGGAAGAATGAGGAAATATTGGAAGGTTTGAATTTTTCTCTTAAGAACTGAGATCTTGGCAGGAGACAGTTTTCATGCCTTCTAATTTAATGAAACTACAACTTTGATGTGGTAATAGAAGCTAATTTTACAGATTGGCCTTGAATTTTCACTATTCACAAAAGAAGCCCTTAAAGATGCTGTGGATAAGAGGCTACTGTCTGAAGTCAGGCATCAGACTGAACAATGCTTATTTCTGGTAATCAGTTTTTGGTTGGCCCAGGTGACAGCAATCTTATTCCCTGATGTTTACAGTCAGAACATCAGCACGATGATATCAAACTGAATGGAAAAGCCCACATAGATAGGCTTTTCCCTGGGGGAGAAAAATCACACAATGTGAGACCCATTAAATTTACCATATACAAATCAGAACATGATGTCTCCTTGCCAACATAAGCTCCCTCTCCTGAGTTTTCTTTTAAGCATATAAATGTGCAATTATTGCTGACCTTTTTTTCTTCTTCCTTTGCTCCATTATCCAAATGGTTGTTGAAGATCTACATATTATTACTATAAGTCCTTTCCTTTTTGCATCTTCCCCTCAAAAGAGGGAGGATCTAAAGGCCCCCAAGGACTCACAATACTGTTAACAGTGATCCAAACTTGAGCTCCAGACCCAGAGAGCATCTGAAACTATTTTATGTTGCATTGTGAAGAATTCAATAGACCAATGAACTAAACTTGGAGACTACTCCCAAACTTTGTTTCCACTGAGAAGCCCCCTTCTTGCCATCCTGGCAATCATTGCCTTGCAATGACCTCCTTCCTCTTCTAACCATCAAGAATATATTCTTCTGTTTGTGTCAACTCCCCAGCTGCCTCTTGGTTCAAAGTGCTCAGACTCTCTACCAAAAGAATAAAACTTTCATTCTTGCCTGTTGAGATTCTCCCAAGAGCTGCAGCAGTTTTAACCACAGAAGTGGTTTTGTCCATAACTTCAGCTACTCACTCTTGCTCCAAGGGTCTGGGAAAAGGTCAACTAGATTGTTCTCTACTCTTACTTTATAGTGCTTAGTCGCAATCTGGTTTCCTGGCCACCTCCTTTTTTCCTTCCCTGGCCTCATTACCAAATACTGGGTCTGGTTTTCACTGCATAAGAATTTGGGGTGGGGTAAGGGTGGTAATATTACAAATGACCCAACAATGTAACTGTTAGAAGTATTTTCCCAGAATTTGAAAGGTTACAAATCAAGACATGTGGTTACTAATTGTGAAAACAACTAAAACCAGATCTAAATTGCTGGATCCAAATTCTATCATTGTAATCAGCATAATCTGGTCCTTCCTCAAGTTCCTTCTGTCCTCTGGAAGTACTTGGGAGATTCCATTATACTCCCCTGGACAGTTGTCCACATAGCAGTATGTTTCCAGGCCCTGTCTTGTGGCTTCCTAGGCCTGTGATACCATCTACAGTGTGCCCAGCAAGCTTCCACTCCAGTTTCTCCTCTCCTGTACTTACTGCTGCAATAGCTTCCCATATGTGGGACCACATTCCCCAAAGAAAGATTTGTGGACTAAGTCTTGTTGCCATTAAAGCCAACCTGCAGGTAGACTCCGGCCACAGTCCAAGAACTGGTTCTCCTACTCACTCACTGGAGTCCTCATACCTGGAAAATGAACAAAACCATACCCATCTTGATCTTGCAGTATTTTTATGAGGATCTAGTAAGTTAACACATGAAAAAGTTTTAACGCAGGGTGTGTCACATGGCAATGACTCAAGAAGGAATATGAGTTATTCACATAGTCATCAGGGCAAGCAATAGAGAACAGTGTTTATTAGCACAGACTCTGGAGCCAGATACTCCGGGCTTGAATCTTGGTTCTATGGCCTATTAGCTCTGTGACTTTGGATAAGTCATTCAATCTTTCTGTGCCCCTTTCCTCATCTGAAAAATGGTGATAATGGTGATGATGCTGATGATGCATATAGCAATGATGATACAACTCACCTCATGTCATGGGGATTAAGAGAACAAATATATGTACGGCACTTAAAAGAGTGCTTGGCATACACGTCATCAGTGGTATATATGTGTTAGGTCTTATTGCTATTGCTGTTTTTCTCCACAGGTGGCAGAGGGCTTCAGCTACTGTTCTCACAAAGGATGTGAACACATGTCCTGCTCTGAATCAGGTTTTCTCCATTATGCATTGCTCCACCCTGGCCTCCTAACCATCTTTCACCATGTTACCACCACCACCAGAGAGTAGTTCAGGATGCATCAAACGACTCACATTTCTACTCCTAAGAAGTACAACATCCAAGGACTAGAACACACACTCTCTAAGTACATCTGTTTGCACTACAAACCCAGAGGGCCCTCTCTGGATACTGAAGGAGGGAATTGAGCATTTCTTCCTCCAACAGGACTACCAATGCTCAAAGATGAGGGTCTCTTTCATCCCATAATTTGCTTCTATTTTCACCCTAGCCAGGTGCCTAAAGCTACATCCCCACTTCACCTTCTAATTAAGCTGTTTCCTTTATACCTAAAGATGCAAGTAAGGTAAGAAAAGTGACTCGAGCTCCTCATAAAAATACTAATGTTAAGCTTCATATATTTTCCCATTTTGACAAGTGGTATCATCATTTTAAAGAAATACTTTGGCAAGTCACTGAAATCTACAGTAGCCAAGAGCCCCAGAATAGATTGTGATCCCATTGCTAGCATTCTTTTCACCTAATTCCTGTTTAAAGCTCTGATATTGCACAGACCGAGCTTCTTTAACGTGTAGTATAGATTAAAAGAAAACAAAATCATCAACAAAGCATTACACTTAAATATCTAAATGCTAAACGGCTGGAAATTCAACCTAATTAAAATGGCTGAATGCAGAGTCACATTAAACAGTGAGAGAATTATGGAAAAGTAAATATTTACACACACATTGTACACTTATTAGGGTTTACAAAAATGCTTCTCATCTGCACAGCTTTCCTTGTAATGATATTGTTATGAGGCAATAAATGTGGTTATAGTTAATAACAGATGTTAAATGGCATAATTCATCCACAAACCTCACTAATTACTGCAGAAGTACAAGACAAATGTACAGCATCATATGGGAGGTATTTCTTCTCTGTTAGTTTATAAACTGATAAAAGAAAGGTCACTTCTAGAAACGGAGATGCTTAGAGTAGAGCCTTAGCTATTTTAATGAAAAATTTAAACACTGCAAAATTACAACAGGCTTCCCCTTCTACAGAGTTCATGCTTCATTCAGAGACAACAAATTGGCCTAAATGAGTTTGAGTTAACTTGGCCACTCTAGTGGTAATCATTTTCTAAATTAGTTTAGGGAAAATGTTCCATATTTTAAGCTCTATTATGTGCTGTCTTTAGAATGATGCTTACCATCAATTATTTCATTTCCCTTCAACCTAAATTTCTCTCTTTACAAGGGCATTGAAACAAGTAAAGGGGGAAAAAGCAGAGTATAAGTCACCTACAGTAATTTTATTTTACAGAGGTCATATAAAGAGCTGTGAACTACAATGCTTAAAATACTTTTTCAAAATAAATTTGGGAAGGCCAATGGAAAAAAAAAATAAAATCCAGGCATCTTTAGTCTTCCTCACAAAAACTCAAAATTCAGATAATCATTGTGAAAGTCCAGGCCCTCTTACATAGTTGATTTTAATTTTAGTCTGGAATGTTATTCAGTTGTTTCCTCCACATCCATGCTGTCTTAATAGTGGAGCCCTTTGAAATGTTTGTGGTTGATTTGCACCATATTTCACAAAGCTTTACTTCTTGGATTTAATTTCTATTGTTCTTCAAAACCAAAGAGCTTGCTTTCCATCTTGATTCAAACAAAGCCAGGATGCTGAAGTTAAAACAGCACAAGTTTCCCAGACTTTTTGGTTATACAAACACACATCTGTGCACACATGGACACACAACACACAATGAGAGAGGGCACAGAGGAAGGGAGGGAGAAAGAGAAGACAGAGGCTAGGACAGAAACAAAGAGAGAGATAAAACAGTGCTTTTCATTTTCTATGAACTAGAAACCATTATACCAAACCTCAATTTTCTTCACAATGTTAAATTGTCCCTTTTTATTATGGTAAGTCTGATGGCCAAGCGATTTTTTTTCTTTAATGCCTTTGAGGAAGACAACTTTGAGTCTCCTGTTTTGATTCCCTGGAGAATAACTTCCCAAATACAATAGAAACTGGACAATAAAACTCAATGTATATCCATCACTATCATCATTTGAGTCAAAGGAGAATGTTTTTATTTCTTCCATATTATCTTTTGAAACAGTTTGGAGAGACAATTGCTTAGGAAAAGGCAAAGACAGTTTATGCTAGGGATAGACACAACGGCTCGAACAGTGCTTCTCAGACCTCAATGTACTTATGCATCACCTGGGAATCTTCTAAAGGACAGATTCTGACCCAAGGGCTCACATACCTAAGAAGCTCCCAGGTGATGCTGGGGCTGCTGCCCATGGACCGCACCACGAGCTGGAAAGGCCCAGACCAGTGCTGGCAGTCTCATCTAAATCTGGTACCTTACACCCTACTGCTCGACTCATCAGTCACAGAATTCTGAAAAAGGAAGCAAAGCGAAAGTTCATATTGAGCCTTAAATTAGAAAGCTGGAAGGGTACTTAACGGCTACCCTGATTTATTTCCCATCACATGGTATCCTATAGTATCACATAGAAACTATTCCAGATGGCTGGAAAAAGTATGTATGCAACAGTCTCCCTTGAAGACAGCCTGCAACATTGCTTGGTAAATTTATTCGGTTTTTAATAACCTCCATCACATTTAGCAAAAACTCCCTTTGCTATATCATCAGTGAATTCTTTATGTCCAGACGTCATGAAGGCAAAAAAATCCTTTTAGATAATAACCCTGTATGAATCCCAAAACTATTCACTAATATATAATTTTATAGTTTCCACTTTTTACACTAAGCTATCTCAGATGGTTTAGCCCTTTCTCAATGGGGTATTTCTCAACTCTTTAATCATTTGGGTAATCTTACCTAAGTGATGTCATTCCCCCTAGAGAGTAATTTATTTTAACCTCAGTTAAAAAACATCCATCCTCTTTTTTGTTTTCATTCTTTCAATCCCTAATGGATTGCTTCTTTTCAAGAACTTCTCTATCATCTTTATAAATCAATGCCATCTCCTTAATTCTTAAAATCTTTTAGTCATCTCCAAAATCTCAGTGTTTTTATTCATCTGCAAAGTAAGAGACCACAGTTAAGAGACAAAATTATCATCATGCTGCATCTTTGATATTTTTGGTTTATTGTTACCTCTGAAACAGTCTAATAGTTCCTAAATCAAAAGAGTTCCTAAAATATCCATATATAAGACATATGAACCAAGGTAAAATATAGGGACTTTTAAAAGACATTTTAACGTTTTTACATTTAGCTTTTTAAAAACAGCTTTATTAAGGTATAATTAGTATGCAAAATACTGCACATATGTAAATATACAATTTGACACTTTAAACCATTTTAACCACTTTTAAACGTGTAGTTCAATAGTGCTAATTGTGTTTTTAGCTTTTTAATATAAAACTTAGCATTCAGTAGATATTCAATAAGTAAATGCATATTAGACACAGATAGAAATTCCTCCTACTAGCTCTGTGACTTTAAACAAGTTAACATCTGGGATTAAAAGTTTTCTTATTTTTACTTATTTTTTAAAGACTTTATTTATTTATTTTAGAGAGAGGTGAAGATAGCATGAGCGTGGGTAAGGGCAGAGTGTGAGAGAAAGAATGTAAAGGGACTCCACGCTGAGCTCGGAGCTCTGGAGCCCTGGAGCTCTGGAGCCCTGGAGCCCTGGAGCCCTGGAGCCCTGGAGCTCTGCTGGAGCCTTACTCAGGGCTTGATCCCATGACCCTGAGATCATGACCTGAGCTGAAACCAAGAGTCTGATGCTTATACAACTGAGCCACCCAGGCACCCCATCAGTTTTCTTATTTTTAAAACTGAGATATAATACCTGCATTATAGTTGTTCATACAAATTAAATCAGATAATATATATATAATGTTCCTTGCACACAGAGGGCATTCAATAAATAATTACTTTACTCTTCTCTAAGTAATGAAACTTATCAATTAGACTATCACTAGCATTTTTCACATTGCAAGCATTCAATAGATGTGTTGGATAGATGAATCAAAATCTAGAAATAATCAAGTTGAGTGTTTGGACAAAGAAAAATCACTGGATCTGGTTAAGTCCCACTTTCATTATATTGATAAATTCCAACAATTCCTCAGAGTTAGCTTTTAAAGGTTTCATTCCCAGAATTAAACACTGAAACAAAAACCAGATACCAGATTTAGATGAGACTCTATCTAGGTCATGTGAATCATATTGGTATAAAAAGCCATATTAGAATATCTTAGGATTTTTTAGAGAAAAGATAATGTAAATGAATTGTATTGTATTACATAAGGATTATATTAATTTGGTGGAAGTCTTTAATTAGATAGGCAAGATTATGACCATTTTACCTAAAGGGGTTTTGTTCAAAATAATATTGTCACAGTTAACTGACAATTAAGGGGCAAGCCTCAAGAAGGTGGTAATGACCAAGCTCATACTTCTCAGTGCTCATATAGACTCCTAATCTCCGAAAGAACACTTGTATCTTAGCATAGCCACTGGTTAGTGGGGTAAATTTGGATGTTCTGTGCTACCTAAAGCTTTTAATTTCTAGCTACCTAAATTTTTCATTTGTAAGGTAAGAATGAAAATACAATGTTTTATTAGAGCCTTTATCAGTGTCCAATAAATTTTTTCAGACTACTTGTTTCTTCAACATACATGTAGCCTCCTTTTATTAATGATTTTAGTTATTTATTCATGAGATACAGGGAGAGAGAGAGAAGCAGAGACACAGGCACAGGGAGGTGCAGAGTCCATATAGGGAGCCTGATGTGGGACTCGATCCCAGGACTGGAATCATGCCCTGAGACAAAGGCAGATGCTCAACCACTGAGCCACCCAGGAGTCCCCATGTAGCCACCTTTGTAAAGAAGAAATTAGAACTCTTGAACTCTAAAGCTGCAAGATATTATATATCCAACTATGTTTCTATCTAAAATGTGAATGAATGGATTTGTATTTGTGGCTTCAGATTGAGTGATGGTTTATGACATTTATTTTCACATAATAATGCTATTATTTCTAGGGTTTAATAATAAGCCTAGATGATTACATGATTATCATGTTAGCAATTCTAGTTATAATTATATAAAAAATATTTCCCTAAAATGAGCATAATTTTGTTAATAATCAAGTAGCATTAGTATTGATGATAAATGTATTATTAAAAGTACTGAATTCATAATTTCAGGAAATGCATGTAGATTTTAAAATAAATTTGGAATGGTTTTATCATGAATTTGGCATTAGCAAAACTGCTGGCAAGTTCTTTTAGTTAATATTTTAAGGTTGTATAGACACATGGTTTAAAGGCAAGTAGCTAGTTCTATGCTAGGACAAATAATAAGTCTTCTAGACCAACACCCCTTCCCCAAATTCCAGCTCTCAGAACACTTTTAATCTTTTAGCTTGTTCTTTTGGTGTTTATCTTCATATCTTTAAATAACTGGTATAACACGCTACTCCAGCTTTTTACATTTGTGGCTTGATTTATTGACATTACTTTTGAGGCAACTTTATTTCTCTCCATTTCCTTTACACATATATACATTTCCTCAGCCCTCTCATGGCAATAGAGAAAAGTCATAATTTTGGCTAGATCAATACCCAGTGCTTACATTGTTATGACTAAATACTATGCACAGTTGAGTCATGTAGTTTATTACTTTTATATTTTTCCAATTTTGTTATTTTTGTTGTTGACATTTATTTTTCCTAAGATATTAATGATTGTGTTTCATTGCTTAAGTTTCTTAACACTCATCACTAACATATCTAAACTATCCTGCAGTTGAAAAAATATTAATATACTCAGATTCATTAGGTATTTGGTCAATGTTACTGATTAAATAAATCTCTCAGAGCCTTTTGACCAGCTCCCTTTTGCTGTGGTTGCTCTCCAGACCTGCTGTACAGCTCGCATCCTGGGAGTTTATTTCTTCCTTTTTAGGATTATGTTTGTCTATCTCTTATGTTAGATTGCTCATCTTCTGGATTTAATGTGTTGTATTGCTTTTGATTTACTTGTTTTGTAGATCACATAATTCCATAACTTCAATAATTTTTGAAAGGTAAATTCTTGAGAAGTTATCTGTCACTAAATGAACTTACGCTATTTCTACATTTAATTGAAAGTTTGGTCGATATAGAACCATAAACCAGAAATCATTCTTCCTCAGATTTTGCAAGTATTGCTCTATTGTCTTCTACTATCTGGTGTTGGGTGCAGAGGTCTGAAGCCAGTCTGATTCTTGTTTCTTGTATGACATCATCATTGTTGTTGTTGTTACTCTCTGGAATTCATTTGACTCCTCTCTCTATCCATCATATTCTGAAACTTTACAGTGACATGCCTTGGTATGGTGCTATTATCTATTTTCAAGGCACTGTGCAAGCCCATTCTTTCTGGAAACTGATGACTTTCAGTTACAGGAAATGATCTTGAATCATTTATTTAATGATTTTTTACATTTCATTGTCCCTATTCATTCTCTCTTTTGAAATTTTTGTTATTCAGCTATTAGAACTTGTAGATTGGTCCTTTTTTTGTTTTGTCCTTGTAGGTTCACAATTTTAAAGATATATAGATATATATCTTTACTGTTGATTTAGTAGAGGGTTAGAAAGGAGTGAAAGTAAATGCATGTGTTCATTCTACCACTTTTAACTGGAAGTTTCTATAACTAGTTGGTAACTATGTATTGAAATGGGATATTTTAAAAACCTCCTCTGTTAAAGTTTTATAGTCAAGAGGGATCTATCACCTTTTTTTTGTTTTTCTTATATTTTAATAAAATATCTTCTAGTGTCGTTCTATGTGGAAAAAACTATCAGTGATAATGGCTGCCACACTAAAGTAAAGTATTTTCCAAGCCTATTGAATTGCTCCACAATAAATAGTTAACAAATATCTATTGAGATTTTTTAGCTTTTTTTAAACCTAGACTTTCTATTATAAAACCAACCACAGGGAAACTCATTTGACCCTCCAGGTCACAGTGATGAGACTTGGTTGTGTTTTGTTTTCTGTTTATCAACTAAGAAGGGTCCTGGTATGGAACATCCTTTACTTTATAAATAAAGTCAGAACTGCCCTAGAGAATCAGCAATATTCCAACTTCTTAAGAAGACTGTGAGACAGATCCTTATTTAAGAAGAAAAATACTTTGACAAGTGCTACAACTTTGCCTACTTGGTCTCCCTGGATGACCCCCTTGGGCCCCTACATTTCTGAGGGGTAAATATGAGGAGATCCTATTTTCTCTTGAAGTGTCACCATTTATGACTTTCCAGTGGCATTAGGTCCTGTAATAACTTGTTGAAAGGTCCACAGGTAAACATAAAACAACACAAAACCAAAAAAAAAAAAAACCCACCATCGATGGACTTTCTGCTGGATGGCAATTCATGAAGCAACTTGAGCCAGATGATTTTCAGGTTTGCGCTGCAATCTTTTTTTTTTTTTTTAAGTTTTATTTAGTACTGCTTGTTTTCCTTTCAATCCATACTCTACATATCTATCTTGTTTACCAACATCTCAAGTGTGGTTTCACAGATCCGTCAAAATTTACAGTAAATTAGAAAGGTAATGTTTCCAAGAAGATTTAAAATTACTGGTAGTAAAATAGTGACCACAACCCAGATTGGACCCTCTGGAGAAGGCTGAGGTTTGCTTTTCCTGAAATGGTCAATTTTAGATTGCTATTGAGGCAGCTTCCTGAGTGATGAGTGAGTTAAGGAGAAGGACTTTAGCTAGATCATATGTTTCAAGTTCTGTAATTTCATCCTCCTGGTATAGATCCATCATGTTTTCTGAAAAGGTATTTTTATGTCTTTTTTCCCCAAGCAACATAAAATACAAAACAACACAAAACACCATAGTGGTGGTTTTGTTTTTGTTGTTGCTTACAATTAAACATTTGTTAAAATAAACCTGCAGTCTTCCGAAGGTAATTCGAGAAAATGTTTTACATGACAACTTCAGAGATTTAATTATATTACTGTTACAGATGTAAAGACCTCTTCCAAATCCTCTCAAGGAAAAAAAAATCTAAATGATTCCTCCATTTTCAATATATAACCCAAATACAGTGACATACTGCTTTCAATTAAAAAGACAGCAAGCTGTAAGTGGATGTCAATTATTTGTTTATTTACAATGAGGCTGAAAAAAGAAAGAAAACAAGGTTGGGGTAAGGGCTATAGCCCAAATTCACCAATTTCCCAGGTGAGTGCTCTATTTGAATTAAAATATTGGTTTTGCCAGCTCAAGTCAATAGAGACTCCTTTCCCCACAATTCCATACAGTATATAAAGAACAAACCTCAAAGCAATTCAGTGGGTACATATTTGGTAGTTGAAGCACTCTATCTTGCAAGGCACATTAAAAGAAAAATAAAATTCTCACTACATTCAGACACATCTCCTTCCCAGCTGAATATAATATGACCACAACAAGGAGTATAGAAACTAGTTACAGGTGAACCTCAAATGGCTTGACTATTAGGTCAGCATGGACTTAACTTATCTGCCTCCATGATTTGTAAAATTAACTTCTCAATAAACTACAAGGCTAAGTACCAATTGAATGTGAAATGTCTCTTGAAATGTAGCTGTACTTCACCCACCTAATTTTGAAGTTAACTCAATAAAAGAGGTATCTAATCTTTAGTATTCTTTATAGTCAAACTTACTTATGCAATTTTAAACTTTAACGTGGGGGGAAAATCCACAACTTGAGTTTTTCCATACTCTCTTCCATAAATACTTTTGCTCTATAACAATTTTTGTGTGCAAAATTACATGTGAGGCCATTTATTTTCTAAACATTTGATCCAAGATTTGCATGAGGATTCAAAATATTAATCAAAATTTCCCCCTACTCATTCTAAAAAAGAAATCCAGACTTAAATTGTAAGTAGAATTTTAGCTTAATTAGATGCACATGTCCCATTTTGTTGCCTAAAGCCTAATATTTCCAGCTTTGGATTTACAGAATTATTATATTTACAAACACAGCATACAAACTTAGACTTGCTTTAATGGAATGGCATAAAAGAGTTTGGCTGACTGAGTAGACACAAAGATTTTCTCCAAATGTCTCCAGACCACTGGTATTCTCACATATGCCTACTGGACAGGAGGCAGGAATAAAATGCTGAAAGCATGGACCATGGATGGACATGGCTTCCAATATATCACAGAACAAGCACACAGAAGGAAGAGGGCTGATCCAAACAAGAAGCTGCTCTCAGCATCTTCTTTCTGGGGTCTGTCTCTGGAAAAGCATGTGAGTAACACACAAGGTTTTGGGGGGTTTTTTTTGCCTCCTGCCAGTAGACACAGTCAGTTGAGACCAGGATCAGAAGAAAAACTCATTCAAAGCCTCCAACCCACAAGAATGAGAAATAATCATGCACAAATTCTGCCCTCAAATCTTCCAGCAATGCTTTATGAGACCAGTGATGTACAGCATTAACCTTCAAGGAACTCAAGGCAGAGCATATAAGAATGTTGAAAAGGTCAGACCTTCACACCATAATTACTACCAAAAATTCATAGGATACTTTCTGTGTTAAAATTCTCCAATTATTCACACTTATAAAAACATCTAACATCATTAAAGAGGAAAATGACTTTCTCTTCCAGTTTTTAGATAATTGGGCAATGTTAGTTGTGCTTGTTAGCAAACAAGCAGGGTATACTCACTGTGTTCTTCTATTTTTTTTTTTTTTTTTACATAAATTTGAAGTACAATAGTGGCAAGGGTGGTTTTATTTGGTCTGAGCATTATAAAAGCCTTTACATTCATTTAGGGCATAACAAGAGAAATCAAGACAAAAGCTTTGGAGACCACCTTGATTTTCTATTCAGGTATATGTTCATTCCACAGTGCTTGGAGCCATGTGGCTTGAAGTGGTTTCATTTTAATGAATTTGTCCCATTCTCGTTCAGAAGACCTCTCATTTTCCAAGACTCCCTGACACTGGTTTAAATTCTCTCTCTCTTCTTTGCCCAGTATTCAGCAAACTGGACTTAATTCTGCAGAGTGTTGTAAAATTGTGTCCACGTTTTCATACTAGATTGCATTTTCCGCACACCCAGGACACAAGCAGCGGGGATGCAATTTATATCACTAATATCCAAGGAATGGCAGGAAGTAAATCTATTTGACTTCTTGGGTCCTTGTGGACCATCATTATTTTAAAGCAGAAGCTTAGACCAGGATTGCATAGATACTATGACCTGCAAGGCAGTCTGGGCTTTTCCTGTGTGGGAAGGGCAAGGAAGGGAAACAAACATGTATTTCTATAACATTTAAAGATCATCTAGACTTTACATGAAAATTAAGTCTGTTATTCCAGTGTGTGTGTGTGTGTGTGTGTATGTGTATACAGTATTTGCTGATGAGAGAGCAGAAGGCAAGCTGAGGACAAAGTACAAGCTGATAGCTCACAAACCACTCCCTTACTCCCAGGTGGGATATGTGTGACATTCAAAAAACAATGGAAAAAACAAATGGTTAATTTATAGAGATTCCAGTCCAGCAAGACCTGAGTCTCCCTCAGTTTGTAAATGTCTTAGTGATTTACAGGAAAAGAGCTTCTTATCAACAACCTAACTCCCAGAAGGAAGCTCCCAACTATCTTAATGTTAATGCTTTTCTAGAGGGAAAAACAACCTTAACTTGACAATGGGAAGACCTCCAGTATCTTGTAGGTCCTCTTTACCATACAAAAATTCTTTTGAAAACCTCCCCTTTCCTTATCCCCAACTCACAAGTATATAATCAGTCATCCCTCACAACCCTGGTGCAGCAGCTCTTTCTGCCCATGGGTCCTGTCCCTGTGCTTTAATAAAAGCACCATTTTCCACCAAAGACGTCTCAAGAATTATTTCTTGGCCATCTACTCTAGACCTTACTCCCCCAACAGTGCCATACCTCACCTATATTCCCAAACTATATCATTTGCTTTCAAAGACATTATACACTATTGAAGAAAATAGATACCATAATGCTCTATCATGCAAGACAAAACAAAACCACAGTGATACATTTATATCAAAAGGTATCAGGGAAGCCTGGAGCTCTGGCAAAAAAAAAAAAAAAAAATCCCCATTTAGGGCTTTTAGGGAGGCTTCCCAGAGGAGCTGAATAAGATTTTGGAAGGTAGAAGCTGGGGTGGAAGGAGTTAATTAGCTGAAACTCCACAACTAAATAGAAAGCCACTCTTGCCCACAGGAGAGTTCTTCTGTTGCTTATTCAAATTCCCTCTCAATGGTCACCAACTTGACTAAACTCATAAAATGCCTCCATTGTCAGTTTCTGAAAAACATTACTGCTCCTATCTACAAAGGTAAGAAAGCAGAATTACATTCCTTGCTATTTATAAAATATAAGAGCAATTCTTATCAGATTGGAGCTACAAGAAGAAAAATTTAATATTTGTAATGTTTATATAGAGATTTATCTCTGAGACGCTCCTCTCATATACATTATTTCCTGGTATAATCTAATATTTGCTAGGAATCTTCCTCATGTTCAATACTTTTTAGAACTGTAATAAATAATCCAATTCAATTTAAAAAATAATAATGTTTTCCTCCAAATTCTAATAATCCTGTGATACAATCTGTCCCCAGTTGTGGTTACATGTAGTAATTTCCCCTCCTTTTCAATTTCTTTGTCAAGTTTCTTTCTTTGTCCCATTAATTTTTTATATGTGATCTTTTGGTTCAAAGAGGTCATGAGAGGTGGGTCGGGTTCTTTAGAATTCATAGTTTCATGATATCTTTTCAATTTATTTATTTAGTGTTCCAGATATTACTCTCTTGAAATATTACATAGAACAACTAATGGACATCATTGCTGACTGGGTCAGATGTTTCATTTGTACATTTAACTGAACTCTAATAAATCTTATGTGAGGTTATTGTTTTATTTATTTATTTATTTTTTAACTTTCCTTGATGCTAGAGGAATAGGTATGGGGAAGCAATGCTGTCCTTATATATTAAAGCTCTCTGCAAAAGCAAACCTCTTTTCTGAAGTAAATTTTCTTTCTCAGCAAAGGGAGGCTTCCTTTGAAATAAATATTTAATTGCTGTGAGCATTTGCACTCATAATTTTTGGTGTAGATTTTAGCTATATTCATATTTGGATTTTAGTGTCAGTCTTTTACAAGTCTAAGGAGAAAATATTGGTATGTCCTGTTTAAAATGAGCTGTATATTTTTTCTTGTTAATGAATATATAAGTACACTATTCCTCAATTTCTCTTCCCAGGAGTGCCCTAGTTATCTTACAGGAAGTTGACTCTCTGCTACTTCACATATGGTCTTGGGGGTTAGTTATTAGTAAAACCAACTTTCCACTATGACCTCTCACTCCTGATGATCAAAGTCTGGATCCTGGCTGAGTAGCTATTCATGTTTCCTGCATATTTTTACATTTTGGTTCTCTGGTATTTTAGTGATTCTATGAATCTTAATATATTTCCTATATTCCCCTTTTAATTTTGATATTTTACTTAAGATAGACTAAGATAGTTTGAGTGGCATACAACCAAGAATCCAGACAGATATAGGAAGTATCATTATGAAAACAAATCCACAGAAAAGACTAATGTTATCAAGGTTTTGTTGAAAGGCTGAGAAGTTTCAAAATCACACCTGTTAGAAGAACATTAGAAAACACAATCCATTTTTAATCATTTGACATAAAATAAAAAGACTCAAAGTGACTATACAATATATAATAGTTTTTTTTATCTGTGTTATTTTCCTAGCATTTTTAATTATGCTGTTGTATGTAACAGAATTCCCCCCCCCCTTTTTTTTTTAAAGAAAATACACACACACACACAAAAAAGAAAATACACACTGAAGTATTAGGAGTAAAAGGGTATCATGTCTATAATTTCAAAAAGTTTAAAAAGTATAGCTAGGTGGATAGATAGATATAAAACAAATGTAGTAAAATGTTAACATTTGGAAGTTTGAGGTAATGAGTATTGGCAGCTAAGATTTCTTTGTATTATAATTACAGATTTTCTGAAAGTCTGACATATTATCAAAATTTTAAAAATTAAGACCTTTGAATTTGTGATGCTTTATAGGTTCATCTAATCCACTCTCCCTTTCTTTCACAATTGGGGAACTGTCCCTGAGAAGTTAAGCAAGTTGCTTACAGTCACACTGTTTGACAGTGGTGAAGGTTTTTATCCAGGGATAAAACAATGCAGAGAGTAGAATAGAGGTCTCACTGAATTTCCAGTTGAGGAGGTCAAAGAAGAGTCAAGTATAGTTCATAAGGAAAAGGTAAGAAAAATTAAATTGAGAAAGAATCCATTATGGAGAGAGAGAGAGGATTGAGAGTCCCACAAGAAGATTTGGGAATGGAAAGAGGGTGTAGGTGACAGAGTGTCAGAGACAGAAGTGCAGCTCAGAAGGATCCCAATATATGCATTTTTAATGAATTTACTTGTCCTTGAAAACTGACACATTGGTTGCCCTTTATCCTGGACAGAAGCTGCAAGGGTCAAATGTCACAACATTCATAGACACAAAAGATTGTAATATAGATCTTGTAGCCTTGGAAAGTTTCTTCACTTATGTGGCCTCAGTTTTCTCAGTAGAAAAATTGGGATAACAGGACCTCATGGGCTTTAGTGAAGATTAAATAAGCAATTACATACAGGTAAAGTGCTTATAATAATGCCTGGCACATAGTAAGTGCTCAATAAATACTAAGGGCACAGTACGTATTAGCTATTAGTTCTGATGTAGGGGTAGGTATATATCCTTGTCTTGTTTCTTCTAAGTATGTAGTTTTATTTAAAGTGTACATTTGCATATACTTATGTATGTATAAAAGAGTGAACACTGGAAATTTTGAGTAATTCAGAGTACTAGAAAAGGTATGAGCTATCACCTGAATTGTAAAAAAATTTTTTTTTTGAATTGTAAAAATTAATCAGTTCCAGTGAACACACATAATGGCTGTGTGTTGCAAAGAAATGGACTAACCAAAAAGATTCAGGAATAAAATTGAATATGTATACCTTAATCTCTTATCTCCTGAGATATGCTTGTTCTGAATGACCCTATTAATTATAACATGATGATAATGAAAGTATACTGACTGAAATAAAGAACTAATGCAGAAGAATCTATGTTCCAACTAGGTTCCAGGTCCTGGGTATTCAGTGGCAAAAAAGAGAAGTTTCTGCCTTCATAACATTTATATTCTAGATAGAGAGGCAAATAATAAACTAATTACAAATGGAATACAGTAATAATAGTGTCACATAGTAATACATTCTATTTGGAAAGATAACAGGGTGAAGAAATAAAAGTTGGCCCGAAAGTGGTTTGTAGATAAAGGGAACAGAGAAGAGCCTCGAAGATGTGACATTTGAGCAAACATGAAAGGGGTAAAGGGTCAGCCATGTGAAGTTTTTTGGAAGAGTGTTCCAGGGAGGGGAAAACAGCATGTGAGAATGACCTTAGTGTGTTTGTGGAAGGCAAGAAAACCATATGTGTCTATACTGCAGTAAGGAAGGAGATAGGCTTGGAGAAGAGATTGGAAAAAATAGCTAGGGGCCAAGTTGCATAAATTCTTATAGGTCTGACTATGGAGTTTGGCTTGTATTCTTACCGGGCACAGAAAAAAACAGGAGTTGATTTGTGTTTTTCAAAGATTGCCCTGGCTGATTTGTGAAGACTTGACTATCAGGAGACAAGATGGCAAGCAGGCCAGGTTGAAAGCTATGTAAATGTGGCTAGGGCAAGGTGACTGAAGCAGTGGTGAAAAGGGATCAGAATGTGGAAATATTCTGAAGGATTACTGGATTAGATGTGGAGTGTAAACAAAAGAATGGAATAAAAAATAATCTTAGCTTTTTGGCCTGAGCAAAGAGTCGAACAGTGATGCCCTTTTCTGAGAAATCAAAACTATTTTCTAGTCATGTTAAATTGATATGCTTCCTAAACATTTGGTGAGGATTGTGAACAATTAGTATAGAAAAGTCTGAAATTCACAGAAGCAGTCATACCTGCTCTTGAAGAGGGAGAGGGGAAAGGCATCTCTAATTGTGTCTAATGTTGCTAAAAGATTGAAAAGATGGGAACTAAGAATTGATTACTGATATCAGAAAAATGAAAATTCTGTTTGGAATAATAGAAATACTGATTGATGGAATAATCGAAAATAACCCAAAAGTCTAATTGGAGTAACTTAAGAGAAAGGAGGAAATAAAAAAGTGGAGATAACTCTCTTTCCATAACTTTTGCTAAAAGAGGAACAGAATCATGGGATAATTTTGGGCAGGAAGTTGAGGTCTGATTTTTAGTTCAAGATGTGAGATATTTTTGCATGTTTATAAGTTGATAGAAATGCTCAGGAGAGAGAGAAAAAATGATGCAGGCAAAATATAAGATACTTACAGAAGCAAAGTCCTTGAGTAAGAGAGAAGAACTTTTAGAAGCAGGACAACCCATCCATTTGAACAGGAGGAGAGACAAACTGTTCATAACAGAGGGATATTATACAGCAGTGAACATGTATGAGCTCAGTGTCATGGATGGATCTCACAAACAAAACGTTGAGCAAATGAAGCAAGTAACAAAAATACATGCAGTATAATCATGCAAATACAAGGAAACAAATAATATATTGTGTAGATATAATCTCAAGTAAGAAAATTTTTTTTGAAAACAAGGAAATCATAAACACAAAATATAGAATAATGGTGATAAGTTAGGGCAGAGTGAGCAGAGGTAGCCTCAATTTTACTAGTAAAGTTGGAGGTAGGATCACAGGTCTTCATATTTTATGTTTCTTAACTTAAATATTTTGTGTTAAATAATATATAGCAGTTTTAAAGTATTCTGCTAGGATTTCAAAGTGGGTACCCTTGGGAAAATTCTATATGACTCTATAGCACAAGAAGGTATCTCCATTGACTTCTGGGAGTCATTAAATTTAGAACATCAATGAGAACTCTGTGTTTGGAGTAATCGAGTTTACAGACCCTCCAACCATACTGGAAATATTTTAAATATATTTAGCTTTGCTGATAAATGATCAATCCTACAACAAACCTTATCCCAAATCATATTTGTTTGGAAAGATTATTTTCCAGTCTTCTCATTCATAGCCAGCTATCTTCCCTAGTTAAAAATCTGAGACAACATAGTAGTAACTACTAACTTCATTTTATTACCACTTTAAAGGTTTTGCTCCTATCTTAACTAATATGTCTTGGCCAAGACTCAACAAAATATGAAATCTGCTTGTATAAAATTAGGCAACAAATACTCCTTTCCACTCCTTTCCTGCCCCAACTTCAAGATCTACACTCTCAAGCCCTATTCATTAGATTTTTTCATTGTTGTCAACATATCATGCTAAAACGTAGTCACATTTCCAAAATAAGTATTATAGCAAAACTATTTTTTTCAGGATACCCTACTTTAACCAGCTCTTTCAATAAGACAAAGTAAGAACCCAAACTGCCTCAGACAAGGGTACTCACTTACCTCATAAAATTGTAGCATAATATTCCTCAAGTGGAGGCCTAAGGATCCAGACCGGCTGAAGAAGGGTTTAGGTCAGAAGTCTCCCAGCTGAGAGATGTCAATTTAAACACTATGGAGGAAGATGCCCGAGAGAAATCATCACAGAGGGTCTGAGTGTTGACTGGCCTATGCAGTTGTTCATCATCACCAGCCAACAAATGAGCTTAGCTCCAGAGAGGTTTATGTCAGAAACCCAGGACTCCTTGGGAGATTCTAAGGAAAGCAGGTTAGGGAAGTCTTAACATTTTTTTCCTCTCAATTTATTTAAACTAAAAAATAAAACACAGAAACAGTTCACCCATATCCACCTATGGTAAACACCAATCCATTCTTTATATCTAAGAGCTTGGTTTGTCTGTTTTAGCTAGTTATTTTAAATTCCACATATGAGAGGTATTTGTCTTTCTCTGACTTATTTAACTTAGAATAATAGCCTTGAAGTCCATATTGTCAGAAACAGCAATATTTTATTCTTTTTTGTGGCTGAGTAATATCTATCTCTCTCTCTCTTTCTCTCTCTCTCTCTCTCTCTCTCTCTATATATATATATATATCTTAGTAGTATCTTACTATATATAGTATTTTACTAGTAGTATATATATAGTACTTTTAATACTAATAAATACAGTTATATATTTTTTGATGGATTATTTAGGGTTTTCTATAAATAATATGATGCCCTCTGTAAACAGGGATACTTTAAATTTTTTCTTTCCAATCTGTAGGCCTTTTATTTCTTTTTTCCTGACTCATTGCTCTGGCCAGGGCTTCTAATACTACGTTGAATAAAAGTGGCAGGAGTGGGCATCCTTGATGTGTTCCTGATCTTAGAGGAAAAGCTTTCAGCTTTTCACCATTGAGTATGATGTTAGCTGTGGGCTTGTCATACATGGCCTTTATTATTCTTAAGTACATTCCCTGTATATTCACTTTTTGAGGGTTTTAAACCATAAATGGATGTTGAATTTTGCCAAATGCTTCTTCTACATCGACAATCATATGATTTTTATCCCTTGTTTTATTAATGCAGTGTATCACAATGATTAATTTGCAGATGTTGAACCATCCTCATCCCTGGAGTGAATTCTGGTGTATTCATTATGCTGTATGATTCTTTGAATGTATTGTGGAATTTAGTTTGCTAATATTTTGTTGAGGATTTTTACATCTTTGCTCATGAGGAATATAGGCCTATAATGTTCTAGGTTCACCAGATTTTAAAAAAGTATTAAAACAGTAATGTTTCTCTCTACCTCAATTCTCTCCTTCCACACAATACAGTAATCATTACCTTACATACACTCACATCTTTTCCCTTTCTTCGTCCTTCATCCTGGACTAGAAAAAGACCAAGCCTGGTTAAACCCCACTCTTGGTCTACTTCATGGCTGTAGCTGGACATGACTGGTGAAATCTATGCAAATAAGAACTACCAATCATTTCACTCTCCTCATGTTCAAGATAAGGTATTTCACACTCTACTTTCTCTGCTAAAATATCTTATTTTACTAAGAGAAACAACTGGAAGAATCTATTTTCCATCAATAAATTTACACACCTATCTATTCCTTTTTCTTTTTTTCCTGACTTCTGCCAGTTTGTGTTTTATCTTCTGTTGCACCTACTTCTTGCTTGAATCTGTACATTTCATTTTCAAAGAGGTAAATTAAAAGAACATAATTCAATCACAATTTTTATAGCCTTCTAGGTAATATTTTTCCTTGTCATTATTCTAAACAGATGAAGGTACTGCTTTTTTTTCCATTTTATTTAGATATTTATTTTTGCCTTACGATATCTTTTTCTTTTTTTTTTTTTCTTTATTTTTTTTTTATTGGTGTTCAATTTACTAACATACAGAATAACACCCAGTGCCCGTCACCCATTCACTCCCACCCCCCGCCCTCCTCCCCTACGATATCTTTTTCTTGACACTTTTCTTACTTGTCATAGAATGAGTAACATTTCCCCATTAGGAGGGGCAAGAGACTTAGGCTGCCTTACACACTTCACTACCCTTTACTGCACAGACATTGCTTCCCCCCAAATATGGCTACTTCACATGACAATTTGTATTGCCTTATTTGCTATAAGTTTTTGATACAAATCACCGAGTAAGTCTTCTTCCTCTGAGCCCTTAGGGCATTTACCTATCCTCATTTTTGGGAGAAAAAAGGCAGTGGAAAGATTTTGCTCTTCAAAGAGACTCCTTACTTTCTGCCAGTATACTTTTTGTTGGTTCTTTGAGAGATCTGCTGCCACTGGACTTCACCACTGAATATGTTCTCTTTACCTCCCCTATGTAGTTTCTGCACAACCTCAATAGCTTTTACATGGTTTTATTGTATGAATTCGTATGCTTCTTACTTTGAAAAAAGATGTTTTGAAAGAATTTTTTGTGTGAAAGAATAGAGGTCCTATTTGTTCCTTTTGTATGATTTTGGGAGGGGAAACACAAAGATGTTGACAGCTATAGTCATCTAAAATTGTGTTGTTACTCTTTTTTTATGTCTTAATTGGATGCTAATCTTATCAATTTGTAGCCATCCTTCTCTACTAATGTAAGCATTTCACACTGTTTCTGAGTATCTTAAACTTCATCCTGAAAGCTTTAATATATTTTATTTTTTTAAAGATTTTATATTTTTATTCATGAGAGACACACACAGAGAGAGAGCCAGAGATATAGGCAGAAGGGGAAGCAGGTGTCCTGTGGGGAACCCAATGTGGGACTCCATCCTAGGACCCCAGGATCAGGAACTGAGTCAAAGGCAGATGCACAACCACTGAGCCACCCAGGTGCCCCTGAAAGTTTTAAATAATGATTTATTATCATTCAGTTAGAAGTATTTTAAGGACCACCAGGTGGCTCAGTGGGCACTTGATTTTGGCCTAGATCATGATCTCAGGGGTCATGGAATCAAGCCCTCTGTCAGGCTCTGCGCTCATCAGGAAGTCAGCTTGAGATTTTCTCTCTCTCCTTCTGCTCCTACCCTGCTAATGCTCTCTCTTTCCCTCCAAAATAAATAAATAAATCTTTTTTGGAAAAAAAAAGTATTTTAAATGTTTCAATATCTTTGCTTTTTGTCTCACTTCTTATTTATAGGGGTTTTGCGATTTAAATATTTTTTTATTTTAACTTTTTCTTATAAACTTGCAACTTAATTACAATGTGACCATATAACATAATCTGTATAATTCCTATTCTTTGGAAATATTAAGACTTATACCATGGCTGGTACAGAGTCAAATTTGGTAAAAGTTTGTGTGTGTTTGAGGAAAAAGAAAACTCATAATCCTGCTAAGCATAGTATTCTGTATATGACTATTAAATGAAGCTTGGTACTTGTGCCCAACTCTTCCACAACTTTATTTGCTTTTGTCTGCTTGACCTATGAATAACTGAGAAGCAGTTGTTAAACTTTTCCAAAAATGCTGAATTTTTCTTCCTGTGTTCCTATAAATATTTTTATTTCTACATTTTAAAGCTATGTTATTAGTTGCTAATATGTTTAGGATTATATTATTCTTCTGGACAGAATTCTATGAATTCTAAAGTAAATAAATATCTTGATACATCTCTTGAAAATCTAAGTACCTTTGAACCTTTAGTACCCTCCCAAATTCACGGTTTTTGTCTATTATTTTAGCTCTATTTCTAATCAGAAATATTGAAAATATTTATTTATACTTACACATGTCTTTATCAGTTTCTTTGTGATGCCTTTATTTATTGCATCTAAAACTTTTTTCAGATGTCATTATTATTCTTCCCGAGGTACATTTTTTTTTAAAGTTTCTTTAGATACAATTTGTTACAGGTGGTAAACTATGTTAGTTACCCTGAAAAAAATCTATTCTTTTCTCAATATTAAAAAAGTTTCATTGTGTACATAATTTTAATTTCACAGATATTTCCTCTCATCCTTTTAACATATTATTCCACTGTTTTCAAGATTTTGTCATTGGTGTTGAGTCTACTGTTCCTGTTATTTTTGCTAGGCAATTGGGGTTTTTTCCCTCTAGCCATTTAAGACTTTTTCATCTTTCCAAAATTTCTGTGAATTTCTTTTATATATTAGATTTGATATTTATTGTACTTCTTTTAACTAGATTTTTTTGCAAAGAAGTGGATTTAAAAATGAAGTCAATGAAGCTCAAGTTTTAGGGTCCTTCATTTGCATGGATGATTTCCAAATCTCTGTAAGGGGCATCATCAGCATGATGTTCAAATGTTCCTATGTTGTGAATTTTCAAAATAAGATATTTAATCACAATTGGCTGAAGTTATTGTCTATCTCCATTTCAATTTTCCTTCCTTTACATTTCCTTAGCATTGGGTAGCACTGGAGAAGCTGCAGATATTTTGGGATCTGGCTTACGGCAAGTTGTCACTTAATTTGGGTTTAATGAGATATATTTATATAGTTTGCAAATCATTTCTATGTGCAGGTAAGTTATTACTAGCCATTTATCCAACCTAGTGTAGTCATAGCTTCCAGAAACTATGTGCCTGTCATGGCTACCTCATTTGGCATCATGACATGAAAGTGCAATATTCAACTAAAACTCATAAGATGCCATTACAATAAAAACATTAATGACAAACTGGTAATGAGGGTCATCAGTTCAAAGAAAACTTTAAAATACTCTGAAATCTTATAACTCATAATTAGGCTTCAAGTTTCATAAATATGAATCATCCTTTGGCTCTTTATGTATTACCTCTCATCCAATTGTCTGTATTTTCTTACTCTGGGACTCCAAGTACATATTTATTAGGACTTCACATATAATCTTTCATATCTCTTAAACTTTCTTTCATATTGTCATTTCCTTGTCTTTCTGAATTGTGGTATATTTTTTTCCAGATCAATTTTCCAATCCACAAATTTTCCCTTTATTCATGTATAATCTGCTGCTTAACCTTATGATTGGGTTTTTAAATTTCAAATGTTAAAAAGTTTCTAATTATAAAAGTTCTATTTCTTTTCATTTTCTTGATCATCCTTATGGAGTTGTGTTATTCATTCATTTTTGTGATTCCATTTTTATTTGTGTAGATATGCATAGTTACATTTTATTCTGTATTTGACCATTTCAATGTTTGAGAAAATGAGCAGCCTATATCTGGCATGTTGTTTCTGCTAACTGCTTTTATCTTGTGTGCTTGATAACCTTTGATTGTGAATCTACATTTGGTTGATTTTAGAGAATGAACTCCTGAAGGCTTAACTTGGAGATGTTTTCTTCCAAGAAGGATTCTCTTTTTCTTTCTTCAGGATCCAAGGTTATGGGCAATCTGAGATTTCTTTAGCCCCCTCCATTGATCCTAGTTTAACACCAGAGTAGCAGATCAGCATTTGTGTTATCTATGCTCCCGTTGGCCTTTCAGCAGATTATTTTTCCTCTTTCCGTATTTTGAAGGTTATTGATCCTTAGTGTTTTTTGTTTAGTTCCTCCAAAACCCTAAGAATATATTATGACGCCGATTTTGATGCAGGGCCTAATTGTAGAAGGATCCTTCAAAGTATGTAGTACTGGACATCCTGCTAGAGCCTTCTAGAAAAAAATGCTTTTTATATTTTAAGTGATTTCTCAAAATAAGGGAAGTACCTTTCTTGTGATCTAGGGGACCTTTATCAATAAGTTATTTAAGTATATTAATCACAGGATGATGAAACTGAAAAGGAATTCAGAAGTAATTTCTCCAATCCTCCTAATGCTTTACTCTCTTAACATTCTGATATAACTTGTTTGACCACAAATTTATCAAAGTACCACTAAGATGAACTAGGATTCCCAAAAGGTATTCATTCTTCAAGAATGAATTCCGTGTTTAATGCTAAACTTTAAAAAATGTCTCAAATGCTTGGTAATTTGGATATTTTTCCTAGAAAAATATTTCATGTAAACATTACTTATCTTGGTGTCATTTGCCTAGAATTAGTTTTTAATGGATTTATATAGACTTAAAAATTAATTATGAATCTGGAACTCTTTATCCACAGATCCTTTTAAGGAAGGATGTTATTTTGATGCAATTGAAATAAAATGCATGTTTTATAAAAGGATGTATCTTTTAAATGAATCTAACCTGTAGAAAAAATAATTAATATACATCAAATTCAAAGGCAGTCCTTCATGTTTCATAGAAAGTAGTATGGACAGATGGATCATAAGAGACACTCATTTTGCCTTCCTCAAAAACATTTGTAGCAACCTTAATGTAATCAGATGTCGCTTTTCACCAAAAACTTCCAAAAGACAGTCTACAAATAAAGCTCTAAAAAAAAAATTTAAAATAAATGTTTCTTCACTGAAATGAGAATAACTTTGTCATTTCAAATATCTTGTCAGAACTTTACATTGAGAATGGAAGAGTTTGGTTACTTGGGATGAGAAGTTAGCTATTAAGAGACAACCTTTTTTCCCCCTTTTAACAACACAGCTCTGGGTATCAATGCTATAGGAAATATTTCTCCACAGAGGGAAATTACAACACTAAGACTTTTCCTTCCTCAAAATGTCAATTCATTTTAAGGAGTGTACTAAATTATAATAGGTATTTCTTCTCAAACTTGAAGGTCAATGGAAATAAACATGATCAAAAAGTAAACCTAGGAAATATTTAAGTAGAAAACCTAATTTAAAAAGGAAATATATGAAAAAAAGGCAATATATGGTAAAGGTGATTTTTAATAGCAATATGCAATCCTAAATAGGATGACCTAGGCTATGCTCAATGCTAAGAGGAGTACATGTTGGCATATCCTGGGAAACAATTGTGGTATATGTTTCCAAAGCAGTAAAAATGTGCATGTCTTTTGAGTCAATAAACTCACTTTTAGAACAATGATGTTCTAAATAGTGAGATTAATTACACTTTTAAAATTTATACCTTAGTATATTTTTCCAATTTTTCTGTGATTGCCACAAGTTATATTTTAATAATTTATATATTCACTCATAGAATCTTTCCTTGAGCAAACTGAGACTTACTATGTGCAGAGTACCCATATCAACCTGACAATTTGCCTTCTATATACTAATAGGCTATCATAGATGATTTCCAAAAGTGTTACCAATGTTATTGATAAACTTGCTATTCTTAGCACTAGCTGTTTAGGGCAGAAATAGCACTGGCATAATATAGAGGACTGGGCTGGCTAATCTCTGATGGGCCTTCTAATTTTAAGATAATTCTTGTCTTTTAAAATTTTTCTCCATAAATTATAAAGAAACTTCTCTTTGAGTAGATCAACCCACTGAAGTTAGAACAATCAACATTTTCATACACAGTGGATAAAATTTATTAAATCTACACCGACCCTTCTGTTACTTTTGATGAGCTAAATATGTAAAAATAAGATAATGAAAAGTTTTTCAAGCATAATGAAGTAAAAAAGGAGAAAAGGGAAACATACATATAAATATTCTGAAGTGCAATCAGAATAAGTATTATAAAATATGAGGTAAATAAATGTTTAGGTGATATGTAAATAAACCAAATGTTATGAAAGTGACAAATGAACAACTTATTTAGGAAACTCATCATTGATGTGTTGTGCACATGTTGTGTCTGTGGTTTTTGTGTGTGGTATATGTATTTTCTGTGTAGTGTTTATTGTTTGTGACTATCATGTTTTTGTCTATGTGTTAACATATATTAACTCATGCATGTGTGGTGTGATCACTGAGTATATCTGTTGGGTATGTTTGTGTGTCACATGTATTTGTGTGTTGTGTGTATTGAGTTCTGTGTGAGTTTCATTCATATTTTGTGTATGTATGAAATTTTGTATGTTGTAGTTGTATGTGTCTGTGTGAATCCAAGGAAGATGGATCAAATAAAGACTGCTAAGCAAAAAAAAAAAGATAAGAAAAATGTTGACACTCTGGCTACATATCAAACATTTAAGTTGCATGCACATCCATGGAGATTATGCATTATGCAAACAGCATTAATAATAAGACTGAGCATGAAGGATGAGATTCTAAGTGCACTGTGCATCTGTGTGATGTGTGGGAGTGCATGCATGCACTCACACACACACAAAATGTTAGAAGCCTGAAAGCATAGGGTGGGCCATTTTACAAGGATCATTAATTTCATGGGCTCCTCTGGGCTTTCTTTTCCATGGATCTGGTTTTCTGAGCTGTCTAAAATTGTAGTAGGTGTAGATTTCTGCCAACGCATTAATAGTCTCTGATCTCTGCCCTATCTGTTGTAGATGAGGGAATCAAGAGTAATTAATTCTCTTTGATGCTTTCTTCTTATTACAATAATAACTTACTATTGAATGATAAACTATAGTTTGAAAATGATTTCACAATCATTAAAGTGTTTTTCCTTATAATCCTGGAAGGAAAGGTATTCTTCCCACATGCTCCCCTCCCCAAGAAAGAAAAAAACTTGAAAAGAAGATAGAAGAGTTAATTTTGTCCAAAAAGGAAGCTGAGACTTAGAAAGATTAGTGATTATGTCTAAACACATCTGACTTTAAGTGTAAAGCTGAGATTAGAAATCACATTTTATGATTCTTAACCAAGTGCTAGAAATACCGTAATATACTAACCATGTTTCCCATCCTAGGTATATTTTCATTAGCATTTTATAATATCTGATGGTAAGGAATTTCCTTTAAATTATCCTTGAAAGATTTCAATCATTTTGTAGATTAACACTTCCTTCTCTGGAAGATCTAAGACCTTGCAGGAAAATATATTCAATAAAATGCTATGCACACAGTTCTCATCTTGGTTCAAACCATTTTAATTAAGGCTATATATACACTGTGTATATACTCCATGACTTGATTTCCTTGCCTTGAGTCTCACATTTTTTTCTGCCGTACCATTCTGAGTGCTGCCAGGAGTATATTTTTTTCTTTTTTTTAACATTTTATTTATTTATTCATGAGAGACCCAGAGAAGGGACATAGAGAGAGAGGCAGGGACATAGACAGAGGGAGAAGCAGAATCCCTCCAGGGAGCCTGATGTAAGACTTGATCCCAGGACCCTGGGATCATGCCCTGAGCTAAAGGCAATTGCTCAACCACTGAGCCATCCAGGTGTCCCTGCCAGGGATATCTTTAGAAAACGCAAATAAGATCACTCTTTATCCTAGACTAAAACACTTTGGCTGTCTCCACTGCCCCAGCAAGAAATCCAATGTCCTCAGCAGGCTTCTCTTAAGGAGCCTGGAAAACTCATTTCTTTCCAAATTCGTTTTTTACTTTGTGCTACTTTCCATACTATATACCTCAGCTATACTAAATCATTATTTGGTATTTAAATTTGCCAAACTCTTTCAAGCCTCTGTAACTTATTCACAATTTTCCTTTCCCAAAATGCCATTTTTCCTCTTGTGTACCTGAAGAAATTTTCACTATGTGAAATTTTACTATGTGAAATCTGAATTAAGAATTCTCTCTCTCCTGCACTGTCATGTTACCCAAAACAATATATTACATTTATTTACTTATATGTACATCTTCTCCTACTAGTTTGAGTTCTTTGATTTCAAGCATCAGGTCAGGTACATTTTTGTATCTCTAGTGATGAGCACAAGACATGGCATGTAATACATGATCAGTGAAATAACTAAGATGTGGACTTTCAGAAGTTTGAAAAATATGCCCTACAAACCAAATATAGTCCACTTCCTGTTCTTGCAAATGAAGCTTTATTAGAACGTATCTCTGCCTATTCATGTACATAATGTCAATGGTTGCTTTTGTGTTCAATGACAGAGCTGAGTAGCAGTGATGGAGACAGGTTGACCTGCAAAGCCAAAACTATTTACTTATCTGGCCCTTACAGAAAAACACAAAAAATTGCCAACCCCTGACCCAGATAATCTCTAATGATCTAAAGGTATTGCTTTGATTGCATGACTTTTAACATTATGATCTTTAAGAAAAAATCACATAAAAAACAAGAAGCATATTTAGAATTTACTGCATTGTACTCACTGAAATACCAGAAATTTTGCATTAATCCTACTTAGTTATTGTTATTATTGTTTTTGTATATTCTGGCTGCAGTTTAAATCTATGTCATCTCACTAGTGTGCAGTTCAGATAACAAAGAACTAAACTGCTAGGTAAATATGGATAAATGTTTAATTATGAAAAATACAGAATATATTGTTTACTCAGAAATTTTAAGGGATAAAGGGCATTTGAGCTTTCAAAAAATATAAAAGCATACTTGAATACCTTTAAACACGTTTGAATTAAAAAAAAATCAGTCAAATAACTGGATAAATTCCAGTCACATTACTGAGAGAATATATTCTTGTGGTTTAAATTTAGCTCACTAAACAATAAATTTATTTTTTATTATGGAGACCAAATTTATTTTCTGCAAAATGACTAATAATTTTGTAGCGATATTTCATTTTCTTCCTTTAGAAGAAAAGAGGGATATTTTATAGTTTGCTTTCTCTAATTTCTTTTGACTCACAATCTTGGTTTTATTATTATAATGTAAATGTATCCCCCAAACACAGCCTTCTTCAGAAAATGCATAGCTTCTTAGCTTTCATGGGGCTTAATTATATTGAATGATACTGTATTAAATATGTCTCTATATTGCATCTGGAAATGGAAGGGATGGTTCAAAAAGGATGATACTAAGTCTGTTATTTTCCTTGGATTTATAATAATGTACCTTTATCATTGTATTAAACCCTATCATTGTTTCCTAAAATTCATAACCCTCTCGAAGTCAGCTACCATAAATAAGCTAAATGGCATTTAAGTTAAATAAGTCTAACATAAGTAATCTCTGAGAGTTGTTTAACATATCTTCATATCCCTTGAGCTAGTTGGAGGTGTGCTAGGGGATTATAAGACCAAGGTTAGGAGTTATTCAGAGTTGGACCTATAGCATACATCACTCACTTTAATTGCCACTAATTTAAATATGCTCTTGAATAAAGAACATATTCCCTGTCATTAAGCCCAAATATGTTTTCCTGACACCTCACTTGTTGAAGAATAATGAAAATAATAAAATGATAAAAATAATAACAACCCAACAGCAAACAAATTCAAACTCAAAAGCATTTCAAGGTATTACTTTCATAGTGGTAAACAATTGCCATCTTATGTTTCCTTAAAATACAGGTAAACATAAATGACAAGTGAGATAATCAGTATGTTTATGTGCCACACAATACTGTGATAGTATATAGAGAAAAGAAGTAATTCCTGAGAGTAGTTATCACCTATTCTGAAATGTATCCTGTTTTCTCATGATAATAAAATATTTTACAAAATAAGAGACAAGATTTTTCACTGCTCTTCCTTAAAATGTAGGCCATCTAAAAGCTTATATGAAGGAAAATTTCAATATGGAATGTTTCAAAGGTTTGGTTTATTTAAATGCTAAACCCCAAAATTTGGCAAAAGAATTTCTTCCATAAAGATGTCCCCAAATTGACATTTTAGTCATGCTGATCAAGTCAAAATACTATAAAGAATTTTTATATTGTTTATGAAGAGAGCAGAACTGACACCTATTTAAATTTCAAATTTTCTGTATCATGACTGAATTTTATTTGTTTATTTTATTAATTTACAGGAGAGGGGTGTTAAAGTTTCTTCCTGTAACTGCATTTGTCTCTATTCTTAGTTCTGTCATTTCTTGCCTTATATATATTGACACTATGTTATCTGGTGAATATAAATTTAGAATTCTATCATCCTGGTATGTTAAATTTTTATCAACATAAAGTGTCTCTTTATCTATAGTAATGTTTCTTATCCTAAGATCTACCTTGTCAGGTATTTATATAGTTACACTTTATTTTCTTTTCTCTATTGTTTGCATGGCATGTATCCTTCCATTCTTTTACTTCCCATCATACAATGCTACTATGAGGCATGACTCTGGCAAGCAAGAGTTGGTAAAGTAATATTGCTTTAACTCTCAGTGTGAAAAATGTTTGTATTACACTCAATGTAGTTACAGATACATCTGAGTTAATATTTAGCACCTTATTTGTTTTCTATTTGTCCCACCTATCTTGTATATTTTTTATATTCTCTCTTTGCTTTTCTTCTCCTGGATTAATCCATATCTTTATAGTTCCATTTCCTCCATCTATTAGCTAATTAATAATGCAATCTTTCACTATTATTTTAGTGGTTACCCTACAGATTATAACACATACCTTTTATGTTTTTTATTAATTTTACAAGCTCCCAGACAATGTTAGGGCTTTAGAACACTTCAACTCCATTTGTTCCACTGCCCCTTCCTTTAATGTTGTTATGTATTTTAATTCTGCAATAGATGTAGACCCCAAAGGATGTTAGTGCTGTTCTGTTCAGATGATATTAAAATATACCTGTCCACATATTTTCACTTTCTGTTACTCTTTGTTCCTTCCTGCAATTCTCTGTTTTAATTATTTGAGTTTATTTTTTTCTGTTTAAAGACTTCCTTTTGGAAGGCAGCTATGCTCACCACTATACCACCAAGAAATGTGTGGGAAATATCAGAAAGGGAGACAGAACGTAAAGACTGCTAACTCTGGGAAACGAACTAGGGGTGGTAGAAGGGGAGGAGGGCGGGGGGTGGGAGTGAATGGGTGACGGGCACTGGGTGTTATTCTGTATGTTAGTAAATTGAACACCAATAAAAAATAAATTAAAAAAAAATAAAGACTTCCTTTTGTATTTCAGTTAATGCAAATCTGACAGGGATGAAAATTTTCAGTCTTGTTTTCTATAAATGTCTTTTTTAAAGGTTATTTATTTATTTTAGAGAGAGAGAGAGAGAGAGCCAGAGAAGCAGACCCTTGGTTGGGTGCAGAGCCCAATGTAGGTTTTGGTCTCATGAGCCTAAGGTCACAACCTGAGTGAAAACTTAGGAGTCCAGATCTCAACCAACTGAGCCACCCAGGTGTCCTTTCTGGAAAAGTTTTTATATTGTTATCATTTTTAAAGGATATTTTCAGTGAATATAAAGTTCTGGATTGGCAGAGTTTTTCCACTGGCACCTTAAAACCTTAAAAGATAGTCATCATGTTATTTTCCAGGTGCCAATATTTGTGTTGAGAAGTCAGCCAATAATTTTGTTGCTTCTTTGAAAGTAATGTGCCTTTTTCCTTCTGTCTGTCATTGATATCTTCTCTTCGACTTTGGTTTTCAACAATTTCAGTAAGATATGCCAAGGGTACTTTTATTTGTATTTATAGCTAACCAATTACTTCTTTCACAAATTGCTTTTGCTCTATTCTTTTCTTCTTCTGGGACTCCACTACGTGTCAGATATTTCTATTATGTCTCGTATGGCCCATATAATACTTTCGGCAGTTTTATTCTTTTTCCTCTCCATGCTTCAGCCAGATATTTTCTAATGACCTATTCTCAGTAACTAAGGCTCTCTTTTTCTAATGCTTCCAATCTGCTATTGAAGTTACCATTAAGTTCTTAAATTTTCTTATTGTATTTTTCAATTCTACATTTTTTTAATTTAACTTTTTATTAAAAATTTTTTTGCATATATTTTTATTGGAGTTCAATATGCCAACATATAGCATAACACCCAGTGCTCATCCTGTCAAGTGCCCCCCTCAGTGCCCGTCATCCAGTCACTCCATACCCCCGCCCACCTCCCTTTACACCACCCCTTGTTCATTTCCCAGAGTTAGGAGTCTCTCATGTTCCATCACCCTCACTGATATTTCCCACTCATTTTCTCTCCTTTCCCCTTTATTCCCTTTCACTATTTTTTATATTCCCCAAATGAATGAGACCATATAATTTTTGTTCTTCTCCGACTGACTTACTTCACTCAGCATAATACCCTCCAGTTCCATCCACGTTGAAGCAAATGGTGGGTATTTGTCATTTCTGATAGCTGAGTAATATTCCATTGTATACATAGACCACATCTTTTTATCCATTACTTTCAGGGTTCATTTCTATAGTTTGTTACCAGAGCAATCTTTTTTTTTATTGATTTTCTTTCCTTTTTTAAAAAATTTTTTATTGGAGTTCAATTTGCCAACATATAGCATAATACCCAGTGCTCATCCCGCCAAGTGCCCCCCTTAGTGCCCATCACCTGGTCACCCCAACCCCCCACCCACCTCCCCTTCCACTACCCCTTGTTCATTTCCCAGAGTTAAGTGTCTCCCATGTTTTGTTTTTTAACTAAGTTCTACTTCTTTAAATGGTGACATTTTTCTTTTTTTCTTTTTTAAAGATTTTTATTTATTTTTTCATGAGAGACACAGAGAGAGAAAGAGGCAGAGACACAGGCAGAGGGAGAAGCAGGCTCCATGAAGGGAGCCTGATGTGGGACTTGATCCCAGGTCCCCAGGATCACACCCTGGGCCAAAGGTGGCGCTAAACCGCTGAGCCACCTGGGCTGCCCAAATCGTGGCATTTTTCATTTTCACTTTGTTGTTTATTTTTTTCAGCATTTTAATAATACATTTTTTATTTTAAGATTTATTTATTTATTTGAGTGAGAGAGAGAGAGAGAGAGAGGAGGGTCCCAGGGAGAGGCAGAAAATCTCAAGCAGACTCCCAGCTGAGTGCAGAGTCCATCATAGGGCTTGATCTCATGACCCTGAGATCAGAATCTGAGCAGAAACCAAGTGTCAGACACTCAACCAACTGAGCCACCCAGGCACCCCTTACTAATACATTATCTTAAAGTGTGTATTTGGGGACATTTGCTGGCTCAGTTGGTTATGCCTCCGACTCCTGATTTGGGCTCAAGTATGATATCAGGGTCTTGAGATCAAGAACTGCGCAGGGCTCCATGCTTAGCTTGGAGTCTGCATGTCCTGCACCCTCCTCCTCTGCCCACTTCTCATTCTCTCTGTCTCTCTAAAAATGAATAAATAAAAAATTTAAAATAAATAAATTAAGCGTATGTTTGATAACCCCAATAAATGGTTCATTTGCCTTTTCTCTTGATTTTCTTTCTTTAGTATGCCTGATAATTTTAGTGAATGCTAGACATTTTGTATTAATTGTAGAAGTTCTAGATGATTTTATCTTACTCCAGAGAGCTTTTACTGTATCCTCTGGATAATTATCTTAAGTTAGCCAAGGCAAGGCTGGGTTGCAGTGATTATAAACCTTGGTCTACATCTGGTTCATACTCATTCTTAAGATACAGTTCTTTAAGGGTCCCAATTGAGCCTAATGGATGCTGAACAGAATTCTGATTTTCTTGGAACCCTGAAACTGTTAAATATTCACTCTTTTTCAGTAGTTTTCTCCTTAGTTTCATAGCCTCTTTCCCTGGGTAACTTAAGAATTCAGAATTATGAGGTGTCTGACCCTTCCTTATGCCATGCTTATCTCTAGGATTTCAATCCTTTGATTCAGACCTTGACAATGGCAGCATTCCTCTAAGATCATAACTCCTATTAGGCAGCCCCTCCTCCCCCATTCTGGAAACATCATTCTTTCCATTTGCCCATTCAGACTTAGAGATAGTAATGGCTTTTTACTTTGCTTACTTTAGTCATGCCCACACTTAAATGCTATGTTTATTAAAATACCATCGGTTAAACCAATTCAGTTTCCTATATCCCAACTGGTACAGTATACAACTCCCAAAAAGGTAAGAACTGATACTGTGAGGTATTAGGATTTTAAAATCTGTAATCGTAAGCAAAATTTGTGCTTTAACTGGATCCTTTAAGATATATTAAAGAGTTTTGTTATCAGCCGATCTGATTCATAGAATATATAAGAGGCTACTTATATGAAACAGACAAAAACAATTTTATGCAAATTACTCTTTGCTTGAGCTAGTCTATGAAGTCTAAGGATTAGCTTGAATAAAACATTCCTCTCTGCTTCATCTTCTTTTGATAAATACATGGAAATGTTTACAGAGCCCTTCTTATCAACAACCTCACCAGCCATCAGACATTTACATATCATAAACAAAATGAACAATATGTTGAATACATTGTTTCATCAAGTCCAGTGCCTGTATCCTTCAAAAAGAGTCATTTTAAAATACTGCATGAATGTCACACTCTAGTCTCCCCAGATAGAAATCTTGATGTCAATCAAAACTCCCTGCAGTTTGTTACCTACTGATGAAGTTACTTCCTCATTTGAAAACTTTTACAGTACCCTTGAGAGAAATTTCAGTATTCCCTCCATCACACCCCATTGCTTTTTAAATTAAGACATATGCCATACATTACGAGAACTTGCAATCCATAATACAAAACAATAATAACTAATAAAAATCATAATATGATTAAGATTTAAATTATTAGGTAAAGACTAAACCAAGAAGAGAGCCCAGGAAGGTCAACTGAATATGAAATGGGATTTGAATACACATAAATATGAGTAGAAGTCATTTCTACTGATTGGGAAAGAGTATGAGTACATATCTTCACCAAAGTCAGTTAGAAATTTCGGTGGCAAAGCTGGGTTTTAAAAACAACGAATAATCATATGTCTAGCCATTTGGCAAGTCCTTTGAGCCCCACTTACTTTCATTTGGTCCAATACTTCATAGAACATTTTTGCTAGAGAAATGACCTGTTACACATAGACTGCCTCAGGTTGGTTCTCTGCTATTAAACCTTTGGAAGAGGAGGGAGCATGAAAAAGTTGCTAGGATTAGCAGGATGATGTCCTGGAGTTCCATTGTTTTTGAGTCCTACCTTTCTGATACAAGTCTGTCTCTAGCTCATCAAAGGGAGTTGTTGTTGGAAAGGAAGAGAAAATATGATGAGAGAAATGAGTTCCATGGTGTTCATATCATCCATTTAGGTCTCAAGGTAAAAATGCTGCGAAAGGGGTTCTTTGCTGATTCCAAAAATAGAGAAGCTTTGTAAGAAGTGAAAGCCTCTGGGGTTCAGAGGCCCCAAGGCAACATCAAGAGCCTTCATTTGCCACCTCTCAAGAGGTTTGTAAAGTGCAAAGAACTATTTAGTTTTAGACATGGGACTTGAACATCACAGAACCCAGAAATACCTGAGCAATGATGGTAGTAAGGGCCTCTTAAAAGAGGTGGATCCCTGATTTTGACATTAATTGTTACCCTGGTATCAGAACCAATGAGAACAAACTGAAAAAGAGCCACACAATGTCTTTCCTTTTTTCCAGATGAAACACAATCCTAATGAGCTGTGGGGAGGGTGGATACTTACCTCAAATCATATAATGAATCATATTAGTTAATATTAGTCATTCTGATGAGAAATGTATATGCCTCACCTTACTTAATTTTCCTAACAATCTTATGTGTAGGTAGTCTTATAATCACAGAGGGGCAGAAAACTGGTTCACATAGTGACTCCACCACTTCTGGGCTATAAAACCAGAGCAAGTTACTTAACCAATGTATGATCCATCTTCCCTTTTTCAAAATGGAAATGATAATATCAGCAATAATAATAATAACAATTTAAAAAGTATCAACAAGCCCTTTAAAACATTAATTCCATCCATTAGAAATGCATTTTCAAATATACATTAGAATTTTACTCATCTGGTGTTTCTTTTTTTTTTTTTTTTCCAAAGGTTTATTTATTTATTCATTCAGAGAGAGAGAGAGAGGCAGGCAGAGACACAGGCAGAGGGAGAAGCAGACCCCATGCAGGGAGCCCGATGCAGGACTCAATCCTGGGTCTCCAGAATCACGCCCTGGGCTGCAGGCGGCGCTAAACCGCTGCGCCACTGGGGCTGCCCTCATCTGGTGTTTCTGTTACTCCTTTTCCCATGGAGATAGATTTAATTAGAGAAAGAAAGGAGTGGTTTTCTCCAATACTTCCAACAGCAGGCAAAGGAAGAGGGAGAAAAAAAACTTTCCTTTACATTGTCCAACGTCTTGTAGCATTATTTGTGCCTAGAAACCACCCAGAGAAAGGCCTTATGTTGCTTTTATAATGGGTAAAGTGATGGTAATAATGATGTCCAGCTTTTATCTCAAAAGGAAAGCGTGCTTTAGAAGTAGAGTTAAATAAGTCAGCTGTATTGTAGACTCATGAATTCTCACTCACAGCCATGCCCTCAGACACCCCCTTGACCCTTTGGCAACCCTCAGAGGACAAGGAAATGTCAGCCAGCAGCCTGAGGTCATTATTTCTGACACAGATTTTATTCCACTTCCAATAATCTTAGTGAAGGTTCTAGCTTTCCTCTGCATACATCACATGTCCATCAGCACCACAACATGCATCTGGGGATAAGCCATAGCAAAGAGATTGTGAATAGGTCATATTTAAATTTTTCTTTCCATACTGACAGATGACATGGGGCTCCTATGGGTGTACATTTGACACCCTCATGAATGCAAAATGAATTTATTATGATTAGTGCTTTCACCTAGAATACGACATTAATTCATAATGATTGATGGGCTACTTAAAATAAAGTAGTAACCTTTCCTAAGGTGGCTAGGTGACCCCACATCCACTTCATTAGTAATATTCTCTGAACTGTATTTATGTAAATGGAAAAATATATCATAAGGCTACTTTATCCTTTACAATCAAGCACAATTCTCAATGTAACTATATCTTATACAAACCAAAATACAATTTTGTTTCCAGAGTATTTGAAAATTTTTATTTCCATCCTTGAAAAATAAGTACACTTGAAACTGAACAAAATGCTCACAAATTATCATTTAAAAATATGTAACGATCAAATTTAAATCATTAGGAAAAGCTATTTATGTGCTTTTTGCTGTCAAGAACTATTATTTAGGACTATCTTACATAAATTAATGGTGAGTCTTGCTCACATAACTAGTATGATGTTTTCACTGATGTGTGTGTTATACATTTGTGAAGAAGCAAAACCTTGGGTCATTTAGTATGGATTCTTACTCATTCCTTTGGACTAAAATACATGAACAAAGGGAATCTCTGCACTCTAGGTTCATGCTGTTGATTGGTTTTTAGAAACTGCTAAGTAAGTAAGGGCAAGAGTTTAAATGTTTTTTTTTTTTAAACATTAAACACAGAAAAACAGCTGGGAAGTTGCATCCTATTGGGTTTTCTTTGCTTTTCTACCAGTTCTTTTCAATGTAGTAGTTTTCACAGCCTAGCTACTCATCTACTCATACAGTTATGAACATGGACCCCCCCTTCTAGTATGATTTGGATCTAATGTACAAAGTAAAGGTTACATGAAAAGTAAAATAAACATCCATGACATACTGAAGTAACAATAATATGATGCACAATGTATCAATAGGATGAAAAAAACTGACTTGCTTGAATTGTATTCTTCCTAGAAACATAGAGGTTAATATCACAGATAACATAAATACTCTCCATTTCTTATCTGGAGTGTGAACTTAGGTTTATAACTCAGCTGCAGAGGTGTTGACTATGGAAGTCAAACAAAAGCAAATGTGCCAGTTAGCACACCCCAATTTGGATGAAAACACATTGTAGGGATCCCTGGGTGGCGCAGCGGTTTGGCGCCTGCCTTTGGCCCAGGGCGCAATCCTGGAGACCCGGGATCGAATCCCACGTCGGGCTCCCGGTGCATGGAGCCTGCTTCTCCCTCTGCCTGTGTCTCTGCCTCTCTCTCTCTCTCTCTCTCTGTGACTATCATAAATAAATAAAAAATTAAAAAAAAACACACATTGTACTTTAGTGAAGCTATGTAAGTTAGTAGCTAGATACTGAGTCTTTCCATCTACACTCTGCCTTTGAGGACATGTGACATTGAAAAGATGATGTAACATCATTGTGCCTCAGTTTCTTTTCATTTAAAATTATAATATCCATCTGTTTCAGTTCCCAGATTTGTATTAAGAAACAAATAAGATATCATATTTGGAAGTGTTCTTTTAATACAAAGCATAAAACAAAATTAAACATTACGGAATGCTATTTAACCTCTCATCAACATGCAATGTAGGAATCTAACATGCCAGAGCAATGGTGATTCATTCAAGCTAATATTTGTTGAGAGCTTTCCATGTGTACTGAGAGGGATGCAAATATAAAATTGGTCATGACTAGAAGAAAAGTGAAGACATACACATAAATAACTAATATATGTAAGATAGACAGTGGCAAGTAGCAGTGATACCAAAATAAAGATAATTGCCTATAATAGTTCAAAGGAGAACCAGAAAGGCTTGCAAAGAAAGTTCACTCAATCTAGGCCTTAAAGGATGATGGGATATCCATGGGGAAAAACAACATGAGATTAGGTACCAAATCTGGGATTCCACTAACAAACTTCAAGGGGTTCCATTTAACTCTTAAGGATGAGTGAGGAAGATGTTGTGGAAATATTTATTAGTAATATTTACTGAGTGCCTCCTATGTGCCATGCACCATTCAACATGCTAGGGAAAGAGCAGTAACCAAAACAAACCAAATCACTGCCCTTGTGGCACAGGGGCAACATTCTAAGTTATAAGTGTATGCCACGGATGTCTCAAGTCCATGCTTACTTCCTAAAACAGCCTTCTCTGTGATTAATCTCCTTCTCCTAGAGTAGACAAAGCAAACACATACACACACATTATGCATTTAGACCCTAAATTTTAGAGGATCATTATTAGTGTTGTACAATTAATCACCAATTAATGTTTTCTGATTCTGTTTGAGGAAATTTGGCATTTCTCAAAGTTGGTAGGGGGAAAAAAAGGATGAGTTCAAAAAAGGGGAGAAGAGAAAGAATTTCCCCTGGTTTTCAACACTGGATGGATATTAGAATCATCTGGGTAGGTTTAAAAAAAATACCCACGTCTGGACACCGACTCGAGAGCAATTAAACCAGACTTTCTGGAGGTTGGATCCAGACATCATTATTTATTTTTAGAGTTCCTCAGGTAATTCAAATGTGCGGGTAGATGAAAAACCATTGAAGTAATCAATACTCCAAAGGACCATCTCACTTTTTTTTTTCCTGCTTCACGTTATAGCTTAGATAAGTGGGTAGATAACTTGCATTAGCCCCCTAAATCTTTTGTTAAAATTCAGTCAGCAAGTCACAGAATTTTGGAAATGGAAAAGGGATCACATTTTGGGACAGATGAGAAAAAGCCTGAGAAAGTCAAAGTGACAGTCATATGGAGAATTACTTGGAGGTGGCATTGAAGGTAAGTGGGGAGAAGTTGAAATGCAAATATGATATCCTGGATTTGAGTCTTGGCTTCACAGCTGACTTTGTGATTTCTTCATCTATTTGACTTTTATTTTCTCATCTATGAAACTGAAAAATATAATATAAGAACTCTTCCTCCTACTTTGTAGGGCTCTACTGAGAATCAAGGGAGGCAGTATTGGTAAAAATCTACTGTAAACCAAATGCTGTAACAGAATTTTGAGGGATTATGTCCTAAGAGCTAAAAGAACATCAGAAAAAGAAAAGTCCTGTGAACAATGTCCAAAAGCAGTGTCTTTACCACGCATTTAGACATGGCAAGTAAAACCAACCCTATTGGAGGTATACTAACCAATTAAAGTCACTTTCTTTCTGTGCAAAGTATGTATGTATGTATGTATGTATGTATGTATGTATTTATTTATTTATTTATTTATTTATTTATTTATTTATTTATTTATTTCCAGCCAAGATTTTTCTACAGAAGTCCTAGTGGAAATCCTTATTAATAATGGCAGGAAACTGGGCAGCCCCGGTGGCGCAGTGGTTTAGCGCCGCCTGCAGCCCAGGGCGTGATCCTGGACACCTGGGATCGAGTCCCACGTCGGGCTCCCTGCATGGAGCCTGCTTCTCCCTCTGCCTGTGTCTCTGCACTCTCTGTGTCTCTCATGAATAAATAAATAAAAACTTTAAAAAAACATGGCAGGAAACAAAAACTAATCAGCTGTTAACAATCTGGACAAGATTATGCTGATTTAGCTTACAACCAAATAAGGAAGAGGAAAGGAACATGGAGGTTGGGAGAGAAAGTCTTAACAATTCATGAAGAGAGAATAAATCTCACTGATAGAAGATAAACTTCTTAGGCACCAAGGCAATGAAAATGGTGTTGATCTATGTGTCCGCAGATGTGACTCCGGGGTGTAATCTGTCCAGCTGCTCAATATCAGGACAGCCACATGGGCAACACCTCGGGGAAGATAAATAGGAAACCTCTTAGTCAGGGAGATAAACACAATTGCTCCTGCTAGTTCTTACATGGAAAGCCTGCTGATTGTCACTGTTGGTTGGAGGAAGTGCTACTGAAATATTCTGAGGCACGGAGAGTAAAAGATCTGGTCACAAATGCAAAGGATGATAGGATGCAAATAGACACTAAGTTGTGCTTGTATCAGCTCTCTCAAGGTAGATAAGGATATCCCACTGGATTTCTGTAGGTATCGAATAGAGCAAGTTTAGAAAGCATAAAACAATTGGGAACCTTCAGTGTAAAATGACATGTAAAATTGTATAACTTACACAACTGTTGTGTGTACTACATAAAGGCTATCCCTCAAGTTTAGGAAGATCAGAGATATGAAAATTTGGAGAGAAAAAATGAGTTGGTATATCAGCCAATGGATCAATACCCCATCCCATCAGCACCAATTAAAATCAACCCAACCTTTATGTAAAAGAGATTCTTCTATTAGCAGGCAGGAGCAGAGAAGGGAATAAAACTATCTTATAAAAAAGATTAGGAAGAAAACTTGTTTTAAAAATAAACATTTTGGGGAACATCTGTGTGGCTCAGTGGTTCAGTGTCTGCCTTCAGCTCAGGGTGTGATCCTGGAGTCTCCTGATCAAGTCCCACATCGGGGTCCCCACCGGGAGCCTGCTTTTCCCTCTGTCTGTGTCTCTGCCTCTCTCCCTCTGTGTCTCTCATGAATAAATAAATAAAATCTTTTAAAAAAACAAAAATAAACATTTTGACCTTCTTAGAATTTTCAGTCAAGCAATATACCAAATTCAGGAAACAACCTGGATGTTTCAGAGCAAATCCATGCCTTTTTAAATTATTAAAGCCAAAACATTGTTGTTCATTAGGTGTATATTTATTCAGCAATTACAACATGTAGATACAATCCTAGCTGTCATGAGGAAGGAAAAAGAGAATCAGACATAGAATCAACTTTTAAAGAACCTACAAAGCACCAAGAAAGATGATGGCACGTAAAAAGCAGCAATGCACAGTAGAAAATATATGCCCTAAAGCAAAAAGTACCATAAACGGTGAGGAGGGAGGGAGATTTCTTCTAAAAGGCTTGGATCATGAAAGGCTAAAGCTGCTTTTATTTTCCTGTAACTTTCATAACTTGACCTAAAATTGATTCTTCCTCATTAAAATCTCCTCGAATATCTCTCAGGGGAATAAATAATGTTAGGTTAATTCTCAAGAAACTTACTTGAATTTCTGCTTCTAGTTCCAGTAAGACCCCAACCCAGGGATTAAAGGTCTAGGATGGGTGTCCAGCTTCTGAAAGTAGGTCTAGGTTATTTCTCACTTTACACCTAGAAGAGGGATTTATTACCAAGGGTACCTACAGGAGCTATCTACATTACATGCAAAAAGGCTGCAGGCTTGTGCATCTTTGTGGGTATTTTCATACTTTCATCAAACTATTTCAAACCAGAAGCTACTTTAAGGCATTTCTTGGATCCATAGTACAGTATCAGGTCAGTCTGGGGAGAAGTGGACACAAGCATGTCCCCCAGGACCTAGATGGAAATGGAATCAGGTCCTGGGGAACAGAGGTTCTCTCAAGAAAGATCATTTTTTTTGGCCCAGTATTGAGAAGATTTCCTTGGCCAAACTTGTGTTTGACCCATTCCCTAAGAGAACATATGTGTTGAAATAGTAGTATCATTCTCAAGTCATATAATATGTATGTGCTGAAAGGATAATATTGTCCTCAGATCACATGACATTCAGATATTCTATTGGTCCTAATTCAAAAGGTTGAAAGCCACTGAATTTGAGAACATAATCCAGGTCTTTAACAATGTTGGCAACCATTCACCAGTGGATTTTTCAGAGTTCTCTAAAGTGGGTATTGATGGTACCCAAAGCAGGCATTAATAATCTTTACTGGAACAAAATGAATGGGAAGGAAGGAAGCTAGAAACTTTCTGTTTGGCATAATTGTAGTTTAATGTGGTTTATTACATCCCTGGATTGATTTGTATAAGGCACACACACACACACACACACACACACACACAAAACCAGTCGATTTCAGTGAACACAAAATACCTAAAACCAGCTATTTATATTGTATGTAGATAATCACTGCTTGACTGACTGAATTTTTCATGTTCTAACCAGCTGTTTTGGCATCTCGTAGACACAGCCTGAATAATTCCATCTACATTTGATCAGTCCTAAATTAAAGTGACATTGTGTTTGTGGTTAGTAGCATTTCCTAAAATTGATAACTTTGTAAACAATTACACGCAGGCCCCTCTTCCTAAAATACAGATACCACCCAAAGTAGATTGGTTGCTCCAAAAACAAGCAGCTTCCCCATTTCCAAAGGGCATTACAGAGACCAAAGAACTGAACTGACCACCTCTTTTTTTTTGTTGTTTGCAGGATTCGCTTTTTAATACCTGCTCTTAAGTTGTAACATAAATTTATTTTAAACAGCTTACCTCCGTTTAGGTGCCTATCAAGAGAAATGGAAATGTCTGTTCCAAAGTTATCAAAAAATTTCCTGATAGCAATTTTTTTATTTAATTAAAAAATGAGAGAGAGAAAAATCAAATCATGTCACAGGCAGGTGGAAGGACACCGCAGGCAGGACTGTGTTTTCCAACGGCATCCAGCAAGATAATGAGTCCATGTCTATGGAAATTGATTCATTAATATTTCATCGAGGCAGCTTCAGAGCAATTCAAGAACCAGCTCCCAGGAATTCAATCAGTAAATTCAATGAATTGTTGAGCTTAAAATACCAGGGGGGCAAAAATATACATATATTTGGCATGTGTGCATATTTATACATACTGATGTGACACGTATCTGCACATGAATACAGGCATACATATTAAAACACAGCACATGTAAGAGACTGTCATTTCTAGGCTTAAACCCCATCTCACCTGCCTATATTCTTTACTTGGAAGAATTACTAAATAAAAACTCACTCTCTTTAATATAATTCTGCTCGGGACCTGACATGGGAAACAAGTTAACAAAAATGTTGGCCGCAACTTGTTCACTGGCAATCACAGGTTTATCAATGCAGTCCCTTCAGTCAATTAACAGCACATAAAGAGAGCTCCCGGGGACTCATGTTGAGACTGGAAAAAGAGGGGATCAAATGTTTCATGGAAGAAGGGCTGGTGATTTGGGGCAGAACAGGTAATTTACCATGTGGGATACACAAAACGAGAAGGGCCAGTTAGGGAAACAGATTCAAATTATCACGTTGGCTAAGTAATTGGTCTTTGGGTGTCCCTAAACACCAACCTATAAATAATTTTATTTTCATTTTGGATCAATGTCTTCTAGCCCTTGTCTAACTAACCTGTATTGATGTCTTTTTAATTAAACCATGCGTGATATGCTCGCTCGGCAGTGGGGCATACTGAGTGTGCATGCTAGGAATTCCAGATAAGGTAATTATGCTATTTGTCACTGTCATGATTAATGTGTGACAGCTGTTATGACAGCTGTGCCACTGTTTTGTCACAATACTCTGTTCATCCATAACAAAATTAGCTGTCGCACTCAAAGGTACACACTTGCTGCTATTTCTTTCTGAAGTCAACAATGAGAAAATCGAGAGGGAATATTACATGAACTCTGTGACAAACAAGAAAAACGACATCTTTATTTTTTTTTTCTTTAAATGATGATATAACCTGCCTGCATTGGAAATGCAGATAGCTCACCTCTAGCAAACAAGCTGTCACAAGGAGCCAATCCGCCACTAATCTAGCTAACAAGGTCTCAGTATGTGAGGGGTTTGCTTCATAATTTGAATCTGCCTTGTCAGGCAAGCCTTTTAGATGTTACCCAAATTAGCATTGGCTGGAACTGTTACTGCCTGTCAAGGTGGAAAACTGCAAAGGCAGAGTTATAATACGAAGTGGGAGACTGACTCACCCTTTCCTTTGGGCGTCAGTCAAGTGGAGCAAAAGAGGCGGCTCTTCCTCCACCTCCCTCAGGAGAGCTCTCCTTCCTCCTGTCCCACTGTACCCATACCTGGGAGAGATGCTTTCAGGAGCTGACTCCAAATAGAGATGTAAATTGTCAGATATTAACCAACATCGTTTCTTCCGGAGCCCTAACACTGGACCATGAAACCAGAGAAGACAGTGATGGGAAGAGACAGATGGCTACCATAATAGCATCATTATTCTATAGCTTTGGGTGAAGTGGATTCTTGCATATGTTCCATAAATTTTAAAGGAAAAAAAAAAAGCCCACGTGGATGTCTATTCACAATGAAAAAGAAACATTGTAACATCAGAGACCCTGAACGCCAGAGAAAGAAAATATGTCACGTCAGATAGGCGTATCTAAGTGAACATGGTATTTCCTCTCTTAAAAATTAAAGGGAGAACAGCTGTAGCCATTATTATTTTGCAACAAATGATTAGATTGATTTGCCGACAATATATTTGAATGTGCCGATACCTTAAACCAGCAAATATGATGTGTGCTTTTAAGAAGGATACCGTTTAAATCAGGCCCATCTGCACTGTCTCTCCCAGGCTCCTTCTCCAAAAACAATCCTGGAACAGAAAACTGAATTATTTCAAACAATTATAATGATTACAGAGGAACTGTTACCACCTGCTGCTGACTCTTGGCAGGCATCAGTTAATGGAGGATTTAATTAGGATATTTATCAACAATGACCAAAACTCCTTTTGATTTGTGCCTGATTTCTCCATGCGGGAAAAGTAAGCTCTTTGCAAATTCGAACAATTAAGAGATGCTGAAAAATCTGGGGAGCTGCTTACAAAGATTTCAGATCAAGACCACTAGGCTCTCTATTCAGTTGCTCTCATTGGTTTTCTCTGGGACGGGTCTGAGAGGTCTTGATGATTCCTGTCACGTTTGATGAGTGTCTCCTTTCTATCTCAGCCAAAGGAGACCAACAACACTTGTTGCCATTTATTATTACTAAGCAAATAGCTCTCAGCTACTGGGTCACATGCGGGTTTTGGATGAAGGAAGCAATAGCTGTTGCCACATGATGAATGTTCCTACATTCTTACTATTTAGAGAGGGCGTCTTTGTTAACTCTGCTTCCATTCATCCTGAGAATTGCCTGTTGTAAAGTGTCCATCTTCAAGGTCCAACTCCAATGTCATCTCTTTCATGAAGCTGTGGCTGAAATTTTGTCCCTGCGGTTCTTCTTGCTCTTCCTTTTCTTTAAGCTCCTGTGACACTTACTGCTTGTTTCTTTCTTTCTTTGTTTTAGGAACCAATTATATTTTACTTGGGATAATAGTGATTTGTGTGCTTTTCTTACCCAGGAGTTCCCGGAGCACCAATCAAGAAACACTTCTTGATTTCTCCAAAGAAGACCTATACACAGTCAACAAGCACATGAAAAAACGTTTGACATCACTTGCCATCAGGGAAATGCAAATCAAAACCACAATGAGCTACCACCTCACACCAGTGAGAATGGGGAAAATTAAGAAGACAGGAAACAACAAATGTTGGAGAGGATGTGGAGAAAGGAGAACGCTTTTGAACTGTTGATGGGAATGCAAGCTGGTGCAGCCACTCTGGAAAACAGTGTGGAGGTTCCTCAAGAAGTTAAAAACAGAGCTGCCCTATGACCCAGCAATTGCACTACTGGGTATTTACTCCAAAGATACTGATGTAGTGAAACAACAGGGTACCTGCACCCTAAGGTTCATAGCAGCAATGTCTACAATAGCCAATAGCCAACCTGTGGAAGGAGCCATGATGTCCTTTGACAGATGAATGGATAAAGAAGAACATATATATATGTATATATATATACATCTGATATATATATTTATATATATAAATATATATATATTTATCAGAAATATATATATATTTCTGATAGCTGAGTAATATTCATTATATATATATATATATTGAATATTACTCAGCTATCAGAAAGGATGAATACCAACCATTTGCTTTGATGTGGATGGAACTGGAGGGTATTATGCTGAGTGAAATAAGTCAGTTGGAGAAAGACAATCATCATATGGTTTCACTCACACGGAGAATATAAGAAATAGTGAAAGGGACCGCAAGGGAAAGGAGGGAAACTGGGGAAAAATTAGAGAAGAAGACAAACCATGAAAGACTCCTAACTCTGGGAAACAAAGAGTTACAGAAGGGGAGTGGGGGAGATGGGGTGACTGGGTGATGGGTACTAAGGAGGGCACTTGATGCGATGAGCACTGGGTGTTATACTATATGTTGGCAAATTGAATTTAAATAATATTTTTTTAAAGAAACACTTCTTGTATCTTTTAAGTCCTCACATAATCTAATGTACAGCCTGGCACACAGTAGGTCCTTCCATTCACATTTATGAAGCAAATCGCTGATTGCATAATTGAATGTTGAGAAGAGTGTTTGCTTATTATAGGGTCTGTATTTAAGTGATACTTAAGAATTTAGGAGCTATTTAATGTGCATAACTTTTTATAAGTGAACATGAAATATTTAAACAAAAGCTCTTAAGTGATACCAATCAGATCACTCATAACATCAACTGCTATACTCAGCTGGGATGTCAGATGATGGGACACCTGAAATAACCATAGTAAAAAAGCCTCCTGATTAAAGGGGGTGTTCCAACCACAGAGACAACTTATTCTTGTCAGAAGCCAGGGAGCTGTGTGTAGCTGAAAAGGCATCTATAGGCATTCACAGGTAGTACGAAACAGAACACAACTTTTTTTGCAGAAGTCTTGTAGGAGGCAATTTTTGCAGAAGGTAATTACCCTGGAGGATAATTGTGCTTCCAGGACTCCACAGGTCTGTGAAATTAGCAATTAAGCACTGAAAAAGCTACAGAAATAGAAATATAGTAGATGGGTTTGTGTGGAGCAATGGCAAGCAGAACTCAGAACCCTGAAATTAAATAACATCCAGTACCAGGATCCTAAAACACTGGGATGAGATGGGAGTAGAGAGGTACAAAGATGACACATAATTAGCAGCAGGTAGGGAAAGAAAACCCAACTCAAAATCTGCTAGACTCTGCAGACTTCTCCTGAATTAGGGAGAATCACTAAGCACCAGAACCCACGAGAGCTTTATTTGAACATAATTTTTAATTTTGTTTGCTTGTTTTTTATGAACTATGTAGTAACCTAAATATTTTATATCATTATGCAGCTTGGTTTCTTTAAAGGCATGACTTAACCATTATTATTTAAAGTGAAATTAATATTATGTGAAGTAATAATGAGGGGATACCAATTCAGTAACTGAAGTGATCATTTCTGGGACCTTGATATGATGACATTGTATTAGCTGCCAAATGATGACTTTTTCTCTTACATACCCCAAGCCCTCGTACTTGTGCCCTGAGAATTAATTACATGGGTTCCTCAATGATCCAAGGACAGAAGAGAATTTTTGAATGGCATCTGTTTTCTCAGGTTCTTCTAACCTCCACGATCAGTTTATCTAATTACACACTTGAGAATTTTGCTAACTCTAACAAAATTCACATTTATCCTCATCCTCAACAACAACAGCAAACAAGAACAACAAGATGGTTTGTAACTCATTATCCTTTCAGAGAGCCTTTTTATAAAGCTTTGTTAGGGTCAGATGGAGTGTTGGTGACAGTATTGAGTTAAAGTTGTGAGGCAAGCACTACAAAAGACTAAAAGAGGCTAAGAGGCCCACAGGTTAAGAATGACATCTACACTGTTAAATGGTGGGGGAAATTCAAAAGAAGAATATTTCATGACCTGAAATTTATACAAAATTCAGATTTCACTGTTGATAAATCAAATTTTATCGGGATATAGCCATGCTCATTTGTTTCTGGGTTGTCTCAGGCAGTTTTGTGCTACAAGTTAAGTGTTTGGGACTGAGATTGTATAGCCTGCAAAGGCTAAAATATTATCTGGCCCTTCACAGAAAAAGTTCGCAGACCCCTACTCCAGCAACATATTCACTTTCCTTCATTCTTTTTTTAAAATGTATTTTTATTTATTTTTTTAAAGATTTTATTTATTCATGAGAGACACAGGCAGAGGGAGAAGCAGGCTCCAAGCCTGCTGTGGGACGCAATCCCAGGAGTGGACTGGGAATATTCCCTTAGCTCAAGGCACACACTCAACCACTGAGCCACCCAGGCATCCCACTTTCCTTCATTCCTACTTGCAATTGAAAATGTGCTTGGTTTTGCAGATGGCATTGTGTTCTCAAGTTTTCTATCCCCCATGTGCACACACATTCTCTCTCTGTGTCTCTCTCTGACTCTCTCTTACTTTGCCTCCTTTTATTCTGCCTTTCTCACTTCTGCTCTGACAACCAGGAAATCTGAGCAGCATCTGCTTCAGAACCAATTCTATTTCCTTTTCCTGGCCACAAGAATGGAGTTCTTTGAGTAGGGAACTGAAACTTGAAAGCAGAGAGAATCACCTTTCTTTCCTGCATGCTGCCTATTCTGGCCCAGCTCCTAGAAGCTGGGGTCTCTAACATATGCTGCAACTTTTCTCCCAGCCTTTCTGTGTGGAGAGCATTCCAAATGGGAACAGACCTTTCTCTTGTTGCAATTTTCTCTCAGGAAGCCTTGTGGCCAGAAAATAGAAGAGAAAATTAAAAAATCTCTGAGCACAAATGAGAAGGACTTGGGATAATCTATCTGATCTACAGAAACATTTTTTTCTTCTTTTTTTCTCCCTTAGTTTAAATAAAAAGCAGCCAGAGTATTAGCCTTGATGAAGAACAAGAATTTCTATGTTCCTTTCCCCTAGGAAATGGCAATGTGAGAAGAGTACCCTCTGGACACACATGCAGGGGAAGGGGAGAGGAAAAAAATGAAAGAAATGCCTCAAGCTTTCATGTAATTTGTAGGAGTTTGTAGATGGAGTTGTACTGATGACATAAATATGTTAATGGATCTGAATTTCAGAAGGGACATTTCTTTTGCACAAATATTCGGGAAGTATGATTGAATGACTCTGGAAAGAAACAGAAAGATTCTGACTCTGGCACCTTCACCAGCAGCACAGTGAAGTATGAGGAGTGTGGGAGTACCCAACCTCTGATCTTTAGTTACCAGGTCTATTGTTGGAGACACGACCCTCAAATTTTTGAGTCTCAGTTTTAGTTTTCTAGATTTTAAAAGAAGGGTAATGATGCTTTTTCAACTTGTCTCAAGGGGCTCTGCTGAGATTTGAATGCGGTAATATATGTCAAATGCAGGTTGTTGATTGTACAGAGCTAATCCTCTTTCAGATACTGTTTTATCACCACTAACTCATTGAGTTTAATCTCATTGCTCCATTAATCAGTTTCCTTTTAAGGTCCACAAAAAGAGAACTTTTAAATCCAATCTCTATGTTGCAGGAGAAAATTTATTTCCTGGTGTCTACAAAAAAATCTCAATAAATAAAAACAATGGACCCGGAGTCAAGATTCTCAGGGCAGTTGGACCTAATGGGCCTCTCTTTCGAGGCAAGGTAGCTGGGGCCTGACTGGATAAATTACTCCACCAGGCCACCATGTTTCCAGAACAAAATAATGTCATACGTCTCTCAGAAAAAATAAAATGAACCAAACAAGACCATTTTACAGTTCCCCAAACTCTCCAATTTGAAAAGTGGAATCTCTAGTCTCATTTTGCCACAGTTCTCAAATGAATGGAAGTTAGAGAAAATCAACCAAAAGTAATAATGTACATTCAGAAATACAGGCCTAAAATAATAATGTACGCTCAGAAATACCACTTCCTGTCTACCACGAACTGTTATCTATGGTTAGGAATGTTAACCATGATTTTCTTTGGTATCAGTGGTTTTTGCTTCATTTTTGTTGTTGTTGTTGTTTACATCAAGGTGTGGTCACATAACCACAAGCAGGAAAAATAATATCTTGAAATAACATAACATCACATAAGAAACCACATGGATCTATCATATTATAATATTTTGCTTTTTATAAAGGTTAGTATAGTTATCATTACCAGTTTTACATACAAGAAAATGGCCTTCAAGAGGTTAAACAGCACTTTCAAAATCACATGGCAAGTTTGTGTAAATCTGATCCTTTAATTCTAGAATGCTTATCTGGGCTTGTAATCTGTTCCCTGGGTGCTTAGTGGAAATGTTCATTCATTCAAAGATTCACAAAATACATGCCAAGCACCCAGTAAGTGCTGGGCTTGCTTGCTGCTGGGGACTCACTAGGAAGTCATGGTCTCTTAAATCCAATGGATGTGGGCTTTTCACCCAGCAGACACTACAATGCTTGACCCTCCTTCTGGTCAAAGGTGCCCTGGAACACCTGGGACTCAAGCACGGTTTTCTGAGCCCCCTCTCTATTAACAACCCACCCTTGGCAGAGGTTCCTAGCACTTCTTGAATAAAAAATAGAAGGAAACTAAATTCATCACGCTCCAAAAAATAATGTTAGTGTTTTATATGACTTGCTTTACATTATAGCTGCATATCTTTAACACCTAGAGAACATATTCCTACTACTATTACGAGTGCTAAAACAATACAAGATTCTGCAGGAAATGTCTCATGCAAAAGACCTTAATGTCCAATAATGGAGAAATGAGAAAATAAAATACGGTATATTTCTCAGTACAACACTAGGCAGTCATTAAAGTTTATAATAACATGAAAAGTGCTTGAATAAAGAGAAAAAAGAAAAAAGAAAAGTGCTTGAGTAATAGAGGTCTGGAGGTATAAAATGGTCACATCCTTTTTATTATTCACTTAGGAACACATATGCCTCTACTACCGGCAGGCAGCTTGGTATCCCATGTCACCCCCAGTCATTTCTACCATTCTTGCAATGAGAGGGACAGCCTCAGCCAGAGGCAACACTGCTGGCATCACCACATCAGGGTTCCACTCAAACTAGATGTGGCCTCTACCGCTCTGTGGAAAGAAAGATAGAGATAGCTGGGAACCCAGGCTGCCAAGCCATGGCCTCGTACCGGGCTGGCCAGGTCTGGGACTATAGGAAGATTCAGTCCAGGGTCTGCTAGTGCCAGACCTATCTTAGACCTTGGTCAGAAACTTGTGGAAGCCCAAACTAACTTTCTCTCACCATGTATCCACATCTGTCACTACGAGGGTCCCTTCCTGTCAGAGGCCTTAGCCAAGGACACTGGGGTTTCTTCCAAATTTGTCTAGTACTAAATCTGGGGTCTTGGTCTCTTCAGTCTCATGGGGCTGCTAGACTTCTTTTTTTTTGGGGGGGAGGCTGCTAGATTTCTGATGAAAAACTGAAAACTGATTCACAAGCTTCACAAAAGCTCAAGAGTAAGAAGAGGAAACTTTGCTTAAATCAGAATGCTCTGGTCTGTCCTTCAAGGATTCAAGGAGAAACACAAAAACACCAAAACAGGCTGCATAAACATTTACATAATGAAGGGAGGCAATTTTTTTTTCTCATAATAAGAAACAAAATTTTAAGACAACTTGCTGGCTCAAGTCAGCAATCTCTGGAAAAGAGATAATATCATATTTTAATTCCACCCCACTACTTTGTTGCCTTTAACGATTTTAAAAATATACATTCTTAAATAATGGGTAAAAAATTGGATATCCAATTGTAAAGGGGAGAGTGGAATCTGGAAGGAACCTACAAGGGACTTAGCCTTTACTCATAACCTTATTTCATGAATAGCTGTCTAGGGGTAAGGAAAGAAAAAAAAAAAAAAGAAAAAAGAGACTTTCCTGTTTGTCACCCCCAAGCAAAGGTGTGACACAAACATGATCACAGGACTAAGGATGAAAGGGAATCCATCTGCCCAAAGAAGCTGAGTCTTCAGACAGTAGCCCTAGTACCAAAGTGATAAAACTCAGGCACATGGTTCCATTAGGGGCAGCATTCTGAGAGGTTAGGAGCTAGAGGCGGGGCAGGGAGAAGGAAGCCAGACGAGAAGAGAGAATGCCAACAGTGTCATGGAAACCAAAGAACAAGTGAGAACCTGGGAGAAAGTACTTAGCCATGAGACATGCCTGCTGAATAATCCCAGACACATGCCAAATGTATGTTATGCAGAAATACACATTACATTATCCAATCAACACTCTAAAGAAAAACAATGTATATAAAATAGGAAGGAAACACATCAAAATGGTCACAGTTCTTCTCTCATGGTGAGACTATAGACCATTCCTTCTATTATCCACTCCTACTGCTATTTTGCAAATTTTTCAAAATAATTATGTGCTGCCTTTAACTTTTCAAGATGAATTTTTAAAAAGTAAGTAGTTGAACTTCTTAGTGATTAATTCTTTCTGGACTAGCAAATATAATAAGCAATGTAATGTTCCTTTATTTTTTATGAATATGCATTTCTTTTTCATTAGAGTAACAGGAAAACGCTATAAGGTTTGAATTTGCCTGTGGCTTACTTGTTTAGTAAATTCATACTTGGCGTAAGCATTAGTCAAATAGCTCATAAACTGTATAATGAAAAAAAGAAATGTTCTTAACATTATTTACCGAAATGTCTTATGCAGTTTGCAACCTGGAGCTAGAATCCAGGATCTCTGGCACACACCTCAAAAATCCATTGCTCCGCTTGCCTACAAGACATCCAAACTATGGCTAGGTCATCAGGCAGCTGCCAAAATGGCAAGGATGATATGTGGTTAAAAGTTGAAATGAAAATGTTAACAAAAATTGAATAACAAAGTATAGATCATAACAATATGGCCAAATTATTTCTTTTTGATTTTATGACTACTTTTACCTTGTATAACTATGCATAAGAAATCCATGTCAAGTGTTAAAATTCTAAGAAAAAAGAAAGTCCCAATGAGATGACTGCTAATGATACAATTATGTAGAGTTCACAGAATCATTTTATATACATTATCTTGTTATAATAATATATAAATAGCATCACCTCATAAAACTGAGAATTTTTAAAAAATGCATTTATCCAGTCAAAAGCAACTTGGGTTTTCTTGTCTCTTAATCTAGAACTTTTTTCCACTTAGAAAAAAAAAATCTATGTGTATAAACCAAAACATAAAACCCTACACTAGCCTGATAGAGATTCTAAAGAGTGTATATCATCTTAATGAAGTTTTTAAAGTAATGCACTAATTAAGTAGCCACTTTTAATACTCCAAAAGCCATGAAATCTGTTTTGATTTGGGTTCCCACCAAAGTGGACTATGAAAACTGAATCAAATGCAAGTATTTTATTTGAGAGGTGATCCCAGGAAACAAAAGTATGGAAGTAGAATAGTGGAGTGGGGCAAGAAAGAGAGAGAAAGAGAGAGAGAGAGAGAGAGAGAGAGAAGATAAAATAGAGCCAGTATAGTATGTTACCAAGCCAGTTACAACTAGAGGCATCATTTCCCTGGGGAGCTCTAGGAGATGGTATAGAACACATTTCAGAATTTTCTCAACTGTAGGATGAAGAAGCTGGGTATTTATGCACCAATATCCTTTCTGTCATTGACTTATGGCTGGTAGCAGAAGCATTAACTTTCAGAACTTCTGGCTCTTCCTCAAAGCAAGCCTATCTGTAGCCAGAAAAAATAGTTTTGACTGGTGCTTGCCACAGCAGACCTCAGCATGTAAAGTGAATACCAAAGAGATATGGCCAGAACACTGACATTAACTGCTTTATCTGGGTGACCGCTTATAGATTGCTTACCTCTAAGCATATCACATACATGTCTGTGATTTGGATATTATTACTATCCGCATTTTTATCAGATGATAAAACTTAGAGACAAAGAGGTAGCACAGTCACACAGCTGGAGTTTGAACTCAAGCACTCTAATTCCAGAGTCCACACCCTTACCCATCTTGATATGTCACCTCTGCTATGGCTATGGCTGGTCAATCCATATGAAGAAAAGTCAAGGAGTTTGGGGAATGTTTCTCATTAGGGCTCTGAGAGAAGGGATGGTGGCTCCTTCCTGAAATGTCATTGACTCAAAAAAAAAAAAAAAAAGCCTCTGGTGTTTGTTGACCTTGTTTCCAAAGGTCAGCCAAGACAACAGCATCAGAAAATGAAGGACTGCAACAGTCATTTCCCTGTCACCTGCTTTCCGCACATTATCCACTCAGAAACCTCTAGATTTCCTGGAATTTCTGTTCAGAATCCAGTAGTCCAGCAGTCATTTTAAGACACCACAATTTTCACTAACAGTTTTGATTCTATGAGCCTCTAAGCCTGTCTCCTGACATGCTGTAATAGCCTGGGGATGGAATCAGTTTGACCAGAGACTGTGAGCAAAGAGGTAATTTAGCTCTATTTTAACTGACTGTGTAACTGTCATGGACACAGCATTAGGCAGGTGGTAAATTAGCTACTTGGAGAGGTCTTTTCATTCTTTCTGGCCACAGAGGCATTAAAAACTCTATGGGCATCTACCAGCAAAAGTCATAAATGCTTGTGAAACTCTAGCACAATTTTAGGAAAATCACTTATTCTAAGTGACCTAATTAGAAGAAAAACAGCATAGAAGGCTTCTTTTAAGACTATGAGCCTAAGTACCCATCTGAGTTTGGTAAACAAAATTTGGAATTGATTCTAATAGGCTTAGACACTAAGCACTCTCTGCCAATTCTTTCCAATTAAACAGAGAATAGGAACAGATGAGAAATCAATCAAAATAAAATGAAACACCTTTGATCACCTGGGATGGGATTTGAGAATGGGCCCATTTCTTTGTTGTCTTAGATTATCCTGTGACATAATCAAATTCTTCCTAAGACAAATAGAAAAGTAGAATGAGCGTGGATTTTTTAATGCAATAACAGGAAAGAGGTGACTTAATTATATTTAATTCTTCTCCCTTTTAAAAATTTATGGACATGATTCAGTTCTCTACTATTTTAAGCATTAACATAAGTATATATACATACAAAAAAAAACCAAAACAACCAAACAAACAAAAAACTGGAGGATACATTAGATGTTTCATTTCCACTATGTTATATATTTTTTTAATTCAGTAATTCTGTATTGTATCTGAAAATCTTTCACATTTCCCATGTGTGTAGATAGAGAAGCAACAAAATGCCAAGTTTGGAGCCTTCATACATTTCTTCTTCATTATTTTTAGGAATTATTACCAGGGCAATGTGTCTTCAATGCTAGCACAGGGAAGGCTCTCGATATATACTTTTTTTTTTCTAGGCATAGTAGAATACAGCAGAAAAATATAGATCTCATGGTCAGACAGATCTGACTACTCCAATTTTAATTCAACCTTTACAATTTCCCAGCCATTGTGGCTTAACATCTAAGATAATAAAACCTACCTCATAAAGTCACTGGGTGTTAGAGCTGGCTCCTAGGGCTTATGAGAAACAAATGTGTGCATCTCCTTTAAATTATGCATGCAGTGACATCATTTTGGTAGCTTGAAATTGGCCATAATGAGAATGTTTATGCCATAGAAACTGGAAAAATCTATAAATCAGGGCTTTCACCCCCAAAGTTCTGATTTACTAGCTCATTACTGAAAATTAAATAACATGTGAAATGTTTAATAGTATGGCCAACTCTTTTCCCTTTCCCTTCCTGTCTTAAAGAGTTTATGAATACAGCTTTATTTCTGTATCTAGAATACTCTAGTAACAATTTCACTTCATAATCACTTGTCAAGTATTTGACCATGCTATTGTTTTTGATAGTCATACAAAGCTATTTGTTAGGATAATCTCAATTAGAATTTAACTGTCAAGTGAAATTTCACTCTAGTATTTTGAACAATGGTGTTGCAAACCAATGTCTCTGCTACTTCATTTAAGCAGAGCTCATACATGCCATGTGTGAGTTTTTGAATTGCCTGGGTTTTTTTTTTTTTTAATTGCCTGGGTTCTATTGAGGAGCTGGCACTTATGTTCAGCCTAAAATGGTATCACCAAAAGAGTTTTCCCTTTAATCAAGGGACTCACTCAAGAAATCATACCACCCTGCTGCAACAGTTGGGAAAACTGATGTACTCCCAATAGACACAAAATGCTACTAAAATTATTTGACAGTATAATTCAACATATCACACTAGACAAAAGTTGAAATTTATGACAGAGAAGTTACCATAGATTCAATGAAGTGGAACCAAATGCCACACCAGAAGGTGCTGCTCTTAGAAGACTGTAGAGGCTGCTAATTTTCTAATAATACACAGAGGATATGGTAGGAATAGTGGGTATGAAGGCATCAGAAGTTCTTTCTCTTGGTGACCAAGGGGAGATTTCTTCATGAAATCCTCTAAGATACCAGTCTCCCTCTTGGCACACAGGATCATGAATGATGACTAGAATTCTTCCATATACAAAATGTTGGAAATGATCCTATGATTGGTTCCTTTTATCATCTCCAGAAAGTACTAGAACTAGCACACATTCCATTTCAGAGATATTTTGGAGTCATTCTGATAAGCAGTTATATAGAATCTTGCATTAGGAATAATAACACAGTTGTCAAAAGACTGTGTCCTATGTTTTGATTTTGCTTGTAATTTGGGCATGTTTCTAAATTGGGGATTTTTATAAAAATCAAACTTTTCATCTTTATATCAGATACCCATACAGGATTAATATGAGGGTCAAGTACCAGAAATATGTCCTATATAGTATAACCCTGTATCAAATATAAAATGTTATTACTGCTTGGACATTCTTAGTCACATACTACCAGAAATAAAAGCCTGAGTCCCATACAACCAGAAATGCAAAACCTCCGATTTGGCATTAATAGTAAGCCAAACCACACCTTGCAGAAATCATTCTGGAATGTTAAACCATAGAGCAAAGAAGAAGGCAATATTCTAGTAATTAAGAGCTGAGTTTTCTAAAAGGCAGAATTAGGATGTTATTCTAAATTTCAATATATACTAGCTATGTGATCTTAGGTAATTTTTTGCCTCTCTAAACAAACCTCTTTGAAATGAGGATTATGTTAGGACCTAGCTTACAATGTCATTGTTGTTAAATGACAGAATGCATATAAAGGTGGTTAGGACCACAGTTAATTCTCAATAAATGTTACAATGTTTTTTACTGTTGTTTTTGCTACTGTTATTTGCATTTTGAGATTTCCTAGGCAGAAATAAATGGTCCTACTACCAAAGATAAGAATCCCTAGAGTAAGTTAAAAGTATTTAACAAGGAGTCACAGATTCTTACACTCCAGAATATAAATTAATGGACAATGGTGGTAACTAGTTTGGGACCATAAAGCAAGCAAAAGCAAACCAGCCTACTTTTTCTCCAGGATCTTCCTCTTTAAATTTCCTGCACTTAAATTTTTAAGAAATGGCAGTTGAAAACAACTATTTGTGTTCAAGTTCTTCTGGAAAGTACAAGGCCCTAAAAGGTGAGATTTTACCGACTTTACTACTTTGGGTAAAGTTTCATGGACTTTGAAATAGATATTGGAAAGATAAGCTTCAGGAACCAAGGTTAAGGATGAGAGTCGTTTCATTGACCATAGCCATAAAGCATGGAAAAAGAGGAAAGGAAATTTTAAGGCCTAGGTAAAGATATAACAAGGAAGGAAGGGACAGTCCAGAATGTGAAGTCCAAGAAAGAAGACAGGAGATTAGAAGCAGAGCAGATACCAAAAGAAAAGGGAGATTGTATACCATTGTGGACAAGCAGGACAGAAAGAGTTCTGGAGATCAAGCCTGAAGTCATGATAACAGAAGGGTTGTCTTCAAGGATAACCATGCCCCTTTATGAGAAAATTGTTAGAAATGATTCATTATTTTGTTTTAAGGTTGGTGATAAGGAATATTAGAGAATTGTTGGCTTAAACATTCTTTTTCTTCTTCTAAGCTATCTCTTAAAAAACTAAAATATGCTTTTCCATGTGGGATTATGTAATGGGTCCATCTTAGGAAGTTTTACTATTTTACTTACTGACATGGAATTCAAGCCTTTCTGTGTCCAAGATTGTCCCAAGATTTCAGAAGGTACATGAGTCAACCAAGACTCTAGAGTAACAATTAGGAGTGATCACAGAGTAGAGAAGCAGTTGCCAGGGGCTGGGATGGAGGGGGCAGGTGATCAAGATAGGACAGTAAAGGAGACGAACTTTCAGCTATACTATGCATAGGATCTGAGAATCTAATGTAAAACATGGTGACTATAGTTGATAACACTGTTTTGTATAATTGAAATTTGCTAAGAATAGAATTTAAATGTTCTCACCAAAAAGAAAAAGAAGAAGGAAAATATTTGGGGTGATAAATGTAGTAAATAACTAGAAGAGGATAAATCCTCTCCCAATGTATTTGTATATCAATTTTTTTTAAAAAAATGATCACAAATTTCAATGTAAAAACCACCCTAAGGCTTGAAAGAATCAGTGCTTCAGTACAATGTGTAACAAACTAAAAAGGCTAGCTACTTTTTTTTTTACAACAAAAAAAACCCAACAATTCAAAAGCTGTTAATAATACAAAATCTCAATCTACTTCTTAATATCAATCCTGATCCTTTTCTCCAAGAATCAGTCTTCAAAACAAACAAACAAAAAAAAAAAACCCAACTCATTATCAAAAGAAAAATCCACAAGTATTTCCAATGCATAGGACAAGAAGGAAACAATCATAACTTGAGTGTGAAATAACCTTGTCTTGTTCATAGTAAAGCAAAGTGTTCATTAAAAAATGTGTCAAGAACAAAATGCATTTGGAAGAGAGTACTCTATGACTTGAGGCTAAAATTTGTGATAGAATCATTTTCCTCTTGCAATTTTCTAAGATTTCCTGGATTTACTCAGGATCTCTATGATAAGATTATAGCTTTCTTTGAGGGTATTTCAATGTTTTCATTCATGATCTGTCTTAAAACCAGGCATGCCTTAAAAGGAAGGAGCAGCACACATTATTCATTGTTACATACCCTCTAAAAAAAACATAAGTACAATGATTTATTCTTTTTAAAATTTTTATTCTGAGGTAATCTCTACACTCAACTTGGGATTCGAACTCATAATCCTAAAATCAAGAGTCACAAGCTTGACCAACTGAAGCAGCCAAGCACTCCTGATTTATTCTTAATTAAGCAAAGTTCAGTCTGTGTGAACTATTTTGACAATTATAGCTCTTAGTATGTGAAAAAAAATGATACTGTTTGCTCTATGGATTCCTTTTTACATAATGCTGATGAATTCTAGTTAAGAGGATAAAAGGTAACCTAGAATAATAGAATATTTGAGCTATGAAGGAAATTTTGGAGCTCATTTTTCCAAAGTGCATGAAACCAAGTCTAGGAGAAGTAAAGTGACTTACAAGGCTGTTAAAGTGAAGAAGTAATTACAAAGTAGGAGTGAAACACAGCTAATGATAACCATTATCACACACTAATAGAGCCACTAATTTTGTGAGGACTTACTATGGTCATAGTATGTTTTCTGATCATAGTGCAATTAAGCTAGAAACTCATTGCAAAAGGATAAGTTAAAAAATGGTCAAATATTTAGAACTTACGCAGTATAGTTATAAATAGCCTATTTGCCAAAGAAGAAATCAATTGAGGAGAATACTTTGAACTAAATGAAAAAGTTTTTTAAAAGATGTATGAAAACTTGTAGAATTCAGCAAAAGCCTGTATTTAAAAAGCTTAAAATCTATTACCTAAATTACCTCCCCAAAAAACTATATAAAGAATAAATAAGTTAGATACCCTCAAAAGCAGAAAGAAGATATTAATAAGGATAAGAGAAGAGATTAATGAAGTAGAAAATAAACATACAATAGAAAAGATTAGAAAACCAATGGTTTGATTCTTAAATAAAATCTGTAAACATTTCACCAAAAGTGAAGATAAAGAAAGGACGTAGAAAGAACCAGTACCAGAAATAAAGAATGGAGCATCATTACAGTCCCTACAGAATTAAAAAATAATAAAATGATATTATGAAAAAATTTATGCCAATAAACTTGATTTTTTAAAAGATTTTATTTATTTATTCATGAGAGACAGAGAGAGAGGTGGAGACATAGACAGAGGGAGAAGCAGGCTCCCTGTGGGGAGCCCAGTGTGGGACTTGATCCCAGGGCCCTGACTGACTGGGATCAGGACCTGAGCTGAAGGCAGACGCTCAACCCAGGTGCCCCAAATGATATTGAATATTTAGATGAAATCAATAAACTCCCACAAAAACACAGTTCTGACATGTAAAAAAAGAAAATGTGAACAATTCCATATTCATACAAGAGATTGAATCTGAGTAAAAATCTTCCTAATATGTATTTAAAAAAAAAAAACACCCATCTTATACAAATTTTCCCAGAGACAAGAAAAAGAGGAAACACTTCTCATTCCAGGATAAATTTAATTATCAAAATCCGACAGGAACAAGACAATAAAATTGCTTTTCAGTCTCTCTCGAGTATAGATACAAAATCCTAATCAAAATATTAGCAAATTAGGGCAGCCAGGGTGGCTCAGCGGTTGAGCGCCTGCCGAGACATGATCCTGGAGTTCCAGAATCGAGTCCCACGTCAGGCTCCCTGCATGGAGACTGCTTCTCCCTCTGCCTGTGTCTCTGCCTCTCTCTCTCTCTCTGTCTCTCATGAATAAATAAATAAAATCTTAAAAAAATAATTAGCAAATTAAGTCCAGTTACATAAAGATAGATAATATAGTATAATGAATTAAAGGTTGTTTAATTTATTTGAAAAGACAGATCAAACAATTATATTTTTAATTTTTTTCCAAAGAATTTCAACAGGCACTTTACAAAAGATGGTAGCCAATAAACATATGAAAAGGTTCTTGACATAATTAGTTATCAGGGAAATGCAGATTAAAACCACAATGAGCTATCACAACACCCCTAGAATGGCAAGGGAATATTTAACATGAAGAGCCGGTGAGGATATGGGGCAACTGGAACTATCTTACATTGTTGGTAGAAATGTAAGTCGTTACAAAAACTTTAGAAAATTGTTTAGCTATACCTACTAAAGTAGAGCAAGTGCACACTCTGTGGTCCAACAATTCTACTTCTAGGTATATATGCAAAGAAATTTATTATGTACACAAAAAAGCTATACAGGAATGTTCATAGCAGCATTATTCATGATATCCCCAAACTGGAAACCATCACCAGTAGTAGGACGGATAAAGAAATTACAGTATTTTTATACAAAAGAATATAACTACCCAATAAACTTTTGAATATTACAAACATGTGGAACAAAGGAAGCCAAGTGAAAAGAGTATCTGTGATAAAATTTACATAAAATTCAAAAATAGCTCAAACTAATAGAAGTGATAGAATTCAGAATAGTGATTATCTTTGGGTAAATGAAGGGAAGGCTTCAGAGGTGTCATACTGTTTTATGATCTGATCTGGGTAGCAGTTACATGAGTGTGTTCACATTGTCAAAATTCATTAAGACACACACTTGTAATTTATGTGCTTTTCACTCTGTATACTATCCTCCAATTTAAAAATTGAGAAGAAGAGGGGAGAGAATAACAGTTTACAGTCTGGAGAAGAGTTGGCTGACTGGTAATTTAAAAGACTTGAGGGACACCTGGATGGCTCAGTGGTTGAGCATGTGCCTTTGGCTCAGGGCATGATCCTGCGGTCCTGGGACTGAGTCCCACATCAGACATCCTGCAGGAAGCCTGCTTCTCCCTCTGCCTGTGTCTCTGTCTCTCTCTCTGTCTCTCATGAATAAATAAATAAAATCTTTAAAAAATATAAAAATTAAAAGACCTGCGATTAGAGCATTCCTACACCATCAATGGAGAAAGCCAGGTTCAGTAGGCCCAGTAACTGGCAACATCATCTGAAGTTAGGATGAGGAGCATGAGCTAATGTGAAGAAAACTGTTCTAAGCTTGTTGAAGAAACTTGTCTCTTCATCCCCATCCCATTCCTATTTTATACCATCTCACCATCTCGCCTTGGCAGAAGACAGAAATTTATTATCTGGAAAGATATTGGGGAATGTCATCAAGAAAACTGACTGCCAACTGACCTATGAGCTGGACCCAAGCACTCTGAGGCTCCTTACCACTCTCCCTGTCCTTGGAATGTGGGTTCCATTTGCCTTTCTCACTCCCAGAGGCTGCTGCTCCAAGGACACAGCCTTGAAATAGTGATGTGGTGTTGAGAATACCTGCACAGTACACGTGACTGAATCCAGTTAAGGCCTCTTTATCAACTCTTAAGATTTGACCAGCAGGTGTGGGGATCCATTCCTCTTGCTGATGCCCAAAACAAACCTCACATGTAAGCTCTCTTTGTTTATTAAAACCACAACCCACCAACCTGGAATGGCCTGCATTTCTTCAGCCTCTTCTCACCCTCTGAGTACAGGGACCAGTTTCAGATTACACCAGGGGAAATTGCCAGGAGGGCTGTAAACTAACAAAAGGACAAAATAGATGGTATCTAGATTAGTGGGACCAATTAGGGGTAGGTATGCTTTACTAAAAATGGAAATTTAACACATACATGCTTTGGTTTGCTTCCTCCATTCTGCCTCCAAATGTTGGCTGCCAGGCCTTCACTCTCCAGGTGGGAGATTGCAAGAATCTCTTGGAGAAACCATTCAGCCAATAAGAAAAGACAATACTGAAATCAGTTCTTCAGCATTAATCTAACCAGCTCACCCTATAGTGATACAACTATCAACTCATCCCAATAGCTTGCTCAGAGCTCCAATAATTTTTTTCTCCTATTCTTAAATATGAGCAGACATGAAGGACTATTAAATATCTTAGGGATATAAACAGAAAAAAGCAACTGGCAGGAAAGAGGGAGAATATAAGAAAAAGAGTCTCTAAATGTTTATCTTGAATACTCTCAGGGTAATAGGAAATGATAATGCAACCTTGAAACAAAAGCAGGAGGTTCAATACAGATCAGCTGCAAAGAGCATCCCCAGGATGGTGGCAAATGGGAGTCTGAATACCTGTGTACCAGGTGTAGAGGGCAACCTGTACAGACTGAAGCAGATCAGAATGTTCTGATAGGGATCACTGCAGGGATGAAACTGTTAGAATAACAGATGTGAATGAAAGTAATGAGAAGAGATTTGGGCAACTGGCAGTGTTTGTGGTTGGCCTCTTTAAAGTATATATAAAAAATAAGCAAACAAACAAGGAAAATTATTATATCCAGGAGAAAAAAAACAGGCTGCACAGGTAAGAAAACATGATCATCGTTCACTATATGACTCAGGTCTGATTAATGTAATAAAAATGTAAATACTAAATTTACCAACCAAAACTATAATTTTACCATACTGGCACCATAAGCATTTACCGCTGATACCATAAGCATCAGAGGGTAGAGTAGTAGTAGGGAGAAACTAAACGCTTACCTTCCATACTGAGATGTCAGCAAAGAATGCCTAAAGTTCAAATATTAAAAAGTTAGGCAAAAGAGTGGAAGATTTATTGCCTCTGAGTAAGGGAATCAGGAAAGGGGACTCAGGACTGTAAATGGCCTTAACATACCTGGGAGAAGTAGTTGATCTTTTGAACTAAGTACCTGTTTATTTGATAAAAATGAATACTGTTTTGAACAAGGAATGGGTAGGAGTTAGGTGAAATGTTAAGGGGGAAGGACATTACCAACCGTGAGGTGCTTAGGGATAAAGGCTGCAAGATCCATAGCCACAGCATAATATAATAGGGGGCTCCAAGCAGAAGTATGTTGCTAAAAACACCCGGTGTGGCTTATTCGGAGATCTCTGGATTTCTTCTTATATGTGGCTTCCACTTCTTCATCCACTACGGAGGTGTTAAGAGGTGGAGAAGCATCAAGTATGTTGACAAACTGGGATACCAGGAGTGTGCATAGTGCATTCTTAGCACAGCTTGAATCAAAACTGGTCTGTTCAACCTAGTAAGATACCTCTAGCATTTTGAATGAGGGGCAAGGTTTACAAAGTACTTATTGTCTTCAGTAGAGTTATGGAGAATCTGTGAGAATCTTGCTCAGAGCAAGCAACCCCAGAACTAAGCAAGCCAGAGTGAGCCCTCAGATAGAAGACTCCAAATATGTGGTAATGCTGGTCTTGCTACAGCCTGGCAGGCAGCCAGCACACTCAGCATACTCAGGCTGGCAGAGATGAATGAGAAGGAAAAGAAACTCCCCTAATGCCTTGGAACTCTGTGCTTTTGCTGGTCACTTGGAAGGAGACTTCCAAGGGGATTGAAATTAAGACAAAAACTGCTGAAGTTAGAATAAAATGGGAGAGGCGTTTTGTTCCTTTTGTCTGGGTATTGAATAACTCATACCGTGAGAGGTAAAAACAAAACAAAACATCAGTCATTAAGGTAAAAGAAGAAAGTCTGGCTTATAAAGGGGAAAATTGCAAATGAGTAATCAAAAATTAAAGGATGAAAATTAAATGGTAAGCACTAAAAAGCAGAACATTATAACCCAGAATTTTAAAAATATGTTTTGTAAGCACTATGTGTATTGAAGAGGACAAACATCAAGGAAAAATTGTGTGCACTTATAATAATTAGAGACAATGTAAGAGGAAATAACAGAGACAGTAAACAATTACTTGCAGCTGCCTTTACAAATATAAAAGACCAGAGATTTGTCCCATTTGTGGATCAGATTTCTTCCACTGAAAGCATGAGAATTTGGAAGTGGATAGATAATAGTGGCACTGCTGATAAAGACAGAATATCTTTCATCTGACAAATCCAAACAAGGAGTAGCAGAGGGCAATGGAGGGAAAAGGGCCAGGGTTTTTAAGCGATTCATTTTAAAATTTTGTTATTTTGATAAAAAGCAAGAGGCTTGATAATGACTACAATGTTTGCTGTGAATTATCCTCCGCTTTGAGAAAAGTATCAAACAAATAGGTGGTATAATTTTGGTGAAAGAAAAACATTTAGAAAAGATGTAATCAGAAAGGCAATATATGCGCTGTGCCTTTTGATATATGAAATGAGCTATTAGATTAGAATCTACTCCCAAATTCCTATCTGAAAATAGCGAAAACACAGGCATAATTGCAACTGAGCAAAGATGAAGAAGGTACTCCTGGCCCTATCCCATAGTTCTGAAGCTTCAATTTGATTTACTTAAAATTTTTCTGCTTTAATAATCTCTAAAGGATTATTTTACCCACAGCTGAATGCTAGAAGTAAAATTAGACCATTCTGGGGAAGCTTTGTTGAAAGTTTAACAGGGTCTCAATATCAACTGCAATCTCAAAATTTCTTTCTTTTAACAAGAAAAAAATGTAAGCCAAACAAGTGTCTAGTTTTGCTTTCCTTTTTTCAATGAGAATATCTGTAGAGAGTACTCGTCTCTTTGAGGTTTTGTTTCCAGTCTTTGTATTAATCCTTTTGGTTTTAATCAGATTTACTTTTTACCTTTGTCCACTCATCTTTAAATGAGGACTAGTAAGACTGGTCCCCATTTCACTGCACGAAATTTTAGGAGGCTAATGGTGTAAATTGCTTGACTTTGCTGTTTCCAGTTTATTAATGAAAATATTATCTATTTTTACAGTGTGTATTACTTTTTATTTTTACTTAAGGTTTTAGAAATATAGCAACCTGACAATAAAACTGCCTACTTTGTTGAGAACTAAGGCTTGCAATGTGTGCAAATAAACAATTTTACTATTCCTTCCTTTTAACTGCAAATGATAAAGTCCTTATATCAAATAGATGACAATGTCCTCTCTGTCTCTCTCTCTCTCTCCTTGTCTCCTTCCCTCTTTCTCACCCTCTCTCTCTGACACCTATGCTTGCATACATGCATACAATTTCCTAATTCAATAATTATGCCTAAATGTTTGAAGAGTAAATTGTTAGGATTAAAATTTTTAATATTAAAATAAGTATATAAAACCTAGTTTATTCTATTAAAAGTGTTTATTCCATTCCTGGGAAACACAACCTAGGAAAATGACAAGAATTGCTATAAATAGGAATATACAAACTAACTAAATAGAGAACTCTAATATAGAATACACATATGGTAAATTAATTTAAATGTGACATTTTTCATCAATGGGGAAAAGCAGGATTACCTCTAAATGATGTTAAAACAACCAGAACATTGTTTAGAAAAATAAAAGTTGAATCTTTCTTTTAGTTTTTATACCAAATAAATTCCAGCCATATCGAAGATGTAAATGTAAAAAAAAAAAAAAAGAATCTTTAAATATACTCAACAAAAGCACAAACAAAATTATTATTGTTTTGAAACAGAAAAGGTCTTTCTGACTAGGACATATGATTAAGGACACCATAAAAATAAAAGGAATGATACATTTAGCAGTACAAAAATTTTAATTTCCATATGACAAAATTAAACACATGAAGGGAAAATAGGAAACATTTTTACAATGCATATGATTTAAAAAAATATTTACCTTCAGTTTACATTAAAAATAAAGATAACTTTCTTGATACAAAGAGCTTATGCAAATTAATAATTGTTCTTAATAAGAGTAGTTCAATAGAAAAATAGCAAAAATTAGCACACAGAAGAAAATATATGCAAATGAACTATATCATATGAGGACAAGCTAAACCTTATCCAAAACTCAAAATGTAAATTCAAACAAATATGATGCCATTTCTATCCATTAGAATGGCAATCAATAGATATTTTTTTCTTGAATATCATAGTTGGCATCATATAGCATGTAGCCCTTACAGAGTGCTTCTTTCAATTAGTAATAAACATTTAAATGTACATTTAAGGTTCTTCCATGTCTTTTTGGTACTTGATAACTCATTTCTTTTTAGTGTTGAATAATATTCCATTGTCTAGATATACCAGAGTTTATCCATTCACCTACTGTAGGACAACTTGGTGGCTTCCAATTTTTGACAATTATACAATTATGAATGTATATCCATGTATGGGTTTCTGTGTGAACATAAGTTTTCAACTCATTTGAGCTAAAAAAGAAACAAACAAGGTGCATAATTGCCAGATCACATGGTAAGAATATGTTTAGTTTTGTCAGGAACTACCAACTATCTTCCAAAGTGACCGTACCACTTTCTCAAAAGCAATGAAAGAGAATTCCTGTTGCTTCATATTTTGTCAGTATTTAGTATTGTCAATAATTTGGATTTTCATCATTCTAATTGGTATGTACTGGGACTTTTGCTTTTTATATCTCATTTTTTCATTAGTATTTGAATCTCCTCATCATGAAATTTTTTTTTTTTTATCTTTCTCTTTCATTTTATTTTTTTTTTATTGGTGTTCAATTTACTAACATACAGAATAACACCCAGTGCCCGTCACCCATTCACTCCCACCCCCGCCCTCCTCCCCTTCTACCACCCCTAGTTCGTTTCCCAGAGTTAGCAGTCTTTACGTTCTGTCTCCCTTTCTGATATTTCCCACCCATTTCTTCTCCCTTCCCTTATTTTCCCTTTCACTATTATTTATATTCCCCAAATGAATTTAAACCCATGATTATCCACCCAGAAATCCATAAAAATCTCCCCAGCTCAGAAATTACTCTACACTGGATTCCTTCATTCCATTTTCATATTTTTAGAATAATCACATTCTCTAGAAAGTTGAAGTATTCACACTAGGACCAGAACCCAGGGCTTAAGGCCATAATTTGGCCTGAGGCCATAATTTGGAAATGATTAGATGATTGCATGTGCTCAGCTATAACAAAATGCAATATTATAATTCTCTCTGGCTAAATTACCCTTCTTACAAATCATCTAGATTTTTTTTTTTTTTGACATTGACAAACTTTTGAGGATTTGGCCATATCTGAGAAATTCAGATCAGCCATGTAATTCCGGCAGTCCCTGACTCATTGTCATACACAACCCTAACCCTAATGTCCTCTCAGCTGCCACCCAAAGGTATCTGATACCTCTGTAGCAAAACAGAGAGCAAAGAAAGGGGACAGAGAGGGAAGAAAACCCAACCATTACTTTGAATTCCTTGCTTGTGTGGGTTTTGGTCAGATAAAACTCCAATTATTTTTGACTGCATTAATTTCTTTTCCAGTAAAGCGCTTAAAGAATAATATACTTCCAGTTAAAGCTTTTAGGGTGGACCATTGCTCAAGCCATTTTCAACTTTATTGGACAAAGCATTTGAAAATATACTATGGGTAGAAATTCAGATATGGCTCTTGGGAAAAAGCAAGATGACTTAATAGGTCTCCCTACCAACCCACCTAACTTCTGTGATTGAATTAATACAGAGGATAGTGGAGGAGGAGGAATGGAAATGTGAATTGTAACCACAATTTGAGCTGTGTACAGTTACATCATGGCATCAGTTTTTCCACTCAAGCTGGTAAATGACTATAACCAGAGATATGTGAGCCCTTTCTGATGAGATATAAATCAATCCTAACAGTCATCCAACTCTCTCTTGCAATGAATTTAAGCCATATCTTTCCCCTTCTTTTAGCCTTGGGTTCTCATTTCATTTCTAGCTCACTGTGGTTTAAGTTCAATATTTAAGAGATTCGATCCAGTTTCCCACCCCTGAAACTTGAAAAAAATGTTAAGAATTAGTCCAAACTATCAAATCCTAAGATCTGGTTGAGTGGGGTTTGCCACAGGATAAGGGAGTGCAGGAGTATATCTCATCTAAGTGGATCATAGAAGTTTAAAGACTATATTTATCGTTAACTAATACAGCATACCAAAATATCCCTATATTTAATGGCCCAAAACATTATGCATTTTTGCTCAGAAGAATCTGGGAGGGTTGGCCTTTGTCCTTCTTGTCAGGGTAGTTCTGCCAGTCTTAGCTCGGATCTCTCACACATCTGTGGTCCACTATGTATTGGATAGGCACTGTGCCAATCTTGGTTGGACTCCTTCCCACATATAGGGCTTTGCTAGTTGTTAGTTGGTATAGGATGGTCTCAGCAAAGATATCTCATCTCCTCACAATGCGGTTTCTTACTCTTTTGCAGGCTAGTCCAGGCAGACTCTTTTGCAGGCAGTCCAGGCCTTGACTCAGAATTGGCACACCATTACTTTAATCCACATTCTGTTAGCCAAAGCAATTCATAAGGATATCCCAGATTCAACACATGGAGAACAGACTTCACCTCACAAGACAAGCTTCAGAGGGTACTGACATAGGGAAGGGTGAACAATTGGAGTCATCTTTCCAAAAATTTATAGTATTTGATCTCTTTCCTTTTTTAGCTGAAACTTCAGACATTCTGGGAACATCCAGAGAGGCATCTCAGAATCCAGGCCAAAGGTGGAGTGCCATCACTCCTGTGTTCACCATTAGCAGAGCTCAACATCAGTGACTCCCCTCAAATTATGTAAGCTTCAGAAAGACAGGTAGGTTCCTGCAGGTGAATGCTGGCTCTCTCACTCTCTCTCTCTCTCCTCGCCCTCTCTCCCTTTGGCCTCCCTCCCATCTTATTGTATACTATATTCCTGTATTTCCAGCACATTAAACAATGACTGGCTCAAATGCTCAATAAATATTTGTGAATGAATAAATGAATGAATGAAAGGAAGCATTATGTAAGAGCCTCTATTAACAGGGTCAGATGTAGAAAGTGAACTAGATTCAACAGACTGGAGAGAACAGTAATGGAATGATACAAAGCAGGCAAGAGAAATGTACCCTAGAAAAGACTCTGGGACTGAAGTAAAATGACAGTAGTGTTGGGGTTTTTGAAGTCCCTGCTGCTGCTAGCTTGGCCATGCTGGTGATATTTAAACAGGCCATAGCACAGTAGACAGGGAGCAATGAATCCGCCACAGAGATCAAGTGGAGCAGGAAAAACAGGAGATTACACAGCTCACTGTCCTGGAAAGCGGTTGATTCCAGGTGACTGAGGATGAAGGGAAAGGGTGACCCTCTCTAAAGTGGATCTGGGGTAGGTTTTACTCACTGGCCTGGGAGGTCTGGGAAGCCCACAACAACATGGAGGTCTGTCAGTAAATGTCAGGGAGCCTGCCACCAGGTAGGGTTTAAAGACAGATTTGTGACAAACAACGACAGCTAATGGGGAGAAAAGAAAGCTAAAATGACAAGAAATAGGCTCTGGGACTCCAAACACAGCAGAGAGAGAAGCTGATGGCATCCACCCAGGCAGGACCAAGGAGAAATGAATGGTGAGTGCATCAGGGATTCCCCAGCTCCTCGAGGCCATGCACGTATTTGACTCCCCTGTCCCTTAGCAAGCAGAGATGTGTTTTATCCCATCAGTAAGATCTGCATCGCTGGGATGACAGGACTCACTTTCTGCAGGGTGCATAACAACTTTCCGACATGTTGTCAGAATGTGTCAGGTCGAGTTACTGTGATTCTATTTCCTGAGGACGTGACACACGGCGCCATTGCTGGCGATTCAGACGTTTCCTGTCAATGCCTGCCACTCACGAATGGATGTGTAATCAAACCCAAGTCACAGCTAGGCTCTTTGCATGAGAGTCACTTCCAAGTTTTACTTTTAATACCTGAGGTTTTGTGTTACTGATATTAAATAAAAACTCTTTGCAATGAATTTTAAATGAGGTAAAAGCTCTCACCAGAGATTTGTTAAAAGCAGATGAACAGCTGTTCTCTTTTCCCCCCTTTTTAGTAGAAGAGCTTTAAATTATATATTAACCAAAAAGGTAAACAGAATAAAATGGGCAATTAAATATTAATGGAAGATGTAGTGGAATTGTCCTGTGCTGCACTTAAAACAGCCTGAATGATTGAGCTGTGAATTGCTCTCCCCGAGGTATTGAAATATTCATCAGTGCTATTTAATAAATGTTCATATTCGTAGGCACTCATGTTTACACTACAGCACTTGCGAGAGAGTGCTTACTAAAGAAAACATGCTAATGGAAGGTGAACTTTTCTGTACAGCGAGTCACCTTAAATTATACAGAGTGTGCCGCTGAGGAGATGGGGAAATCTCTCTTCTGACAAATGAGAAGCTTGCATAAGAGAGAAGCATCTTTTGTTAAGAGAACGGCTGGGGATGGCATAGAGGCATTGTGGCACCAAGACTATTTTGAGGTTTTTAAAAATTTATCTGGTTTGCATTTTAAAAATGTTTAACCTCTCCTGCATGAAGCAGAGTTCCATTCCAGTGCTATCACTGCAAACTGCTTACCTGATGGGAAGGGAGGCAAGAGATAGCAAACAGAGACTGCAGTGGGAACCCTTAACCAACCAGAGTACAAGCACTCCAGGTGACAGCAAAACCGACACAAAGACACACACAGCATTTACAGGCAGAGGCGAACACTGCTGCTTATCGCTTCCTCTCCGTGACATTTAGTAATTCTTTCCCAAGAACTGCAGATATTGTATCACCTCAAGTGGGGAGCTTGATTGTTCTCGTAAGTTAAACAGGATCAAGGCCAATCAATATCTTGGAATTGGCTGATCTCTAGGGAAGATATTAAGATTTACTAGACCAGTGGAGGGAAGGGGCTGAAGCTGTGGCTGCTGGATTTCTGATGAGTGTATGACTTAAGAGGAACATGCATCCAACTTGGATCTTGTTTACTGAAAAATACGTAGTCACCCAAGTTCAGCAGCATCATGCACATGTGCGAGGACAGGGTCAGTTGGAGGCTTCCTTCGTGATAGCTCTTCATCATCTTTCATGGTTAACCAGAAAAAAATTGAGTTAATGTTTATTCGGTGAGAAAAGAGGATCTTGGTTCCCAGAGTAACAAAACACAGCCACACAGAGTATTGTAGATTGACTGTTTTGGTCTCAATGTCTCACTCTACTCTAATGGTATCATACCTTCATACCTATGCCATAGCTTTATAGTGGTTAGAATATACTTCCCATTCCTTGAATGAGGGCTTAGCCACGTAACTTGCTTTGGCTAATGAGATGGACATGGTATGTGAAAATACTGAAATGTTTATACACAATGGGCTCACTCTCTTGAGCTCCAAACTTTGGCCATAAGAAAACGCCTCCGGTAGCTGCTGGTCCAAGGAAGATGAGGGACACTGGCACCAAACCTACCTAGATCAGGTGAATTTTAAGATGCTAATATGATATGCCACTGAGGTTATAGAGCATACTTATGGAGCATACTTATGGCACTGTTAAGATCAGAAAGGATCATCCCAAGGCCTTCACAGTGAGTGAGCAACTACTGATTTTTATTCCTTTTTATTAATATGTTTTAGGGAGAGTACATTATATTACTAACACAACAAACACACACACACATATAAGTTTAGACATGAAGATGTATTCTTTCAGGGAAGGACATCACCTTGTCTTGTACCCACATTTGAAACACTGGAGGCTTCCTTGGATATTCCCTTTCAAAGGCCACCAAATCCTGTTGATTCAAATATATGAATGCATATTCTTCTCTCCATTTGCACTGTCACCGCCTACTTCCGAATTCTGTAATTTTGAATATCATAAATCGTCTACTCAGTTATCTTCCAATATTTACCTATCAGTCATGTTTCTAACAGACCATGGAAAACATCCTATCTGAAGTTCCTATCTTCCTTCTCTAAATCACTTTAATAAACAAACACTGATTAATGGTTGTCCATCAGTTATAAATACTTTAGAATGATCCTCCATGATCTTAAAAATCTGTTCCTAGTTATCCTCTCATTTATAATGTTGGTCATCTCTCTTCACTTTCCAGTAGATTATGGCACTCCCAGATAATTTATACTCCCAAGGCTTTTTTTTTTTTTTATGTTGTCCCTTTTGCCTACAATACTCTCTCCTGAGTCATTGCCGAGCATCGTCAAAGTTCCAATGTAATCATATTACCCTTCCCTCTAAAATTCGAAGAGACTTTAAAGATCAATTACCCCATTCTATTATAAGCTTTTCTTGTCCAATGCATGTCCCCCATTATACTAAAAATTCTTTAGAAATAGAAAGGGAAAAAAAGGGCCTACTACAAAGTAGGTGCTTAATGAATGACTCAACCTAAATAACACTTCTTACACTAATTCTTTTGAATAGGAATTATTCCTATTTTTATGATGCCTCAGAATTGAGTAACATTGTTAGCAATATAATAGATGAATAGGGAATTGCTTAGGAATATAATAGAAATAAATAAGTTCTTCGGGGGTTAAGATACATAAACAAAGCAGTAACTCAGAGACTGGTTCTTTGACAAAGCAGTAACTCAGAGACTGGTTCTTTGATATTTGTATAAATGACTTGAGAAAAGGTGAACATGGTAAAATTTTGAAGTTTACAAGTGTAATTTAAGTTCTTCTGATCATAGGACTTCAAGCTGAAAGGGATAAGCAGCACAAAGAACCTTGAGCCTATCTGAATAGGTATAAATATTTCAGATTAAAGATGGGAACAATCCAACTGTCCATCAACTGATGAGTGGATAAACAAGATGTTTCCATCTTATATATCCACACATTTTATATGTATCCAACTATTTGAAGAAGAAGATGAAGAAGAAGAAGAAGAAGAAGAAGAAGAAGAAGAAGAAGAAGAAGAAGAAGAAACAGCAGAAGCACCGATACATGATACAGTATAGGAGAACTTTGAAGGATTATGTTAAGTGAAAAAAGTCAATCATAAAAGACAATATATTATATAAGTCCATTTATGTGAAATGTCCAAAATAAGTGGATATATGGAGATAGCAGATTAGTGGTGTCCTAGAGCTGGAAGATAGGACTATTGACAGGTGTTAGTTCAAGAATGTAGGATTTCTTTTCTGAGATAATGAGTATCCTCCAAAACTGATTATGGTAATTTAGGTTTCACAACTGTGTGAATATACTGTAAAGTATTCATGGAATACTATAAATGAGTGAATTGTATGATATATAAATTATAGCTCAATAAAACTGTTACTGAAAAAAATTCTTTGAATATCTTTTAAAATAATTCAAATTTTATTTGTAAGAGAATAGTCTCTAAGTTCCATTACAGCTTGATAAAAGGATTCAATGGCATTATTAGACATGGATTGGACCTTAGATGGGTTCTGAAATAGGGCAATGAATTGCTACAGGCCACAGATCCACAAAATACTGAAGATAACCAGGAAGTGAGCTGAAAGTCAAACCCAACACTTTAAATGATTGTGCTTCCATTGCTGGCATGATCACTCTAGTTGCATATGAAAATCAATTGTTAACCATAGAGAATCTACTATGAGTTCAACTCTGATGAAAAATTTTAGAAACTATAAAATATAATTAAGATATACTTTCTACCCCCAGTAAACTTAACTCTAGTTGAAAAGACAAGAAAACACACATGAAATGATTGACAAGGTGATATCATGAATTAGTTTTAGTATTAAAAAGACATAAAGGAGATAACGTGGATTATTCATTAAGAATCCTTGAACTATTTAATCATTTTTTAAAAAGGAAACTTGGTTAAGATGTTTATAAAACCATTTATAAAAATTGGGTCCTTTGAAATGATCCCCAAGTTACAATTATGGCATTTCCACTCAATAAATGGTCTCACGCTATCATGTAAATTTTCTTCCCCCACCAGTCCTTTCATCTCACTGCAGGTCAGAAAAAAGTCCTAAATATTGGACCCAGACAGACATAATGTTTAATCCTGGCTAATACTTTCTATGATATGACCTTCAATTTATTGTTTAACTTTCTAAGCCTTAACTTCAACTTTCTCTAATTTGTGATAATAATATCTAGTTTAAAAGTAAGTTTGGTAAGTTGAGCATATAGAAACTAACTCAGTCTTGAGTGCAAGTAGATAGGAAGAGTTCTGAATTTTAGTAAGACCAGCAGATAGTAGCCTGATAAAAACTTTGAAGCATAATACAAACAAGGAGGGTTCTGACTTAATTAAGAGATTCAGAATGAATTGAAGGAAGCACTATCACCACCGGAGGAAATCCAGCTCAGTGAGAAAGTACTAAATCATATTTAAGCATTTGTTTACTTAATAGTTTCTTCTAAAATCCTTCTTAAATATATATGTAGAACTAGAGCAAGACTTAGCTGTTTATAAAAGTTGTTTTTCTATAAAAGCAAACAAATTTATAATGTGCTTTAAAAAAATAAAAATAAATAAAATGTGCTTTATTTCAGGGGTGCCTGGGTGGCTCATTTGGGTAAGTGTCCTACTCTCGATTTCAGCTTAGGTCATGATATCAGGGTCATGAAATTGAGCCCCCTGTTGGCCTCCGAGTTCAGTGGGGAGTCTACTTGAGATTTTCTTTCTCTCTCTCTCTCTCCCACTGCCCCTCCTCATAACCCCCGAGCATACACTCTCTCCAAGATAAATAAATAGTTTGTTTAAAATACAATGTGCATTATTTCTGTTGAGAAACTTCTAAGATTCTTAACTTGTTAGACCTTGAAACCATTGTTCAACTGATGCCAATTATATTCCAAAGAAGAATATTATGAGTGTAAATGTATAAATTAATAGCAAATATCACTGTCACACATAAGAATTTAACCTTTGAAACTTTATCTGATGAGCACAAAGACACCAATCAACATAGAAGAATTGGTACATCCGATTTATTTTTATTTGCTGATTTCTTCCTAATATGCTTATAGAATCCTTGGATATTGTGTGAAGACTATTTTCAAGACCATTCTATAGATAAACAGGTGTATGTTGAGTGGGATGACTCCCTAAACATCAACTTAAGCTCTGACAGTAAGGCAAAACTGTCAGGGTCAGTCATTCAACACTAAAGTCAAGATGATTGCATTCTACAAATTACACATTAAACCTGAGAAAGAAGTTATCTATCTCGAGTCTATTTGAGTTCTTGCTAAAACCAAGTAGAAGGAGAAGGCAAAGGACAAGAAAAGAGGTGACAGAAAGAGAAAACAAGAACCATGAAGCCTTTAACGCCTTCCCCCACAATGCGACTGGCTTGCCCAGCATGCACTATTTGTGTCCTTGAAAATTCATTCAACTTTCAAGAATTAGTCTGTCTTCTATATTTCACCTTAGGCCTTTGAACCAATCCTGAGACCTAAACAAAAATACCTACCTCTAATAAAGATGGATCTATCAAGTCTAGCCCTATAGAGAAAAGAAATTTATAGTCTTAAGCAAGAGAGGAGAGTGACCTTGTTAGCATAAGTACAGTAATACGAATACATTGAGCAAGAGTACCAGTGTGAGTGCTGTAAAGCATCCAAGAGGAAATTAGCTGTTTTAAACCATGGAACTAATGTGAACCATTGCTAATAACTGCTTATTTATCACCAGCATAAAAAGATAATTTGGCTAAGCTAATGAAGTAATTCCAAGCTTTTAACTGAATGCTAGTTATTAATTGAATGTTACTGAAAAAAAACAGGGAGGAAAACTTACACGAAGGAATGAGTGCAACCAGTTTCTATCTAGTATATTAATATTTTCTTGCTGGTGCTGGATAATATTCCAGTTGCATAAATTTAAGGATTTTAAACTGTTTAAGAAGACTCCCATGAAGAAGAAAAAAGACCTAGATTCAGCACTTTATCAGAATTACATAAAATGCAGAAGGAAATGTGTGTGTGTGTTTTCCTTTGGTTTGTCCTTTCATCTCACTGCAGGTCAGAAAAAAGTCCTAAATATTGGACCCAGACAGACGTAATGTTTAATCCTGGCTAATACTTTCTATGATATGACCTTCAATTTATTGTTTAACTTTCTAAGCCTTAACTTCAACTTTCTCTAATTTGTGATAATAATATCTAGTTTAAAAGTAAACCTATTTAAAAAAATAAAAATAAAAAAATAAAAGTAAACTGGTTTATTGAGGAGTACTTATTTTCTGAAGTATAAACAATAAGCAATTTTATGTTTTTTTCAATACATTCCTCCATAGCAAGTCAGCTGTGTAGAACTAACTCTTCCTTCTGTCTAATGACTCCCTTAATAAAATTGTGGTAGATTTCACAACTTTTTAGTGAATTTTGATTATTAGAACAATCTTATCTCAGTATTGGAAGATACAGTTCTTTTTTTAAAAGATTTTATTTATTTATTTATGAGAGACACAGAAAGAGAAAGGCAGAAAAATAGGCAGAGGGAGAAGCAGGCTCCATGCAGGGAGTCCAATGTGGGACTCCATCTTGGATCCCAGGATCACGTCCTGAGCCGAAGGCAGATGCTCAACTACTGAGCCACCCAGGTGTCCCTGGGAGATAGTTCTGATTCAAAGTTCCCTCTGCCTCCAAGGTAGGATAATCTATGATTCTAGCAGTCTGGAGTTGAGTGGAGCTCCTCATGTTTGCCATCTACCCACCCACCCAACCTCCTGCACTCTTTCCCTTCTCTTTGCTGATCTCTTAGGAGTTGGGCAAGAGTGAGAGAAAAAGTAATAATGAATATTTCCTTCTTTACTGTGCAAGATTATATTTCTCTCTTTGGATACAATGGCTGTTGCTTAGGTTAGTTGTGGACTCTAGAAAGAGGAGTAAACATCCCATCATACTACATTTTCCACATAGACAATCCACTCAGCCTCCACATACTGTGACAAGACTGTGGCATCCAATCTCATTTACCCTCCATGGCTAACTCTCTGGCCTGAGTTCCCATGAAGCATTCAGGTAACCAAGTGTTTAGTGAGTTCCTACTATGTGCTAACCCTCTTCTAAGCCCAGAGGATACATTAGGGATCAAAACATGGAAAAAATCCTTGTCCTTACACAGTTTGGAATATCCTAGAGCCTAAGAGAATGAAAAGAAAACATACTAAATAAAGAAAAATGCATTTGTTTAGATGGGGAAAGTGCTATAGAGGAAAATAAGGAAAATAAAGCAAGTACAGGAGATGTGGAGTGCAGAAGGATGGTAACAATTTTAAATGTTATGATAGGCCTGGCTGAAATGGTAGATGTTTGAGCAAAGAGCTAAAGAAAGTGAGGAAGTAAATCATTTCAACATCTGGGGGAACTGGTTTCCAGGTAGAGGGAAGAAGCAGTGAAAAGTTTTTGAGGTTGAATGGTTCTTTAAGATTCCAAAGGACAGCAAGAAGACTAGTGTGTTTGGAGTAGAGCAAACAAGCATAACCATGACATAAAGCAGCCCAGTTTACTAAGGGTTGGAGTCTATGCACACAAGCAGGCTCATATGTTTGTATGCACATACATACATGCATATACATCTGAGGCAAGGGTAGAGATGGCAAATCCTAATGAACAACATTCTTGATTTAAGCATATGAGACCATAATTCATATACCCTAAACAGACTATAGTAGAATATTTAAGATTGTGGGTACCGGAATCAGACTGAGTGCAAATCCTGGTTCTTGCACTTATTTTTGTGACCTTGTGAATGTAATATAACCTCCTTTCATCTCAGTTTCTTTTTCTGTAAAATAAAGATGACGATAAAATCTTATCATTGCTGTAAGATAATAGAGTTAATGCCTGAAAGCATATAGTATAGTGTCTGTCCGTGGTAATTTTAATGGATAACAAGGGTTAAGAATCACTGCTTACAACTACATTTGGTTCGTTCTTGCTAGTCAAGCTGAACTAAAATGTCACCTCAGAAAAGCTTTCTCTGATAGTCATTAGGGATGTTCATAAATATTCCAGTGTTCTTTCTGGGCACTTGGTGTAATTGGATTTTCTTACCTCCTTTGAAGTTAGATATGGCAACATGACTTGCTGTGGCCAATGAAATTTCAGCAGAAGTGGCATGTAGAACTTTTACATAGAAGTGACACATGTCAATTCCAAACAGAAGCTTTTAGAGCCAGCTATATATATATATATATATATATATATATATATATATATATATATCTGACATCCTGTGTTGCTCCAAACTATGATGATTAAAGCACAACAATCCTGCCACCTGACTATCTGCACTGCACTTGTAGCCTGAACAAGAAATAAGCCTTTGTGCTGTTAACCCAATAAGCTCTGGAGATTGTCATTACAGCATATTCTAGTTAACCTTGACTGATACCTTTTTACTACATTATATAAAGTAGTTTCCTCATCCCCCAGTTACTCTCTAGCACACATTCAGATTTAATTTTCATTATGGTACTATATTTTTCTTCTTTGAAACCACCTCATTCATGAATTGTATAAGAGAATGGAGTTTTATGTCATTTTCAACTGTATCCTCAGCACACAACAATGGGCCCAAAGGTTATTCAGGACTTAAAGATATTTGTTGAATTATTAAAATTCACAGCATATAAATCCTTTTATTTGGAGCCTTAAGATGCACCAACTTTATGTTAAATTCTACTCTACATGGAATCATCACAGGATATTTACAGCAAAGTTTAAAAATACATGATGTTCATTTTATTTAAATCAAAGTCCTAGGATATAGACACAACTTTATTGTTTCATAGTCAGAATATTTTCATGAATAAAGTTAAAATTAATATCAGTGGTCTGATATTAAAAGACCACCAATAAAAAGACAGAAATTGTCTGAGCAGATCAAAAAACACAACCCAGCTTGTCTATAAGAAACCCACTTTAAATATAAACACATATATAAGTTAAAAGTAAATTGATAGAGAAAAATATGCCACAGTAATACTAGTCAAAGTAAAGCAGGAATAGCTATATTAATTTCAGAGAAAACAAACTTCAAAGTAAAGATAGTGGGCAGCCCTGGTGGCGCAGTGGTTTAGCGCTGCCTGCAGCCGGGGGTGTGATCCTGGAGACCCGGGATCGAGACCCACGTCGGCATCCTGCATGGAGCCTGCTTCTCCCTCTGCCTGTGTCTCTGCCTCTCTCTCGCTCTCTCTGAATGAATAAATAAATAAATCTTAAAAAAAAAGTAAAGATAGTTATCAGTGATAAAGAAAAGCATTACATAAGGATGAAGGAGTCAATTCTCCAAAAAGATGTAATAATGTTTAACATATATGCACCTAACAACAGATTCAAACTACTTAAGGCAAAAACTAATAGAAGTGCAAAGAAAAATAGATGAACCCACTATCATAATTGGAGACATCAACATCCCTCTCAGAAATGGATATATCAAACAGACAAAAAAATCAGTAAGGGCATAACACCACCAGTGAACTGGATACGATGGGCATCTGTAGAATATTTCATCCAACAAAACCAGAATTCACATTTTCCTCAAGTTCACATGGTATGTTTACTAAAATAGACCACATCCTGGCCCATAAAACACTTTTCAACAAATTAAAAAAAATAGATATCATACAATTTCTGCCCATAGACCAGAGGGATTAAACTAGAAATCAATGAAGAAAGACAGCTAAAAATCCCAAAATGCCTACAGATTAGACAACACATTTGTAATTCACACATGGGTCAAAGAAGACATGTCAAGAGAAAGTTTTAAATATTTTAAACTATGGAGTGCCTAGGTGGCTCAGTCAGTTGGGCGTCAAACTCTTGATTTGAACTCTGGTCATGGTCTCAGGGTCCTGGGATTGAGCCCTGTGTTGGGTTTCACACTCAGCAGGGAGTTTGCTGGAGGATTCTTTCCCTTTGCCTCTCCTCCTGCTTTTTCTCTCATTAAAATTAATAAATAAATCTTAATAAAATATTTTGAAATAAATGAAAATTAAAAATACAACTCATCAAACTTTGTGGGATAGCAAAAGCAGTGCATAGAGGGAAATTTATAATAGTCATTGCATATATTATAAAAGTAGAAATATATATAATGAGGAGTTTAAGTTTCTGCTTTGGAAACTAGACAAAGAAGAGCAAATTAAAACCAAATAAAAACAATAAATAATAAGAATTAGAGCAGAAATCAATGCAATTGATAATAGGAAATCAATAGAGAAAGGCAAAGAAAACAAAACCTGGTTCTTTGAAGAGATCAATAAAATTGATAAGCCTCTAGCCAAGTAAAGTAAGAAAATAGTGTGATCTATCACATCAAAAGACAAAAAGAGAAAAATCACATGATCATATCATTTGACAAAACTGAAAAAGCAATTGACATAATCCAACACCTATTCACGATAAAAACTCTTAGTAGGGCTGCCCGGGTGGCTCAGCGGTTTAGCGCCGCCTTCAGCCCAGGGCCTACCTGATCCTGGAAACCCGGGATGGAGTCCCACACTGGGCTCCCTGCATGGAGTCTGCTCTCCCTCTGCCTGTGTCTCTGCCTCTCTCTCTCTGTCTCTCAGGAATAAATAAATAAAATATATAAAAAAAAAACTCTTAGTAAAGTAAGAATAGAGGAGAACTTCAAGTGATAAAAACTATCTACAAAAAAACCCTACAGCTAATCTCATACTTACTGTTGAGAAACTCTAAGGTTCTCCACTAAGATCAGGTACAAGGCAAGGATGTCCATCTCACTACTCTTTTTCAATATCATACTTGAAGTCCTTGCTAATATAATAAGAAAAAGAAACAAAAGGCATACAGATTGGGAAGGACACAAAACTGTTTTTTAGCAGATGACATGATGGGCTGTATAGAAAAAGAAAATTTTTTAAGAATTTCTTTATTTATCCATGAGAGACACACACAGAGAGAGACAGAGATCTACAGAGAGGGAGAAGCAGGCTCCATGCAGGGAACCCGACATGGGACTTGACCTCGCATCTCCAGGATCAGGCCCTGGGCTGAAGACGGTGCTAAACTGCTGAACCACCCGGGCTGCCCTGTATAGAAATTTTTTTTTAAATGACAGAAATACTCCTGGAACTGATAAGTGATTATAGCAAGGTTGCAGGACATAAGGTGAAAATTCAAGTCAATTGCTTTCCCATATACCAACAATGAACAAGTGGAATTTGAAATTAAAACACAATATCATTTACATTAGCACCCATCAAAACAAAATATTTTGGTATAAATATATCAAAATATGTACAAGATCTTTCTGAGGAAAACTACAAAATTCTGATGAACAAAATGAAAGACCAACTAGATAGATGGACAGATATTCTCCATAGTCATAGATACAAAGACTTAACATGGTCAAGATGTTGGATCTTCCCAAATTGATCTATAGATTCAATGCAATCCCAATAAAAACCCCATCAAGTTATTTTATGGATGCTGGCAAAATGATACTGAAGTTTCTATGGAAAGGCAAAACACCCAGAAGAGTCAACACAATATTGAAGAAAAAAAATTGGAGGGTTGACACTACCCAACTTTAGGATATACTATAATGCTGCAGTACTTAAGACAAGTAATCAAGACAGTGAAGTAGGACACACTGAGCAAGAATAGACAAGTAGAACACAATACAGAGCCCAGAAATACACTCATATAAATGTAGTCAACTTATCTTTGACAAAGGAGCAAAGGCAATTAAACAGAGAAAAGGTAGTTTCTTCAACAAATGGTGCTGGAAAAATTGGACATCCAATTAATCCAAAATTAATGCATTAAGACACAGACCTTATACTCTCACAAAAATTAACTCAAATAATAGATGTAAAGGTGAAATGCAAAACTATGAAACTCCTAGAAGATAACAGAAGAGAAGACCTAGATGACCTTGGGCATGGTGATGCCTTTTTACATACAAACACAATCCATAAAAGAAATAATTAATAAGCTAGACTTTATTAAAATTAAAAACTCCTGCTCTATGAAAGACAATGTCAAGAGAGTTAGAAGATAAGTCATAGACTGGAAGAAAATATTTGTGAAAGATACATCTAATACAGAACTGTTATCCAAAATATAAAAAGAAGCATTAAAACTCTACAATAAGAAAACAGCCTGATTTTTAAAAATGGGTCAAAGACCTTAACAGAAACCTCACCAAAGGAGATACATATGGGAAAAAAGCATATGAAAAGATATTCCACATCTTATGTCGTCAGAGAAATGCGTATTAACACAATGACACATCACTGCATGTCCATTAGAATATCCAAAATCCAGAACAATAGCAATACCAAACACTGGTAGGGATGTAGAGCAAAAAGAATTCTCATTCATTGCTAATGGAAATACAAAATGGTGCAGCCACACTGGAAGATAGTTTGGCAGTTTTTTACAAAATAAAACACACTTTTACCATACAATCCAAAAATTGTGCTCCTTGATATTTACCCAAAAGAGTTAAAAATTTATATCCAAAAAAAACCTTATATAGATAGATAGATAGATAGATAGATAGATAGATAGATAGATGTTTAGACATTTACAGCAGCTTTCTTCACAATTGCAAACACTTGGAAATAAACAAGAAGTCTTTCAGTAGGTGAATGGATAAATGCACCGTGGTACATCAAGACAATGGAATATTATTCAATGTTGAAAAGAAATGGCAAGCCATGAAAAGACATGTAGGAACCTTAAATACATATTTCTAAGGGAAAGAAGCCAATCTGAAAAGGCTATGTACCGTGTGATTCCAACTAAATGATATTCTGGAAGAAGCAAAATTATGGAGACACTAAAAAGATCACTAGGAGAAGGTGGGGGGGGAAGGGATGAATATCCAGAACACAGAGGATTTCCAAGGAAGTGAAAATACTCTGTATGATATTATAATGATGGATATATGCTATTATACTTTTTTCCAAGTCTACAAAATTCACAATTGTGAACAAGAGTGAACCCTGAGGTAAACTAGGGACTCTGGGTGATTATGATGTAGATTCAGTGTAGGTGCTTCCTTATTAAAAAAAAAGGGGGGGCGGGGAACACATGTGGTGGCGCCTGAGTGGCTCAGTTGGTTAAGTGTCTGCCTTCAGCTCAGGTCACTTCCTTAGAAATTCCTCTGCTCATGCTCTCTCTCGCTCTCTCGCTCTCTCAAATAAAGAAATAAATTCTAAAAAACAAACAAACAAAAACAGTACCATTCTGGTGACTGATGTTGACAATGGGGAAAACTATGCCTGTATAGGGGTAAGGGGTGTATGAGAAATATCTATACCTTCCTTTCATTTTTGCTATAAACCTAAAACTGCTCTAAAAAATAAAACTTAATTAAAAGAAAGTTAAAATTAATTAATGCACATACTCAAAGAAAAAACATCTATAATAATAATCATATATTTCTTGTTCATAACAGTAAAAGAGGCTTCTGAGGTTCTAAGAATGATACTGTTCATAGTCTTAGATTCCATCTAAATTTCAAACCAATTGAGAAACCAATTGAGAAATAAAAAATCAGATTGATGGAAATAAAGACATAATTTTTGTTAATTAGACATGGGACCTAACTCTGGCCTCCTAATTTTCTTCCCTCTTCCTCTCTCACCCCTAAGTTTGGACCTTCAGAGACCCATTTATAAAAGAACATGGGTCTAATTAGAGTAAACCTGCTTAATCAGAATTGCAGACCTAAACTCCTTGAACCCTGAGAGAGGAGACAGAAATAGGTGTGGGTTCTGATTCACTCAATGGGACCCTAAACATGGAGGTAGGAGCAAGCACAGAGCCCAAGCTCCTAGAACCAAGCAGCTCTAAACCAGAGAAATAAAACGTATCTCCATATATCACCCGTCAGGGAAATTGCTCCTCCTACAGGAAATAAGCAAGTGTGTGTAGGAACAGAGGCCAGAAAACTGCCTTCCATTCTCATTGCTTCTGGACAGCACAAACGTCATACTTCACTGGAAATGTTAAGGAGTATAGGAGAAGGGGAGAGAAAAGTGCACCTCAATCTATAGCCAAAGCAAATCTCAAAGGCCAATAATTTCTTGTTTCTGAATGCCAAAGTCAAATTAACCACCTTTTTTAATGATAGTGGAGCAGTGCTGTCTCACTTCCCAAATATCCTTTCGATTCAAGATACCTCTTGAATGACAACATTGCTGTTTCCCCCTTTTCTTTCATAGCTATTATTAGAATTCATTTATGGACATTCAACCCGTAGCTTAATAATTATGATTAGAAGGACTTACCAATGAAATCCCTTCTCTTAACAATGGCACTTTCACTACAAACTCCACCAAAAAAAAAAATTGAAATCCTTTGTAAAAATGTAAATTAAAATACTGGCTAAAATAAATCTTTAATGAAAGTTTATAATGTCTTCTTACACCTTTCCTATAAATGCATATAAATAGATAAGTTTCTCAATGCTAATTCAAGCAATGAATAATCTATTTCTCCTTGCTGATTCAGGCTGAGAATTTAGCTATCTAGATCCTAAACTGCTTATACTATACAGAAGCATCCTTCAAGCTGACTTCTGGTGTCTGCATCACACACACTAAAAAGAAAAATAAGTTATTTGTAATACAACAAAATGGTAGCTTAACAACAGAAGCATCCTCCTGACAAGAACACTGATCATTCTTAGATGAAAGTAGGAAACATAAGTGTTTGCCTAAAAAGATTCCATGGAACTCCCCACCTTCCTGAAATTGGGACACATAGAATGTAGGAGTTCTGAGTGATCTTAGAGATTATCATGTGGTGATTCTCAACCTGGCAGGGATAGGGAGCATTTGCATTATGAATCACTCTATTATGCTGAGTGAAATAAGTCTATCGGAGAAAGACAGTCATCATATGGTTTCACTCATATGTGGAATATAAGAAATAGTGAAAGGGATTATAAGGGAAAGGAGAGAAACTGAGTGGAAAAAATTTAAGAGGAAAACAAACCATGAGAGACTCCTAACTCTGGGAAACAAAGAGTTGCAGCAGGGGAGGTGCATGGGAGGATGGGGTAACTGGGTGACAGGCACTAAGGAGGGCATTTGATGGGATGAGACTGGGTGTTATACTATATATTGGCAAACTGAGTTTAAAGAAAATATATATTTTTTTATTTTTTTTTAATTTTTATTTATTTATGATAGTCACACACACACACACACACACACACACAGAGAGAGAGAGAGGCAGAGACAGGCAGAGGGAGAAGCAGGCTCCATGCACTGGGAGCCCGACGTGGGACTCGATCCCAGGTCTCCAGGATCGCACCCTGGGCCAAAGGCAGGTGCTAAACCGCTGCGCCACCCAGGGATCCCGAAAATATACAAATTTTTAAAGAACCACTATATGCAATAAGAGATGACAATGAATGGAGACTGTTAGAAACAAGAAGGACATCATCACAGAAAAAGAACAATAAAAAATTCAAACCCCCTTTTTTTCTGATTAAAAGCCAAAGCACAAAGAAGTTAAACTGCTACTTCAAGACACATGGAAAGCTAAGTAAAGTCAGAAATATTCTCATTCTCTAGTGATTTAGGCCAATGATCTTTCCTCATGAGCCATTTATATTAAACACAAGCCAACCTATTATTGCATGTTTTGGTAATATCTTTGCTTTGTCCAAACTAGTAAAGGTGTGCATTTTTTACATGAGAATGACTAAGAGTAAGTCTATTTAAAAGTGAAATTAATTTACAATGATGTATTAATTTCTGGTATACAACATAGTACTTCAACATTTATATACATTATGAAGTGATTACCATGATAAATCTAGCTACCATCTGTCACCATACAAAATTGTTACAATATTATTAATTATATTCTCTATAATATTATTAACTATATTTTCTGTACTATATCCCTTTGATTTATTTATTTTATAACTGAAAGTTTGTACCTTTTAATCCCCTTCCCATATTTTGACCATCCTTCCATTCATTGCCACCACCACCACCCCCATACCCTGGCAAGGATCAGATTTTTCTCTGTATCTATGAGTCTCTTTCTGTTTTGTTTAGTTTATTCATTTGATAGAATGAATTTTGAATGAAGAATTATGCCAAAGCCCCTTACAATGCCCAGAGACAGTCTTGGACTTGAAGAGAGAAAATTCCTCCAGATTTGTGCCCATTCCAATTGTGATGGCAATATCTGTGTCTATTAATTCTCTTTTTTTTTTTTTACATTTTATTTATTCATGAAAGACACACACACACACACACACACACACACACACACACAGAGGTAGAAACACAGGAAGAGAGAGAAGCAGGCTCCCTGCAGGGGGACTCGATCCCAGGTCTCCAGGATCAGGCCCTGGGTTGCAGGCGGTGCTAAACCACTGAGCCACTCAGGCTGTCCCTGTGTCTATTAATTCTAATTAAATAATTTCTATGGCATTTCTAGCATCTTGTTCTTCAAGAAACAGAGTTTTAATTTTATCTGAATTTACCATTAGTGCACTTCTCTTGAGAGGAAGACAGCAGATTCAATAGCAAGGCTACAATGTACAGCAAGGTCCTTGCAAGGAAGAAGTTTGTCAGGTCAAGTTTGTAGGGGAATCTAACATTTTAATTTCTTTCTTTCTTTCTTTCTTTCTTTCTTTCTTTCTTTCTTTCTTTCTTTCTTTCTTTTTTTACTTTTATCTATAGGTCAGATACTTAAGGAAAACTAGGGCACTCAAGAAAACACTGAAATTTTTACATCTGAAGTGAAAAAATAGCATTTATAATTGGTCATTAAAAATAAAGATTATGGCCACCCTCTAGCCAAATCAACAAGACACATTAAGCCAGGTTCAGCTGAAGACTGCAGTTATCTTTTGAAACAGTACTTTGCTCTTTCTATAAATGACAAATAAATTAAATATAAGAGACACCAAAATGTCTTTCAATGAGGGAAACATCATAAATTGTTGTTCTTAGCCTCCCTTCCTCATTCTTTCTAAAATCAATAATTGAATAGGAGATCTATTATTAACTCGAATATGGCAAAGACTTTCATTTGAAATACAATGAATTTGTCATTCTACACAAGTCTCCTGTTCTAATGTCTTTTCTTTACTACTCTTCAGTTTAAAGAATGATACAGAACTACCTATTTAAAGGATTAAAATAAAAAGTCCCTCCAAAACCCATAGTACCAAACTGATATTATAATTGTTGACACACCTTCTTTTGTTATTTGTGTAGCAGTTAATCATTCCATATGTATTAGCTTATTATGCAATACCTTCAGCAGCATTCATATATAGAACAATAGGTATTCTAGACAAGTGTTGAATAGAGAAGGAAAACAAGACTTTGAAAGATTCTATGGCTTGTCCAGAATCACAAAAGTGGTAACCAGTAATTCCTTACCTCCCATTCTTAAACATTGGGGTTTATATACAACTCCCACAAAATACCTTAGAATGTTAGCATTTCACCAAATAAATCTTAGTAAAAATAGGAGGAGAAGTTTTTCAAAGATTAGGCATTGCCCTTTAGATGTCTCTTTTGTGATCTATTCTAAATGAATGAAATCAAGTCATAAAAGAATATTAGAAGCAGTTGGCCACTCTGGAACTTTCAGGAGGAGTAATCACTTCGGAGCTCTTCGTTGGACAATGCCAAACACTAATTCTTGAACTCTCAAGAGTTCATGGTCTCTCTTGTTACATTTATGATTAGACTAATATTTGAAGCTTCAGAGCTATCACACAAACTAATGCAGCTAACTTTAATCAACCCAAAATGTAAAGCTGGGCAGTGTTTATACATAAAAGTTTACATCTGAAGGGCTAGCCACTAATAACTTACACACTTGGAAAAAAGTCATAGTATCATTCAGGAGGAAAACTGTTAACATCCCAGCTAAAACCTTAGACGTACACACAAAAATCTCATTCAAAATGCCCAGGAAAATGTATTTAGTTTTTGTTTTGTTTTGTTTTGTTTTATAGTTCACTCCAAAAAATATTTTTTAAGATTTTTTTTTGTATTATTCATGAGAGACACTCAGAGAGAAGCAGAGACAAAGGCAGAGGGAGAAGCAAGCTCCCTGCAAGGGAACTCAATACAGGACTCGATCCCAGGACTTGTGGATCACGACCTGAGCCAAATGCAAATACTCAACCACTGAGGCACCCAGGCATCCCTAAAATATTTTTAAGACCTAACTAACATATCATAAACTGAGACTTGAGCATTAAGTTCTTATTTATTTCACCACTTGAAGGGGCTCTGATAGTATGAAAGGAAGGAGCCTTCAGTTCAAACCAGGGCTCTGCTTTGCCATATGCTAAGTAGCATTAGACAAATGACTTCACTTTTTCTAGGTTAGCTCCTTTTATATAAATTGGAATATATATATATATATATATATATATATATATATATATATATGAAGGATTCTTATATATGGGATAAATATTTATATGGGAGAACAGAGACTGGAGAAGTTAGGAGGTTGGGCCTAGGAATAGATTGTCTGAGGGTACATTTTGGCTCTGCCACTTATAAGTCATATGATTTTAAATATATTACATACCATCAGTGTGCTTTAGTTTTATCTTCTGTGATATGACAGTTGTTTTATCTAAAATAATATAGAGATTACTTTGACAAGTTCTGATTTATCTATATTTATGGCTATTTTTTTCTATGTAGTGCTGTGCCTCAATAAACACTTGCTCTTTAACTTGAGCTCTTATTCAGTAGAAAAAGGAAAAACTAATCATATATGAGGCTTTCTTAGCATTTATTGGCCTTGCCAAAAATAATAGAGTTTTGTGCATTTGGGGACCATTATACAATGGTATAGATGGTATTCTGAAAAATAAGTGTATTTCTTAAAATGCAAGAGTTACTCATAAGAGTACACTGAATGTACAACATCATTTTCTAGATGGGAAATCAAATTGATAAAAACAATTCCAATAAATTGTGAATACAGGAACTAACAAAGCTAGGTAGGAACATGTTTTTAAACTAAGTCTTGTTCGGAATATTGTTAGAAGATAGACATGCAGGGGTGCCTGGTTGGCTCAGTCAGTAGAGCATGCAGCTCTTGATCTCCAGGTTGTAAGTTTGAGTCCCATGTTGGGTGTAGAGATTACTTTAAAATAAAATCTTTTTAAAACTAAAATAAAATTATATTTAAACAGAGAAGACACATGTAGATAGGTCATTCTGGTTACGGCGAGTCAAATTCTGACTTTCTCTAGGACTAGGAATATGAATCTCAAGGAACCTACTATCACCTACCTAATTTTTTTCTATATAATTGCATATGTTTTAATTTGTATTCTAGGTGCATGTGCAATTATTTTGTGTCAATATTCTATCAAACTTTCCATCACAACCAGGAAATCAAAACAAGTTTTTCTGAAATGTATATTTTGCAATTCCCAACATAGTATCTGCTCTAGAATTAATCAGATATCATTAAAATGTTCTTAATTCAAAAAAAGAGGAAAAAATATAGAATTTAGTAAACTAGCAAGTAAGTAAATAAATATTTTTAAAAACAGTCTGGAGGCTTAAAATATCAGAGTACACTGAACTTATGCTCAAGTTTCTACACAGATGGCACACCAGTGAGAATTTATAAAAGTAACCAAGTTTTTGGATGGAAAAATCTATAGCCAATGCTGTTAGTTTCTGCTAACATCTCATCACAAAGCTATTGGGTAAGATTTAGAAAATTTGTATATTTTTAAACATAAGGCAAGTGCTCCTCTAATTTCCAGAGTTTTCCTAGCAACAGGATCTATCCTCAATTACACAGCTTGTCTTGAATGTGTGTTTATTGTGAAGATTTATGTTTATTTCCAGTGATCTAGATTAGCAACCATTTTTAAGAAAAATAATTATTTCAACAGCCTCATATTGATATTTTACAAGCCATGACATATTTTACCTGATTATATTGGTGCAACTCATAGAAGAATTATTAAAAACATTGATTTGGGAAGGTGTAGAATTAACCATACATAGTTTTACAATAATTTATGAAAGCCCAATATGTGTCAGTCAGGCCAATACTTAGTGCTTCAACCTCCATAATCTCATTTAAGTTTCACAACAACCCTTATAGGGAAGCATAAGTTTATAGGGAAGCATAAGTTATAGAAACAAACATGGAATTGGCTTAATATTGGATCACACGGTCAGGCCAATGGGATAGTAAGTGGCAGAGCTGACAATGTGTATGTCTATAACCTTGAAGTTAACCTTTCACATCTCTTACAAATTGGTCTTGTAAAGATTTTGATTTTGAAACATGGTAGATTAGACCTTCTGATCTGAAAGCAACAAAAAATGCTAGAAAAATATGGAAAGCAAAAAGGAAGGAAGGAAAGACATTTTTAATTACTAAGTTGGCAAGGAAGGTAGGGAAACTTCACAAATCAATAATGAAATAAAATTATAATCTGGAAAGACAAAAAAAATCAAAGCAATTTTCACCATGAGGACATGTACCCAACCCTGGGCACACTGAGCTACTGTTTTGATAATTTAAAAGAGTGCTACAAACAGGAGACAAATGATAGGACCAGTTCAGAATGGGAATTCTATTAAGACATATCTACATAAAATAATTCTCTCAAAGGGCTATACTCATGGTGTAGCAGTGAATCAAACATAGATAAGACCTTTAGAAAAAGTCAAGAAAAATCTCCATTCTCAATCTTGGCACTGGATGGAGTAAAGATCTCCTCTGAGAATTAATAATCACGAAGTCATGAACTAGCCATATTTCAGGATAACCCCAGGACCTTAGGGCAAGATTTATATTAATTTTTTCCTGAATTACTGGTCTACCTGGGCACCTGACAGAATCAAATCCTCTGGATTGAACATATCTTCAAAAATACCCCCTGGAATTAATGTAAATGGAGTTCCATTGAACAGGAGCTCAACGTCAAAATATCTAAATATACACAAGGAAGAAAGGCACAAAAAGAGAAAGTCAGCAGAAAGAATAAGACTTTAGAAAAGGGAAAATATCAGGCTCATACTATAAAACCAAGTATGTTCAATACATTTAAAGGTATAAGAGAAAAAAAATAAAAGTATAAGAGAGAGGAATGACATATAAGTAAGTAGCCTATAAAATGACTAAATTGATTTGTTAAAGAAAGAGAGAACTTTTAGAAATACTACTGAAGAAGAAAAACATGGTGAAAGGACTGGTATTCCCCAGATATCAAGAATAATAATAAATTATGATAAAATAAAAATCAAACATTTGTTATCAGTGTAAGATTAATCAAAAAGACCAATGGAAAAAAACCAGATATTCCAGAAGAGAATTATTATTCTTAATAATAATAAAAGTAATAATACTCTTTACTGAGTATTGTAAATAATCAGTAGAAAAGAGGAACTATTCAATAAATGTCACTAAAACAATTGATTATGTATGAAAAAAATTAATCAAATCCTTGGCTTAAAATTAAAATAAATTCTATGTGGTTTAAATAATTAAATGTAAAAGATAAAACTATAAATCTTTTCAGAAGATTGTAAAGAAGAAAATCTTTAGGAACTTATGGTGATGATTTTCTTAAATGCAACACAGACTAAACAAACCATAAAGGAAAGAAATTTATAAAATTAACTACATTAAAGTTAATAACTTCTGTTCATCTAGAAATATTATAAAGAAAATGAATTTATGAACCACAAACTGGAAGGAAATACTGTAACTAATCAACTGCTTTACTGTTGCCTCTGGCTCATGGATCCTTTGCTGATATTCCCTTTCTAGGAATTCCTTCCTAATGAATACTAATAATTTTTACATTTTAATTGTCCGTAACACATTCTGAGAGTTACATTGAAAAGTTCTCCAATTTGTGGATCAACTGTAACTATTAACAGCACTGTAAGACATAAAATGCCCAATCAGTGTAAAGAGTGACTGTAAAACCAACTGCCAAGATCCAAATACATGATTTAAAAAAGGAATAGGAAAGTTGAAAATAAAGATAAAGTGAAAGATACACCAGAAAGTAAGGAAGGGAACAAAGAAAGAAGGAAGAGGGAGCTAGAAAGAGGGAAAAAAAAGAAGGAAGGACTAAGTAGAGCTCTGGGAAAAGAAAGCAAAGCCAAGGACCCTGTCAAAATAAGGAATATCTTAATAGAAGACAAGTCTGCACAAAGCAGATTTTTCAAAGGACTATACCCAGAGAGTAGCATTTTCTTTTTCCGTCAGTTTGGCCATCAGCAGTGGCAGGAGCTAGAGTATCTTTAGTTGAAAAGAACCCATGCTATTGGATTCATGAATAACCTCTATCTCTGACACCATGTTTCCTCTGTAGATAACCTTACTGTGCAACCAGTGCCAGGGAGAGAGGCTGGTTCACATTCTCAGGACGTTGTTGTGACTCTCCTCTTTGGGAGTTGTTCTGTGGTGTGAGATGCTTTCCTCCCAAGCCCATGGTCCATCTTATTCCTAGTTGATTCCAGTAGCAGGAACTGATTCCACTTTACAGGTTTTCCATACAAGTAGAGCCAGCTTTATCACATCCAGAGTTAACAGCACATCAGCTAGGGCCCCTTCCTCATGGGTCTGTCCTCTGACCTTCTAAGGCAATTATACCAACCAAGCAGGACCCTTCACAGGATCTGAGTCTCACCTTCAGCAAGCCCCTTATTCAAGTCTCTAGATTTTAGTAATTCCAATATCTTCTCTTTTACACGCAACACTAGAAGGGATAAATGCTTCCTGTAGTTATTACTTTTTTCCTTTTTGTCTTTTTGTTCCTTTTTGCCTTTTCATTTTTCTTATGCCAGGTTAACAATTCTCTATATTAATATATCTTTTAAGTAATTTCTATGGTTTCTGTCTCATGAATGGACCCTGACTGATAAATGATCAAAGCCCCTTATAACAGAAAGCAGGAGAGTTAATGGAGCCCTAAGGACAAACAGTGCCACTGTGCCCATATCCTTACTATATAAAGATGAACTTATTCCTACTGATGGCAATTCAGAACAAAGTATTCACCAAACCAACAGCCACATACTAAATAATAGAATCAGTGCTGATCTGTTTCAGAAAAGACACCACATTCAGCAAGGCAGCTTCAATTAGTGTACCACCTGGTTAAATTTATGGTAGTCCATTATCTGTTGTCATGAGCCATCTGCTTTTTGCAGAATTCAAGAAGGTAACAAAACAAGAAGCACCACCTTCACACCCTTAGTAATGATACTAATTTCCACAATTCATCCCAAAAGCAGTATTACTTCTGGTTTATTATCAGGGCTGTGTGGTAGGTGTTGGGACAACTTTAAGGGCTTCTATAATGCTTTCTACCATAATAGGTCTTACTTTATAGATCAGGAAAGCAGTGTTAGGGATCTGCCAGCTTCCATGTATAGTATATACAATTATACCCTCCCGGACTGAGGACATAATCATAGAATGGATCCCTAAACCCACTGGATCCAGATAGTGCCATTTACCATGTGGTTTCTGTAAGTCTTAACCATAATAAGACTGTGACAGCATTTTAGATGCCCTGATATCAGTGCCCATAAAAACCTCATACTTGAGAATCCTTTAGAGGTCTAGTATCCTCTTTCCTCAGGGAAAAGTACTTTTGGGGAAATAATCAAAGAAATAATTTTGCATCTATACTTTTGGCAAAATTGTAGAGTTCTTTTAAAACAAAGCTATTTTTCCCTTCAGTCAATGAGCTATGAGTCAGGGAATTAATATATATTTAGAAATGGAATGAAGAGCCACAACTTTCCATTGTGGTGGGGGGTGTTGGCCTTGTGCTCAATGTTTTCAGGATTGTGAATATTGCTATTAATACAAAAATTGTGCAATATTGTAGCCACTATCCATATGTCTCATCGCAAGGACACCACCATGGTCTATTACTCATTACCATAGACTTCTTGTGGGTGAAGGCACCATGACTGTTGCTCTGCCTTTTCTGTCCATTACAGTAAGTACATATACTCTGCATCTGACAGTACAGGATTGCCACTTGGACTATTTTGTCTTAGATCCTTATCATTCACATTGATATTAGGCAGCCCAGGGCCATGGCAGCATTCCCCAACTGACATGCCCAGCCTGCAGAGGACAACCATCATTAGACTTCTCAAAATTCTGGTACCCTCCATCCTAGTACATTCTTTATTGCCTAAGTGAAGGTAGTGGCCCTTACCCCATCTCCAGGGTACACAGTCCTGTGATGGATTCTCAGATACTACACAACAATATAGAAATATATTCTCATTTTTCTGAGTTTTCTGATTCTTTTCTCCATGTCATGTCAAGAAAGTTCTGTTATGTTAACTCTGTAATGGGTAGCCATTATAAGAATCAGGAACCATCTCACTTACAAGATGCAAAGAAACATCCCAACAAATTATCTCAACCAGCTCTAGGAATCATTGCAGAACATCAAACCCAAGTCAAAGGTGAATCTCATGACAATGAATTCTTCCCATCCAGCTTTATATTCTTTCTCCTACTCCTACAGGTGTAGCACCCAGATGACCATAACTTTTCAAGAAAACACAGCTGGTTTGCTCATTTGCACAGGATATCTGCTCTATGACACTGCATCTTAAGAAATCTACTCAGGGGAGAATGGGCCAGAAATTTGTTTACCATTTCCCAGATCTCATGGTTAAAGTTTAGTCCATGGTGATTTAACTCCCTCTCATTTTCAGATCGTGTTATTTCCTCCTCTGAGAGCTACTGGGATGGGAAACCAGAGTTTCAGTGGTTATAGATCCACTTTTCCATCCCTCACCATCATTCCCTCCTTGTATATATTAACTTATAAACATGAGTTTTCTTATTTGCCTAAATGAGGACAACAGTGATGGAGAATTAGAACGAGCATCATCTTGCTAGATAATTGTTTTATGTAAAAACCGTTGCAGTCTCCAGACTCTGTGAGGCTATTCTCCTCCAGAAAGAGGAAAGGGACTGTTTCTGATGGCCAGCAAGAGTCAGGGGATTGGAAGGGTTCAAGTTTCTTAGGCTTATCCACTTAAATTCTAGTCTCACTGTTTTACCTTTCCTGTTTAGGACTCTAACTTTGACATGGAAGATCTGACAGGCACTTATTTTGTTTCCTTTGCAGGTATGTGTCACATTTATAATCAGATCCTAAGCTTGATGTTTTTGTTTGTTTGTTTTGTTTGGCTTTGTTTTTTAGCTTCTTTAGGGCTACTATAGAAGTCTTCTGGCATTCACAGCATACCTTATATAAGTAATTATTATTATTCTTTTTGCAAGTTCTCCAATACCATCAAAAGTGTCTACCTCATGCCACAATTCTTATATCATTTTTCTGTCACTCCAATCAAATGCAGTAGCCACTTCATTTCCAATGACTTGCCTTTATCTGCACCTCACCTTAATTCATCACCAATGAAAACTTCAGTAATTGTTAGATCATGCATACCAGAGATGACTGCCACTCACCACATCAGCAGTAATTAGCAGGTCTCTATTACAGTCTGCTAGTCAGGCAATCCAACATCCTGAGGGTCTGCTTTCTCTGGCCTCTCTTGATACCAGGGTCCTAAGGGAATCTTTAGCCTGGGTTTTCTAGAAAATCGAACCTAAGTTGAAGTTCACTAGCTTAACTTTTTGGGAGTATTATCCCAGCGAAGCAAGAGTGAAGGAAAAATGGAATGAAACACAGAAGGAGGACAATCATTACAAGGCAGTACATTACCCAGCTGACCCCAGCCTTATATAAACACAAACATTTTACTTAGTTATGCAGGATGTTTGATTCATGGAACCACTACATCTCCAAAGAATCCGCAGATGGAGGACTACATTTCTAAATAGTCCACAGCAATCTTCAGCTCTTTCTCATCCTTTGTCTAACACCTTCTATATGTGGGTTGTGTTATTAGCCCCTCTAGGCAGCTACTGGGGAAGAAAGCCAGAACTGTTTAGTGGGTCCAGTTGAGTTGAATCTGCACACATGGAAAACACACATGTGTTTTCCAGACATGGAAAACAACAGAATCTTTGCCATAGTTTGGACTTTATTCTGGCCAAGAATCAGGGCGATGGTTGAGGGCTAGGAGGAACATAGGGCTGAGTAGATCTGGGAGGTACAGAAACTGGTCCAGTACAGTACTGAGAACTTTTATTACCCTATAAAAAAGGATTTCCAAAAGTAGGCCAGGTTCTAGGACTGTTTAACTTAGCCCTTCAAAATGTTCATCAGGGTCCCAGACAGATTCTATCTCCATTTTGCCACATAAGCTGTTTTTCCTCCACTCAAGCTTGGTTCTCCTCATAGTAAGGAGATGGCTGCCATCTCCCCAGAGAAAAAAATGCTTCCTTGTATGCATGAAACAGAAGACAGAAAAACCTCCTCTTCACTCTTCAAACTTTGGGAGATAAGAAAATAATATATTCCATTAAATTAAGAGAAATATTTCTAGTTCATTATGATATAAAAAATTATATACATAAAAATTATAATAGTACTTAGGCTAATTCTGTAAAGTTAAAGTAATACTCTTGTATTTTTAAACCTTGCACTAAGGAGTCAGAAGAAACAAGTGTATGGTGCAGAGAAACAAAGTTCACAGCTTTTCAAGCTTGTCATTCTCCAGTAACACTGGCAAGTCTATATGCTTCTAGGCCTCCAGAAATGCAACATCATAAGCTTTTTCATGAATTCCACTCATACTCCAAAGTAATTCACTGACTTCGTTCCCACAGAAATAACTAGGACCTTCATTTGGAAACTAAATATCCAACATATAAAAACAAGTTAAATATGAAAAATATGATTAACCTTTACATTTATGAAAAGGAGTTCTAACTCCCTAATATGCAATAAACTCAAGAGGAGAAATAAGAGTAGTTTTCATTGATAATACAGAATTGAAATCTCAGCATCTCCTGGTTTACCCCCAAACTGTCAATCAATCAGCCTCCTAACCTTCCGCAAATCATCTACCTTTCCAAGTCTTTTTTTTAATCTATTAATTGGCTAACTTAGATAATCAGAAAAATTCATTTGTAACAAAAGAAAATGTTACCTCAATTCAAAATGTTGAAAACATTGACTTGCTTATTGGCATCTGAAATCTGGAAATCTCAAAGCTCTATACTGTTTAGATGTTATACTGATTCTTCAAATCAACACGATGTCAAAAAAGAAAGTCAATTTAATACTCAAAAATAAGTCCATTGGTAATATTTTGTCTTTGTTTTTGTACATATTGAAAATAAATATATTTATTTATAAATAAATAAAAATAAATGAAATTAACTGTTATTTCAAACTTTTCCTCCAAGAGAGAAGAAAGATATTTTAGTAGTAAAAATAAATTCTGAATGCTTAGAGCCTGCCTTGTGCACTAATAAAAAATCAGATGAAAAAAAAAGCAATTTGATTAAATTATGTGTGCCTTTTCCTATGCCAATGGAGCTTAACTAAGCAAACAGAAGCAGTGAAGTAAATCAATGTTGGTTTATTAAAGATCAGAATTCAATATTGCAATGGTTGAGGGGCTTATGCACCAGAGTGCTCACTGTTTAGCTCTTCTGTGCTGAGAAAGTAAACATGGCAGCACCAAGAAGAGACTTGTTGAGAGAGTGACACTGACAAGCTAGGTTTCTCAAGGAGCTTACCTTGTAGCTCTTGGCAGATATTTTGTAAGTAGAATATAAATTTTATCCTAGTGTTTCACATGTTTCAACTTCTCTTCAGAAGTATTTATTTTAACATTTTTTTGCAATTATTATTTCTTAGATATTTGTATTTTTTTTACCAGGGAAAACACTTCCACCTTGCAATTAAGAAATGAAAGCTGAAATGCCTTCACCTGTTCTTGTATGACTCACCAAATACTTGTGAAGAAACTGGAGATTAATGTCTTACTCAGATCCATCCTACAATGAAGTCATAAATAATAGCAAATTTGTAACATCACATTAATTTCCATGGCAACAGGCTTACTGCGCAAACAGAGGATTATGACTTCATGAGAGAATCAAACAGAGTGGGTTGCAAGGAAGAAAGCTCATTTTCAAACTCATATAATCTACAGTAATTGTACTGGGAATACAGGCAAAGCCTAGCAAAGCAAATTGCTTTTCAGAGAAATATTTTGTTTTTTTTTTTCAAGTTTGTTCCACGATGGAAATCTTTCTCTAAATTGCATAGAGTGTGTGACATAGGCAATTCTAATACATGGCCAATGTGCAATAAGCAATCTGAGATATAAAGGTTTGAATTGGGACTAACAGCATTGAGAAACACTATGCATCCGGAATGGCACTATGTATGACTAAAGAAACACAAAACACAGAACTGCTACTGATGTGTTCACTGCCCAACTATCTAACAGTTATAAAGTAATCAGATTCTTCATCTTTCCTTACCCACTTTACTTTCTCTCAAACACAATTTAAAGAAAGTGTACTTCCTTTTTTTGGATTCACTTCCATTTTGGAGAAGTTTCAATACTCATACCTAAATATCATGGGGGTTATTCACATGCAAATTATTCTAAAAGATTTCTCCAACTATTCTTTTTCTCCAACTGGTATTCTTTCTTGTAATCCCTTTTCCTCGATGAAAGAAAAATCCTACTTCACAGCAAGCCTGGTGCTTTTACAGAACTCTATGTCCAAGCAGTAATGCTGAGTTTGTTTGATTGTTTGTTTTTAATTCTGAAGCAAAAAAATTAATAAAGCCACACATTAACAAATTAGGCCAATGGATTACCTGGTGGTTTTTGTTGTCATTGACTTATGTTGTATTTCATGTCATTTTACTCAATTTGCTTTTCCAGCTAAGTGGATATATCTTTAAGAAAACAACAAGCAAAACAAACTAAATGAACTAAAATGATCCTCCAGTGGTAATCAGGGAAAGGAAGGTTAAAATAATAATTTAACCATAGTCAAAAAAGATTGCAAACTCTTCCAAGTCTTCTAATATTTACATTGACATAGGTCCTGAGTGAAGTGTTTTTGGAAAGCAGCTGGTATTGAAACAGTCAAGACTTTATTGCAGGCCAGTATTTTTATGGACTGTCCCACTAATTTCTCATCTGTCTGTGCAGAAGGCCAAAGATGACATACAACTTATGATTAAGGATAAGTCAGTGTGAAAACTACTTGTGAGTTGTCAAAGAGCAGACCTCATTACCCACAACTGGTTCAATTAAATATTTGAGGCAAGAAAATGATCTGACCAAATCCTCAGAAAATATTATACCAGGTTGAATGACTTGAGCCTTTAACATGTTTGAAGTTAAATAGAATCCCAGCTTCCTAAAGCTTTTGTAATTAGATGGACATTGACTAGTACTGGCAGGGTGTTATTGTATTTTCTTTCTAACATCTAGCTGATATTATACTTTCAAAAGAGATAGGCCATCAAATCTTCCCTCTTTCACCTTCTTGACTGCCCATAAGATGCATCCAAGTGGACAAATACAGAGTTGCCTGATGAATTTGGTGCCAATTTCATTACATTTTCTTGAGTAAAGATCAAAGTGGGAATATGGATTTTGTGTTGTTTTAATAAACACCAGAACAAGTGAGCTACAACTCTTCACAGAACCTCCTTGGGCAACCTCTGCAAAGTATTTATTTAGTTATTTATTTAAATTTTCCTGGGCTTTCCCTAAAGCTAGTCAAGGGCTGGTTATCAGCAAAAGCTACAAAGATTAGACTCTAGTGGTCCAACTCCTTTCATCTCATCCACATTGATTTTGCTTATCCTTTCCAATGTGAATTAAAATAATTGCCTAAGGGGGTGCTTTGATGGCTTGGTCAGTGATGTGTCCAACTCTTGATTTCAGCTCAGGGTACTGATTTTAGGATCGTGAGATCGAGCCCCACCTCCAGGTCCACACTGGGCATGGAGCTTGCTTCAGGTTCTCTCTCTCCCTTTCCCTCTCCCTCTGTCCCCCCACCACTCCCTACATGCACACGCACTCACTCTCTCTTTCTCTTTCAAAAAAGAAAAAAAATTGCCTAGGTAAAAAATTCTAATTAGGACCCAGATTAGAAATACATTTATAAATAAATAGTAATAATGCTGCATGCACAATTTCAAGAAACTTCAGTAACAAGTAAATATGTATAACAATGTGAGTCCCTTTTAGTCCATATTCTGCATGATAAATTCCACTAGTATTTGTAGTGGACTTCCTCATAATAGAAAAAATAATTGTAACAACTGCCCTTTTTTTTTAAATTTTTTTTTATTTATTTATGATAGTCACAGAGAGAGAGAGAGAGGCAGAGACATAGGCAGAGGGAGAAGCAGGCTCCATGCACCGGGAGCCCGATGTGGGATTCGATTCCGGGTCTCCAGGATCGCGCCCTGGGCCAAAGGCAGGCGCCAAACCGCTGCGCCACCCAGGGATCCCCTGCCCTTTTTAAGCACTTGTCTTCCATGACCAGTTTCTGTGCTCTATGCTAATGTATTATCTCATGTCATTCTCACTCCAACCTTAAAGAGTTGGTTTTATGAATTATGTTTCATAGATAAAGAAATTCACGCTCAATAGATTAATAATATCCTCAAGTTCAGAGTTAGCAAGTGATAGAATAGAGATTATAAACTAGTCTGTCTGTAATACTCTTTTTACTTTTCAGTGACATCTGCTTATAAAGTTTGTGTAACACAGTGACAAACCAGACAATTAAATTTGAAAAAGACAGCAACTCCTCTAGATGGGATCTGAAAATATCTGAAACTCTGAAGTTGTGAGATACATATATGTGTGTATATATAATATATATGTATATATGATATAAATCACATAATGTGTTATACTTACATGTATGTTTGTATTTGAAATATATACATACACACATATACAAATAACATACCATGTGCTATATCATATATACACATGTATGTATATTCAGCCTTCAAGTTTCATATGTTATATATCTGTATACATATATCATCTGATAAATATTTCCCACCTCAAAGGCAAAGAGGTATGACTTCCTTTCCCCAATACCATCTTCCCTATTGATTCAGGGACCTTTCTGTGACTTCTTTTCTTATTCCATTCAGCCCTTATAGTTGTTGAGAAGAGGGGAAAAAAGATAAACAGAAGGGCTAGATTTAAGAGTCTGAGGCTCTTCAAACTCTCACAATGAAAATCCTTGGAAAGCCCTTGAAATATTTAGATACCTCAATGGCTCTTAAAAAAAAAAAATCAACATCTCAAATTTGAAAGCAGGCTTAAGGTCAATGAAATAATTCCAAATGCTTCTACTTGCTAGATCAAATATTTACTTATTTTAAAAATGACCAAATTTTTTTGGTAGCTTTTGAAACTATTTTTATCAATAAAATAATGCCTCCAAATGAACTTAAAGCGGTGAGTTAAATGTTAGTATTTGTCATAGCAAGCATATTAATTTAAGCTCAGCCAAATTTGACATAGTTGATTACTTTATTTGCTATATGTACACTTTATAAAGGTCCCCTGAATAATCAATGCATAACATATATCTATGCTCCTTTTATGAGACTTGAAACATCTTACCACTTGAAATTGCTACTTAGATTTATAATGAGTATCTTCATTTGCAACATTTGCTGATGACACTTGTGAGTAATTAAGTGTGGTGAACTTGGTCAGGAATAGAACCCCAACTATATTGCTACTGTATGCTGGTTACCTTGCTCACTGGTAACAAAGGATCCATTTTAAGACAATGTGCTGTTTTACTCATTTGCTCAGAATTTTTCCTGTTCAAATACCAGAAATGCCCTGGGTTGCAAAGAGCAATAACTTTAAGTGAGAGTTAAACAAATAAGTTAAGATCAAGTTCATATCTGCTTTGTCTGTGAACAAAGCTTTTATTGTTAATAACAAAGTAAAACTGAAGCTGGCAGGGGGACTGGGGGACAGTGTGAAGTAAGACAAATGAACGCTAATCTAGTGGAAAAGCTCCAACAAATGTTGGCCTCTCAGAGCACTCAGTTTTCAGGTTGTTAGAGATTTTTTTTTCTTTTCATCAGTATCATATTGGTTCTCAGGACAGAGAAAATCCTAGAATCAAAAAGGGCTGCTTTTTCCAAGAAGTATGAAGAAGGAAAGGCAAGTAAATACTATGGAAGATCTGTTTTAAGGGTCCTTTTCCATCTGGCTTTGTCCATCTGGCTGTGCTCCTCAACACAGCATCAGCGTATCTCTTGCCATCTGCAGTTTCACAAGAACAATATGATAATACTCCCATTAATACTTTGTGCAAGATTAATACTTTTGCAACATATTTTGTGCTAAATTTGCAATAAATGTGTTTTCACTTTTAATTTCCAACAAAACCTTAAAATCGGGTATGATTATGATTATACTCATTTTACAGATGACAAAAGAGAGGCTGAGAAGCGGTAATTAGCTTACAAAGGTCCAGGATCTGGCATGACAATTGTTCATTACACTATCTTGCTTCCACAGCATCCCTCAGCCCATGAATCTTGCAGGCTTAATCCTGTACTTTCACTATAACCCATGGTTGATACGAGAGGTTGTAGCTCATGGAGGCTTGTTCCATAAGTATGCAAACAATATACGACTTGATTTGAAATGGTTATGATACCAAATCCTAAGTGGATACCTTGAATTGTTATCATTTAAAAGCTAACAATAGTTGTGCAGATGGGGGCCTTTTCGCTGAACCCAAACAGGAAGTTTTATTCTTTCCAAGTGAATCCTGGGAGATTTTATAACCCCTTACCACCCCATGGTAGAAGAGAGAGTGAGAGAACAAGAGAGAGAAGGAGGAGGGAAAGAGAAAGGGTGGGGTATGCATGTCAGAATACCTAGGAATCATAGTCTATTTTGCAATCTTTACATTAGAGAATGGCAAACTTCTTCATGTCAAGCTTTGTCCAAGGCTGTGCAATAATACAGAGGAGCAAGGTTAGCAAAATCTATAGATGCAATGACCAAAAATAATTGGAAACATACTAAAGTCTTAGTAGTATGGATTTATTATTCCAAATTATTGCATATTCATACAAATAATCACAATGTAATTACTACCAGTAATATTATTAGAGAAGAGTTTTGGTATGTGAAAATTCTAAGTGAAAAAAAGGCTACAAAATAGTATGATTTTAACTTTTAATCCACACACACACAAATACCTACACATACACAGAAAGGAAAGTACGAACATCAATGTTTTAAAAGAAAAAAAAATTTAAGATTTTATTTATTTATTCATGAGAGACAGAAAGAGAGAGAGAGAGAGAGAGAGAGAGAGAGAGAGACAGAGAGGCAGAGACACAGGCAGAGGGAGAAGCAGGCTCCATACAGGGAGCCTGATGTGGGACTCGATCCTGGGACTCCAGGATCACGCCCCGGGCCAAAGGCAGGCGCTAAACCACTGAGCCACCCAGGGATCCCCTAAAAGAAAATTTTCCATGGCAGGAAGATCATGGGTTTTTTTGTTTGATCATCTGACTCTTCTTTGTTTTCTAGTGTTTCAACTGAACATTTATTTTTTTTAAATTACTAAATGAAATATTCACCTAAAGACTTACCAATGTCTTCACCTAAAGCATTACCAATGCTTTATGTCTAAACTTTTATAATGACAAATAAATGTAGGATGTAGGCCAACCACAGAGCATAAACAGAAAATAACAAATAATTTAAGGAAAAGGTTAAAGAAGAAAAGATCTGAACAGATCAAAGAGAGATATTTCTCTTAATTTCATCTAACTTTTCCTTAAGAGTAGTAACGAATTAAATAACCAAGCGACTTTGCATATTATTTGTATCTTTTTGTACAGTACATATTTGCTAAACTCAAGTATTTCACGAACTATATATAACTCACTCCTGTGTGTAGTCGCTCATTCTCAACTAAACATTTCTATTGTCACTACAATGTTCCAAGTAAAAGAGCCCTAATGATATCATTAACTTGATCAGATGAAACATTTATTTTTTTTTATACAGAATAACACCCAGTGCTCATCCCGTCAAGTGCCCCCTCAGTGCCCGTCACCCACTCACCCCCACCCCCCGCCCTCCTCTCCTTCCACCACCCCTAGTTCGTTTCCCAGAGTTAGGAGTCTTTATGTTCTGATCAGATGAAACAAACAAAAAAATTATCATCAAGAGTCTAGTATTTCCAGTGGACTTACCTTGTAAGCAAGAGTACCCATAAAGAGATGGAGCCTGAGTAATACCTAATTTTCTACAGTAAGTTAAACTATACCTTACACAGTTATACCCAAACAGCTGACACTTGAACAAACCACTATTTATTTCTTAGCACGTGTTGGATATTGTGTTAGGAGCTGATGAGGGTATATAAGACTGCATAAGGCTGTTTCAAGGACTTTCTCAATGCACATACAAGATACACCTTATAATTTTTTGTAGGGGGGTTACCATTTGTAATTCATGGGATGACATATCCACCTTGACCTCTGCTCTGGATTATTCTAACCTTGTAAACATTTGTAATATTTAATTTCAGCACTTCAGTGTCTCCCTAGTAAGCAACAACAAAGTGTTGTCCAGCCAGTAGCAGTTTTCACCTGCTGCCTGAAGTTCAATCAATAGCTTCACCACTCCTCCCCATTTAGTGTAATTGAAGGAGAAATTACCTCTTGGGCTCAGACTGTATCATAAATAAATGGCCAGGGACCACTTTGAGCAGAAAACTTTACATTCAGCAGTTATTATATAACTAAAACAAAAGTGATTGGGTCACCCAGGTCAGGGACTATAGACCTGCCTGTCTCCTCTCCAACAGAACATCTAACTCTGATTTTCCTTTGTTGGCACGTCTTTATAGACATATTGCTATGTGTCCTTCAAGTCCAGGAAGCAGCTTGTTTCTTTATGTTCTGTGTATCAATTCTGTATCTACTGTAGTATTGGGCCATCACATTCCTTAATCTAGGTTATTATAATCTCCTAAAGAATAGTGTTTAAGAATGACTATTCCTGGGGCTCCTGAGTGGCTCAACAGCTGAGTGTCTGCCTTTGGCTCAGGGTGTAATCCCCGGGTCCTGGGATTGAGTCTTGCATCAGGCTCCCTGCAGGGATCTCCCTCTGCCTCTCTCTCTCTCTCTCTCTCTCTCTCTCTCTCTCTCTCTCTCGTCTCCCATGAATAAATAAATAAAATCTTAAAAAAAAAAAGAATGACTATTCCTGCCTCCATTGAAATTATCTGATTTCACTAAGAGTTGTGACAAAGAGGAGAAGAAGAGCAAACGAGTTTAAGAGAGTTAAGTATTCATCTTTCACAATGGACACTCAATCTATAATTCCTAAAACTGGAGAATCAGGAACTACAATTATAATTGTGTTACGTAGAAATATGATGGCAATTGCCCCTGGAAGCAGGATTTAAGGTGAAGAAGAAGAGGTCAAGGGAAAGGTCTGCTGTTTTTCATTATAAGTCTTACAACATTATTAATCCTTATAAACACAAAATATACATGGCTTACTTTGATAAAAAATAAAATTTAATTTTAAAAATCACTAGCTCATTCATCTATTCAAAGGCAAAATAGTCACAGTCACTTTCACCTTGCCTAAAACACTTTTATTAAATGAAATCTTACTATAAATACAGCTATCTGGTTTCATCTTGTGCTAAAACAAGTTCTGTCTCACAGTATGAAATCTTGAAACTGTCACGCATACTCTAATATTATCCTTGGTTAACCACGTCTGTAATGCCAATTGCACACCCAATCAAACATCTAAAGTTACCAACTGGCTCCAGAGTTGGTGCCCTGGTTACAAAACACTGACCAGCTGCAGGAAACATAGAGGGGAAAAAAAAGTTATGCTTTGGCTACTGAGTACAATCCATGCTCAGTGTTAACGATACTATGTCAGTCCATAAATTATAATGGCTAACGCTAGAACATTAACACCACCCAAAAACACACTCGTAAGCAAGCCAGCATGGCAAAATGAGGTCATGGAGAAGCTTAAAGCTATTTTAGGATATATCTTGAACACCAGTATAGCTCCTTTGACACCACCTGCTCTCATTTGGAGAACTGTATATTTAAGTCCCCCAACAGCAACTGGGCTCAAACCCAGTGCTGACTCTACAGTCCAGTTCAGGATAAATGCTGTCCTGTTGTTAGGTGTCGACCTTTAGATGAGACATTTAAATCCCCCTGCCAACATTCCACACCTTCTGCTTAATTGGCACAGTATAAAAGATGTGGCTGAAAGAGCATTCAGCAGTGGTCATAGTTGCTTGCATATTATCATAGTAATAGAAGCATGTGATTTATTCCTTTGAAAAAAAGAGTTGGGACAATATAATCCAATATACTAAATCATTCTTGCTATGAGGATCATGATGGCATCAAGAAAGCAACTTGCACTCATATTAGGAATTTATTTTTTCTTTCCACTGAGCTATTATTCTTGCCTCATAATGAAATCAAGAACACTTATCTTACTGTCTGGGATGAATATCTGCCTTCATATATGACATTTGCCAGTGAACTAAAAAAAAAAAAAAGAGTAATTTATGTCCAAATTCCTTCAAAACCACAATTCCCAAGTGTGGCAAAGTTGGTAAAACTTGGTTTTCAAAGGCATCAAAACAGACCTTAATAATTAACTCAAAAGTCATTTCAAGTAATATGTAATTCAAAATATAAATTACTGATATTATCCTTTGGAGTGGAGAGGAATTGGCTGGCAAAAATCAGAAATTAATGGCTTTTAGCACAATGAGTCCAATCACTCCTTTTTTGCTATATTTCATGAATGCTTCTGCACTAGAGAAAACAAATGTGTGTTGTTTGTTGAGTTGTAAAGTAGTTACAATGTGTTTATCAGGTGCTCAAAACTAAACCACTGACTTCCAAATCCATTTTCTCCCAGTACCTAATACTCTTTCCTCCTCTCCTGTGGTTCACAGTAAGAGTTGACTACATGAAATTTTGTACAAAAAGAATAAACGTATGAATATAAATCTAGATTCTTCCTTACTACTGATGACATGGACAATTTCTATGACTATTGAGAAATAGTTCTTTAAATTAAACCAGTATTAATTATGCACTTTCATATTTCCAGGCAATACTCTAAGCAACAGATACAGATAGTAGGGCAAATAAGTCCTAACCCAAGGTCCCTAACCCAAGAATTTGACTATCTTCACTACTCTGTTTCTAAAACTACTATTTACAGCAATACAACCTTAGTAACATACTCAAATTGCAAACACATGACACATTCTACTTTTTGCAGTCCTAACAGGTTGGCTGATAAGTACTGGTGATCAATGCATGGAATTAGTAGGTTAAACTAAGGTTTCAGCTGAATTTCTGTAAGGTTGGAGGACATTTAACTTTATTGTTGGCAACACAGAGAAAAAAATGAAAAAAATATACATCAAAACTTCCAAAATATGAGACAGTATTATTTACACATTAAGTGAACATTAATTTTTTAAATTAGATACAATATCTCCAAAAAAATGCAATATCTTAAGAAATATATGTAACCATAGAAGTTATCTTGACAGAACATAGAGACTCCTAACTCTGAGAAACGAACTAGGGGTGGTGGAAGGGGAGGAGGGCGGGGGGTGGGGGTGAATGGGTGACGGGCACTGAGGGGGGCACTTGACGGGATGAGCACTGGGTGTTATTCTGTATGTTGGCAAATTGAACACCAATAGAAAATAAATTTATTATTAAAAAAAAAAGAAGTTATCTTGACAAATACCACTAAATTGAATCTCTCCTATGTAACTAATACATCAGATAGTGAAACCATGTTTGAACATTGGTGAGGAAAGGGAATTGCCTTCAGGCATGGTCCATTTCCCTTACTGGCGTCATTTAGAGATGCATTTCTAAAGATAGTCCTCTCTACCATCACCCCACCACCACAATCAAAACAATTCTTAATTCCTTCACATCCATCAATAGTGTCACTGAATTATGAATCCACATCTATCTAGATATGCCAGTTTACTATTGCTCCTCTTCAAAGGTAGAACATAGAAATGGAACCAAGACTCTAGGGGTACTTGTACAAAGAGAATGACTAGGACCATCAGCAGCCTTAGGTGAGATATTATAATATTACAGATTCTTTATATTTATGCAATGGAATACTACATAGCAGTGAAAATGAGCTAGTGGTTATATCAATATGAATGAATCACACAAATGAAATGTTAGAATAAAAGAACAATTGCAGATTATGTGTACCATGAAATACATGGAGCTTCAACCATATTAGTAATAATGTATTTCTTAGACTGGGTGGTAAAATATACCTGAGAAGGTTATGAATCTTTATTATATTATACTTTATTTATGAAATACAAAGAATTTTAGTTAAATAACAGAATTATAGATTCTGTTGGCTAATTGCTGAATTCAAAAAGCAAGCTAAGGGAAGCTTGGGTGGCTCAGTGGTTGAACACCTGCCTTTGGCCCAGGGCATGATCCTGGAGTCCCGGGATCAAGTCCCACATCAGGCTCCCTGCGTAGACCCTGCTTCTCCCTCTGCCTATGTCTCTGCCTCTCTCTCTCTCTCTCTCTCTCTCTCTCACATGAATAAATAAAATCTTTAAAACAAAACAAAAAAAGCAAGCTAAGATTTTTTTTGTCAGGAATTTAACTAGTTCAGGGGCCCCTGGTAGGCTCAGTCAGTTAAGCAGCCCTCTCCTGATTTCGGTACAAGTTGTGATCTCAGAGTTGTGTGATCTAGCCCCACATTGGGCTTTGTGCTCAGTACAGAGTTTGCTTGAGATTCTCTCTCTCTCTCTCCCTCTGCCCCTCCCCCTACTCATATTCTCTAAATAAATTAATAAAATCTTTAAAAATAAAAGAATTTAAGTAGTCTAAAATACTATAGATTTCCCTCAGTCATCTATTTAGAACTACTAAGTGACAATGTTGAAGGCCAGAGTAAAAGATCTATGATAAAGCTCTAAATTGTTCATCTCTCCCTACTATCAGTTTTCATCTTCTATAGCCACAGGTGGGAGGAGTGGCAGGGGGGAGGGAAGTCCTTTAAGAAACATGTGTTATTTACTTAGGGATATTGGGGGTGGGAGTGGCTGGTTGGCTAGAAGAGCAAGAGAATGCAGTGAAGAGAGGATACTGCTTAACTTGGAGATGTGTTTACATTACAAAATGATTTATATTTCCTACAACTCATGAAAATAAAACTTGGGAGTATTTCCTACCCCCAATAATTCATTTAGCTTCTTCACCATTTTGTTTCCTCTTCACAACATGGAGGAATTTTCATTTAGTGCTACTGGTGGCACATCTGTATCATGTTTGTAAGTGTAGCTAAGTTATCAATAAAAACAACTGATAACCTTTGCTAAGGCTAGTTAACCACCTGAAGCAATGACTTACAGGATTATTTACAACTAAATAAAGACAAACATAATGACAACTGTCATCCTAACTCATTCAGTGACTGAATGTCACAGGTATTACTGTGACCTAAGATATATATGGAAAAGTAATTATATAGGTCACTTTAAAAACGACATCTGACAATATCTAAAGAGCTTACTGATGATTTCTTTGTTGCTAATGTGTTAATAATAATGCAGAATGAGGACAAATCTTTTTGGTCACTTAAAAAAAAAAAAAAAACAATGACCCCAGAAAACTATTACATGAGTACTAGGAATGCTATTGTGTAAGATTTTAAATTTAAGTATTAGCAATGGAAGATAACATTTCCCATTCCCATCAATGCGTATTAGTTATTTTTAATCTTTTCCAGGTTCACAAATGAAGAAAGGAATCTCACTATTCTTTTAACTTGCACTAAAAAGGCTTGAATGTCTTATATATGTTTTCTATTCATTTTGAAAAATATCTTTTGTGAATTGTCTTCATGTCTTCTGCAGTCCAGAGTCAGGAAACATGGAATATGCCAAGCTTTACCAGCAGTCAAATCTAATCAGAATAGCTCTTCTCCCCTACGGGGTCAGGGAAGATGGAACCTGACATTTGGCTGACAAGCCTCCTAGAGCTTGGTAAGACGGAGCTACACAAGATTGGACAGCTACATTTTTCTCCAGCTTTCCCAACCAGGTACCTGCCAGGTACCTGGCAAAAATTGGGAGTACAGTAATGGGCACTGCCACCACCCCCTCAACATAGACCTTCCGCAGCATGCATCTGTGGAAAGGGGATCTGCCAACATTTACCGGCTGCCAAATCCACCAGGAATAATTCTCCCACTCAAGAAAGCTAGGAGAACTGAGGCTTGCCACTCTACTGCTTAGCCTGCTGGAACAGCTTCTCTGGAACACATAGCTGTGAGGCAATAGGTGCAGGCCCTAGTACAAATGCCATGCCCTCATGCAAGATTCTCAACTAACCTCTGCTGAATAAATGTTCCTTAATGTGTCATAAGCCCTTCGATTCATCTCCAGGGGTTTTAAATAATTGTCTTTACTCATTTTGACCAGCTTAATGTCTCTCAGGGGAAGAGATTTTCTCCAGCTCTTCTACAAACACCCTTTTTATAGTAAGTTTTGACAAAGAAAACTTCAAATAGTTATAGAATCTAGACCACCAATCTTTTTCTTTAATTGTTTTAAAAAGACTTAAGTTTAGAAAATATTTCTACATCCTTCAGATAAACATTAATTCATAACCTAATTTTATACTTAAATATATAAACCATGCAAAATCTAAATCTTATTTCATTTTACCAGGTGTGATTTTATTGTTTTCATTACTAATTACTAATTAGTAATTACTACTTAGCCAAAATTTCCAGCACCATTTTTCATGTAATCTCTACTTACGATAGTGTTTTGAACATACATAGACTTTTATTTTGTTTCATAGATTATTTTTGACAGAATCTAATTTTGTTGATCATTTTAATATTTGGTGGTACAAATATCAAGCATATTATTCTTTCTAGATTAATGTTTCTTTCTTTGTTATAGCTGGTTTTATTCCATAATTTCAAAATCATTTCATCAGATACACTTAAAATTGCACTGCACTATTTGTATTACATAATTTATGATAAATTTGGGGAACTCTGACATCTTTAAAATCTTGGTTCTTCCTATTCCTAAGAACAGGATAGGTCTTTTCAATTAATTCTTAAGTGTCTCATTAAATGTTTCGTGGATTTTTTTAAATGTAGATCTTCCAGATTTTGTTTTAAGCTTAAATTTATGTTGTTATTCTGAATGGCATTTCTCCTTTTATAATTTCTAAATGGTTATTGCTGATCTATAAGAACTATGTAAATTTATGTATATGTATATGTATCCTTATGTGAGAAGTCCCTTTATTGAACTGTTTCTATTACTAATCCTCGAGCTTTGCAATCAATTCTTTTAGATTTTTCTAGGTAACTAATACTGCTATTTAAAAATAATTATATTTCCAATACTTTTATAGTTTCTCTTTTTTTGTATCATTTCCTTGGATGGAAATACCAAAGTAAAACTAAACTGTAATAAGAAGTATACTTACTTGTATTATCAACAGGCACATAATATTTGTCACAGGGATGTCAACTCTCCATCATCCCCAGCCCAGCATGCCCTCAGCCAGCCTAGAAACTAAAAATCTTAGAATGGAAACTGTATCTTGCTAGGTATCCAGGGATCCTCTTAGGGTGTATCCTAGGATAGCACAGAAGCATCTTCCCTAGAGAACTGAATCAACTGGAGTATGAGATTTTAAAGCATCAAAATAGCACAAAATTACCCAAACCATAACTTAATGACACTCAGGCAATATCTCAAGGTGCCAGTTGAGGTCTCATGGCACATACCAGGTATGATGGGGTCAGGTAAACTAGAGAGATTCAACTCCTTGGAATTCTCTCCAAGTAAGCTTCATGAGTTTTTTTGTTTTTTTTTTGTTTTTTTCTTCTAGTCCACTGGCATTAGCTTCTCCAAGACTTTGGATTTATTATGAGGCCATTCACTGTTGAGGCTTGGGAATATGGACCTCTAGGTCAAAGGCAATTCCTTATTAATCTGTTAATTAATTAATTCCTTTGTTCTCAGAGCTCTCATAATGAAAAATCCAGTATCACCTTCTTTCCTGGACTGTCTTGCTGTACTCCTTTCCTTGTAAGTTGCCTTAATCTTCTATATATTCATCATTCAAAACAAAACTGCCCTTGATATGTTAATAATGAAGAGGGGAAATAAACAAATTTAATTTCTATTACTGTCCTATAGGTACTGTATAAAGCTATTTACAAATATCATATGATATAATGATAGAAACCCCATAAATAAGTTCTATTATTTTTCTCCATTTAAAAAAATATTTTATTTATTTATTCATGAGAAACACAGAGAAAGAGAGGCAGAGACAGAGGTAGAGGGAGAAGCAAGCTCCATGCAGGGAGCCCGATATGGAACTCGATCCCAGGACTTGATCCCAGGACTCCAGGATCACGCCCTGGGCTGAAGGCAGATGCTCAACCGTTGAGCCACCCAGGCATCCCTATTTATCTCCATTTTACAGATGTGAAAACTGAGACTTATAGATCTAAAAGGTACTCTCAAATGTTATGCTAAACTTTCCATAATTTTTAACGTTTAGTTCAAACATGTGCTTCAGGTTTAGAACAGTTTTTATCATGCTAAATACATATCCTTCTATTCCTATTTCATAAAAGTGTTCTTTATACTTTGAAGATGAATTCATCAAATGCCTTTTTAGCATCATTTGAGATGATCACATAATTTTTTTCACTTTCTTTGATCGCTTGATATGATGAATTGTTTTAATAAATTTTCTGCTTTTAAAATTACTTTGCATGTATGTGATAAAGCCAACATGTTCATAGTGTATTAGTATTTTAATAGAATGCAGTATTTGAGTTGCTATTATTTATTTAGAGTTTCTGAATCTTCATTCTCAAGTGAGTTGGCTATTTTCACAATTCATAAAATGAACTGGGGATCAATCCATCTTTTTCCAAACTTAATAAAATGTTCATAGCATATTATTATTTTAATACAGTCTATATTTGAGTTGCCATTATTTATTTAGGGTTTTTGAATCTTTATCCTTATATGAACTAGCTATATTTTGTAATTCACAAAATGAATTGGGAACCAATTCATCATTTTCAAAATTCAATAACATTTTAAATAATATAAGAATTATATTTTTATCTTGAAGGATTGGGAAAAAACACCCTCAAACTCTTAGCCTGGTATCCTCTTCAGAATTAGTTCTTTAACAATCTTCTCAATTTATTCCACGAATAGGCAGGTTTTCTATTGCCTCTAGAATTATTTTTAGAAATTCATATTTTCCTAGTAAATTGTCCATTTTATTAATTTTGCCAAAATAATAACTATACAAGTTGTTCATGACAGTCACTCCATATCTGATCTTAGAACCATCTTCTCCATCAATTGCCCCCTTGTTAACCATCTACTCTGTGTCTGACTCTGCTCAGAGCACTGGGTAATTACTGATGAACAAGACATATATGGTTTCAGGCCCTGTAGGATCTCACAGTCTGGTGGGAGAAGAACAATAGTAAACATGGAAGCACACAAGTAATCACTAATTGTTATAAGTGCTATGAAGGTCAAACATACAGTTAAAGAAAATAATTGGAGTAGGATTACAGGCCTAAGGGAAGTTGAAAGTTAGATGGAAGTATGGGAAGACCTCACTGTGTAGGGTGATAATTAAACCCAGACATAGATTAGGAAGAACCAGTTCTGTGAAGGAAAGAGAAAAAAAAATCCCAAAATATTCCCAGGCAGGACAGACACTCCTGTATTTGAGATACTGAAAGAAGTACAGGTGCCTAAAACACAGAGGGTGATGTGGAGAGGACTGTGAAAGAATGTTGGAGGGCCAGAGGTTGAAGCATGCAGGTCTTTCAGTGGCTACTGGAGAATTCCTATAAGGGAGATTAGGCATGGCAATCAATTCAAAAGGAAAAATTGTAACTGTGCACAGTTCTTTACATAAAATGCAGAATAATTCAGTCATCCATATCTAAGAGTGAGATTATTTGTAATAAGCATTTTGTAAATCACAGTAAAGAGTTTAGATAATCTTTTTAATTGCTTAGACTTTGCATTTTAGTAGGTTCTGTTTGACACAAAGGTTGAGCGGAAAGAAAGCTCCCAGATAACCTCTTTCCCTATCTTCGTTCACTCTCTCCATTCACCACTTCACACCAACCCCTACCCAGATTTCCCCATTATTAATATCTCACATTAGTATGGTATATTTGTTACAAATGATGAAAGTCTGGGCAATTATGAAAAAATCATAATATATTGTTACAGTTATCAACAATTTACATTAGGGTTCACTCTGGGTGTTATACTTTCCACAGGTTTTGACAAATGTATGTCATGTATCCATCATCACAGTGTTGTGCAGAATAATTTCACCACCCTAAAAGTCACCTGTCATCCACCTATCCATTCATCCCTTCCCCCTGACCACCAATCTCTTGGCAACCACTGATCTTTGTATTGACTCCATAGTTTCACCTATCCCAGAATGTCATACAGTTGGAATCATTCGATACACAGCCTTTTCAGACTGGGTACTTTGATTTAGAAATATGCATTTAAGGTTCTTTTCATGTGTTTCCATGGTTTGATAGCTCATTTCTTTTTATCACTGAAGTAAATCCCATTGTCTGAATGAATGACAGTTTGTTTATCCATTCACCTCTTGAAGGACATCCTGGTTCTTTCTAAGCTTTGGCAACTATGAATAAAGCTGCTATAAAGATTTTTGTGTAGATTTTTGTATAGATTAGATATTATTTTACCTGTGTTGGCAATCCATCAAAAAATGTTAGATATGTGTTTAAGAAAAACACAATCGTGTGTCACTGCTGTGTAAAGAATAATGTAGAGAAGGCGTGTGTGAACCTGAAGCTGATAAGGAGGCTGCTGCAATAGTCCAGGCAAGAGGGATTCACAGCTTGGACCAGGATGTAGCTGAGGAGATGAGAGGAAAGAATGAATTAGGTTATACAATATGGAAGGGAATCAATTGGACTTGCTTTAAAAAGGAAAAGGTCAAACAGTAAAAACTGAGATTCCTGACCTATGAAACTAAGAGATAGCCTTGTCATTTATTGAGATAGGGAAGAAAAGCTGAGGGACATGCTCAAAGGAAAGGGCACAACCAAGAGCTACATCTCATATATATTAATACCTGTTATACCAAAAAAAAAAAAAGAGAGAGAGAGATGGATATACAAATTTCAAGGAACAGACTTGGAGTGAGAATGTAAGGTTGACAATCACATGTGAGTGAGTGCTATTCAAATCCCAGGGAGGAGAGGGCTCAGGACCAGCAGTCAGGTGCTCCAATATTTGGAGATCACAGAGGAAAAGCAACTCTCAAAGGAAACAAGCCATGTCCAGGGAACTTTAAGAAAAGGAAATCCAGTGTAGTGGGGCATCATAAAAGCCAAATGAAGAATGTTCTAAGAGTGGAAAATTCAGCCATTCATTGCAAATTGTGCCTTTTGAATGTTTTCCCTTCATTTATATTTTTCATGCTAGTTAGAGGCTATCAATTTTTTTCTTAAAGAATCAGTTCTTGAGCTCATTTTCACTGCTTTTTTCTTTTATAATCATTAATTCTTAAATTTATTCCTCAGCAATTCCTTCTGTTACTGTTTTGTTTTTATCTACTCCATGCATTGAATTTTTTAATTTGTGGACTTAACTTGCTTAAAAACTAAATGGCTTTAACAAATAATTCACTTCTGGATTATAATATTCCTCATTTACCAGAAAACATTGTGTGACCCATGTTTACTGCTATTATTTTCTAATTAGTGTGTAATTTTGTGTTTTACTTCCTGATGATAACATATTAAAAGTGTCTTATCTAAATTTCCTTTTTTAGTTTATATTCTTTATTATTGATATTGCTAATATTTTTAAGGCAGTTTGGCCAGGGGATGTAATCTTACAAAATTTATGATTTGGGGCATTTATTGAGATTCTATTGTATAACACATAATCAATTTTATAATAAAATTTAGGCCAACCCAAAAGGAAATATATTTTATTTATGTAAGTTGTTAAGCTAGATGGATTTCTATTAAATCAATATTACTATTTTATTATTCACCCTCTATTTTCTTGGTTTATTTTTCCTACTCATCTGTCAAAAACTAAAAAAATATGGTAACATTTGTACTATCATCATGATTATATAAATATATATTTCTAATTGTTTTTATTTATATTTTAAGCTATATATTTATTTTTCAAATAAATTTCATGACTTCTATACCTCATTGCAGGTTCTAGCATTTTTTCCTATGTAAAGTAATAAGGCTTAATTGTTATTTGCCTTGCATTTATACTCATCTAATCAAATAATGCCTTGAAATCTACACTAATATTAATTTATTGTCAATTACTTTATTCTTTTGCTTTTGCTTATTAACTTTACACATCTCCCTATAATAAGCCATTACTCTTTAATTATTCTTTGTAATTTCATTTTAGGTGAAGTTTTTATATAAAGCATAGAGCTTTTAAAAAAATCCCAGTTATTTTTCAGTAGTAATATTTTACCTGGTTTTAACTATTTCCTTGAATAATAAATAAGATTTGATTGTTTTACTCTGTTGGTTCTTTATATTTTTGAAATTTCTAAAATCTTTTTTCTTTAATAACTTATGTTAACTATCTTTTTTCAAATCGAAGATTTTTCTAAGCATGGTTGAATATTCTTTAATTATCAATATCTTAGGACTCCCTTATGTGAAATAAGGAAATTAATACTCTTCAACTTCTTTCCAACCATTTTCTGTTTTAATTTATATAATTTACTCTCTAGACTAATTTATTTTTTGCACATCTTCCATCTTCTCTTTCAATAATTATTTATGATATTCATATTCTCATTTGCAATCTACCAAGGTCAAATAATTTTATTTAATGGTAAATTTACCTGGCTTTAAATTTACTGCTGGTCTTCCTCAAAGTTGTTTGTTTTCCATTCATTTCTCAGCTGACAGTTGTTAGTCTTTGGCTATATTTTTCCCTCAAGAAATATACATGATTCTTTCAGTTATTGCCTTTTAGTTTGTATCCCCCATGAATGACAATTTAACTAGTGTGAAGTTATTGGATTAGAACTTTTCCCCATGAAACATTTATTTCATGGTGTTCTATCACTAACACTGTTAAAGAGGAAAAGTCTGAAACACATCTGATAGTTTATTATTATTATTATTATTATTATTATTATTATTAAATTATTTCTGATTTGATGCTTCCAGGATGTCTTTATGTTTAAATTTAATTTCTTCAGAATATGCCTAGAGGTTTCTCTCCCTGAATACATTTTTCTGGTTTATAATGAGTCTTTTTGTTTCAGGAGGGGCTTTCACTGGTCAGAATCCATTTCTTCTTATATAGATATTATTTGTTATGCTTACTCTGATTTCTGTATCTGTCATCATCTCTGTAGATATTTTTTGCTTTTTAAACCTGTCCCTCTATATTCTAGTTGAACTTACCAAGTTTGTTTTCCAAACTGCTCATTTAATTTTCTGCAGACCTTAATTCTAGTATACTTTATTTTCTTACCTTTCTAAAATTAATCTTACTAGCTCCTATTTAATTCTCCCTACCTCTTCTTCCCAATTCTTCATGCTAATATGTCATATCTCTTATCTTTAATATTTAATGTTAAAGATCTTTAAACTTTATTGCAAGTGCAAAGCAAGTGTCCACAATTACATCTGCAGGCAATATTTTTAAGTTGTATTCTCTTCCTTTGTATTTATGATGTCACATTTTACTGCTGCTAGGGAAAAAATATCTTTGCATAAACACTTTCCCTAGTTCCTAGATGCAGTTTATTTTTCTCTGGTCAATTTCATTTGAGAGTTTGGGTGAGAGAAAAAGATAAAGGAAACATCTCATTGAGAATTTTAGAATCGAAAAACAAAAACTGAAATAATTGCATCTATAAAAACCATACAAATTTTATGCTAAATTAGGTTGTACTCCTATATTTACACAAAGTGAAGAGTTACAGAACTGATTTCAATGAGAAGCTTAGAATATATTATGTAAAATAAGTAAAATTTTGTTAAATTTAATAGACTTTGCCTTCCCAATATTTAGGGATATTGACATTGTCTTACATATAAAACCAACATGTTAAATTCACAACATCATTAGGACATGGAGAGAAAGTTCCATTCAAACTACCGATGGATAAGAGAAGTTCAACTGACCAGTTGCTCAAGACACCATAAGTCAATAGAAAAGTTGGGTTCAGAATCACAAAGCCCACCAATTCGTGCAGTTAAAAATAAAAATCAATAAAGGAGTTTAGTGATTTGAAATTCAAACACCATGGTGCTATTTTTAAGAGCTGAAAGCAAAATATTGATTCAAAACATTTCCCTCTTTTTGTATTCCTGTCAAATTGTAATTTTTCCTGGTAACAACACATTCAGGAATGGGAACTGCGGAACTGCGTTAGTCAAGAAAATCCAAATGAAAAGTACACATCAATTTTGTGAATTTGCTCAAAATAATAATGATTTTGAGTATCACACCATGTAAAGTCTGACATGTGCAAGGAAGTCCCCTCAGAGTTCACTAATGAACAAAACACTATGTAGTAACAGTAATTCTAGCGATAAATAGAGTAATTAGAATGTGCTTGGTAATAGCTGACATATAATTACGACAATCACATCAAACTGAATGAAAATAAAGGGAAAGAGAGTGGAGGTCTGATTTTCATATTAAAAAGAAATAAAATAATAAGTTAAATCTCATGCAGGAGGAAACTCTCCTTATTCCAAATGCACACAGGCAGCTCAGACCAGCCCATTCACAGCTGTTTGTGGCTGGTTAACCACTTGACTGTCCAGGATATAAAACCTTTTGCTCCTCAGCTCTGGGGAGACACAAGTCTTGGGGGAGAGGGTTGGCTGTTCGGCTTCCTGCTTGTTAACAGAATTTTCCTTCTCTGAGGCACATGGTCTGTTCATGCCAATTTAGGGTAAATTACTTCCACAGGTGATCAGCTGTTCCTCATCTCCTCGGAGATTGAAGGAAGAAAGAAGAGCTTAACCATGAACATGTGGTGTCTAAAGGGACTAAAAATCACTTTGACAGGGAGTTGTCTGATCACTGGAATGGGTTACTAAATTAAATTGTGACACTAGAGAAATACTAACTGAACTGAACTGAACTTTATGAGCATAGTCATATATTCAGAAATTATCTTAATTCAAAACCATTAGCCAAAAGAAAGCAGTTTTAATAATATACTACTTAAAGGAGGTAGATGTTTCACTGACGGGCATTACATATATAAGTAGTGACACTGGGAGAAAGAAAAAAAGACCCAGAGTTTAAAAATTTTCGATGGTAAGAAACAGTCCTTGTATTTTAACATCTTGCTACTCAAAGTGTGGTCTGTAAACCGGCAGAATCAGCATTCACTGGGAATTTGTCAAAAATGCAGCATCTCAGGCCCCACCCATACTTGCTGAATCCGAATCTGCATTTTAACAAGATTCCCGAGAGATCTGTATGGCATTAAACCTCGAGATGCATTGATTTAACAGATTCACAGGCCATCAGAGGGAAGAGGTCTTAGAAAAGGTCTAATCTCATTTCTCAAATTCAAAAACTCACTAAAGCTGCATGGCTAAGAGGCAATAAATGTCAGAAGACCAATTAATGTTAGAGATAAAATCTAGATCCTAGACCAGTGCTCTGTCCGTGATCTATGCTATCAACCAAGAATGTCCAGATACCCAATAAAATGAAAAAAAAAAAAAAAAAAAAAAGCTCAATTACTGTTTCCTAACTGCTCCCCCAATTTTGTATTAGTATTCTAGTACTGGACTTGATATTCAAAAAAAAAAAGAAAAACTTTCTCATAAATGAATGTCCTGTCAAAGAATAAACCCATTAACAGGACAGATTTACTGAACGTCAAAGTTATGTATTTAAAAGATCTTCTCTCTTCCAATCATTACTGATGCAATCAAAGGTACTATGAGAGATTGCTGGAAATGATTAAATGTGTTTGATTTTAGATTGATAACTCTGGTCAAAAGGGTGAGAGGATACTGGAGAAGGCAGAAGGCAGGAAACCCAGGGAAGGTGGGTGGGGAAAGCAGGAGTCGAGTGGTGGCCCTGCTGTGGCATGCCTGTCTGACATCACTGGCTTAACATTTGTATTTCAGTCCATCGCCTGACTAATAACACCATGTAGTGAAATAAAGCACCCATTCTGGAGGTAATTGTTATGTGGTGGAATATAAACAAGCCCCATTCTGCAGTATATTTACCACAGTGCATATTTACGAGTTGGGTTTAATTAAAAGTCAGGAACACTAGAGCTATTTTTTAACTAGATGCCTATTATCTAGTGTCAAATGCTTGGTTTTAATCACGCATTTTATATCATCGTGACCTAGATCACTGCCTGTGACATATGAGATAGTGTGTTGTCTTTCCTGAGAAGATGTAGCAGGGCTTGATGGATGTTTTCTCATTCCTAACCTCATTACTACCAGCTTCCCATCCATCTAATAAAATGCTATGATAGAGAGTGGGAAGGTGCTATAAATCATAATATTCCAGCCGCTTCCAGCAGATTCATTAGAAATGCTGACTATATATCTCACAAACAGAAAGTCAACACACAAAGTAGGTTGCTGCTTCTCCCCAGGATCAAGACACCCTGTTCCTTGCCTCTCTTTCTCCCAGAGGAACAGAGGTTCCTTTTAAATAGCAAAACCCACCATTTAATGAATGACTACATAGCCCTTTATCTTAATGTACTTTATCCAATACAGAGTTGATAGACACTAGTTTCAGGCTTGTTATACACAATCTGATCATTATTCCCCTGACTGGAAGGGCTGTCGGCTTTCAAATGTCAAGGAGATGGATTCAGTTGAAAGAGATTAAGTCTTGGAGTTTCCATCCTTATTGTTTTTGTCCTGACAAAGACAAGGCCCCCTGTGTCTCCTTATGGTCAAGATGGAAGCTGTTGAAAAGACAAGTGAAAGCTCTGACATTATCTTCATATAATCAAACATGAAACCTTGATGACATCCTTGGCTCTTCCTTCTTTCTCAGTCACTCTTTTTGTTCATTTATTCAATAAACATGTCATGAGGACCTACCATGGGTTAGGCACTATGCCAGATGCTGGGTTGTATAAATCAGACATGGCCTTCCCTCAAGGATCTTGTGCATTAAACTCAAAAACAGAATATAGTGAAAACACATAAAAGGAAGTCCTAATCCAGTGGGCAGGCTGGTGATGGTCAAGGAAGGCTTCCTGGAGAACATGATACCTAAGCTCACCAGACAAAGGGAAGGGAAATTGTTCTAGAGAGAAAGAGCAGAGCACATGCACAGATTCAGAGATGTAAAGAAGCTATGATCCAAGTTTAGTATACCTGAGACCAAGAGGTGGAGGAAGCAGTGAGAAAGAAAGAAGTTGAGAAGCAATAGAGGCCAGACTATGAAAGACCCTACGTGCTTTATAAATAAATTTTAGCTATTCCGAGAGCAATAGGTAACCATTAAACACTTTTGAGCAGAACAATTACATGGGGAGTATTGCATTTGAGAATGAACACTCTCACAAGATGGAGAATAGAGGATTGATGGGCAGGTAGGGGACAAGGAGTAAGTCAGCGAAACTAGCAAGAAGGCCATGGAAGTAATAGCCTGAGATTTGAGAATTGAGAAAGCTGGAAGTAGTTGAGAACTATTTATGAACTATTTATGTCATCTGTAGATGACAGGACTAGTGATTGATCAGATGGCTCTAGCCTAGCTGGTCACCAAATCTATTAGTTCTTCTTTCAAATTAAGCCTTATTCAGCTGTTCCCCTTTGTTTGCATAGCCACCATAGGCCCTTTCCAAGATAAGCCCTGTGCTGTACCGTAACTGACATCCAAATCTAGGCTGATCCCTCTGGTCTCTAATTCATGTTTTACAACCTAATAAATCCTCACAGGCCTCTTCTGTGTTCTGAAATCTCCAGTGTCTATCATGCACCTGATCCCCACTGTCCACAGCGGTAGTCTTCAAACTTTAGTTAATATCCAAATCACTAGGATGTTGGGCCTGTGGGATCTTGTGGAAAATGCAGAAGCCCAGCTCCCATCAAGATAAGATTTTTGATTTAAGACATGGCATGGTCTCTAGAGAGAAGTGTTTTAAACAAACATTTAAGATATTAAGATAGGAAAAATACTTTGAGATAAAGTTCAGAGTTCTAGCCTGGAATTCATGGATCTCTATAATTTCTGCACCTCATACTGTCTTGATGTCCACTGTAACTTACCTCTCTCTCCAAATCACTTCCTATTGTCCTCTGACTTGGTTTCTTATTGTAAAAATGACTACACAGTGATCATTTCCACATTCGTGCCTTCAGTCATGTTGTTCTGCCTCTACCCTCAGCTTGTCTGAATTCAGTCCAGGTGTGAGGGCTGTAAAGGTCATGGGAGAGATGAAATGATTCTAAGTTACATTACAACCTTAACTATTCTATAACTCATCTTAAATCCCACTTGTTTATAAGCTCATCTCTCATCACTTCAGCCTTCATTGACTCTTCTGAACTTGATCAGTTCCTCTTTTTCTTTTTCTCACATTTAATTATATAAATTATTGTATGGTCTACTGAAAGCAGTATAGAATTGAGAAGAAGAGCATGGAAACTGGAGTCAAATACACCTGGATAAGGTTGTGACTAGCTGCATGATACTGGGCAGATTTCTAAACTTCCACTTCCTTACCTGTAAAATGGAAATAATAAGAGTTTCTGCTGTTATGGATCTCTTACAAGGATTAAAAGAGATAATCTACTAACAGAAATTAGTACAGTGTTTATAACTCATTGAGGTATTTTATAACAGTTAATAAAAACAAGTATAATAGACTTTGCCTCTGGAAACTTGAAGACAGAGATGGAAACTTCTTTTACGTCACTGACCACTTACCCTGCTCTAGAACCTGAAACAGAATAGCATCACCTAGGGGATGCTTGTGGACTGATGCTCATGGTACACTAAAATAAAAATAAGTGAACATAGCAGAAATGAATCTTAATATACAAACTCAGGTATTTCAGAATCATCACATGCCCACATTTTCTTTAGGTCGTTTAAAATCTAACTTTGGCTTCATTCTACTAAATTGAAGGAAATTCACCACTAGTTACGATTACCTATCCAAGAAGAAGAGTCCTAGGGCCTCACATGGCATTTCATCAGGGAATCCTCACACTGTTCTACACTGGTCACTACTAAGACACCCAGTGACAGCCTGTATGATTCCTGTGGTATGTCATAGCAAGCTTAACTGCTTCTCTGGCTTTCATGAGATGTAGGCAATTGGACTAGGTTTGGAACTCCTGGACTCAAGGTTCAGTTCCCAGTGCTTTATCTGGCCATGATTTCCAAGATTTTGTCATCTACCTAGGACTCTGCTTGGAGAAAGAATGAGCCCAGAAGGACCAAGTCATTCTCTCCCACTCATCTTAGTCAAAGATGAACACCCTGCCTTGGAAGATATTTATCTCTTACTCTCTGGGCACCTACTAGTGACTTTCATGGGGTACCTACATAGCGGCTTTAATAAGTTTAGGATTCTGCTCTCAGTCCTACCAAAACAAAAATTCTCTGAAGCAGGAAATTATTAAGGGTCTGAATCCTGTGTGAAATAAGGAAAGAAAAATAAATGAAAGAATAGCAAGAACAAATGAATATTTTAATAAACAATCCTTCCAAACAAGAGGAATCAATTTGCCCAAACACAGAAGGACCAAAGTACAAAAGTGATGCTGGAACGTTGACAGCATGTTACCTTCTTGAGTCAGACCAGACTTTTTTTTTTTCCACGATTTTGGCATTGGGAAAAAAAACATGGCCCTTGGTCAAGGTTAGGATTCACTCTGTCTCCTTTCCAAATTTTAGGAAACTTTAGATTGTTACAATAAGAGTGCCATCCATGCAGGCAAAGCACATCTTGCCTCTTGAAAGAACAAAGGCTCAGAGAAGCCATAAAAATTGCTCATAAGTCTTCTTAGACATCAAAGGACTCCTAGCAACAACAAGCAGATGACTTAGTGAAAGTAAATCAGGAACATATGGATTAAGATTCTCTTAAAATACACATGGGTTTAGAAACTAGGTGAGGAGGGAACTGCTTAGAGCCAAACTGCATTTTGGATTTTCTAAACACATGTGTGTGGCTATCACCACTAACACCCTGCTCCCCTACCCACACATACACACACATACAAACAGTCTCTCACTGCATGACCTAGAGACCTAGAAATGGTAAGAGGCCTAGAGACCACACACCATGGGAAATTCAGAGCTATTTACCCAAGGTTAGATTAATTCAACAAATGATTTTTTTCTAATGTTTTCAGAAAAGGGGGAAAGGAAGGAAAAGTCAACTGGTGATTCAAGATAAAAACTAAAAGACTTTTGATTTTGATTTCTGACTTTAAGAATAAACATGTCTACTTTATTGGCATCAGTTTCTCTTCTATAAAATGTAGGAAATGGATTGATCTCAGAAATGCTCAAAAACGTCTTTATGCTTGGACCAGTTTTTTCATCTGCTACTCCCCCTTGTCCTTCCTTATTTAATTTGGGCATATGCAAATTTTTACAGCAACAATAAAATAAGATCTGAAAGCTGAGCTTAAAAATATCCCAGCCCAAGCCTGAGCCCAGGAAAAACTCAAAGCAAATGAAAATGAGTCTCAAGTATCCACCAACTCACTTTTCCTGCCTTCTCTTCTCTCCCTGAAATGCCACCACAAAGCACCTCTGTCCTGATCCTCACCCCAATAGCCTAAAGCAATTCATCATTGAACTCATACTCAGGGCTGACCTAAAGGATATGTTTTCTATGTAAATAGAAAGTAGTATGGGACTTTAAAAAAAAGACTGATTAGAGGACACCTGGGTGGCTCAGCAGTTGAGCATCTGCCTTTGGCTTGGGGCATGATCCCAGTCTGGGGATCCATCCCACATCGGGCTCCCTGTGAGGATCTTGCTTCTCCCTCTGCCTATGTCTCTGCCTCTCTGTGTCTCTCATGAAAAAATAAATTAAAAATCCAGAAACAAAACAAAACAAAAAACTGATTAATGACAATCAGAAAACTCCAAGAGTTAAGTGTAAAATTATGAGACTAGAAATTGAAAGGAATGAGGTAAGACATTCTATTACAAATTTAAATCCTCATTAATAAAGTAATAGAAAAGTTACTATTATTATCATCAGCACCAGGCAGATTAAATATCTGCTGAAGACTTTTTTCTATACCAGTTTTCTCATTCATTATGTTCCTGCTATCCTGAACTTGAAACAGTTCACATTCTAGGAAAGCCGGTTTGTCTTCTGATAGAAGTAAAGATATTTATGTACTAAAACTATTACTCAGCAGCTCTCTATCTCTGTGGTGACTGCTGTGGTATGGTCACAGTTAATTTAATAATCACTCAGTAAAGACTGTATGCATAGTAGATAATGATTGATACCTGCATTTTAAATCGAGGTCTAAGTCCTCTCCAGAGATATCTTCAGTCCTTACTGTAGAACTGAGTTTTGAGTTAATGACATAAGTGAACCCAGACACAGTACTGACATCAAAACCCTTAACTCTACCAAGATACATGATTCTTTCCTTACAACCTAAGAAAACTGCTCCTAACATGGATGGAAATATCATGATATAAATATCCTAACCTGCTTGAAATAATCTCCCATTCCAGGTAAAGTATATAGCACTTTATACTTCCTTATAATATTTAGGATTGTGAGATTTGAGAGGGGAGGAATTGTGACTATCTTCTTCTCAACTGTATTTTCAGAGCCTAAATAGTATAAGGCATAAATAATAAATATTTGCTAAATACACATAAATGAGTTTTATTTCAAAGCTCTATTTACTTAATTTGATACTGAATAATTCTTGCTGATTCTCCAAACAATCTAGCCATCTCTGTCTTCCTAGATTAGAAACATCAAACTTGGTCCCTTCGAGTCTTCAAAGAACATTTTAATGCATTTATTTGCTACCTTCCCTATCTGATTTGAGAGCACCATTAATTCCATTTCATGGATGACAAGCCTGAGTCAAAACCTTCTATATCTGGCCCTAAAAAATAATGCAGTTCCTAAATAAGAGTGAAGGCGAGCACTCAGAAAATCCTGATTTTCAACTCCATTTGTAATTCCTGAAATGGAAGAGATCTTGAAATGTTTCTGTGGAAACAAAGACTCCATAGGTGTGCTTTGTAGATGTGCTCTCACAGATACACAAGCAAAATTAAAATCTGACAATAAAAATGCATTTAAGAAATCATTCAAAGTAAGAAATCAAGAAATCTTGCTGCACACGAAGAAACTTACATTGAAGTGATCCAGGTGGAGTTTATTAAAGCCTGTTCTGTTGGTACTCCGATGCCGGTTATGTTGGGGGCATAGCGCAAAACAATAAAATTAGCATCCTTATATGAAAAGCCCCATCCAGATAAAAATTCAAAATGTAGGGGATCCCTGGGTGGTGCAGCAGTTTAGCGCCTGCCTTTGGCCCAGGGCGCGATCCTGGAGACCCGGGATCGAATCCCACGTCGGGCTCCCGGTGCATGGAGCCTGCTTCTCCCTCTGCCTATGTCTCTGCCTCTCTCTCTCTCTGTGACTATCATAAATAAATAAAAATTTAATAAATAAATAAATAAATAAAAATGCAAAAAAAAAAATTCAAAATGTACAGGAAGAATTAATTTGACGCCCCCATTACTGTATCTCTTTACAAATCAATTTTCTGAGGATAAAGATATGACAGAGCTCTTGTTGCTCATTTTTAAATAAGATCACAGAAGAAGGGAGGCGAGGCAAGATGGTGGAGGAGTAGGGTCCTCCACTCACCCTCCACTCATCTAACTTACCTAGATAGCTTTCAAACTATCCTGAACACCTGTGAATTCGACCTGAGATTTAAAGAGAGAACAGCCAGGCAGCTACACAGAAAAGGGTTTTTGCTTCTAGCAAGGTAGGAAGGTGGAAAAAAATAAAATAAAATAAAATAAAGAAGAATCTAGTGGGGAGGGCCCCTGTGAGGAGCCGGGCTAAATGGAGCGAGAGCCTCCGGGGACAGGAGAGCCCAGCCCTGGAGAAGCAGGAACTTTAAAAATCCGCACCAATTCTTCCCGGACGGAAAGGCGCTCAGCAGGGAAACCGGGCAGAACCGCAGGAGGGACGGGAAGCCTGCGGTCTCCCAGAGTCACTAACAGAGGAATTCCCCCCGGGGAAAGGCGCAGTAACGAGCTGGAGCGGCCCGCGGGGCCTCGGGAGAAGCCGGTGGGTCAGGCAGGGGCTCCGGGTGGAGGGGGCTGCGCGGCCCGGGAGCGCGATTGCAGCCGCGCAGGCCCCGGATCCCAGGGCGCCGGGGACACAGCCCAGGACAGGCGGAGGGGGAGGGCCCAGGACAGCGAGGACTCTCCTGCCGCCGGGTGCCCGGAGCTGTGCAGGTCAGCGCCCCCCAGCGCCCCCCACCGCCCCCCAGAGCATCCAGGCCCGTGCAGACTGGGAGCTGCGGTACTTACTGCGGGAGCTGACTCCAGGGCTGGGGAGCTGGCCGCTGCCACTGTTGTTTCTCCTGGTGTCACCCTGCGCTCAGGAAGGGCGGGCCACCAGGGAGCAGGGGCCTCACAAATAAACAGCTCCCACTGAGCCCGGCACCCGGCAGGGGGCGGGGCAGCTCCCCCAGGGGCACACACCTGAGAATCAGCACAGCCGGCCCCTCCCCCAGGAGACCAGCTAGAAGGACAGGGGAAGAGCAAGTGCTTGACCAAGCAGCGCTGGAAAGCTCCAGGGGAAGTCGAGGGATTTACAGTATATAGAACCAGAGGATACCCCTCCTTGTTGTTTTTTTTTTTTTCTATTGTTTTCTTCCTTTTTCCAGTACAACTCATTTTTAGCCACTCTGCCCTGAGCAAAATGACTAAAGAACTCACACAAAAGAAAAAATCAGAAACAGTACTCTCTCCCACAGAGTTACAGAATTTGGATTACAAATTGATGTCAGAAAGCCAATTCAGAAGCACAATTATAAAGCTACTGGTGGCCCTGGAAAAAAGCATAAAGGATTCAAGAGATTTCAGGGCTGCAGAATTTAGATCTAATCAGGCCAAAATTAAAAATCAATTAAATGAGATACAATCCAAACTGAAAGTGCTAACAATGAGGGTTAATGAAGTGGAGGAAAGAGTGAGCAACATAGAAGACAAGTTGATGGCAAGGAAGGAATCTGAGGAAAAAAGAGAAAAACAAGTAAAAAACCATGAGGAAAGGTTAAGGGAAATAAATGATAGCCTCAGAAGGAAAAATCTACGTATAATTGGGGTTCCATAGAGTACCGAGAGGGCCAGAGGGCCAGAAAGCATACTTGAACAAATCATAGCTGAGAACTTCCCTAATTTGGGGAGGGAAACAGGCATTCAGATCCAGGAGAAAGAAAGGTCCCCCTCCCAAATCAATAAAAACCGTTCAACACCTCAACATTTAATAGTGAAACTTGCAAATTACAAAGATAAAGAGAAAATCCTTAAAGCACTGAGAGACAAGAGATTCCTAACCTATCTGGGGAGAAATATTAGATTAACAGCAGACCTCTCCACAGAGACCTGGCAAGCCAGAAAGGGCTGGCAGGATATAGTCAGGGTCCTAAATGAGAAGAACCTGCAGTCAAAAATACTTTATCCAGCAAGGCTCTCATTCAGAATAGAAGGAGAGATAAAGAGCTTCCAAGACAGGCAGAAACTGAAAGAATATGTGACCACCAAACCAGCTCTGGAAGAAATATTAGGGGAACCCTGTGAAAGAAAGAGGAAGCCCAAAGAAATAATCCACGAAACAGGAACTGAATAGGTATTATGATGACACTAAATTCATATATTTCTGTTGTTACTCTGAATGCGAATGGGCTAAGTGATCCCATCAAAAGACTCAGGGTTTCAGACTGGATAAAAAAGCAAGACCCATCTATTTGCTGTCTACAAGATACTCATTTTAGACCTAAGGACACTTACAGCCTGAAAATGAAGGGTTGGAGAACTATTTACCATTCAAATGGTCCTCAAAAGAAAGCTGGGGTAGCAATCCTCATATCAGACAAATTAAAGTTTATCCCAAAGACTGAGTAAGAGATGAAAAGGGACACCATATCATACTTAAGGGGTCTATCCAACAAGAAGACCTAACAATCATGAATATTTATGCCTCTAATGTGGGAGCTGCCAAGTATATCAATTAATAACCAAAGTTAAGACATACTTAGATAATAATACACTAATACTGGGAGACTTCAACACAGCGCTTTCTGCAAATGACAAATTTTCTAAGCACAACATCCCCAAACAAACAAGAGCTTTAAATGATACACGGAACCAGATGGATTTCACAGATATATACAGAACTTTGCATCCGAATGTAACTGAATACACATTCTTCTCAAGTGTACATGGAACTTTCTCCAGAATAGACCACATACTGGGTCACAAATCAGGTCTCAACCAATACCAAAAGATTGGGATTGGCCCCTGCAGTTTTCAGACCACAGTGCTTTGAAACTAGAACTAAATCATAAGAAGAAATTTGGAAGAAACTCAAACACATGGAGGTTAAAGAGCATCCTGCTAAAAGATGAATGGGTCAACCAAGAAATTATAGAAGAATTAAAAAGATTCATGGAAACTAGTGAAAATGAAGATACAACTGTTCAAAATCTTTGGGATACAGCAAAAGCAGTCCTAAGAGGGAAATATATCAAAATACAAGCCTCCCTCAAAAAATTGGAAAAAACTCAAATACACAAGCTAACCTCACACCTAAAGGAACTGGAGAAAGAACAGCAAATAAAACTTACACCATGCAGAAGAAGAGAGATAATAAAGATTCAAGCAGAACTCAAGGTAATAGAGACCAGAAAACTGTAGAACAGATCAACAAAACCAGGAGATGGTTCTATGAAAGAATTAATAAGATAGATAAACCATTAGCCAGTCCTATTAAAAAGAAAAAAGACTAAAATTAATAAAATCATGAATGAAAGAGGAAAGATCACAACCAATACCAGGGAAATACAAATGATTTTAAAAATATATTATGAGCAGCTATACGCCAATAAATTAGGCAATCTAGAAGAAATGGACGCATTTATGGGAAACCAAAAACTATCAAAACTGGAACAGGAAGAAATAGAAAATCTGAACGGGCCAATAACCTGGGAGGAAATTGAAGCAGTCATCAAAAACCTCCCAAGACACACAAGTCCAGGGCCAGATGGCTTCCCAGGGGAATTCTATCAAACATTTATAGAAGAAACAATACCTATTCTACTAAAGCTGTTCTGAAAGATAGAAAGGGACAGAATACTTCCAAACTCGTTTTATGAGGCCAGCATCACCTTATTTCCAAAAGCAGACAAAGACCCCACTAAAAAGGAGAATTATAGACCAATATCCCTGATGCAAAAATTCTCAACAAGATACTAGCCAATAGGATCCAACAGTACATTAAGAAGATTATTCATCATGACCAAGCGGGATTTATCCCCGGGATGCAAGGTTGTTTCAACACATGTAAAAGAATCAATGGGACAGGTCATATCAACAAGACAATAAGCAAGAACCATATGTTACTCTCAATAGATGCAGAGAAAGCATTTGACAAAATACAGCATCCATTCCTGATCAAAACTCTTCAGAGTGTAGGGATAGAGGGAACATTCCTCAACATCTTAAAAGCCATCTAGGAAAACCCCACTGCAAATATCATTCTCATTGGGGAAAAACTGAGAGCCTTTCCCCTAAGATCAGGAACACGACAGGGATGTTCACTCTCACCACTACTATTCAACATAGTACTGGAAGTCCTAGCCTCAGCAATCAGACAAGAAAAAGAAATAAAAGGCATTCAAATTGGCAAAGAAGAAGTCAAACTCTCCCTCTGCTCAGATGACATGATACTATACATGGAAAACCCAAAAGCCTCCACCCCAAGATTGCTAGAACTCATACAGCAATTTGGCAATGTGGCAGGATACAAAATCAATGCCCAGAAATCAGTGGCATTTCTATACACTAACAATGAGACTGAAGAAAGAGAAATTAAGGAGTCAACCCCATTTACAATTGCACCCAAAAGCATAAGATACTTAGGAAAAAACATAACCAAAGAGATAAAGGATCTATACCCTAATAACTATAGAACACTTCTGAAAGAAATTGAGGAAGACAAAAAGAGATGGAAAAATATTCCATGCTCATGGACTGGAAGAATTAATGTTGTGAAAGTGTCTATACCCAGGGCAGTGTACACATTCAATGCAATCCCTATCAAAATACCATGGACCTTCTTCAGAGAGTTGGAACAAATAATCTTAAGGTTTGTGTAGAATCAGAAAAGACCCCAAATAGCCAGGGGAATATTAAAAAAGAAAACCAGAGCCGGGGCCATCACAATGCCAGATTTCAAGTTGTAGTACAAAGCTGTGATCGTCAAGACAGTGTGGTACTAGCACAAAAACAGACACATAGATCAATGGAACAGATGGAGAACCCAGAAATGGGCCCTCAACTCTATGGTCAACTACTAATCAACAAACCAGGAAAGGCTCAGCGGTTTAGTGCTGCCTTCAGCCCACCCAGAGTATCATCCTGGACACCCAGGATCGAGTCCCACATCAGGCTCCCTGCACAGAGCCTGCTTCTCCCTCTGCTTGTTGTCTCTGCCTCTTCTCTCTCTGTGTGTGTCTCTCATGAATAAATAAATAAAATCTTTTAAAAAAAGCTTTAAACAAACCAGGAAAGACTATCCACTGGAATAAGGACAGTCTCTTCAATAAATAGTGCTGGGAAAATTGGACAGCCATGTGCAGAAGAATGAAACTGGACCATTCTCTTATACAATACACAAAGATAAACTCAAAATGGGTGAAAGATCTAAATGTGAGACAACAATCCATCAAATACTAGAGGAGAACACAGGCAACACCCTTTTTGAACTTGGCCACAGCAACTTCTTGTAAGATATATCTATGAAGACAAGAGAAAGAAAAGCAAAAATGAATTATTGGGACTTCATCAAGATAAAAAGTTTCTGCACATTAAAAGAACCAGTCAACAAAACTAAAAGACAACCTACAGAATGGGAGAAGATATTTGCAAATGACATATCGGATAAAGGGCTAGTAGCCAAGATCTATAAAGAACATATTAAACTCAAGAGCAAAGAAACAAACAATCCAATCATCAAATGGGCAAGAGACATGAACAGAAATTTCACAGAGGAAGACATAGACATGGCCAACAAGCACATGAGAAAATGCTCCGCATCCCTTGCCATCTGGGAAATACCCCAAAGATACAGATGCAGTGAAACACTGGGACACCTGCACCCCAATGTTTACAGCAGCAATGTCCACAATAGCCAAGCTGTGGAAGGAGCCTCGGTGTCCATCGAAAGATGAATGGACAAAGAAGATGTGGTTTATGTATACAATGGAATATTACTCAGCCATTAGAAACGACAAATACCCACCATTTGCTTCAACGTGGATGGAACTGGAGGGTATTATGTTGAGTGAGTTAGTTAATCAGAGAAGTACAAACATTATATGGTTTCACTCATACTGGGAATATAAAAAATAGTAGAAGGGATTATAGGGGAAAGGAGAGAAAATGAGTAGGAAAAGTCAGAGAGGGTGACAGATCATGAGAGACTCCTAACTCTGGGAAATGAACAAAGGTTAGTGGAAGGGAAGATGGGCGGGGGATGGGGTGACTGGGGGCCAGGCACTGAGGGGAACACTTGACGGGATGAGCACTAGGTGTTACACTATATGTTGGCATATTGAACTCCAATAAAAAAAAATCCAAAAAAATTTAAAAACATCACAGAAGAAAACACAAAATATATTTTTTTATTTTGTAAAAATGCTGCATAGAAACACAGTAGTAAAATAATATTTTAAGTGTTTAGAACCATTTTTGCCATAGTATAAATCATAAAAATGATGTGATATCCTCACTGAGGGTGCAAACAGAATGTCATGGACAAAGCACACGGGAGCTCAGGCTCTTACTAAAAAGGTGGCTAACATATGTTCAAATATGCACTGCATAGATGATCCCTAATGCTGAAACAATCCTAGTGTATTTCAAAACAGAGTTGGACAAGCCAAACAAATTAGTATATGCTGGTTATATTTCCAGGTTTGGAAATCATTTGTAATTAATAGTGACAGAGAGTAGCACAGTTTACCTTTCATTCTAAATGTTATTGGCTATTCTGAATCAGAATAAGAATACTAATTGAGTGAATATTTCAAGTGAAATAATACGGTTGTTTGCTTGTTGGTTTATAAAATAAGCAATATTAACTAAATATGTTTCAAGCATGATAAGATTTTACTACCTGATAGGTTTAATAAGTGAAACAAGTTCAGTTTGGCATGCTAGGGTTACAGTGCCACAATGCATCCACCACTATAGATATACTGTCAGCAATGACACAAACTAAATCTTTAAACTTAATACACTAAGCAAAATAAACATGAATTTGATTTGTGATAACTTGTGAATTTCCAACTAGGTAGGCATCAAAGTACCTAAAATGTATTAAATTACAATTTTAAGCATCTTTTGATGTTATCAAGAGAATTGGAAAGGTATTTCCCTTTAAAGAGTGAATATTTAGGCACATCAGTAAGAACTTCCTCTTAATCAAATGCTTACCAATGATGACACACAAGCAGTTTTTATACATTGGCATTGATTTAACTTTGGTGCTAAATTTTCCACCATAACGTTGCTCTTTTAAGGTTCTGGTTCAATTCAATTGAAAATAGTGCTGAAATTGCAAAGCAAGCCATTTAAACACTATTACTACTTTTAAGTATTTAATTGTATGACTCCAATGCTGTGGAACCAAACAAAATACAGAAATAAATTGCATGATGAGGCTGATAAAAGACTTTGATTGCCATTCAAACCCTCAATTTTCAAATTTAGGTGTTAGTCCAAATAGCCAAGATGTTCTTATTGATTTCTTTTTTAGCAAGTTAGTGTTATAGATTGTAAGCATAAAGTAATGTTATACATATAAGAAAAGACTTTTAATATTTTTTTAGGAATTTGTAATTCCATGTAAGGATTCAGTCTTTAAACAATTTATACTGCTAAGAATGATTGAAAACCACTGACCTGATCCAAGTTATTCCTTTAACAAATGGCTTAAGGCTGGAAAGACTAAGATACTGCTAAAGTTTGGTCTGCCTTTCTGGGCTTCCCAGGGTCTTCAATATGCAAAAGTAATTGTGAGTTTCTACAAACAAAACTATCTATTCTGTGATCTTAGCTTGGGATCCCCCAGAAGCAGATCCCAGAATAGGATTCAAGTGCTAGTGGCAATTTTGGGGAGGTGCAGAAAACACAGGTAGGGAATTTAAAAATGAAAAAAGGAAGAGAAATCAGCCAATCAAGACTGTGTTATCAAGATGGCTGCACTGAGGGCAAGGTCTCATAATTCCACCATAGAACCCATGCTATCCACACCTGAGTGGCAGGAAAGCTGCTGTGAGTCACTGGAAGAGGTTCACTCCAGAAGGTGTGAATTCTGGCACTTCTAATGCAGGTAGGAAGTCAGGGCCACTTCCATAGAGGTGAAAGGACTAGGAATGTGTGCAGAGCCCAAGGAGCCACTACAAGTATACAGTGTTTCCCAAACTAATTTGATCATAGAACTCCTTTTCTATGGAGTACTAAACAATTTCCGTTAGAACTTGATTGTTTTTGGAAACACTAAAATCATGAATACTAAACAGTAAACAATGCTTTCACATACATTACCTAATTTGAGTCTCAAAACCCTATTTACTATTATCTCCATTAACAAATTAGAAAAACTGAATTCTGGATAGGCTAATGGTTACTGGTAGACCCAGAAAGCAAATCAGGTTTCTGGTCTTAAGACTCATATTCTTAAGTACCTCAAACTGCTTCTTTCAGAAAATGCATTTTCAACTAATACATAAAAGTTTAATATCAGAGTCTTTTTGCCCCTTTGATCCATGAAAATCTTTATAAAGACCTTTTATTCTATTAAAATGACCCACCACCACACCACATATACAGCTCTAAAAACTAGTAGATTTGACATTTTTTAAGATAACTTTGAATTCCATGGTTACTATAGAGATAGTGAATCTTGCTGTCACTTTAATGTACTGCTCTGTCTATAGTATTACTGATACGTACCTGAGATAGCCTTATAAATTTTAAGCTTTTATGTGCCTTCTATATTTCATAGTATAGGATCACAATTTATAATGATATGATGTATTGTTATAGAAATTGTCAGCCAGCAAAGTCTAAATATATTTTAAAGATTTGCAGTTACTAACTGTATTGCAGGAAAAACAAAAGTCTTCAAAAGTATATAGATATATAATCTGGGTGTGGTTTTTGAGCTAATATTTATTGATTATTTACTATGTGCCCAGTACTGATCAAAATACTTTATAGAGATTAATTCATGAGTCCTCGGAACAGCCCTCTGGGGTAAGTAATCTTATTTTCTACCCTATTTGGCAAAAGAGGAAACTGAGACAGAAAGAAGTTACACAACTTGCCCAATTTATACAGTTTATAAATGGTAATGCCATGATTTGTTCCCATGAAATCTGATTTCATAGGCTGCACTCAGAGACATTTTGCCACTCATAGACACTATGCCTTACTAGACTTACCACTCTGTGGTAAGTCCTAAATATTGGCCCTTTAAAAATTATTGAGGTTTGGGGCCACCTAGGTGGCTCAGTCAGTTGAGTGTCTAACTCTTGATTTTGGCTCAGGTCATGATCTCAGGATTGTGAGATCAAGTCCTGCATAAGGTTCCACACTGGGCAGGAGCCTGCTTAAGATTCTTTCTCTCCCTCTTCCTTTGTCCCTCTCCCACACAGCTCACATGTGCATACATACATGCTCTCTCTCTATTAAAAAAAATTATTGAGGTTTTAATTCTTATTTAATGAAGGTAAAAAAAAGTACTTTCGAAAATTCTAAATAATAATTGCCAGATAAAAGATCATTTAAACTAGTCCCTACATTTTGCATAATTACTTCAATAGACCTGACCCAAGCTATCTTAGGTAGAATTTAAATTCCTGAATTCTCCCTGACATTTTATTCTTGAGGACCTTTTAAATTTTTCATTTACTGAAATAAAATTTTCATATGCATAATTAGAGGTTGCAAATGGGAAATGAGGGAGACAAAAGGAGAAAGCATATAAATTCCTAGGCCAAACCAGAAAATGTTAGTAAGTTAGAAAGTTACTTTTGTTGCTATACTAAAGCAATGCACATTACTCTAAAAGAGGTATATCTTGATTTTTTTAAATCAAGTTCTCCTGTTTAAGGAGACTTAAAAACTTCTCAAGTTTAATAAGTTCTCCTGAAAGAGTTATATGTCCATTCAAGATATGTGAAGCCACATATTAACTGACATCACTTTTTTTGTTTGTTTGTTTTCCCATTGACCCAATCCACTTTATGTCCTTTTTGAGTGGTTGATCAAGTAGCCAATAAACCTTAAACCTGGAAGTACAGGTAGTAGAGTAGTAAACCTTTGTAAATCAAGGCATACTTTTGGAATAATGATAATATCTTTAGTGGAGCAAAGCAAGAAATAAACAGAAACCTCTTTTCTTGATGAGAATCTATGACTTTCTCACACTGCATGTGAAAGAAAGGAGGCTGCTAATAGAGATGTTTGGGGGAAATGAAGTCTTTCAAAAATATGGAAGGAAACACTGAATGATAGACTCCAGATACAATTGTATGAAAGGTCCATGACTCTAAAGCCTCTCAATTAAAATTACATTAATATCAACATAGATATGCACAACTGTAGTAGAAAAGTCAGTCTTAAAAGGATAAGCATTAATGTCAGGTGGCAAGGTGAGCGCCTATCCAGTGACATCACACTAATAAATAACTTCAACATTAGCATAGTGATCACACTGGTATCCCACCTACCAGCTACATCCCATCGTACAGTAGCCCATAGATCTAATGGATTACTCACCACAATCATCATAAACCATAAACAGCTTGGGATGTTACCTACTTTTGACAAATAGGGATGAAAGAAGTACTTCAGTATTATTTGGTTGATACTCACTCTGCATCACTTTAATTTAAAAAAAAAAGACACTCAAATTATCAACAGTCACCTAAATATATAGATAACACAGTGATTACAAACATGAACAAACTTAATTGTGTGAATATGTGGCTTAATGTGAGATTTCAAGTTCCTAAAGTACTCTGTATATGTGCATTTAAATATTTGTCTCTTACCATGTGGTCATAGGTGGGTATTCTTTTAGTTCTGAGAGTAGTTCAAATTCTTCAGCTGATATCAAGAGGAACAGAGTGATTCTCTGGAAGAAGTTTTTAAACCCTTACCAACTGCCCAAAGTAAAGCAACTTGTACTGACAAATATTAATGCAAGTGCTTGTAGCAACATGGGTGTGTTTGAGAAGCCATATATCGGCTGACACTATATCCCTTTTTTTTAAGATTTATTTATTTATTTTAGAGAGAGGGAGGGGCCTAGGGAGAGGGAGAAAGAGAATCTCAAGCAGACTCCCTGCTGAGCCCCATGTAGGGCTCCATCTCATGACCCTGAGATCATGACCTGAGCTGAAATCCAGAGTCAGATGGTTAACTGACTGAGCCACCCCAGGTGCTCCATGACACTATATTCTTTAAATCACTACAGTGTTTTAAATTCCAACTACCTTAAAATCAAATTGACCAAATGCTGAGGCAGACAAGTATCTGAAAGGTAAGACATATATTATGACTCATTTGGTTGAGGCCTTCATGTCTGACTTTAGTCATAGAAGTAAAATTAGACAGCCACTCTCATTTTATGATACTGGTAGACAGGTCTTAAAATATATATGAATAAATAAATCACAACTCCTGAACTCAAGGAACTTCCACTCTATCTGCAGGAATGAAATCAACTTACAGTGAATCATTTGGAGTTGATTCAGTGCCAAACAGAGGAAGCAGAATTTGACCTGGACCTTGAAGCATGAGTATAGAGAAATAACTCAAGTGATAGTTATTCAAAGTAAGGGAACAGAATAAACTGGGAAGAATGGGCATGCAGGGGAGGATAGAGAGAGGAAGAAGAATCCTGTGTAATGGGAAAGAGTTTATATTGGAGAATCCCAAAAATATGTTTCAATATGTAGAGCAGATGCAATCTGAAACCATGGAGGTCAAAGTGTCTACTATTCCAAAAATTAGGAAAAACTGTTGTATTTTAAGTCACCAACACCAGAATGAGCTTAAAGGTTTATTTTTAATGTTTTAATTTTATGGTTTAAGAAATATCTTATTCCTTCCTTTTTCTTTTACTCCTTCCTTTTTTAAAAAAATATACCCTAGTTCTTTTATTAAGAATTGTGAGTAGATAATTTTAACAGCCTTTTTGGGGATTTTAATCTTTGGGCTTTTTTTAAATTTGTTGTTTTGGTTATAGTACTTTGTTCTTGTCTTCTCTTTCTAGAAGGCCAATGTAAAAATTTCTTTATTTTCTCTTATTCCTGAATGGTAATTTTATCAGATGTATTCTAAACAGTGGGAACCTCTAGTTTCCAGCCTGGCATATAAGAAGTTGTAACTTGTCCTTCCCGTTTACATAACCAAAAACAAAGCTGAAAAGAAAGAAAATCAACAACTCTTCCTAGATCCACAAGAGAACTGAGGTCACTGAGAGCAAATGATTGCCCCCAAAATTTAAAAGACAAATACATAAATGCAGAGAATAACAACTTACCAGTCAGAAACCTCTGCAGGAATGAGTACCACAGGGTAACATAGCCTGTATAACATAAACAGTAATTAATGAATTGCTAGAGGTTCAAGGCAGATAAATTTAAGAGTTAAAAACTCAGGGAGGCCCGGTCTTAAAGGGGGCATCCACACTTCCATGAATTTATCTCCAGAAGCCCTACCCCATTGAAAAAGAAGTCCCTAGGGAAATCCCAAAACAACATAGGAGACAAAAACAAGGGCATCAGAGGGAATTTTAGCTTCTGATACCTGTAGCTACAGTAAACACAGTCTAACCACTAGGCACTTAAATATAAAACCTCCGAAAAGGCCTAATTACCTCAGTTGCTTTAACCCACTACTACATGACCTGTTTGCAACAAAAAAATTACAAGGCATACTAAAAGATAAAAACACATTTAAAAAGACATCAGAATTTGGGACTCCTGGCTGTTGGTAGAGCATGAGACTTTTGATCTCAGGGTCATGAATTCAAGCCCCATGTTGGATATAGAGATTACCTTAAAAAAATTTAGACTCAGAGACTTTGGAACTATTAGACCAAGAATTTAAAACAACTACATTAAACTGAATTTGAATACATTATTTCTTTGTTTTTGTACTTTATTGTAGTGGTTATTTATCCTTTCATTCTAAATATTGTTTCTTTTTGTAGGTAATCTGTTTTTTCTCTGTAGTATCTATTAAAATTATTTCTTCATTTTTGGTGTGCTGCAGTTTTTCTATGATATTGCCAGGTAGAATTTGTGTTTCTTGAAGTGATGTCATCTTTCCTCAGTTCTGAGAAATTCTAACCCAATACTCTTTGAATATTAGAAACTCAGATTATGAAACTGTTTATCTGTTATTCTATCCATAATATTTGTAAGTCTCTCTTTTATTTATGTTTTCCAACTTTCTTATCTGAAATGTAATTTATTAATTTCTTTAAATTGGTCTCCCAGTCTATTTTCTCTTTAATTATGTCTAAACTTCTGCTTAATCTGTCCATTTAGTTTTAATTTATTTCAATTTATATATATTTTTTCTTTTTTTTTAGTGGTGGTTTCATGTCATTATACATTTATTCAAATTCATAAAATGTACAAAACCAAAAGTGAATCTCAATGCAAACTATAATTTTTGGTTGATAGGGACGGCCGATGTCAATTTATCAGTTGCAATAAATGTACTTTTCTGGTGAGGAATATTGATAATGGAGGGAGATATGCATGTGTCAGGGCAGAGAGTAATGAGAAATTTCTGTATCATTGTTGCAGATGTGCTGTGAAACTAGAACTGGTCTTTAAAATGACAACATTCAACAAAAATCAGAGAACTGAAAAATGATATGAAGAAATGGCATATTATAGTACAGAAAATAACATGAAATAATATGGAAGCTAGAGGTTAAGAATATGGGGGATAACATGAGAACAACCTCATGTATACTATCAAACTCTCAGGAGGAAAGAATAGAGAGAACAGAAAAAAATTAAATGTTTGAATAGAGTACAACTAGAAATTTTCTGAAACTTGTTAAAGACATGATTCCACAAATAGGCAAAATGGTTACCAAGTAGTATAAATAAAAATAAAAACATAATTAAGAATATCGTGATAAAACTGCAGGATTCCAAAGACCAAAAAAAAAAATCTTAAAAGCAGCAAGAGCATCTAAAAATGAAAAAGAACTAGTCTGAGAGTGAACTCAGAAAGGAATACAGACTATTAAGTCTTTGCCTCCTATACCTACTCTTTCCTCAATGCCTTATTGCTAAAATGAAGATATAACGTTTCCACCTTAGGTAATATGTACTGGTAGAATTAATCAACCAACCAATCAATCTATATTTTTTTCTTTAATCAGCCCTAAAATAATACTTAAGAGAACAGGCTTTGAACAACAGGCTTGTATTTCAACATCAATCCTACTTCTTTTTTTTATTAAGTAGGCTCCATACCCAGCATGGAGACTGGAGACTTGAACCCATGACCCTAAGATCCAAACCTGGGCTTAGATCAAGAGTCGGACACTTAACAGACTGAGCCACCCAGGCACCCCTTAATTTATTTCAATTTCGATGATTATATTTCATATTCCTAAAAGTTACACTTTTGATCTTTTGCAAATATACTACTTTATACTACTAAACAAGATACTTTCATATAGTATCTTGTTAACAATTCAAAGATCCTAGACAAAGGCAAGTTTATTGTTTCTCTATGTCATTGAGGAGAATCTTAAAACTTCAGTAGTTAGCTATTACCTAGTAAAATATATCTTTCTCTCATCTTCCTACAGTCTAGGACTATTGTGGCATTGGTTTATAGATTTACTACCTTTTTTCTGGCACCTGGTTACTTTCCTTTCTTGCTGACTAGTTCACTGTGAATTTTTAAATATTTTTTTTCTTTATTGTGTTTAAGAGTTTGCAGTGGCAATGTTGTTATATTGGATTAGACCACATCTTTCCAAAACTGAAGTCCTAAAGTATTTTTTAATTCAAATATCCAAATGGACTTCAATTTTCTACCATAAGCAAAGGAGGATAAACTTCAAAAAACATAGGGAAGATAGATCTATGGCTCCATTTTCTATCAGTTTATATAATACAGATAAATAAACAGGAAACACACATACTCCCCACTTCCTCCCTCATAGAATGTATCTGAATTGAGGATGGCAGTGAGGGCAGAACAGGATTAGTCAGAATTGTCAATTTAAAAAAGGAAACTGTTTGATTCTATATTAACAATCCAAAACCCAAAGATTAAGATCAAACTCACTCTGTCATTTATCTATATACAAACAAGTGGGTAGACGGACCAACAGGTCTGGCACTAGACAACCTGCCAAAAGTGGAAATGGGATCCTTGGGCTAGAGGCTTGCACAGGGGCAAAGGCTAGCGTGGGTAAGCAGTTACTAGAAAACTAACAATAGCCACCAGTGGTGACAGAAGTAAATCAGGTGAGAATCCATTAGAAACGAAAAAGCCCTGAATACCAAGAATCCCAAATATTAATATGTCTCCTAATCTCTAAAATGGAAATAACAGTCACACCTGCCTTCTTAACACTGTAGTCAGGGATGATATGAGAAATATTAGTAACCAGTAGAGCACAGCCACCAACCAATCAGAACCAGAGGCAAAAATATCGGTCTAGCCACACCACTACCTACAGGTGAGGCAGTAGTATATGTTAAATAAGATAGTACGATCAAAGCATTGCTCATTGTACCTGACACAGACTGAGTACTCAATAAGTATAAACCATTATTATTAGCCAATTTTGAAAACAGAGATTAAATTTGGAGTCACATCTGGAAGTGCAGTTAGATGAGATCAAATAAAAGCCAGCTGGAAACAAACAAGGAAAAATGAAGTCCTGCATGAGGTTTTCCAAACACCTGACTAATGTTCTCAGCTAATTTTCATTAACTGGTAGGTACATGCAACAAGGGAGTTATATTGGTCAAGAGAACTAAAATTAGGTCAGTGATGCCCAGAAAGTATACCTGACTTGCCCTGTGTCACACAGTAATTCTGAGACACAGCCAGAAAAACTTGGGTTTCCTAATTCTTGTTCTACTATATCAAAATATCCCCAACACATAATGATAATTTATATATGCATGGATTTTTATTTGAAAGTTTCCAAAACATTTTGACATGCATTATTTCATTTTCAGTGATAATCAGTAAATAAACAAATAGATGCACTAGCCTTCACTAAGGAAAAAAAAATAGAGCAATACAATTGGATTTCAAATCCACTTTAGGTGATCCAAATTTAAAGAATGTGTTGTTCTAAATGCCATAGTTCAAGAACTGGGTAAGTTCAATATATATTAATGCAAATATGTTAGATGCAGTGAAGATAGTTGTCATGGTAATCTCCATATGAGATGGATGGATAGATTAAATTTTTGTTTTGAGCATCTGAAAACAAAAATATAACACAAAGCAAAAATTGCTTGAAATCATATCTCACAAAAAAATCTTTTCTTAGTAATACTCAAGACACAACAAAAAGAGCCTTATATAGCTATGGATTTGTCAATTAAAACTTTGACTTTGTCTTCATTTTATGAAATGGAAAAGTAAATCGGAAAATATGGTGGTTAAACTGGAATCCTGGCTCCATCCCCTTCTAGCTGTGAGTTATCGGGCAAGTTGCTTGGCCTCACTATGCATCTCTTACATTTATAAGATGGATATACAATAGAATCTACTTCATAAGGTTGCTGTGTGAACTGAATGAGTTGGCGAATGTTAAGTTCCTACAAAGTTGCTTAATGCAGAGTATATTCTCAATAAATGCCAGTTTTATTGTTGTATTCCTCATTATCATTTCTCCACATGACTTTATTCTAAAGATTTATTTATTTATTTTACAAGGGGGAGAAGCAGAGGGTGGGAATCTTCAAGTGTACTTCCCACTGAGCACAGAACCTGAGGCAGGGCTCTATCTCATGACCTGAGATTATGAACTGAGCCAAAAACAAAAGAATCGGACACTTAACTGAGCCACCCATGCCCCCCTCCACATGACTTTTCAAAATATCATCAAAAATTTTTGTTTTGTTTTAATGTTGGGGCCATATCAAGGGCATTTTAAATTAGGTGCTATAGTTAGGAATGTGTTCATCAGCAAGTAACAAAACAAAACATGACCTATGGTGACTTTAGAAAATAGAGGTTCTTTTTATCAAATAAGAAGAAACCCAAAGTTAGGTGGCTGCTGGCACTGATTCATTGGTTCACTGACATCAGGGATGTATCTGTCCATCTCTTGATCTGTACTTGGTACTTCTTCAGCTCCAGACATTCAAGACAGGAAGAGGTCCAAAGGAGAAGAGTGACTCCAGCAACATCTTCCCCTTTTATTTGGGAAACAAAAACATTCCTAGAAATGCCAAACAGTCCTCCCTTTGTGTCTCACTGGCCAGAACACTGCCACTTTCCCCATCCTGGCTAGGCCCTCACTGCAGCCCCTCCCCACCCTCCCCATCCGCCCAGCTACCAGAAAGGCTGAGGAAGCTGTTATTTAGCCAGGCATTCTGCCATGCTGTTCAAAATTGGAATTCTGTTGGCAAGAAAGAGGAGGAATAGATAGTGTTTGCCACAGGTGCATGGGGGATCTTGCTGCATCTGATAAAAAGAATTCATTAGGTAATGCTCTCTGAACACTTTGGGAATAAAATGAGCTATGTAATGTCTAGGTAGTTTTAGCTGCCAGTTAAGGCACATATTTTGCCTTCTCTTCCTTTCTGGATTTATTCCCTCTGTTGGGACTTTCATTCTGCCTATAATCAAAATTTAGGAATTACTGTATGTGGGTTAATGTGGCCACATTGCCATGGAAAGCAACCACCTCTAGGTTGCTGTGGTACCTCTACAGGTGTATGTAAAGATAAAAGGAACAAAAATCTAAAATACTCACAGACTACCATTGCTTTGCTCCAGAATCTACACCTACTCTGTGTCTGCAATGTACATCATCAAAAGAGCACAGGTGCTCAACCTGATTGAATTGAGCTCTCTTCCCTCCAGACTACCACAATTCTCATTCAGGGGAGTTGTACAGTGGATGTGATGAAAGAGACCTCTTCCTAATTATGGAGATTTGTCGTTGGTGTTGGAGGTTATTTTTTATTATTATTATTTACATTACTCTGTCTGGTGGTAATATTTCTGTCTGCCAGTGACAATTACATTGCTCTTGACTGGTGCAGATCAACAGTTTGTGATAGCTCTGAAAGGCCAGCATGCAGCACATGTCACTGGCAGACATATTAATGTTGGTGATGAGGAGTGCATGTGATGTAACACGATTAGATGGCACTAAGATAAAGGACCATCTTGAAGTCCATGAATAACCAAGAAGCAGTGAGGTGACAAGTATCAATTATTTATTGCCCTTGTCCAGTATATTATTAACAGCTCCAGGAAAGCACACAGTCTTCCTTTCCTGCTCTCTCCCTAATGTTAATGCTTGGCTCCTCAGCTTATGGGAAGTTACATCCTAAGGGAGACATTTTGCTCTCAGCTACCATTAGACAATCCAAAGGAAAAAAAGTGAAATGACCTCAAGGCAGACTACATTCAGCTTTTTCTGGCTACCAGAAAAGATGCATTGCTCTCCATTCTCCACTAGTGATTCCTCTTATCACCTTCACATGCAGAGCCTCCTCTTTACTCTTCTTCCCTCAAGTCCAGGGGACTGCTGATTTAACAATAGTTCACACTTTGAGGAGAGATAGTGATGTTCTATGATTAAATCTCATGCATATACCTGCAAGTTCAGCCCTTGTTTCCTAGGGAGATGGTTATAGGTTTTTATACTCATTTCACTGCTGAGTCAGGAAGAGCCTATTTTATATTTTAGTTTATATGAAGCACAGAAAAGTTATAAATAGGTACTAGTTAGGCTGCCTTCAGTTTTAAGTAATAACCAATCTGTTTAAAAATGAATTTAAGCAATAAGTAAATTATCTTGCCTATGCAAGACCCTAAGTAATGTCAAGCATGCAGTCTTTTCACCTGTCCATACTACTAGCTACAGCATTGGTTCCCCTATCAGTTACATAGCGTTCTAAGCTCAAACAAGGCTCTGTTCTTTCTCATTCTATCCAGTAAGCGAAAGAGAGAGAGCCTCTCCTTGACCAAGCAGAAAAAGGACCTGCCTCCAGTCTGACTGAGATCACTGGGGTCATGTGCTCGTCACAAATAGTCCCCAGGAGAATATCATACACTAATTGGGTTAAGCTTGGTCTCCACGACCAATCCATAGCAAAGAGTGTAGAGACTGGTTTAAACCCATCTGGAGCTGAAGATGACATCAGTGACCCCTGAATGACAGGAGCTATTAAGGAGTGGACACTTTGACAAAATCTGAGTTACGTGAAAGAAGAAGGAATGAATCAACTAACAGCACACAGTAGGTGATATAAATGTTTATGAAAACTTCAGAGTTCTTTGCCATTGAATGGACATATAAAAAGATAATTTCATTAACATGTCTATTATATTTATATTTATAAATATATTTATATTATATTTATATTTATTAACATAAACATATTGTTAATTCTAAGAAGTTATTCGTTGTAGAGATTTTATTAAAGACAAAGTTACTATCTATAACCATATAATTATTGCATATATTTATTATTTGTCTATGTTTAATGATAAAACTGCTATTCCACTGGTACTATGTGGATCTTTTATATAAATACAGAGTTGTAAAAACCTTGTCAAAAGTAATTTGAATTCTGCCCTTGGGTAAAGCTTCTTCTTCACTCTTGTTTGGGTATTTGTTCATACATTTACTTATTTGTTCACTCACCAAATTTATAAGATGACTAGAACATACATGACACTGTACTAGTGCCCATTTTTTAAATAGAATTCAATGAAGAATATTTATCTTTCGTTAATCAGCACCAACTATGTGCTAGATGCTAAGGACACCATTGCAGCCTTCAAGAACCTTACAGTCCTGGGAAGAAGACCTACAAATAAGAGAATAGAGTTCTGGAAAAAACAAAGATTTACATCAGTCTGGGGTTGGGAAGGATGTACTCAGAATCTTCCTGGGCGACATACTTCAACTGAGTCTCAAAGAGCTAGCCAAGTATAAAAGCAGGAAGAATGAAGCACAGAAAGCAGAAATTGCCAACACTTCATATTATTAAAATGAGACAGAAGCAGAAATTGAGTCCACACTGGGAGAGAAGATCTGAAGCCTCCAATGGTGTGCTAAAGAGCTTTGACTCTCACGCAACGGCAGGAAGCCACTGAAGTACAGAGAAGCAGCCTGGCCTGTTGGCGCTTCTGGCATGCCTATACTGGCAGTTGTGTGGATGATGGAGTATAAGGGAAAATTTTGTGAAGAATTTTAAAGGACACTCACTGTGAAGAAATTAACACGTAATACTCATCGAATAGCCACAAAATATGAGACACTACACTACCTTCACATAATAATCTTTTTTAACCCTTATAATATTTCTGTAATAGTTTTTAGCAGGTTTTTAACAGGACAAAGTGAGGTTTTAAGGAGAAAACAGAAGGAGCACAGCTTTCTCAGGATTGCAGAGCTAGTAAATGTGATCACCAAATTGAATATTCAGTAGCAGTTATAAAAGCTGGATCCAATTTGGAAGCACAAATGCAAAATCAGGATTTCAAATATGCTGTCTGGGATTCTTAGTTCATTTTAATATTCTTCTATGCAACATATACTTTTAAACATAATAATATTAATAATAATTATGACAGTGGTCACAAAGTATTTTCATATTTGCATCTTCATTATAACTCACCTAATTCATTGATACTCTAGTCTGCTTCATTTATAGAAAGAATAATATAATAATAATAATAATAATAATAATAATAATAACAACAACAACACAGAGCACATGCCATCAGCCAAAATGTATGCTAGGATCCTTACGTACACTTATCTGTTGATACCTACATCAATCATATCATATAGGTATTATTCTTATTCCTCTGTTTATAGATAAACATACTCAAGTCAGAGAGGTTCAGTCACTAGTTTGCTAAAAATCACACAGGCATCCATTGCATAGGTGAAGTAAAACCTTGTCAATTTGACTTCAAAACTCAAACCATTAACAATTTCACTTTGTAGCTTCCTGATTCCAGGCAATTTTTGAGAATCTGCTCTGGGTCCAACCTCCAGTTGCTTGTAGTTATAAAGGATGTATAATTTCTAACTGCTCTTGTCTGCAAGATATGATTACCACATGGAAATCATTTTTTAAATGACACTCACTAAACAGAGTATAATACAGTACAGAACAATGTAGTGTATTGCTTTAGCTTTAGGAGTTCAAAGAAGGATGAGATCAAAGTGGTCTGAAGTAGTTAGGGCAGGTTTTAGGTATGCAAGTCTTGAACTGACTGAAGAATGGTTAGGGTTTCTCTAGATAAGTAAAGTCAAGGGTAGGGGGAGACATTATGTGATGAAAAGAAAGCATTAAGGGAGACAAAGTTTTGCACTGTAAGGATAATTTTCCTAAAAAACTGGTAGTAAACTTTCAGGAGAAAATATAAAAGTAAATCTCGGTGACCAGTTTGGCAATGCCATTTCTGATACAACATCAAAAGTATGATCTGAAAAAAAGAAAACAATAAGTTGAACTTCTAAAAATTAAAAACTCCTGCTCTGTGAAAGAAACTGTTAACAGAGTGAAAGACAAGCCACAGACTGGAAGAAAATATTTGCAAAACACATATCTGATAAAGGACTTGTCCAAAATATACAAAGAACTGTTAAAATTCAACAGTAGAAAAACAACAACCCAATTAAAAAATCAGAAAAAGATCTGAACAGACACCTGACCAAAGAAGATCTATAGATGGCAAATAAGCATATGGAAAGAAGTTCAACATCATATTCATTCTTGAATTGCAAATTAAACTCGTTAGAGTGGCTAAAATCCAGAACACTGACAACACCAAATGCTGGTAAGGATATCAAACAACACAGTTTCTCATTCATTGACAGTGAGAATGCAAATAGTTCAAGCCACCCCACGACAGTTTGGCAGTTCCCTACAATGCTCAACACAGGCTTACCAAAGTTCCAGAAATCACACTCCTAAGGTGTTTACTCACATGAATCAAAACCTTATCTCCACACAAAAGCCTGCATTTAGTGTTTATAGCAGCTTCATTCATAATTGCCAAAACTTTCAAACAACTAGATGTCCTTTAATAGGTGAATAAAAAAACAAACTGTGGTATATCCATACAATGGAATATATTCAATGCTAAAAGCAAATGAACTATCAAGCTATGAGGGAAAAAAGGAGGAAACTGAAATACATATTACTAAGTAAAATTATTTATTTTATAATTATAAATATAATTATAATTATTATTTTGAATAATTCCAACTATATGACATTCTAGAAAAGCCAAAATTATGAAGACAGTAAAATGATTAGTAGTTGCCAAAAGGTTCAGAGGGAAGAGAGACGAATGAATTAGTGGAGTACAGGGCAATTTTAGGACAGAGGAAGTATTCAGTATAATACTGTATTGGTGGATATATGACATCATACATGTGCCAAAGTCTGTAAAAAGTACAACACTAAGAGTGAGCTCTAATGTAAATTATAGGCTTCAATTAATAATATATCAATATTCATTGTTCAATTATAACAAAAACACTACCCTAATGCAACATGTTGGTAAAAGAAGGAACTGTGGGGGATGGGAAGAAGTAGGAAGGGTATATGGCAACCCTCTATGCTTTATTAGCAATTTTTCTGTAAGCCTATAACTGTTCCAAAAATGAAGTTTTCTTTAAAAACTGATAGAAAAATTCTATGCTCAATTTTGCCAAATCTGTTTTTTAAGTCACCACGTCCATTTCCAGAGAGCACCCACAATATGGGATGAATTGGGAGATCTACATATATTCAACATTTACATCAGTTCCATGTATATGCTCCACCCTGCCTGTAATTCCTCCAGATGCCAATCATACTCTTTGTTTCTCTTCTTGTTTAGACTCATTTTGTCTTAACCTTTACTTAACTCTTAACCTTACTTCTGGTTTTTATATTTCTATAGAGTTGCATATGCATTCAGCTATGTTCACATATTAAACTCAACAAATATATGTATATGTAGTATTCCATATACTCAACATGAACAAACAAGACTAAAGTCCATGCAAACTAAATCATAACAATAATAGCAAACACTATGTACATGGTACTCTTACAAACACTCTACATAGGATAACAAATTTAATCCTAACAACATCAAATCAGTGAAAATTTTAAATTGGTAACCATTAAGTTTTCAAGAGCAATAAAATAGTCATAGGTTGAAGGTCACACTTACAGTATATGTTTTCCGCTTTTCCGATTTATGTTGACTCTTGATTTTTAAATAGTACCTCAGTCTAATGTTGACATTAACGCAGCATAGAGTATTAACCTATACATACATAGTGTCAAGCAAATTGGAGGCACCCAAGACTCAAAGCTTGATAGAAATTAGGCTGAATCAAAGATATTTGAAGTGACAACCAATGGTAATTTTCATCAACATATGAAGAATATGCATTACAAAACCAGAATTTTTTTCTCTGCATAGTCTATCATCAGATACATTTGTAATGATGGTAGTAAACAATAAAGGGCTGAAATGTTCATGGCCAGGTAATATTATGTTATTATTACATTACCTGGCTCTCTATCTACCTATGTATATATTATTCATACTATTCTATATACTATATCCTATATTACATACTGTATATATTAAGTTATCATAGTTGGTGTATGTACATGCAAAATTATTTCCCTTTCATGTGAAATGTATCCAATTGGAATTGAGAACATAGAAAACAATAAAAATCTAATTATTCAAACATCTGTATGTACATATACGTCTCATCTTCTCTATCAGGTCTCTGATCTTATGAAACAGAATATAGTGAGATTACTTGGCAATATCTACCAGCTTCAACTACACCATGCATGAGTTTGTGAGCATTGGGAAACTCTTCAAAATGAGATGTCGGGGAAAAGGATTGATTCTCTCATGAATTGACTTTCTGTGCTAGTCAATAAAATTTAAAGTATGCACACATACACACATTCATATACACACAGGAAAAGTATTAGTAACTTAATCTTACTCTTCAAATTACCCACAGCCTGTCTTGGTAGAATCTTTTTACATATCCTTCATTCATAGGGAAAGGACCATTGTTTCAGGTATTGGCTGGGAATACAGCCTTTTTCATCCTAGTTTTTAATTCCCTAAAAGATACTTTAATTTCGACCTCTGGAACTCAGTTATTAAAATGTATTCCATTGCTTTACAGTTTAGAGATAGAAAAAAAGATCAATTATCCAATTCATGGTTGGCAAACATCTTTTGTAAAAGTCCAGAAAGTAAATATTTTAGGCTTTGTGGGCCTTACAGTCTCTGTAGCAATTACTCAACTCTGCCAGTGTGGCGCAAAAGAGCCATAGACAATATATAAATGAATGGGCATGATTGTGTTTCCATAAAATTTTATTTACAAAAACAGGTGGCAGGCTGAATTTGTCCCATAGGCCATAGTTTGCCCACACCTGATCTGATCTAATATTCATTTTCTGAAAGATGAAAGGACTCCATGGATCTCTGTGTTAGTAATTACGGTTGTTACTTCTTTCTGTATGATTCCAGAGAATCATTCCTCTCTGTATCTGTTCCCTGAGTAGTCCTCTCCCACAATGACTTTGCTGAGCCATCTGACTTGTTTAGCCAATGAGATCAGCAAACATGATATAAGCAAAAGCTCACAACAAAGGTCTGTGCACTGGGACTCACCTTTTCCTGCTTGGTCTTCTAGAAATGCATGGAAAAGATGTGGCAAACCTTGAGAATAAGAAAGCACACAGAGAGCCCCCTGAGTTGTTCCGGCCATGGCCCACATATAGGATTGAGCCTAGCCTAACATCTGATGTTGCAGAGCCAAACCACCTCAGCTGAGTCCAACCCTAGTTGCCAAGCCACAGAATCATAAACAAAGAAGTGGTTGTTTTAAACCATTATTTTAGGCCGGACTGGTGGATGATATAATAATCTAGAAGTATAAAACCCCTAACAATCATTCTCAAATATATTTTCTCTGTCAGTATAACCAAAGCAAGAAAGGAATGAGCTATATATTTAACTTGTGAATATGTGGCTTTCTTAAAAGGTCCATTCAGAGGATTTAAATTTCTCAATTGTCCTGTCAATTGGACCATTCTGATAATTCTCGGAATACTCAGAATCACTATAAAAATAGCTCGGTTTTCAAGTAATTCATAATAAACCTTCACTTCCCTTGATTAAAAAGGCTTAATGATGACAATTCATAGAGAAACGAATAGAAATAGCTAGTTTTGTAAAGACACTACCCTGATGGATGTTCCTACAAACTACTTTTCTTTGGATTACAAATACCAAATCCAAGTAGAGTTTTATTTAAGAAGATAATTGTCATGCTAGATTAATGCATGAATCATTAGATTAATATGTATCTTGTCCCAAGTTTATGAAAGTCCTAGATTCTAGCTTTTTTTGATGTCATTCTTAAGACTGTGTTATGTTCTTAATAAGTTAGTATTGCCAATATGTTTTTCTTAAGAGACAACAAAAAATCCAACTTCATGACTATTGACTACATAATTTTATAAACTTTCTTAATAATAAGTCTGGAAATATATACAGCCAAGAAAACCATGGATCACATGTTCTTCACATGTGAGGTTTCATTGGAAGATATTCAAAGGGCAAATTAAAATTTACTCAGCATGTAAATATAAGCAAAGGCTCTTAAATGGAAACTGATTTTCTGACAAACTGAAAAGGGTCTACAGTAAGATTACAAGGTCTACTAGTTAGAATTAGTGAATTGTGACATTAATGGATTGTAGGTTTTCAAGTAGGGAAGCCTCTGCATTTGGGTTGAATATTCTGATATCACATTTTCATAGATGTATTGGTAAGCAATAGACTATACTGCAACATGTGTGTGGAAAACAGAATGTCACTGTAGGTCTGTAGAATATTTGGCTCATGCATAATCCTACAACATATGATAGTTATTCCCTATAAATTACAAAAATAAACCCTGAAGTATTCTGGAGAAACCTGGGGAAAGATTCAGGACTCTCCAAAATAATGAAAAGTTCAAAGATGTATTTTAGAAAGTTTCAAAAATGATTTTAGGAGAAGTTACTCGACAGATAAGGAATTATAGGTGATAATGGGAGCCTCAGGAGGCTGCAAAACTGTACCTGAAGACCAAAATTAGTGTTATTACTGGAATGGAGAACATGGGACCCATTATAGGAAAAGGAACTCTCCATTCAAATTGCCAGAACATGGCTAGGAGGACAGGGCCCAGATCCCCCAGGCCTCTTGCCACACTAACCTGGATTCTTCAACCTTTGGCAACCCTGTATTAGAGAGGTAATTAGGTATAATGAAACAAAGAAGCAAAACATGCTCTTTCAACCACTAAGACATATACTCCATGTCTTACTTTGGCTAATCATGCTGAGTTTGACGAAAGAAAACCTATATGGATAACATCCTAAAGGTTTGCTATGAACATTATATTGATTCATTTATGTGAAGAATCCTAGCAGAATATCTGACATTTAGGAGGTGCTCAACAAATGCTCATTTGTCTTCCTTCTTGTCCTGCCTCTGGCATAAAAGCAGTCACTCTATGACTCTGGCTGAGTCAGTCTCCTTGTGCATCCACTTCTTTTCCTATAAAATGGATGGAATCAGTCTATTTTTAAGGTTCTTTCCATCAATAAATCTATGATTTGTAAAAGGATATCACAGGTGTTCATAATAATCTTCTGGTTTATATAAATATATATGTGAAATATAAATATACTTATTAATATGACTCCAATATAATGTGTCCACTACTCTTTAAGATTTTAGCAATTGTTAATTGCACAGAAACTTGCAAGCCACTCTTGGAGTTGATGAGGTCCAGTGAACACATTCTCACAGAACTCAAATGTACTATTTTGAGTATTTTATAGGCCTTCTTCCCCCAAACCCCTCCTCAAAGTTGCTTTGCCAGTTAATTCTCTCTGGGAGAGGAAGATTAAGTGTTATCAGCCTCCTGCCCATTTCAGCTGGGGGCAGTTGAGCTGAGCACTTGCCCCAGGTTCCTGAAGTAGGTAATGTCAGAGACAGATTAAGCACACGGGTGTCCCCCTGTCCCCAAGCCTGTGCTTACTCCACATCTCTCAACCAAAGCCAGGATTGTTCCTGGTGCCAGATTATGTTCAGCAGTGCTTTCATTTTTTATTATTTAAAGATTTCAGGGATGTGAGGAATGATTAAATATGAGTTCTAAGAGATATAAAAGGATATGGAAAAGACTCAAGGGACTTCAGTGAAAAATATATGCTGCCATTATTCAAGTTTCTATTCTTATTGTAGAGAAACATGCATAGCTAAGTTTGGGAGTAATACTGTGTAACTGAAATACTACTATTAAATAACAAAAGAAGTGTGTCAATTGGGGACCACTGCTACAGGATGACATGTACTTCCTACTCTTTGTGAATACACATGCCCTCATGATGGGACAATTCACTTACGAGTTATTAGAACTATGATATAATTCTTATCTGCTTTCCTAATTACTTCATGGATTTCAGACTATGTAAAAATAATCAGTTAGCATCTGTTAGGGGATTGATTTTGGCCGATCTCACATCCATTTGTAGTCACATTTATAGCCTAGAGATTTCCTCCAAGGTTTGTGCTCACACAGAAGTACAACGAGCCTGAGGTACTGGAGATTCAGAAAATGTAAATCCCTCCCAGAAAGTCTTGTGGGTTTTTTTTCCCCATCATTTGTTTTTTCACTCTGGCCATTGGAATTTACTCATGCTGGAAACATTAGCCTACATACTAAGCCATGAAGGACTTGATTTGATCCTGAAGCTTGTGAAAACAGGACACTAGACAAATTAGGTTTCATATTTTCTGGAAAAGTTTCTGATCAATGGCAACTTGAGAAGCTTGCCATTCAAAGTGTGATCCAAGAACCAGTGGCACCAATATTACCTGGCATCTTTCAGAAAAACAGAATTTCATACCCTACCAAGAACCTACTGAATCAGCATTTGCATTTGAACAAGAACCCTAAGAATTTATATGCTTGTTGAAGATTGAGAAGCACTGTCTTAAAAGAATTTCTGGGTCAAGACAATGCTGCCTTTCAGAAGGCTACATCTCAAACATATTTGGGTAGGGGAGAGAAGTAGGTGTGTAGGAGAATCACAGGTCAAAGTCCTAGAAAGGAATAGATTTTGCTTTATTAAAGAGCAATAATAACTCAACTATAAAATAAAGTGATGTTTTAGAATCCCGAGTTTCACATGTTGCCATTCTAAGGGTCTTTAGGGAATAGATATGGTTTTTCTCTTTCCAGTATTCCTTTCCCTTCCAACTTTCTTTTGATAACATAACTCCTCTTTCCTCTTTTCTTTCACTTATTTCATGTGGTAGAAAAGAAGGTGACCTCATCACAAGATAAAAAGAGATTACAGTGACAACATTGTGTCAGCTTCTGAATCCAGCCATATCTGAGGACTGTTTTGTGCTTTATGTTTGTGTATGACAAGAGATGTCCCTTTCTTCTTAATTTAAATGGTTTCTGTAAATGACAAATGAAAAAACTCTGACAAATGTACTAACTTATCAGTTTTATCTTCTGATTCCTCTTATTCACTGATACCTGTGAGTGCTCAGGCACCTGAAAAAAACCTCCAACATGAGCATAAGATCAAAAAGGAAGAAGGGGAAGAAGAAGAAGACGAAGAAGAAAATAAAGAAAAAAGATACCCTTCTAAAATTTTTCAAATATTCAGAGTAATAAAAGGAAATTTTATGTCTATAAGACAATAATCACCACATGCTATGAAAAACAAAAGCAGGGAAGCCCGGGTGGCTCAGTGGTTTAACACCGCCTTCAGCCCAGGGTGTGATCCTGAAGACCCGGGATCGAGTCCCATCGGGCTCCATGCATGGAGCCTGCTTCTCCCTCTGCCTGTGTCTCTGCCTCTCTCTCTCTCTGTATCGCTCATGAATAAATAAATAAAATCTTTAAAAAAATAAAGAAAAGAAAAACAAAAGCAGAAACACTGAGAGAATAAGAAAGAGTAATTAAAATACACTAACCAAAATAAACATGTTAGCCTTATAATTGTTGGAAGACAAAGTTGAGAAGAATTTCTCAGCAAAATAAAATGATAAAGCAATAGTGCTGGAGATAGTGAGAAAAATAACAGAAATTGGAGATTTCATTCAGGAGTTTTACCTTCTCATTAAGAAGAGTTCCAAAAGAGGTAAAAGGGAAAAGAAAAGGCTGGTATCTATCAAATAATATAAGAAAATTTCTAAGAACTGAGAGATATGCATTTCAAATCACACAAGTCCACTGAAAGCACAGAACAATGAAAGGAAAAGGTATCAAAGTACATCATCATGAAAGGATATACCATAGAATATAAGAAGTTATAATATGAAATCTAGAAAATAAGGATTGCAACACAGGTGGGTAAAAAAAAAGTCCCAGAATGATGTCTCTCTTTCTGACAGATGGAGAAAAATGAAAGACTAGGGTAAATTGGAGAGATGTCAAAGGAGGGTGTTGGGAAGGAAGAATTTCCTTTACTCTTCATGATTCTTCTAGCTGGGCTAAGAATCAAATTGAAAAGAGACAGATTGACAGAACAAAATCAAATTTAATAGTCTACTTAAGGGAATCCACACAGATGTGGAAATTCCAAAGACAGTGAGGCAGCATAATGCTTATATGAGTTAAGGAGAAGGATAGAAGTATGAGCATATAAGAGGATAAAACCATTAGCAGGAAGGTGAAAGGAGATGTTTGGAAAACAAAAATTGCCCTATTACATAAGTAAGTTTCTTAGGTAAAGAGGAATCTCTGTTAATAGGTCTCTTCCTGGTACAAGCAGGCAGTTGAGGGGGTGGTAAAGAGATTTTTCTAAAACTTCTGGGTTTAGTTGCTTTTAACTCACAATGTTGATGCCAAAGTGGCCCATCTTGGGGCTGCCTGCCCTTGGCCCTACAAGGATTACAAAGAGAAAAAAAATAAACCAATATATTAATTGGTGATTTGGCATATAGAAATATTTTTAGCATTAGAACAGAACAACTGGACTCTTTTGAAAAAAAAATAGCAATAGATTCACTGAGAGCTAAACAAATAAATATTAGAGGAAATTTTTAACTACAGAAAAAATGAACCCCAAAATAAAAGAAGTCACAATACATTACTTGGATCTGCAAGCCACAATATTTACAGTGTAATAATATTATAAACATTAACAGCTGATTTAACCAAAAATTGTGGTAGAAGACTATGCAAGGATAATGAGAACAGAAATTAGAAGAATAATGAAAAGAAATGCTAAGCTATTATATAAAAAAATTGATAAACAATATCCAAGTGTTGATAATTGAGGAAATAGTATGTATCTATTATTTAGAACTATCTAAATAAAGAAAAGAAAAAATCGTTATTGAAGGGGTGGAAAAGGATGGACGTAAGACCTGTTTATTTCTTTTCCTAAATCTTTTAAAAATATTTGCTTTAAAAAGTGTGTGCTGGGGATCCCTGGGTGGCTCAGCGGTTTGGCACCTGCCTTTGGCCCAGGGCGTGATCCTGGAGTCCCGGGATTGAGTCCCATGTCGGGCTCCCTACATGGGGCCTGCTTCTCCCTCTGCCTGTGTCTCTGCCTCTCTCTCTCTCTCTCTCTCTGTGTGTGTGTGTGTCTCACATGAATAAAATAAAGAGTGTGTGCTTAAAAAAATAAAATAAAATAAATAAGTGTGTGCTTATTACTCTGGTAAAAAAAATTAAAATTTTAAATATATTTCAAAACCTAGGTAGCCTGGAGGGAGAATAGAGAGAAACTCCTTTTTAAAGCAGCATGGCAAGAGGAAGTGTATTCTGAGATGAGGAAAGGCAAGAGATCTATTGTAAGCAGTGTGACCTCTCTGCACAGGCCCACAGGAGAATCCTAAAAGGTGCATACTTTTCACAGGGGAAGCTACCTACAATGCTGTATCAGAGTGGAAGCTACTCCCACGGTATGAAAACAAAATGTCACTGGATTTAGAGGAAACTTAGTAGATGAGCAATGAGGATTTCAGAAAGGATGAAAACAAAACTCCATGAATTTGACTAAACTCAAACTCTGAGGCTTACTTAGGCTGAAATTCTGTAACAGAAACTATGGTAGCCAAAATACCAAGGCAGATTAATGCAAGCAGTAGTGGAAAAAATTTTGTTTAATGAGAGAAGCAGAAGAAGCAATCAATAAAAAAAAATTTAAAAAAATGACAATTTTCTGAACATGGGTAAAAGCTGAGATTTCAAAGAAATTGGACAAGAAAGAGAAAAAATAACAAAGGAACCAAGGATAATATTGCTATTTGAAAATTGCAAAGATCTACACTACACGCAACATTCCAGATAAGTCAATATCATATCTGAAGAATTAAATCCCTAAGTTGATATTTACTGTGGCCCTTTGCCTTTTAGGTCTCAGTTTTCCATCTGGAAAATGAAGAAAATATCTACTTCAGTGTTGATGAGAACACAACATTGAGATGATTTTAATAGATAGGAACACTGAGGAAATGGTAAATTTCTATGGTGAAAGTTCCAGTGTGAAAGAAAAGTCCCCCCAAAAGAAACCTAAAAAAAGGAAGAAAGTTAGTGAGGTAAGAAGAGAGGGATAAGAAAGAAGCTCCTGGTTTTGTTAACTGTCTACTTTGGGAAGAATATGCCAAGGCTATCATCTATTGGAACATCACAAGTTTGATCCACAATGATTTGATCCTGACATTTGTATTGACAAGAACAATGCCATAATCTAGAAATTAAAGAAAATTTCTCCTCAAAATTTAAAAGTATTCAGGGTGGTTCAGTCCATTAAGTGTCTGACTCTTGATTTCAGCTCAGATGACGATCTCAGGGTTGTAAGATCAAGAACTGTGTCGTGTTCTATGTTGGGCATGGAGTCTACTTAAGAGTCTCTCTCTCCCACTTCCCCCCTTTGCTCATGCACTCTCTCTCTTTCAAAGAAAAAAGATATAAAAATATTTCCAATGGAACAGTAATTTAAGCAAAGGTGTATTTACATGATGGGAAAACCTAGGAAACATGATTTTAGATAAAATAGCAAATACATGTCAGAAAGTCCTTTGAGAAAAAGAAAGAAAGAAAGAAGAAAGAAAGAAAGAAAGAAAGAAAGAAAGAAAGAAAGAAAGAAGAAAGAAAGAGAAAGAAAAGAAAGAAAGAAAGAAAGAAAGAAAGAAAGAAAGAAAGAAAGAAAGAAAGAAAGAAAGAAGAAAGAAAAAGAAAAGCCTTTAAGTGATTTGTGGCAAAGCTTCTTTGTCTCATTTATGAATTTTATTTCGTTTTGCAGGAACTTGATTTGCCTCACTCTGACTTTCATTGCTTTGGCTATTCTGATTTCTTGCTTTATTAGTTCCTCACTGAATTGTACTAAAACCTTTAGGAATGTGACAACAATAAGAAACAAATACTTAACATGATAATGCAACAACTAACTACTGACTTCTGATTTCCCATAGTGTAAAGAGAGTCAGGAACAGTAATTTCTTTGCATTTTGATGGCTATTTCCACCTAGCTTGAATGATAATGGTTGTCAAAAATTGTTTTAGGCTTTCAGTTTTCAGAAAAAAAAATTCAAAGGATCATAAATTGAATTTATTTGAGGCAATTTTTCAAAGAGAAAATCCAAGATTTTCCTATTTTTTGGTCAAGCCTTAAGCCATCATTTGAATGACTGGACTCCTTCAAATCCTTAGATTCTTAGATTCATTTTCCAATTCTACAGCTTCAATCAGAACTGATAAAATCAGGGTGAGTTGAATATTAAGCTAGTACCTAAAACTGTTATTTGATGAAAAAATGCAGTGAAATGATAAGCTGAAAGACACCACATACATGCAACACAGTTTGAATGGATATTTAAGATACATTTACAGCCATATCTTTTTTTCTTTCCATTGGGAAAATATTTTTTTTTACTCTAAGGATAAAAAGCCTAACTTTATTACAAGGGCTTTTTGTAGACGAAAATGAATGAGCTGCATTTAAGGAAATTGGCATTTGTTGTCTTGAATTTCTCAAGAAACGATGGAGATTCCTAACCAGAAATCATCCATTAATGCTATCTCTATTTATTTCTTCAGCCTAGGGTTTCAAGATCATTTTCAATTTGAAATCCTAGACCAGTGTTTCCCTTAGTTTTACATTTACAAATGAAATTCAACTAAGATTAGTTTTTTAAAAGCAACTGAAAAAACTAACAGTAAGTAGATCTTACACTACTTCTCAAGTTGCATAAAATCTATAATTTGGAAACATAAATGCAATACAAACATCTAAGGATGTTCTATATATCAAATTTATCATTAAGACCATCCATTCTATAACTACTAGAAATTGTCTAATTTATATAACATTGAATATAAGTATTCTTTTTTTTAAGATTTTATTTATTTATTCATGAGAGGCATGGAAACAGAAGCAGAGACACAGGCAGAGGGAGAAGCAGGCTCTATGCAGGGAGCCTGATGTGGGATCCCAGGACTCTGGAATTATGCCCTGAGCTGAAGGCAGATGATCAACTGCTGAGTCACCCAGGCATCCCTATAAGTATTATTTCTAGTGGATTTTTTTCTTTTAAAGTGGCCCCTGAAATGCATAAAAATAATTTCCCGTTACAATATAATTGCTTTTTGGTAAAGGGCTTAACAGATATTCTTTTAAAATAGACAATTGAATTGACAGAACCAGAGTCTGAGTTCCATTTTTAATGTTACATTTGTTCCCTCCAGAATCTTGTTTATTAGGTACCTGGTAGTTCTGTTGATAAGCTCTTGAGAAGAAATCATAATTCTCTAAATAAAGCTAACAGCAAATATGTTTCAACAGTTTGTAATGTGGCAAACTGTCAAAAAGAAAACCATAGGCCCAAAATTTAGGCACTTAGACAATGTCACCAAACTGGGGCTTAAGACTTAAGCTAATTGCACTTTCCACCTCCTTCAGAAATGTCAGGAATTTTCTGGTCAGCACCACTGAGGTACCTGTGGGGACCTCTCAGTCTCCAAAGGAAGGAGAGGTAATCTACGTGATAGACCTTTTGCCCTTCCCCCCTAAAGGGAAGTGACATTGCCTGAAACAATCTTTTATTTTGGTAAAAACTTCTCACTCCACTCTCCTTCCTATAAAAACCTTCCATTTTGCACAACTCCTTTGAGCATCATTGTACTTGATAGATGGGATGCTACCCAATTCATAAATCAGTTCATAAAGTCAATTAGATCTTCAAATTTACTCAGTTGGATTTTGTTTTTTAACAAAACCTTTAACGAAATGCATGTCAAAATTAAAGCATCTCAAATTATGTTTCATTTGATTTCTCACCCGCCTTGCTGTACTTTCCAAAGAAAATTCTAAAACTTTTAGAGATAGCAATTACTTGGAAAGACATTCATTAAGTAAACTCAATCATTTTTTATGCCACACCTTTGAGCAGGAGGCTTCAGAAATGCCATGACTGTCATTGAACAGTTTCAATCCCCTCAAAAAACAAAAAGAAAAACAAAAAAAATTTCAACTGGAAGATGGCGGAAGAGTAGGGTCCCCAAATCACCTGTCCCCACCAAATTACCTAGATAACCTTCAAATCATCTGAAAATCTACGAATTCGGTCTGAGATTTAAAGAGAGAACACCTGGAATGCTACAGTGAGAAGAGTTCGCGCTTCTATCAAGGTAGGAAGACGGGGAAAAAGAAATAAAGAAACAAAAGGCCTCCAAGGGGGAGGGCCCCGCGAGGAGCCGGGCTGAGGCCGGGGCGAGTGTCCCCAGGACAGGAGAGCCCCGTCCCGGAGGAGCAGGAGCTGCACCAACCTTCCCGGGCGGAAAGGGGCTCGCAGGGAGTTGGAGCAGGACCCAGAAGGGCGAGGATGCCCTCGGGCTCCCCGGGACAGTAACAGAGCAACTGCGACGCGTGCAGGAGAGTGCACCAAGCTCCGTAAGGGCTGCAGCGCGCACGGCGGGACCCGGAGCAGCTCGGAGGGGCTCGGGCGGCGGCTCCGCGGAGGGGGCTGCGGGGCCGGGAGCGCGAATCCAACAGCGCAGGCCCCGGAGCACAGGGCGCCGGGACACAGCCCAGGATCCGGCCTCTCCCCGGGACAGGCAGAGGCCGGGAGGGCCCAGGACAGCGAGGACGCTCCTGCCCCGAGCTGAGCAGATCAGCGGCCCCGCCCCGGAGCCTCCAGGCCCTGCAGACCGAGAGCTCCGGAGTTACTGCGGGAGCTGACTCCAGGGCTCCAGAGCTGGCCGCTGCCAATGCGGTTGTTCCTCCTGGAGCCTCATGGAGTAACAACCCCCACTGAGCCCTGCACCAGGCAGGGGGCAGAGCAGCTCCCGCAAGTGCTAACATCTGAAAATCAGCACAACAGGCCCCTCCCACAGAAGACCAGCTAGACGGACAAGTTCCAGGGGAAGTCAAGGGACTTAAAGTATACAGAATCAGAAGATACTCCCCTATGTTGTTTCTGTTTGTTTGTTTTGCTTTTTGATTTTTGATTTCTGTTTGCTTCCCCCACCCTTTTTTTCTTTCTCTTTTTCTTCTCTTATTTTTCTTTTTTTCTTCCTTTCTCTTTTTTCTTTTTCTCTTTTCTTTCCTTCTTTCTCTCCTCTCTTTTTCTCCTTTTCCCAGTACAACTTGCTTTGGGCCACTCTGCACTGAGCAAAATGACTAGAAGGAAAACCTCACCTCAAAAGAAAGAATCAGAAACAGTCCTCTCTCCCACAGAGTTACACAATTTGGATTACAATTCAATGTCAGAAAGCCAATTCAGAGGCACTATTATAAAGCTACTGGTGGCTCTAGAAAAAAGCATAAAGGACTCAAGAGACTTCATGACTGCAGAATTTAGATCTAATCAGGCAGAAATTAAAAATCAATTGAATGAGATGCAATCCAAACTAGAAGTCCTAATGATGAGGGTTAACGAGGTGGAAGAACGAGTGAGTGACATAGAAGACAAGTTGATGGCAAAGAGGGAAACTGAGGAAAAAAGTGACAAACAATTAAAAGACCATGAGGATAGATTAAGGGAAATAAACGACAGCCTGAGGAAGGAAAACCTACTTTTTTTTTTTTTTTTTAAATATTTATTTTATTTATTTATGATAGTCACAGAGAGAGAGAGGCACAGAGACACAGGCAGAGGGAGAAGCAGGCTCCATGCACCGGGAGCCCAATGTGGGATTCGATCCCGGATCTCCAGGATCGTGCCCTGGGCCAAAGGCAGGCACCAAACCGCTGCGCCACCCAGGGATCCCGGAAAACCTACTTTTAATTGGGGTTCCCGAGGGCACCGAAAGGGACAGAGGTCCAGAATATGTATTTGAACAAATCATAGCTGAAAACTTTCCTAATCTGGGAAGGGAAACAGGCATTCAGATCAAGGAAATAGACAGATTTCCCCCCCCTAAAAATCAATAAAAACCGTTCAACACCTGGACTTTTAAGAGTTAAGCTTGCAAATTCCAAAGATAAAGAGAAGATCCTTAAAGCAGCAAGAGACAAGAAATCCCTGACTTTTATGGGGAGGAGTATTAGGGTAACAGCAGACCTCTCCACACAGACCTGGCAGGCCAGAAAGGGCTGGCAGGATATATTCAGGGTCCTAAATGAGAAAAACATGCAACCAAGAATACTTTATCCAGCAAGGCTCTCATTCAGAATGGAAGGAGAGATAAAGAGCTTCCAAGACAGGCAGGAACTGAAAGAATATGTGACCTCCAAACCAGCTCTGCAAGAAATTTTAAGGGGGACTCTTAAAATTCCCCTTTAAGAAGAAGGTCAGTGGAACAATCCACAAAAACAAGGACTGAATAGATATCATGATGACACTAAACTCATATCTTTCAATAGGAACTCTGAACGTGAACGGGCTTAATGACCCCATCAAAAGGCACAGGGTTTCAGACTGGATAAAAAAGCAGGACTCATCTATTTGCTGTCTACAAGAGACTCATTTTAGACAGAAGGACACCTACAGCCTGAAAATAAAAGGTTGGAGAACCATTTACCATTCAAATGGTCCTCAAAAGAAAGCAGGGGTAGCCATCCTTATATCAGATACACTAAAATTTACCCCGAAGACTGTAGTGAGAGATGAAGAGGGACACTATATCATACTTAAAGGATCTATCAAACAAGAGGACTTAACAATCCTCAATATATATACCCCGAATGTGGGAGCTGCCAAATATATCAATCGATTAATAACCAAAGTTAAGATATACTCAGATAATAATACACTTATACTTGGTGACTTCAATCTAGCGCTTTCTACACTCGATAGGTCTTCTAAACACAACATCTCCAATGAAACTAGAGCAGCTTTAAATGATACACTGGACCAGATGGATTTCACAGATATCTACAGAACTTTACATCCAAACTCAACTGAATACACATTCTTCTCAAGTGCACATGGAACTTTCTCCAGAATAGATAGACCACATACTGGGTCACAAATCGGGTCTGAATTGATACCAAAAGATTGGGATCGTCCCCTGCATATTCTCAGACCATAATGCCTTGAAATTAGAACTAAATCACAACAAGAAGTTTGAAAGGACCTCAAACACGTGGAGGTTAAGGACCATCCTGCTAAAAGATGAAAGGGTCAACCAGGAAATTAAGGAAGAATTAAAAAGATTCATGGAAACTAATGAGAATGAAGATACAACCGTTAGAAATCTTTGGGATGCAGCAAAAGCAGTCCTGAGGGGGAAATACATCGCAATACAAGCATCCATTCAAAAACTGGAAAGAACTCAAATACAAAAGCTAACCTTACACCTAAAGGAGCTAGAGAAAAAACAGCAAATAGATCCTACACCCAGCAGAAGACGAGAGTTAATAAAGATTCGAGCAGAACCCAACGAAATCGAGACCAGAAGAACTGTGGAACAGATCAACAAAACCAGGAGTTGGTTCTTTGAAAGAATTAATAAGATAGATAAACCATTAGCCAGCCTTATTAAAAAGAAGAGAGAGAAGACTCAAATTAATAAAATCGTGAATGAGAAAGGAGAGATCACTACCAACACCAAGGAAATACAAACAATTTTAAAAAACATATTATGAACAGCTATACGCCAATAAATTAGGCAATCTAGAAGAAATGGATGCATTCCTGGAAAGCCACAAACTACCAAAACTGGAACAGAAAGAAATAGAAAACCTGAACAGGCCAATAACCAGGGAGGAAATGGAAGCAGTCATCAAAAACCTCCCAAGACACAAGAGTCCAGGGCCAGATGGCTTCCCAGGGGAATTTTATCAAACGTTTAAAGAAGAAACCATACTTATTCTACTAAAGCTGTTTGGAAAGATAGAAAGAGATGGAGTACTTCCAAATTCGTTCTATGAGGCCAGCATCACCTTAATTCCAAAACCAGACAAAGACCCCACCAAAAAGGAGAATTACAGACCAATATCCCTGATGAACATGGATGCAAAAATTCTCAACAAGATACTAGCCAATAGGATCCCACAATACATTAAGAAAATTATTCACCATGACCAAGTAGGATTTATTCCCGGGACACAAGGCTGGTTCAGCACTCGTAAAACAATCAATGTGATTCATCATATCAGCAAGAGAAAAACCAAGAACCATATGATCCTCTCATTAGATGCAGAGAAAGCATTTGACAAAATACAGCATCCATTTCTGATCAAAACTCTTCAGAGTGTAGGGATAGAGGGAACATTCCTCGACATCTTAAAAGCCATCTATGAAAAGCCCACAGCAAATATCATTCTCAATGGGGAAGCACTGGGAGCCTTTCCCCTAAGATCAGGAACAAGACAGGGATGTCCACTCTCACCACTGCTGTTCAACATAGTACTGGAAGTCCTAGCCTCAGCAATCAGACAACAAAAAGACATTAAAGGCATTCAAATTGGCAAAGAAGAAGTCAAACTCTCCCTCTTCACAGACGACATGATACTCTACATAGAAAACCCAAAAGCCTCCACCCCAAGATTGCTAGAACTCATACAGCAATTTGGCAGCATGGCAGGATACAAAATCAATGCCCAGAAGTCAGTGGCATTTCTATACACTAACAATGAGACTGAAGAAAGAGAAATTAAGGAGTCAATCCCATTTACGATTGCACCCAAAAGCATAAGATACCTAGGAATAAACCTAACCAAAGAGATAAAGGATCTATACCCTAAAAACTATAGAACACTTCTGAAAAAAATTGAGGAAGACAAAAAGAGATGGAAAAATATTCCATGCTCATGGATTGGCAGAATTAATATTGTGAAAATGTCAATGTTACCCAGGGCAATTTACACGTTTAATGCAATCCCTATCAAAATGCCATGGACTTTCTTCAGAGAGTTAGAACAAATTATTTTAATATTTGTGTGGAATCAGAAAAGACCCCGAATAGCCAGGGGAATTTTAAAAAAGAAAACCATATCTGGGGGCATCACAATGCCAGATTTCAGGTTGTACTACAAAACTGTGGTCATCAAGACAGTGTGGTACTGGCACAAAAACAGACACATAGATCAATGGAACAGAATAGAGAATCCAGAAGTGGACCCTCAACTTTATGGTCAACTAATATTCGATAAAGAAGGATAGACTATCCACTGGAAGAAAGACAATCTCTTCAATAAATGGTGCTGGGAAAATTGGACATCCACATGCAGAAGAATGAAACTAGACCACTCTCTTTTGCCATACACAAAGATAAACTCAAAATGGATGAAAAATCTAAGTGTGAGACAAGATTCCATCAAAATCCTAGAGGAGAACACAGGCAACACCCTTTTTGAACTCGGCCACAGTAACTTCTTGCAAGATATATCCACGAAGGCAAAAGAAACAAAAACAAAAATGAACTAGTGGGACTTCATCAAGATAAGAAGCTTTTGCACAGCAAAGGATACAGTCAACAAAACTCAAAGACAACCTACAGAATGGGAGAAGATATTTGCAAATGACATATCAGATAAAGGGCTAGTTTCCAAGATCTATAAAGAACTTATGAAACTCGATACCAAAGAAACAAACAATCCAATCATGAAATGGGCAAAAGACATGAACAGAAATCTCACAGAGGAAGACATAGACATGGCCAACACGCACATGAGAAAATGCTCTGCATCACTTGCCATCAGGGAAATACAAATCAAAACCACAATGAGATACCACCTCACACCAGTGAGAATGGGGCAAATTAACATGGCAGGAAACCACGAATGTTGGAGAGGATGTGGAGAAAAGGGAACTCTCTTACACTGTTGGTGGGAATGTGAACTGGTGCAGCCACTCTGGAAAACTGTGTGGAGGTTCCTCAAAGAGTTAAAAATAGACCTGCCCTATGACCCAGCAATTGCACTGCTGGGGATTTACCCCAGAAATGCAGATGCAATGAAACGCCGGGACACCTGCACCCCGATGTTTCTAGCAGCAATGTCCACAATAGCCAGACTGTGGAAGGAGCCTCGGTGTCCATCGAAAGATGAATGGATAAAGAAGATGTGGTTTATGTATACAATGGAATATGACTCAGCCATTAGAAACGACAAATACCCACCATTTGCTTCAATGTGGATGGAACTGGACGGTATTATGCTGAGTGAAATAAGTCAATCGGAGAAGGACAAACATTATATGTTCTCATTCATTTGGGGAATAAATAATAGTGAAAGGGAATAGAAGGAAAGGGAGAAGAAATGTGTAGGAAATATCAGAAAGGGAGACAGAACATAAAGACTCCTAACTCTGGGAAACGAACTAGGTGTGGTGGAACGGGAGGAGGGCGGGGGGTGGGGGTGAATGGGTGACGGGCACTGAGGGGGGCACTTGACGGGATGAGCACTGGGTGTTATTCTGTATGTGGCAAATTGAACACCAATAAAAAACAAATTTATTATTAAAAAAAAATTTTCAACCATAAAATGCAGTGCTCTGTACTCTCTCCAGACAACCTACTGAAGGGATACACTTCAACTGTGCTGAACACTTAGGACACTCTGGCACCCAAAAGAACATTATTAGTGCACTATTCACTGCAGTCAATTTCGCTGAGAATGCTTCACAGACAGACTGGAATTCAGATTTTTATGTAGACAGACATAGCCTGATGGCTTCAAACTGTGCCAGCAATAGGTTGTGTCTTTAAAGTGATTTTTGTCTTGATTGTTGTTATTGTTGAAATATAATTCATATACCATAAAAACCCAACCTGGTTAAGTCTACAATTCAGTGGGTTTTAGTATATTTTTAAAGTTGCACAGTCATCACTAATATCTAATTTCAGAACATTTTCATTACTCTCAACAAGAAACTTCTGTAAGCATTAGTAGTTCTTTACTGATTCCCCACTCCCAGCCCTGAAACTGCAAGTTTACTTTCTGTCTGTATGACTGTGAGTTTCTTGGGCATTTAATGTAAAAGGAATCATATAATATGTGGCCTTTGTGTCTGGCTTCTTTCATTTAGCACAGGATTTTCAAGAGTCAGGCAGTTGTAGCTAGTACTTCATTTCTTTTAATGCTTGAATAGAAAAATCTCCAGTGTATGAATAAACCACATTTATTTTTCTGTTCTTCAGTAAATGGACAATTGGGGGTTCTTTGCACTTATTAACTATTATAACAAAGTTGCTGTGAATGTTCAGGTATAAGATTTGCATAGACAGATTTTCCATTAACTTGGGTATTTATCTATGTGTGGAATTACTGGATCATATGGTAACTCTAAGTTCAATATTTTAAGAAATTTCCAACTGTTTTCCAGAGTGGTTACATCATTTTACATTCCCACAAGCAAAATAGGAGGGCTTCACTATCTCCTTATCTTCACCAACACTTGTTATTGTTCATTTATTTGATTATAGCCATCCTAGTGTATTTGAAGTACTGTTTCATTGTGGATTAATTTGTCTTTTCCTGATGATAAATGATATTTATTACTTTTTCATATGCTTATTGGCCACTGTAGATCTTTGGAGGAATGTCTATTCTATCAAATTCTTTACCCATTTGTTTTATATAACTGCTTTACTGAGATAGAATTCACACAACCATATAATGCATCCATTCAAATATAAAATTGACTGGTTTTTAATATATTCACAGATTAGTCCACATCAGTTTTGGAAACTTTACATTACCCCAAAAAGAAACCTATAACATTAGCAGGTACTTCCCATTTGCCCTAAATCCCAAGCCCCATGCAATCACCAATCTATTTTCTATCTATGTAGATTTTTCTATTCTGAACATTTGATATAAATTAATTTATACAAAATGTAGTCTTTTGGCTTCAATGAGCATAATGTTTTAAGATTCATCTATGCTCTAGCATGAATTAATATTTCATTTGTTTTCATGGCTGAATAATATTCCACTGGATTCCTGAGGAACTTCTAGATGTTAAGATATGTCATTTGTGAACAAAGATAGTTTCATTTCTTTTCTAGTCAAAATGAGTTTTATTACTTTTCCTTACCTAATTTTCCTGGCTAGAAATTTAGGTAAAATGGTGCATAAAAGTAGTATAACTAAATATCCTTACTTTGTCCCTGACATTAGGGGGAATACTTTGAGTCTTTCACCATTAAGTATGACACTAGCTTTGAGTTTTTTATAGATGTCCTTTGTTAGTTAAAGAAGTCCCCTTCTAGTCGTAGTTTCTAAAACTGTTTTATCATGAAAGGATGCTGAATTTTGTCAAATGCTTTTCCTATACCTATTGAAATGATCAAAAGGATTTTGCCCCTTAGTCTATTAATATAGTGTGCTACACTGATTTTCATAAATTGAACCAACTCTGCATTCTTGGGATAACTACCATTTGGTCATGATATATAACTTTTTAAATATACTGTTGGATTCCACAGCTAGTATTTTATTGAGGATTTTTTTGTAACTCTAAGAGATACTTGGCAAGTGTTTTTCTGGTTTTGGTATAAGGATAATGTTGACTTACAGGATGAAAAGAAACTATGCACCTCCTTTTCTACTCTGAAAGAGTATGTAAAAACCGGTGTTAATTCTTTAAATGTTTGAGTGCATTTGCCAGGGAAGTCATCCGATCCAGGGCTTTTCTCTGTGGGAAGGTTTTGTTTTGTTTCGTTTTAATTACCAATTAAATCTCTTCACTTGTTATAGTTCTGTTCATAGTTTCTATTTCTACTTGAGTCAGTTTTGGTAGTTTGTGTCTTTCTAAAAATCAGCTCATTTGTTCTAAATTATCTAGTTTGTTGACTTACATTTATTCGTAGTATTCCCTCATAATTTTTTGTTTCATTTCTTATTTTTAGTAATTTGAGCTTTTTCTCTTTTTCTTGGCCAGTGTAGCCAAAGCTTTGTCAATTTTATTTTTAAAGATATATTTATTTATTTTAAAGAGAGAGATAAAGTAGTGTAGAGGCAAAGAGACTCTTAAGTAAACTCAGTGCTGACCATGGGGCTTGATCTCATGATTCTGAGGTCACGACCTGATCCAAAATCAAGCATTGGACACTTAACTGCCTGAACCATTCAGGTGCCTCAAAGATTTGTCAATTAAAAAAAATCTTTATGAAGAATCAATTTCTTAGTTCTGTTTTATCTATTGTTTTTCTGTCATTTATTTCACTTACTTTGCCTTAATTTTTTTTTCCCTCCTTCTGCTTGCTTTGGGTTTATTTTGATGTTTCTTAGGTTATTGATTTGATATATTTCATTCTTTAATGTAAACATTTACAGCTATACATTTCTCTCTAGGCACTGCTTTCCCTGTATCCTCTTATTTTAGTATCTTATTTTTCATTCTCATTAATTTCAAAGAATTTTCTAATTTCCAATATGATTTCTTCTTTGGCCCACTGGTTATTTAGAAGTGTGTTAATTCCCACATGTTTATAAATTTTCTTCTGTTATTGATTGATTATTTAATTTTTGTTATAATTTTTAAAAAAGATTTTATTCATCCATTCATGAGAGACACAGAGAGAAAGGGAAAGAGGCAGAGACACAGGCACAGGGAGAAGCAGCCTCCATGCAGGGATCCAGACGTGGGACTCGATCCTGGGTCTCTAGGATTACTCCCCGGGGCCAAAGGCGGTGCCAAATTGCTGAGCCACCTGGGCTGCCCTGTTATTGATTATAATTTCATTTCATCATAGTTGGAGAACATATCATGTATAATTTCAATTCTTTTAAATTTATTGAAGCTTGGTTATAACCTATGATACACTTTCTCCCGGAAAATGTTCTGTGTGTACTTGATATTGATAGATGAGTGTTCTGTATATGTCTAGTAGGTCTAGTGCATATGTAATATTATTCAAGTTGGTTTACAGTGTTATTCAAGTTTTTAGCAATTCATTGATCCTCTCCTTTTGCTATTATTGGAAGTGGCGTAATAAAGTCTCCACCTCCTATTGGTGAACTAATTATTTCTCCCTTCGATTCTATTAGTTTTTGTTAATTTACCTGGCGATTTTCTTGTTAGTTGCATAAATGTTTATATAATGATATCTTCTTGATGATAGATCCTTTCCTTATTATAAAATATCCTTCTTGGGTTTTAGTAACAATTATTGTCTTAAAGTCTATTTTGTCTGTTATTAGTATAGCTACTTTAGCTCTTTTTTGGTTAGACTCTGCATGGTATATCTTATTCCATACATTATTTGTCAACCTATTTGTGCCCTTGAATCCAAAGTATGTCTCTTATATACAGTGTATTCCTTTGTCATTTATTTTATATATATTTTTGAGTTATTTTCTTAATGATTGTCCTGGGGATTAATACCAACTTAATTTCAATAGTTCACTGAAACTTTGATCCTGGGATAATCCATTCCCTCTCCCTCCTTTGTGCTATTATTGTTATAAAAGTCACATCATTATACGCCATATGCCCACCAACAGATTTATGAAGATTGGTTATTTTATATGGTTATTTTAAAAATCACAAGGAAGAAGAAAGGAGTTACAAACAAAAAGTACATTAACATTGTTTTTTTAGATTTATCTATGTAGTTACATTTACTGATACCCTTTATTTCTTCACATGGATCTGAATTACTATGTATTGTCCTTTCATTGATACATGAAAGACTTCCTTTAGTACTTCATGTAGTCTGCTAGGGACTAGTTCTCTCTGTTTTTGCTTATCTGGGAATGTTTTAATTTCTCATTCATTTGAAGGGTAGTTTTGCAAGACACAGAATTCTTAGTTAATAGGGTTTTGTGTTTTTGGTTTTGTTTTTTGTTTTTGAGTACTTTGAATATTGTATCTCACTGCCTTCAGGTCTCCAAGGTTTGCTAAGAAATCAGCTGTCAATCTCACTGGGAATCTTTTCCCAAGATAAGTCATATCCCCCTTGCTGCTTTCAAGATTCCCTCATTGTCTGTGTTCTAGTTTAATTACATTGTACTTAGGTGTGGATCTTTTTGAGTTTATCCTACTGGGAGTTTGTTGAACATCCTGGATGAATGTACTAAATTTTTTATCAAATAGAAATATTTCAACAAAATTCCTTCAAATATATATTTTATCCCATTCTCTCTTCTTCTGTGACTCCCATATCCAAATGTTGATGCACTTAATGATGTGAGAATGTGTTCATTTTTTTCATTCTGTTTCTGTCTGTCCCATCAAAAAAATTGCTATCTTTAATTTCACTGATTTTTTCTTCTTCTTCTGCTTGTTCAAATCAACTGTTAACCTGCTATAATGATTGTTTTTATTACAGTTATTATACATCAAAATTTACGTTTAGTTATTTTGCATAATTTCTTTTAATTCATAGTTTCTATCATTCTCCTATATTTTTATAATTTTTAGATGTGGTTTCCCTTAGTTCTATGGATATATTTAAAATAGCTGAATTACAGACTTTAGTATTTCAATGTCTGACACCCTCAGAAAATATTTAAGGTGATGCTTTTTTTCCTTGTGTATGGGCTATACTTTTTGTTGCTTTGTATGTTTCTCTTTTTTTAACTAGAAATTCTAAGTAATATAATATGGCAACTGTGGAAATCAGATTCCTGTCTCTCTCCAGGGTGTGTTGTAGTCGTTTGTTATTGTTACTGCTTTTAGTTTATTTAGTGTCTTTCCTGAACTAATTCTTGAGGTCAGTATTCTTTGACCTGGGTGGCCACTGAAGTCTCTGTTCAGTTAGCTTAGTGGTTAGTTAATTATTGGACAGATAGTTCCCTAAATTGTTTAAAGTCCATAGCCTTTAATGAATAGCTCTGTGTCTATATTGGGGCATTTCTTTGATGCACAGGCAGGCAGTTTACTACTTTGCCATAGTCTCCACTTCCTACTTGCATGGATCTCAAGGTCAGCTAAAGGTTAGTGCTTATAGCTTTTTTGAGTCTTTCCTGGGTATGCTCATAGTCCTTAAATCCCCAGAATTATGTCAGGTCTTTTAAACCTCTCTGTGACATCTTATTCCCAGGTTTTCCTCTTAAGTTTTTTGATCAGCTTGTGGTTTGCCCCAACTGTTATTACCACCTCAGGCTGCTGTGATACTATACAATTGGAATTGACTGTTTTTGTTAAATGCTCCTGTAGAAAAGGCTACATTAGCATCAGCTGAGGTCTGAGTAGGTCAAATAAAGGCAAGTTCTCAAAGTAGAGATTATTTAGGGAACTACTTGACAAGTAAAATAATGACAGTTATTTGGGAATGGGGCTTTGGAAGAGCTCTAATCGCTCCTCCAGAGTTCTACCCTTCTCCAGAGGCTGCTAGGCTGAAGTTTTTCACCATAATTATAAGAGAATTGGTTTGAAAGGCTACCACATGGCTAGGCAGAAGGAGATGGGTCTAAAGCAAATTAAAATGCTACAGAGCTCACTGTTTTTACTAAGATTCAGCCAGTCATCTTAAATAAATACTTCTCAGATTGTTACAGCCTTTGGTTAATTTCCAGAGTTCATAATATGTTGATTGTAATAATTTTTTGTTAGTGTTCTTATAGTTTTATAGAGGAGAAGATTTTTATAGGTCCTTACTCTGCCATTCCTGCTGTTATCACTCTTAAGTGTTTTTATTAGGGGTTGGTTTACCAAATCTAACCATTTTGGAGTAAAATATATTTAAAACAGTTATTGAAACATACACAACTTAGTGAATGAACAAGAACTGCAAACAAATATGGAAAAAAAATAAGTCTATTTATTAGAGATTTAGAATTCTGGATGATTTTTTTTTAGTTGTTTTTAAGACATAAATTATATCTAATAAAGTTTTCAAGTCTTAGTGTACAGCTTGAGGGATTTTTGTATAATATATATAGTTATGTAAGCACCACTTAATTCAAGATATATTGTATCCATCACCCCAGAAATTTCCTTCAAGCCCCTATCCTGTTATACCCTTCCCCTAAATATAACCAATGTTGTCATTTTATCACAATTATCACCATAGATTACTTTGGTCTATTCTTGAATTTTATATAAAAAAATCCTATTAGTAACTGTTCTTTTGTGTCTGGCTTCTTGCACTCAACATAATTTTTTAGAAGTTATCCATGTTGTTGAACTCCTTATGTAAGGAGTTTATGTTTTTCTATTACTGTTAGAATATACCCTTATTTGCTTATCCATCCTCTGTTGATGAACATTTATGGTGCTTTCACTTAGGGATTATGAATAAAGATACTATAAACATTCTTGTACTGCCTTTGGTAGGTACATGCATTCTCTCCTTTTGGGTATATACCTAGCAATGAAGTAGGTAGATATATGTTTAGCTTTCATAGGTACTGCCAAGCTGTTGTCCCAAGTGGCCAAACCAACTTACAATCTCATCAGCAGTAAGTAAAAGCTTCCATTGCTCTACACCCTATCTAAAATTTGGTATGGTCAGTCTTTTTCACTTTAGCCATTCTGATAGGTATGCCTGTGTATCTCACTGGGATTTGAATTTGCATTTCTCTGATGAGAAATTATATTGAACACCTTTTTATATGCTTATTGGCAATTGTAGTTTCTGCTTTCACCTCTATTTTTGCTACAAAATTTCTTAACCCTACAAATATTTACTGAGATTCTGCTATCTAACTATATATATATATATATATAATATATATATAATATATATATATTATATATATATAATATTCTTCCTTGAAAGAACTCAGAATCTAAAGACAGAGGTATACAAATAAATAAGTAGTTAAAATCTACAGTGATAAGTGCAATGATATGAGCAGAGGATAGACATGTAATACAACTATGTAGATTAAGAAAAGCTTCTTAAAGAAAGTAATTCTTCAACTAAGATTTAAAGATAGAAAGGAGTTAACCAGATGGACAAGTTGTAGGAGAACAAAGTAGGAAAGGACATTTCAAGAGAAGAGAATAAGGCACAAAAAGTACACTCTTCCAGCCTTTGGATCACGTTGGTTCCTATATTTAAAATGTTTTTTTCTAATTAAAATTTTAAAAAATTAAAAGTCTCCAAAATGAAAGCATGAAAACTGAGCCTGAATAACATTCATTCAGTGCCAGAAATGGTATTAGAGGGCACCAATTTAAGAGTTGATGATGGTCCAATGCAGACATTTCTCAAGGGGAACCCTCATTCAACTTAACCATGGTTAATTATGGTAGAACTATCCTAGCTCTGCAAAGAACTCCAGTTGATTAGAATTCTGCTAAATTAGAGGATGAAGAAATAAAGCAACTTGGTGCACTTTAAAAAAGAAAAGGAGCAATCTTTTCACCTTAGGATTTTAATAATTATATATATTACCATTATTATAATTGCTAATATTATTAATTGCAAAAGTGACCATTATTGTGTGCTTGCCATGTTCCAGGCAGTATGTGAAACACTCTGCAAACAGCCATATAAAGTGGCTACTGCTTTTATCTCCATTTCACAGATTAGGAAACTGAAATCATAAAGAACTTATTCAATGTCACATATTTACAGAGATGGAATTTAAATGTAGGTCTGATTACAGAGTACGTATTTTAATTTTTAAATCTTTTGAATTACAGCTAGATGCCCTTTAGAAAAAAAAAAACACTCTTTTCTCATTCCAACTCTCTGGCCCCTGGAGCAAGAGAGCTATTTAGATGTTTGTGTCAGAAACTTTGTATTTCTAGTCAGATTGTTTATTGTACATATTTCAGACTCCCATTCTGATCCTAGGATAGAACATCACCTTACAAATCTCACTTAAATGCTCTAACTGGTCTAATCTAAATTTCTTCTTCCACTTCCTACAGGTTTTAGTTGACATAATTATTACATTCTTCAAATATGCTCTTAGGCCCACTGCTATATGAATAAGGACAATATAAATAATTAATTTAATCTCTTGTTTTGGTGGTTTGTATCTCTTCCAACATTTTAATAGCCTAGACAAATAATAAATGAAATATTGGCATACGTAAATGCATAACACATTACGAATGAAAAGATAAGTAGATTAGTAGGATATTATGGCTTTTAGCTCCATGTCTTACCTCCTCCCAGTCAAAAACAATAGAAGACAAGAGAAGAAGAAAAGAGAAACTAATTTCTCAGTTGTATTTAGATAAATAAAAGTATTTATTTGTCAGGATGCCTCTCTGTACAATTAGCCAAATTTCCCAACTAGACTGTTATTTCAGCATCTATTAGAAAGAGAAGAGACACTGAGTTTAGTGGAGTCTAATTCTTAGAAGATAAAAACTTACCGGGAATTTGGGAAAAGTTCAGCTTACACTGAAATCTTAAGAATAAGAATGTTCAGGGAACTTGTGAGGCCTTTAAATGAATTTTAATTTAATCTCTTTAGATGTTAATGGCTTTTGTGGGCAACACTGTTTTCTAAATGTCAGGGAATATGGGTTTCTGTAAGCACTAGTACTAGGGAAAAAACATATTAAATTTGGCTCTTAGTGAGCTTAGATGAGAACAAACGGGAAACTTAAGGTCACAAATCATGTTTAGATAAACGACACAGCACAGTGACTAATCTAGCCTTAATATGTATTAGAAGCAATGTCATCAAGTGCACATACTCAGCATGTATAAAGTGAGCATGGCTAGTACCTCAATTCTCTTAACATTTATACATTTTAAAAGCAACATATGAATACAGCTTACTTGTGGTATTTTTCTTCATTAGGTCACATTATTATTAAACATTATATTAACATGATATAATTAGTGCATTTAAACATTTTCATTAAAAATGAAAATTTTTTAGGGCAGCCCCGGTGGCGCAGCGGTTTGGCGCCGCCTGCAGCCCGGGGCGTGATCCTGGAGACCCTGGATGGAGGCCCACGTCATGCTCTCTGCATGGAGCCTGCTTCTGCCTCGGCCTGTGTGCCTCTGCCTCTCTCTCTCTCTCTCTCTCTCTCTCTGCATCTCTCTGAATGAATAAATAAAAAATCTTTAAAAAAAAATAACCTCTAAAGGTTGATACAACCCAAGTGTATGATGTAGAAACTGGAGGTGATGGAAAAGAGAGATGGATAATGGTAAGTAGAGAAAAAGAATTATATCATGGGTCCCAGAATTGAGAGAACTGAATGAATGGCATGGTTTAATAATTTTCCCTCAATCGTGGCATTCATGTTTTCTAGCAAAAATATAAAAACTAATATGACTTCAATTACATGGTTATGTCTTTGCCTTTTAATATGTATGAAAAAATAATACCTATCCTATTCTGAAAAACCCTAGTTTGAGGATTTAAGGTATTAAGAAAAAGAGTTTGTGTTGGAGATAGCAGGCATTGATTTATTTACACAAACAAACAAAAAAGGAAAATCCAGTAACACACATCTGGGTTAGAGCAGTCAGAAAGAAGAGTCAGAGAGTGAACTTGGGGAATGGATTATCTAGGCATATATGAAAACTTAAGTGGTCAGAGCAAAAGAGGGGCAATTGACTAATAAGCCAGGAACACCCTAGATTAGAAAACATGACCAGTAGTTTTCTTTAGTTGGGAAGATGTTCAGAGAATCCTGAAGAAAAATCAGGAAATGTTGAACAGGTAATTAGTCACCTTAGGTAATCAACATTTAGGTTAAATGCCTGGCCTCTGAAACCAAACTGTCTTAATTCAAATCCCTGTTCTACTATATTATCAATGGGACCTTAATGTCTCAGTGTTTCAATTTCCCTAATCTACGAACAGGGATGGTATTAATTATATTTCTCTCATAGGATTATGGTGAAGAATAAATGGGTATGTGCCTAGCATATGTTGAATGTCATTCACATATTTCCTATTATTATTATTACTTTGCCCCCAAATATAGAGGCTTCGGGAAAAAGAAAAATGCCCAAAGCAGATGAATACAAAATAAAAGAAAATTAAGCACAAGTTTTTAGGTCAATTGAACTTGTTAACAGTTGGGTAGTAATAAAAACACTGGATGGAAATTGTACATTTTGTGTTGTCAGAGGTGAGATTAAGGTGTATATGTTTTAAGACCCCTAAACAAAATCCTACCCAAGAAAGCTTGAGTGCATAAACTTTGTGCCACATTTTAGGTAGTATTGAAGGCCAGACAGTACTAGCTCTGATGCTTGCATGGGATAATGAGGCAGACCCTCATGTTCTGTCTGGGTCCGCTGATTTGCATGTAAGCTAAGGAGGCTGTTGGGAAAATTACTTAAGTTCAGAGCACAGCTACAATACAGACTAACAAAGATGGGTTTCATGTGCACATATGAAACACAGATGTGTATATCCATGTGTCTGATTGACCATGGAAAACCTGAAGAAAGACAAAGTTCAGTCAAGTATAATGGGGCCCCTGAGAGAGAAATCATGTTAAGGGCAGAAAAATCATAGTGTGCCCAAGTGGCTTAATGTTACAAGGGGTGAATAGATTTAAGAGTAAAAATTCTGTTACACATTTGGACCCAAGTAGAATACTGCTCAGAAGTAGGGAAAGTGAGTTTTTCCTCTCATGTTAGGGGACTGTCATGTTGTCAAGAGGATCTACAGCAGAGCTGTTCAATAGAACTTTCCGCAGTGATGAAAATGTTCTAATCTGTGCTGTCCAAGAGGGCTGCCACTAGAACATGTGGCTAATTAGCATTTGAAATATGGCTAGTGTGACAGAGGAAATGAATTTTTAATTTTATTTAATTTTAATTAACTTAAATATAAATTTAAATAGTCACGTGTAGCTAGTGTCTACTGTACTAGATGGCACAGACTAAAAGCATCACTGGCCAGCAGCAAAGTACCTGTGAAGCTTCAGTGTTACCAAGATAAAGCAACACAGTTGCTCAGTGGGTAAGAAGACAGAATCTGGAATCAACTGTCGGACTCATATTTGTTCCACTTCTTATTCACAAGGTAAAAAGTTAACCTGGGTGATATGTGGGACTTCCAGCTACTGCTTGGGATGTAGAAAGCTGGGGAAAACATGTGTCTACCCTTACAAAACCAAAGCAATATGAAAATGTGTAACTTTTCTTGAACTCATCAGAGAGCTGAGAACTCTGAACTAGCTGGAAATATAAGGAAAGACAGGTATCTTCAAAAAGAGCCAGGACATGGGACACCTGGGTGGCTCAGTGGTTGAGCATCTGCCTGTGGCTCAGGTCTTGATCCTGGGGTCCTGGGATCAGGTCCCACATCAGGGTCCTCACAAGGAGTCTGTTTCTCCCTCTGCCTATGTCCTTACCTCAGTCTCTGTGTCTCTCATGAATAAATGAATAAAATCTTTAAAAAGAAAAAAAGAAGAAGAGCCAGGACACAAACACTTTCTTACCTAAAAAGGCTGCAGCCAGACACTGAAAAGAATTCAATAAAAACTCATAACAAGTTGGTAAAGGCCAAGTATGGGCTTAGGAAAGTCTAGACCCCTAGGGACTCCAAATAGAAGAGACTTTTACACCCACTCTAAGGTTCTTTGCCACATACCTAATTAAAAGATTAGAGAGAGGTGCAGACTGGAAGACAACTAGAGCACTCACCCAGATTATTTCCTTTTTCCCAGTCTCCCCTACAGAACCAAACAAAGCCTTAGGTGACTATGGGAAGCAAAATAAACACTGTCACCCTTAGGACCCTGGTGAAAACCCATTTCAGCTAGGTTAAGGGACAAGAATATATGCAGTGTCCCACACTTCTGGCTGGGACTGGGGCAGGAATCCTAAGAGGACCACACCTCTGAGACCCAGAGACCCAAAGGGGCCTACTACTGAGGCTTAATCACAAACACAGATAATGCCTCTCCCTTACCTGCTCCCCCTCCCTTAACCACCCCTCCATGAACCAGGCTAATACTTGTTAAATAACCAATAACCCTGATGCAAGGGCATGGAAGAGGGGCCAGAACATGAAGAGAGGACTTCTCTGAGACACAGCACAAAGGGCACACCTAAAACTAAGAATGGAGCAAATATTGAGAAAAGCTTCTGGCAAGCCAGTTCTTGCCCTAAACACAAGGTAATGCCATAGAAATGTGTAGCCTGTGGTACACCAAAAGTAATCATAGCAACCAATCCCAAACCTAGTTCAATTCCTGACTTGATTAACTCCCATCCCCACCCTAAAGGGGAATAAAAGATTATTCCCATTTCTAAGCATAAAAACTTCCTGTTTCTACTGCGTCCCATAAGATTTTTGGCTTTCAACAACAATAAGAGTTCAAAGGCATACACAAAAGCAAGAATAAAAAAAAAAAAAAACCACACACTATTAAAAGACAAAGCAATTAATACAATCAGATACAGATTGAGATATTAGGACTATCACAAGAAATTTAAAATAACTAATTAATTTGTTAAGTTCTCTAACAGAAGAGATGGACCAAATGCAAGATCAGATAAGTAATTTTAACTGAAAAATGGAAACTATTAGAAAAAAATCAAATAGAAATGCTAGAAATGAAAAACACAAAGATTAAGAATGCATTTCATCAGTGGATTTCACATAGCCATGGGATGTGGGGTGAGAATCAGTGTATTGGAAGATAAGTCCATAGAAATTACCCAAACTGAAACACACAGAGAAAAAAGTAGAAAAAAATATTCAGAGGATCCAAAAGCTGCAGGACTATATCAAACTACTTAATATAAATATAATTAAAAGCTCGAAAAGAAAGGAGAGACGAAGTAGAAAAAATATTTGAAGAAATAATAGTCCAGAATTTTCCAAAAGTAATGACAGATACTAAATCACAGATCCAATATCAGAAAACAGTAATAGGAGAGAAGGGGAAGAAAGGGGAGAGAGACAAAGAAATAACAATAAAGTTGTTTCAATTCTTTTAGCTTCAACAAAACAAATTCTTTTAGTTTCTATAAATTAGATATAGTAATGCTGTTCCTTCTAAGGTTTAGAGGAATTTAGTGTAACATTTGGAAGAGTTATAAAAATACAATAAATACTCAATAAATGTTTTTATGCAAGGGCACAGATCTACCACCACCAGGGAGTAACAGGAGAATTTAAACCTAGTGACTTGACACAGAAACACAATTTTCCTGGCAAGTCAGGGTCAGTGTCTAGGAGTCCCTACTTACCTGGCCATACTAGCAATGAGACTTCTAATGGCCACATGTAGTTGTTATTCTGGAGATTCCTAGAAATACTTTAACAATAGAACTCTGTATGCTGCTGCATTTTCTACAGCAGTGAGAGCCTGGAGTTAGCAAGAGAGTGGTATTGATGTTGATAAGACTCTAAGCATAGGATGGTGATCCCTGGAACACTAAATAACAATATACTGAGCACTCTTCTATATCTTTTTACAGATTTTATTTCATATCTTTCCAATAGCAATTCTCTGGGGTAGCTATTAGTATTATTCTCATTTTACAAATGAGGCTCAGAGAGATTAAGTGACATCCCAGGTCCAAATTGTTAATAGGCAGTGGTGCCAAGTTTTGAACCCAGATCTGCCTATATCTAAAACCAAAATTCTCTCCCAAACATAACTCTGTATTCTTATTATTTGCCATTTATGAATGCTCAAATTCACTTAATTCCTGACCTACCTTAAGCTATACAAGATCAGCACTTCACTTCAGTGTCCTTATTCATCCTTATATTGTGTGTGCTCATAAAACTTCTAAGTAGCACAAAGAGTCTTATTCACTACTCCAACATTAGAGTCTTAGTATGCCCTAGCTACTGTGCTAAGTCTTTTGTACAAGTAAATTGCCTCATTACCTCACAAAGGAGGTATTGGAAAACATAGTCTATAGATTTAAAAATTGATGCATGTAGCAGAAACTCTGTGCCTCATGGCTGAGATGTAGGAAAGGTGGGTTAGATGCTTAAGAGTGATGTATACTCTCCAAAGTTCTCTATGATGGTGGTAACCTGTTCATCGATGCACCTGTATTGGCTTCCTTGCCTAGCCTATCTCACTTCCCCAATATTTTGGCAAGGCTTTCTACAATCACTTCCCAATAAATTACTTATGCTAAAATCCTTGTTATATGGTCAGCTTTTGGAAGAACTCAAACCAAGTCACACTGCAGTTAGTGTCTGATGAATTTTAAATTTAAATTTTAAACAGAATTTTCAACCTGGCTCCATATTGTAATTACCTGGGAAATTTTTTTAAAAAATATTGATGCTTGGGCCCCACTCACAAAGATTATGATTCAGTGGTCTGGGTAGAGCCAAATATCAGTATATTTGAAATGCTCTTGACAGAATTCTACTGTATAGACAGGATAGAAAAATCTCTTCTCTAAATGTGTTTCCACTGCAGTAATATGATGATATATTGCTCACTCTTCCACTGGGCCATGACTACCTTACAAGGTTTTGTCTTTTTATTTTAGTTTCTTAGACTGCTACATACTATGTATTATTTACATATTTGTTGAATGAAAAGATTCCATTCAAGTAATGGTCACAGCTTATGTAGTGGTTTTAAATACATAGCCACACATTCTTTGATACTCCTCCCCTCAAAAAGTAAAGCCTAATTCTCCTCCCCTTGAGTCTGATCTGGATTTAGTGATTCATTTCTAATGAATGGAATATAGCAGAAATAATGGTATGTCACTTCTCAGACGAGGTTATAAAAGATGCAGCTTCCATCTTGGATGCCTGTGTGCACATTCTTTTGCTTGCTCTCTCTCAGACTACTCACTTTGGGGGAATTCATGTGGGGAACAGCCTTATGAGAAGCTTCAATAATAAGGAACCCAAGCCTCGAGCCGAGAGCCATGTGAATGCTTAGAAATGAATCCTTCAGGCCTGGCAAAGTCTTCAGAGACTACAGCTCTGGCTGACAACTGCAACCTCACAAAAGACCCTGAGCTAGAACCACCTCACTGAACAACTGTCAGATTCCTGACTGCCAGAAGATATGTGAAGTAAAAAATGCTTGTTGTTTTAAGCTGTTAAATTTTGGAATAATTTACTATGCAAAAATAGTGGATACAGTTCTTCACTGATAGACCAAGCCAACATTCTCTGAGCTATCTGAATTAGATGGTAATCCAGGTTCAATTTGGGAACAAGATGACCCAATCATAATTCCAAATTTTTTAGACAAAAAATATAGGATGTGGATGTTTGCAAAAAAAATCATACCAGAGAAATGTTTCAATAAATGAACCCACCTATAGCAGTGCATTTCTTGTCTTCATTGGAAAGCCCATACAATGGCCCTGTTAAGTTAGCCCAGTTCCATTTTGGCTATAATTCTGAGTCTGCTATGACAAAGTTTTCGCAGAACAATGTGTCTTTATCACAATGAGGAAAGTTCCACAACTGCTCCTTAGGACCACATGCTATAAGTAGAATAGTTGCTTATTATTTAAAGCTTAGTGAAAATAAAATATTTTTCTAATAGGAAAAATTTTGGAGACTTAAATTCATTTTGGTAGTGACCTTCTTTGTATAAGGAGGTACACTAAGATCAGATCTTTTAAAAGCAGATCTGAACCTGTCTTAGTTCAAGGAAAGAGAGAAAGAGAATTCGCCCTTCCTCTACTTTTTTATTGTATTTGGACCCTCAACAGATTGGACGATGGCCACCTCCATTGGTGAAGGTCATCTTCTTTACTGAGGCTACCGATTCTACTAATTCTTCTGGAAACAAGACTCACAGAAACATCATCAATTGATTCCTCAAGGCAGAAGCTCCCAGGAGACGGTGGTAAAGGGAGTGGGAGAAATAGAACAGAAAGAGGAGGAAGTCAGTCAAAGCTAGGATTTACTTTCTGATCAAGCCTGACAGTCACCCTGATCCAGGGGGCTCCAGTGCCCAATGGCAAACCTCCTAAATTGAAGGTGCTAGTAGTTAGTAGCAAAACCTGGAAAAGCTGGGGGATGGGTATACAGAGTGATTCAAAGGGATCTACAGAAACCAACTGTGGATACTAGCAGTATTATTCTTTCTATGCATACTATAACTAGCAAATAAAAAAACAGGTTGCCTAGTTAAATTGGACTTTATGTCTGTCCTAATGGGGCTAATGATTCCAAATATCTAGATACATGACCACATTTTAAATTTTAATAGATGTCTCGCATCCAATAAACATATTCTGGAAATAAAGGAAACACTGCTTATGCGATCAACATTATTTTTCTTGAAATGTTTTATACATTCATTTGGAATGGATGGGTAGAGGACGATAGCACTGTTTAAATACCCAGATCATTTGATTCTGTGTCATTTGACCTACATGACTTAATCTAATTTTACCAGTTAAAGACTTATTAAAGTTAATTCCCAGACATGTGCTAGAAAAAACTATGTAAAATTTGAGTTTTTTGGAATGGGCTCCTCAAGAGCATGCCACAAAGTATATTTTATTTTAATAATACAATAAATAATTTGTTCAGAGAACAACAGTCTTATTAAAGACGGTTTTCAACTAAAATATTTAAGAATGGATCACAGGTGTTTCCAAAATATTATACTCTGGGTGGCTCTGAGAGTCAGTTAAGGGTTTCAGGGTCTGGGATCAAGCCTCGCAAAGAGCCGTTTTTATTTTTGGTTACAATCAATAGCATGCATTTCCTCAGAGATAACAGAGGATATGTTGCCAGTTCAAGTCTTCAATTTCCTAATTTCATTAGAAATGCAATATTGTTTAATCTCTTGTTGTAGAAGGACTCTGTATCCACTACAGACCTCTTTTAGCAACAGCTGGGAAAAGAAATCATTATTTTTAGAAGTACCTTTACAAACAAAATACAAAATACAGATGAACTTCACAGGGTCCCTTTTATCTTAATCTGAAAATTGCTTTAGTGTTACTTAGTTTCTTTCCCAGAATTTAAAAGGAAAAAAAAATTTTTTTAAGATTTTATTTATTTATTCATGAGAGACACACACACAGAGAGCAGAGACACAGGCAGAGTGAAAAGCAGGCTCCCTGCATGAAGCCTGATGAGGGACTTGATCCCAGGACCCCAGGATCATCTGAACCAAAGGCAGACACTCAACCAACTGAGCCACCCAGGTGCCCCAGAAAAAAAAATTTAAACAGAAAAATAAACAACTGAGTCAACTTTAATAGAATAGTCGCAAGTATCTACATAAGAAAACTTAATGGGGATTTTTTAAATCTAGTCCTGTTTCTGCATGCTATTTTGAAACCTCATTTTGTCCCTCAGAATATTGCAGGAGACAAAGTTTGGTAAAGAACAATGTCACCCCAAAGAACTGGCAATGCTCCAATGGAATATAGATTCTGTTAAAAGCTTAGCAAAGGTTTTTCTCCTTAGCATTTGTCAAAATTTAAGCAAAGCTAAAACTGTCAGTCAGCCAGCTTCCTGATTACTGACCCTAAGACTCTCCAAGAAACAAACCAGTGCCTTCACTTCGCATCTATTTGCTACCTTACAATGAGACAGAGAATTCTATTGTCTCCGACTGGCCACAGTCTAATGGGAGCTAGGAATATGAAGAATCCCAAGGAAATTGCAGTTTTGTGAGGTTGAAATGAATATCCTTGAGCAATCCACACACAATTCCAATATACTATTCAGGAAACTACATAATATCCCAAAATGTATTTCAGGGATAACTAGTTTTACTGACTCTCATAGGTTTTGGTTGGGGGCGTGGAGGGAGATATTGAGGTCAAAAGTTTGAAACACCTGAAAAAAAAATTGAAAGGATTTTCTCCTATCAAGTAAGGGTCTTTTAACATGCTAATATGTACTGTGACCCTCCAAGGTGTGGGCTTGGCAGTTTCCTAATCTTTTTTTAAGCCCCAGAGCCATTTTTCTAACTGAGGTAATCACTGTTGTTCAGAAAGCACTCCTCTCTGTGCCCCGCACCGCCCCCCACTTCCGCCATCTACTCACCAAGAAAATTTGAATTTTAAAGAAAGGGTCCAAACCTGAACCAAAGGAGTGAAACGCTGAACGCTGAATTTCACTAGGTAGACAAACAATAGATGTAGAAGATTTTGATAAGGTATTTCAACTTCAACTTCTGGTGACACAGCTGCCACCAAGAATAAGGGACGGCTCTGCAGCACATACAGAGAAAAACAGTATTTCTTAGCCTGAGCCTTGGGAAATAAAAGCTGCTTTTCAGAGTTTTCTCTTATCTTCAAATTATACTTTTTTTAAATTGTAAGGAACCACCTTTAATTTATTTTCTCTTAGGACTGAGACTTAATCTTCTAGGAACAAAAGGGAAAAGCTGTTAAACTATCATATGCAAATATACTCTTTAGAAAAGAGGCCAGCTATTCTGCTACAACAGCCACATGGTAAAATTCAAAACTTGCAAAGTGTTCATTGCATCCAAAGCATATGCAAATGAATATTCCCGTGAGGTCAAGCCAATCCATTTTCTTCTCCCAAAAGTGTCCTCCGCAATAGGTCACTTAATTTTAGATGCTCAGTGTAATGTCTTGTTACTCACACACTATGTTGGACAAATGTACTACATGGAATATTCATTTCCAAGAAGCAAGTTGTTTCTTACACAGTCAACAAAACAGTAGCATTTGTGAGCTCTGTTGAGACAAAAAAAATAATAATAGTAATAAATCAAATATATTCAGTAAAAGCTGCTGATTTGGGGGGGGGGCAGGATATCCTCTTGACCAGTAGGTTTACTCTTTCCTTTTTTTCTTTTTAAAAGTTTATTATTTATCTGTAGGTCTCTGGGTTTTTTTCTTATTGAAGAGGAGAGGAAAGAGCACTGTCAATTTCAAAACAGTCTGCTACTGACACATTAGAAGAGGATTTAATTATTCTGGCATAAAAAGCTAGGAAAGCAAAATAAATATATTTAACAGAGAGACACTCAGCTACTCTAATTGCTTATGTGCTATAAGGGCTTTCAAATAATAAGCCCTTAAATAATAAATTAATATGGGAAAGAATAATGATACCCAGGTGCAAAGCCTTAATCTGAGAGCTGTGCCCGCATGCTCAATGGCATAATTGCCTCCATTACCACATTCTGGCCTAACCTAAGGGTTTTAGCCATGGAAACTGGATGGAAATGAAAGACAAACTATGTTCAAATCGGAGGATCACACAATAGAGACCAGGTATCTAAGTAGCTACTTGAAATGTAAAAGCGAGTTACAGTTTTATATGAGATATTTCATTTAAACATGTGCCACCCTTGGTCTAGGCCATAAAAGCACAGATTAAAATTCTCCATTAAGAACTTCAGTGTTCTTAGTCACAATCTTCATAGAAGGAACTTCTTTAATTTCCAAATAACACCCCAAGCTACTCCATCAGAACTAGATTCTGTTGTTTAAAAATAGACTCCCCGAGATACCCAGGTGGCTCAGTGCTTGAGTGTTTGCGTTTGGCTCAAGGCGTGATCCCGGAGTCCCAGGATCGAGTCCCACATCAGACTCCCTATATGGAGCCTGCTTCTCCCTCTGCCTGTATCTCTGCCTCTTTCTGTGTGTCTTTCATGAATGAATAAATAAATAAAATCTTTAAAAAATAAATTAAAATAGACTCTTTTGTGCTGCTCTGAAGTTTCAACTGGGAGTTGTTCACTACAAGCTCCTGAATGTACACATTTATGTTTATATTTTATTTCGTATATTCATATAGTAATTTACCTGATTGGCTAACATATGCTAGATAATGATATTTCTGGGGTTCGCATTTCTTAACTCCAAAAGAACACACTATTTGGAAAAAATAATTCATCTAGTCCTAACATCTTCTGGATGTGTTCCCTTGATTTTTCTTTTCATTATCAAGATTAAAGAAGAGGGCATCCTACCAGTCCACGATTTGAAATCCAAAAGGTTCTGAAACTTGAAAGTGTTTCATTATTTATTATTTACTTGACAGCAGAACTTGACTATTTCTACCTTGAACTGAAGAAATATTAATATGTTTGATTATATGATACTGCCTGACTCCTCTGTGGATGTTACAAAATATATGATGTTGGTGTGTATACTGCATTACCTTTTTTAAAATCTGAAAAATTCCTAACTACAGCATAAAACTGACCTCAGAATGTGAGAAGAGAGATTGTAACCCTGCTCATATATATTAACTGAATTGCAGTTTGACTTACATAACACACATAATGACTGAAAAATGTGGGAACTCATACATTACAAGCAAAGTTGCTGGAATTGCTGCAAGCATCTCTCCTGTGATGCATCCCATCTGACCTGCATCTCATAGCTTGGGATCTCTGGTATTACTGATAGATCATCTAGATTCAGTGTATCACTATATTATAACAAACAAGAGGTTAACATTCTTCTATTATTAAATGAGTAGATTTTTGAGGTGCCTGGGTGGCACAGTGGTTGAGCATCTGCCTTTGGCTCAAGTCATGATCCTGGAGTCCTGGAATCTGAATCAAGTCTCACATCAGGTTTCCTCTGGGGAGCCTGCTTCTCCTTCTGCCTAGGTCTCTGCATCTCTCTCTGTGTCTCTCATGAATAAATAAATAAAATCTTTAAAGAAAATAAATGGGTAGATTTTTTTAAAATTTAAGCCCTCTATCAATTTAATTGTTGAATATTTCTGATAGACTCCCAGATAAAGGTACAAAGGTATATTTGTATTGAACATAACTAAACACAAGAAATTCTAGACTGTTAACCTAGAATTTGAACCTAGAGTCAGAATTTTTTTATTTTTACCTTAAATTCATCTGTTGGATTTTTTTTAACTTGAGCATGTATCAACTTTATAATTAAAAAAAATTACCTCTTTTAAATTTAAAAATGTTAATGCTGCTATGTTATTTCATCTTCTTTTATTCTGTAGACACAGATATCATGGCCAGTCAACTAGTAGGGGATCTTTACAGATATGCCTCATTAATACCAACCCTTTCTTTTCCATTTCTCTCATTCTCACTGCATTTGAAGTTCCCCTTGTTTGAAACCTGTAAGATTTCCTTTGTAGTCCCTGCAGACCGTGTAACAGACCACTCTACAACCAAAACAGAAGAAAAGTGTCCTTCCCACATCCCTCAAGTTCTGTCGGAGTATAAACAACACCAGGATGGAATGAACAAATGCTCAAATAGAGCTGGAGACTTCTATCATTGATGGCCAAAACCAAGTCACAGCCCATTTCCAGAGCCAGTTCAAAATAAGTCAAAAGGAAATTTAACAACTACAGGTATCCTTCTCTGTCCCTTTTTCACACTTCAGAGCATAACTTTGGCTGAGAATTATCTATATAAGGCATGCCAGTTTAATACAATGACACATGAACATATGAGAAAAGTTCTCCTTCCTAGCTTCAGATCCAAAAGTAAAATCACAAAGATTTTCTCTGCATGGATTTGTCAGTCTAGACTGGAGAGTATGGGCTCATGTTCTATGGAGACTAGAGCAATCTTAAGTGTTTTCCACAGAAATGTAGAGCAAATATAGTGAAAGTTGAGTACATTTTTCTATCTCTTTATGTATTAAAATATAATATTTAAGGTGATAGGTGTTAAACCCAGATTCTTTGGGTGAAATTCCACCTTAATAATAGACACCTACTACTTAATGGATGTCAGAAATGAGGTCATTTTTAGACCATGCCTCTGCAAAGAACCAAACTGTAAATCACCCCTAGAAGTTCATAAGGAACTCCATCTCTTTCTCAATATTATCTCAACTGATAAAATTTTTCACAGATTTTTCATTTGTTCAATCTAATTTTTAAGTGAGTTTTTCTGTAATGACTACTGTGGGACAAGATGCCACTATATATAGATGACTGAAATAAGGTTCTTGTCAAGAGGATTGAAATTTAAAGTTATGTTATAAATCCCATGTAGCTACAGTTATGTACATACACAAACTAAAGAAAATCTGTATGTCTGCACTGAAACATCAACTTTAAAAATGCCCACACTGTAACACAATGTCTCTACTTGGAAGTTTCAGGCTGGCAGTTTTTGTATTTTATATTAGCCCCTCACCCCTTATTTATTTATTCCTGGATTCATTTAATTTACCTGTTGTGCTCCCTTATAGAGTGAAAACTCCTTGAAAGACAAGAGGTGTGAGGTTATGAGAACACAATCCACCTCGTGACCAAGAGCAGAAATGTCAATAATGGAGGAGCTGAACTCAACCATCTTTGTTCTCTCTACCCTACCCAGTCTTCTCCATCTCTGTGATGAACACCACCATTCATCCTTCTGTGCATGCCAGGGTCACACCACTTAATCTCTGGTGTGTTCCTTCTTCTGCCACTCCCCCTAGTCCTTCACGGATTTTATTTCTTAAACATTCTTCAACAATAACCATTGTTCTCTTTCTCTACTTCTCAATCTAAGCTATCATCCTTGGGATAAGAGTTTCCTAAGAGAACTCTCCAAATTCATTTTCCAACCCTTTCTCATCAATGCAAATGAGTTGTTTTTAAAAATAATTATAAAAGTAATACATGGTCAAGAGGAGAACTTCAATATTCCAAACATGCCGAGATCGCAAATCTCAGCCGCACATCACACCATCCAGAAGTAACTACTGCTTACAATTTCTCATAGGCCATTCTAGAAAATCTTAGTGTGCATACAAGCATTTTTAATGTTGGCTGAGGACTCTGGTACCCTAGAAAAGGAAGAGATTCACATCCAAGGAAACACCAAGCAATTAAAAAGTAATTCTAATCTTATTTTCATCTTTAGATGAATATGGAAAACTATCAAATATTTGACAACTATACAGTACTGTTTACTTTTGGAGGGGTCCACCTCTTCATTCAGGATTAATATCTAGAAGTAGGGGCAGCCCGGGTGGCTCAGCGGTTTAGCACCGCCTTCAGCCCAGGGCGTGATCCTGGAGACCCGGGATGGAGTCCCATGTCAGGCTCCCTGCATGGAGCTTGCTTCTCCCTCTGCCTGTGTCTCTTCCTCTCTGTCTCTCTCTCTGTGTCTCTCATGAATAAATAAATAAATAAAATCTTTTAAAAAATATCTATAAGTGGAAGCTCTGGGCCCAAATCCAGATTATTTTGAATTTTAATTGATATTACTAATTTAACCTCTAAAAAGGTTGTATTAATTTACAAGGCAAAAAAAAAAAAAAAAAAAAGAGCAATTTCTTTGGATACCTAACAATCCACATCTTTGTTAATATGACAGGTAAAATGTGTTTTAATTTTCATTTTTTAATCCAATGGAGTTTAATTTAGTTTCCATCTTCATAATTTTGGTTTCTAGCATTATCCATTTTCAATTCATTATCTTTTTAACTTTTAATTTTAAGCATATTCTTATTATTAGATTACTTTTTTTTATAAAAAAAGGAGCCTATTCTTCTATCACCGTAACATCCCATAGAACCTCACTGAAGATTGGAAACCAAGTTTTTAGAGGTCTCAGACCTTCTCTCTTAATCTTCAAAAAGGTAGTGTCCTACTTACCTCTTTACTATCCTTATGGAATATGCCAGATTTTTTAACTTACCAAGATTCCCTGTCTGAGTAAACAGAACTTTTTTCAGAAGTGTGATATGCATAGAAAATTCAAAGTCTCTATTTTGATCTAATTTTTTTTTTTTTTAATTCATGAGAGACAGAGAGAGGCAGAGACAAAGGCAGAGGGAGAAGCAGGCTGCCTGCGGGAAGCCAGACCCCGGGACCCTGGGATCACAACCTGAGCTGACGTGACTTGACACTCAACCAATTGAGCCACCCAGGTGCCCCAATCTAATTTTCTTTTAATATCTGAATGATAGGGACTCCTGAGTGGCTCAGGAGTTGGGTGGCTGCCTTCCGCTCAGGTCATGATTCTGGGATCTGGGATTGAGTCCAGCATCAGGCTCCTGTGAAGAGCCTACTTCTCCCTCTGCCTATGTCTCTGCCTCTCTCTCTCTCTACCTCTCTCTCTCTCTGTGTGTGTGTCTCATGATTAGATAAATAAATCTTTTGAAAAAATCTGAATTATAGTTCATCTGCTTAATATTCCATTTCAGACCATTGGACAAATATATCTAGTCCCATTTTTGTAAGTCCAGGTTTCAACTTATGCTATCAGGGTATTATCACTTTGGCTTTTGGTAGATATGCTACCCTAGACAGGTGCTGGTCCTTGATGGGAAACATATAGTTATAGCATGAAATGTTTCACAAATGGTATCTGATATGGTTGACTTAAGATTAACCTTAACTATAGCCTAATTAAGATTAATAAACCCCCCCCCATCAAAATACCATGGACTTTCTCCAGATAGTTGGAACAAATCATCTTAAGATTTGTGTGGAGTCAGAAAAGATCCCGAATAGCCAGGGGAATATTAAAAAAGAAAACCAGAGTTGGGGGCATCACAATGCCAGATTTCAGATTGTACTACAAAGCTGTGATCATCAAGACAGTGTGGTACTGGCACAAAAACAGACACCTAGATCAATGGAACAGAATAAAGAATCCAGAAGTGGACCCTCAACTCTATGGTCAACTAATATTCAACAAAGCAGGAAAAACTATCCACTGGAAAAAAAGACAGTCTCTTCAATAAATGGTGCTGGGAAAATTGGACATCCACATGCAGAAGAATGAAACTAGACCATTCTCTTACACCAGACACAAAGATAAACTCAAAATGGATGAAAGATCTAAATGTGAGACAAGATTCCATCAAAATCCTAGAGGAGAACACAGGCAACACCCTTTTTTAACTTGGCCACAGCAACTTCTTGCAAGATACATCCATAAAGGCATGGGAAACAAAAGCAAAAATGAATTTTTGGGACTTAATCAAGATAAAAAGCTTCTGCACAGCATAAGAAACAGTCAAAACTAAAAGACAACCTACAGAATGGGAGAAGATATTTGCAAATGACCTATCAGATAAAGGGCTAGTAGCCAAGATATATAAAGAACTTATTAAACTCAACAGCAAAGAAACAAACAATCCAATCATGAAATGGGCAAAAGACATGAACAGAAATCTCACAGAGGAAGACATAGACATGGCCAACAAGCACATGAGAAAATGCTCTGCATCACTTGCCATCAGGGAAATACAAATCAAAACCACAATGAGATACCACCTCACACCAGTGAGAATGGGGAAAATTAACAAGGCAGGAAATAACAAATGTTGGAGAGGATGTGGAGAAAGGGAAACCCTCTTGCACTGTTGGTGGGAATGTGAACTGGTGCAGCCACTCTGGAAAACTGTGTGGAGGTTCCTCAAAGAGTTACAAAAAAAGAGCAACCATGCGACCCAGCAATTGCACTGCTGGGGATTTACCTCAAAGATACAGATGCAATGAAACGCCGGGACACCTGCACCCCAATGTTTATAGCAGCAATGTCCGCAATAGCCAAACTGTGGAAGGAGCCTCGGTGTCCATCAAAAGGTGAATGGATAAAGAAGATGTGGTTTATGTATTCAATGGAATATTCCTCAGCCATTAGAAATGACAAATACCCACTATTTGCTTCGACATGGATGGAACTGGAGGGTCTTATGCTGAGTGAAATAAGTCAAACGGAGAAAGACATTATATGGTCTCATTCAATTGGGGAATATAAAAAATAGTGAAAGGGAATAAAGGAGAAAGGAGAGAAAATGAGTGAAAATATCAGTGAGGATGACAGAACATGAGAGACACCTAACTCTGGGAAAGAAACAGGGGTAGTGGAAAGGGAGGTGGGTGGGGGTTGGGGTGACTGGGTGACAGGCACTGAGGGGGGCACTTGGCGAGATGAGCACCAAGTGTTATTCTATATGTTGGCAAACTGAACTCCAATAAAAATAAATAAATAGATAAACAAATGTTTGCTTATTTTAAAAAAAGATTAATAAAACCTCATTGCTTAGAAATAATTATCCTTTGACTTAACATCAACAAAAGTCTATTTTTCTAATACTAAAATATACAATTGTTTGGAAAGGAGTGGGAGCAACTGACTTGAAATAAATTAGAAAATATCTTCACTTCATTAATTGTTCTTCTCATATACTTCAAATTTGTACTTACTGCCTTTTTCCTCCTGCATATCAGAAAGGACACCTGAGTATTCTGGCAGAAGTTTATATTTCTCCAAATCAATTTCTGACAAATAAAAATGTGTCACTTTCAAACTCCTCTGTAATCCTTCTCGCAGATAGCCTAAGATGGCCTGGCTTCTTCATGGGTTCCTTATAAACATAACTACTTCCCACTATCCAAACTATGTCCATTTTATTTTCTAATTCTGCTTGTTCAATAAGTTTTAAGGCATCATCCAGACTTTTGGCAAGAAAATGAGTTCCTTGTGGAGGTTCCCTAAGGTCTCCGCTGAGAACTAAATTAATTCTGTCCTTTAAAGGTTGGTGGTTCTTGGGAATAGAGAACCATGTCTTCCTACCCATAATCACCAAATTCTGTTTACTTTCTACTGAGGAGGTTGTGGTCAATTCTTCGGAAAAACTTGAATTTATTCCTGAGTAGGGGCCAGGGCAGGTCCCTGTTCTTGCTGATGCCCATGTTCTGGAACACAGTGGCTGTGCCTTTGAGCATAGGAACCATGACAGCAGCTGTAAACACTTCCCAGTTTGCTCACCATGCCGGGATTCCCCCCATCCCACCCACCATCAGGCATGGCTCAAAATTCAACACTACTGTTCAAAATTCCCCTGCCTCTCCATTGTCATTGTCTTATATCCCCACAGATATAAGTGTCCAGAGCCTCCCCCCTCTCAAAATTTTAACTCTGAATTTTCTTGCCCCATTCATTCTTTAAATCTCAGCCACAACATTCTAGGAGGCAAGTGTGACCCCCAGAGCAGGTCAGGTCCACCCCTAAGCATTCTGAACTCCTTTGCATTCATTCATAGGGTGCAGAGCTCCCTTTCATAATGCATTGCCATCAAGTAACTAATTCTGTAATTACTAGCTGGTTGATGTCGTGAGATTCCACAACGGCTGGGATAATCTCTCTTAGTCACCTCTGCTTCACCAGTACTTAGCACAGCACCAAGAAAGTAGGAAGTTTCAAAATGTGTTAAATGAGTGAATGAATGAATGGTCAAGATAATCATTGACCATTGGTAAATACATGTTAAGCAATACACACCAAAATTATAACATTGTTTCTATAAGAAAGGGAAAGTCTACCTTTTCAAATACTGACTTACACCTTCACTTACAAAAAGTAAATTGTTTGCAAGCTGACTATATTTCATTTCAATGCCAGAAAATAGATGCCAGGTAAGTGAAACAGGTTTAAAAAAAATTCTTGTTCTTTGTACAATGAAATCAATACCAGGATGAAATGTCCTCTAAGATGATAGAGTTCTTTGAGAGAGAGCCAGGATTGAAGGTGGGGCTCTAGTGGCAGAGGGATTAGGAGAAGGGAATCAGGAAATCCTATTGTTTCAGTGGAAAACATCCAACCAACACTCAATTTCTTTCTAAGAGTCAATCACTCTAAAGCTTGTGTCTTAATGCACACTTATATAGATGACACAAGGGTAGATGGTAAATAAGGCAGTTAAACATATACAGTCCAATCTCTCTGGACGTAATACTTAATGAAATACAAGATCACGAACATATACAACCATGTTTAAATACATCAATGTTGCTGCAAATGCTAAATTAACATATATTCACATGCTGGTTCATTTTCCTATTGCTGCATATCCAAAACCCACAAGTTGGTGGCTTAAAAAACAATAATTGTAATAGCTGACAATTTTGTGGAGTAATTGGGGCTCAGCTGGAAGATTCTTCAGCAGGTCTTGCAGGGGTCTTTCCTGCAGTGCCAGTCAAATGGTAACTATAGCTGGAACAGCCAAAATGACTTCACTCATATGTATAGTGCCTTATCTGGGACAACTTTAGATTCCCAGAGCAAATGTTCCAAAATGATAAACTTCAATGTAAAGTGTTTATCAAGCTTGCATGACACTTGCTAATTTCAGATTAGCTAACCCTGAAGTCTGTGTTGGGAGAGGACTATACCAGGTCTGCAGTACCAGGGGACTTGGCTCATTTTAGCAGCCACTAAATTAACAAACATAAGGTGGTATTTGCAGAAAAAAAAAAAAAAAAAAAAAAGGACTACACCAATTGTGCCAAAGGTCACTCAGAGAAAATACACAAGCTCCCAGAGTTCACTTGATTTCTAATTTCCCTTTTACCTCATTGGCCATTCCTTCTTTGACTCTGCTGGTTCTTTCTTCCTCATCTATTTGACCTTAAAATGCTTCAGTGCCCCAGCCCAGTCATTACACAGCCTCTCCACCTTTTCCACACTCATTCTGTAGATGATCTCATTCAGTTTCATAACTTTACACATCATCAATGCTCTGAATATTTCCAAATGTGTATTTCTACCACTGACCTCTTGCCATTCTAAACTCCAGAATTCTGTATCTGAATGTCTTCTCAATATCTCCACTTGAGGGGCCAATAGCCAATTCAGTCAGTTAAAAACTGACTTTGTTTTACTTATCTCAATAAGTTCATTTAGCAGCTCAAACAAAACATTCTGCAGGTATCCTTGATTCATCTCTTTCTGTCCAAAATTTATTAGCAAATGCTATTGGCTCTACCTTCAAAATGTGTCCCAAATTATGGAACTCTTCCTTCATGATTCGGCCAAGCCACTCTCACCCATCACTTAGATTATTGTAACTTTTTCTTTCTTTCTTTCTTTCTTTCTTTCTTTCTTTCTTTCTTTCTTTCTTTCTTTCTTTCTTTCTTTCTTCCTTCCTTCCTTCCTTCCTTCCTTCCTTCCTTCCTTTCTTCTTTCTTTCTTTCTTTCTGATAGATGGAGAGAGAGAGAGAGAGACAGCAGAGGGAGAAGCAGGCTCCATGCCGGGAGCCTGATGCAGGACTCAATCCCAGGACTCCAGGATCGCGCCCTGGGCCAAAGGCAGGCGCTAAACCTCTGAGCCACCCAGGGATTCCCCCTTGTAACAGTCTTCTAATTGTCTGCTTTAATTCCTGCTCCTCTGCATTCTGGTCTTCTCATAGTAGCTGGAGGGATACAATAAAAAGTGAATTTGATCATAGTATTGCTATGCTCAAACATTCCAATGGCTTCTTACTTTCCTTCAAGTGGTGGAACAAACTCTGAAGATTTCACCTTACCCTTCAAGGCCTAAAAAGAGCTTTACACCTTCTATCTCCTAGGCCCATCTCCTAACACTCTCCTTTGTACATTCCATTATAGTTCATACCAGGTTCTTTGCTATTAGTCCAACATATCAAAGCAAATTCCCACCTCAGGGCCTTTCCTCTGTCATCCTTTTTACCCAGAACCTTCCTTCTCCCTATATGCACATGGCTCATTCTCCTCATTCAAGTCTCTGCTTAAACTTCACTTCATTAAAAAGACCTTTTCTACACATCTCATCAAAAATAACATCCACTTTCAGTGATATCATACAGGTACTAGAACAAATCTAATCATGCCCTCTACCATATCCATTAATATTCATTCCCTCATCCTGACTTATTTCCCATCATAAAACATATCAATTCATGACATTACATATTAATTTGTATATTTATTCATTGTATCTATCTGTATCATTCACTCCCCAGAATATAAACTTCTTGAAGATGGGAGATTATTCTTTATTTTGTTCATTACTATAATACCAACACCTAGAAGAGTGCCTTCTTGATAAATATTTTTAATGAAAGTAATAATGAATGCACAATTAAGATATTTCTTTATCTATTATTGAAAAATACAGAATCCTAAGAAGATCAAAGCAGTCAACCTATCTTAACACTCAACCTAAGTTAAAACAAAGAACACATTATATTACTTGGGCAATTTGGGCAAAATATGCTTTAATTTACTAGGAATTTAAGAAATGCAAAAAACAATATAAGGTAGAGAAAGAAAATTGGACTGAGGTTTAGGAAACAGGTAAACATCCTGACTGGGATTCAAACATGTCTTTATGACCCTGATATAAATATGGAGAGCTTCGGGAAAATCTCCTTTTATAAAAAAGTGCTATATGTCCATATAATGATTTTCCTTCTTAAGAAAAACACACAGAATTAATAGATAATGGCTATTGTTCTTAAGCAAAGCATGCCAAGATCTTTGTGTGCCTTCCAAGAAAAAGCCTACATGTAATGCCTGCAAATCCTCCATCTAGTAGAATCTTGTTCCCTTAAAAATCTTATTTTATTGCTTTATATATTTCTATGAAAGATTGTGAAGAAAATTTTTCCATCAGTGTCCCATATAATGAAGGAGGAGAAAGAAAAGAGGATATAAGAAAGAAGGAGGTAGGTGGGGAAGAGAAGGGGAAAAGAAGGGAGAGGAGGAGGGGAAGATAGAGGGAAAAGGATGAGGAAGATAAAGAGGGAAGGAAGAGGAAGAAAATGAGGCAATTGATGATGGATAAAAATGCTCTCCTCTGAAACCACCCTAAGCAGTTATTTGATGGCCCTGCAGGGACTAGGAGGAAAGCCATGAATAGGACCTCTTGCTACCTGCCCCACTGAAAGAACATGAGAGAGAGAGAGAGAACATGGAGAGAGAGATCATGAAGATAGGGAGGGGCAGAGGGAAAGGGAGAAGCAGACTCAAGGCTCAATCCCAGAACCCTGGGATCATGACCTGAGCAGAAAGCAGATTCTTAACTGATTGAGCCACGCAGGCACTAAAGTTCAAATGGTCGGAGCCACAGAATAAGAGTACAGAGAAAATGAAAGTGGGAAAATCAAGGAAGAACACAATTGAGATGTTTTTCCAGAACTTAGGAACTCAAAACCTCACAACAGTGGCCAGCGCAATCAAAGATAACCACCTAGACACATCATTATGATATGTCCAAATTTAAGAATAAGGAGAAAAACCTTAAGGTTTCCAAAGAGAAAATGTAATTAATAGAGGAATGATAATCTGATTGACATCAGACTTTTCATCTAAAACAACATATGGGAGACAGAACGTAAAGACTGCTAACTCTGGGAAACGAACTAGGGGTGGTAGAAGGGGAGGAGGGCGGGGGGTGGGAGTGAATGGGTGACGGGCACTGGGGGGTTATTCTGTATGTTAGTAAATTGAACACCAATAAAAAATAAATTAAAAAAATAAAATAAAATAAAACAACATATGGTATAACATATTTGTAAGGAAATTTATTTTCAAATTAAATCCACCAGCAGCCAAATTGTGCAATCATATAAAAGAAAAGTAATCATATCACATTTTTTAAAAGTCTCTTTCATTTAATACTTCTCTTTTCCTGGAAATTTCAGACCTTTTACCTACTCAGCTTCTAAAATATAGGATTTTGAGAATTCTTTATTTCTTTTGATTTTTAGAAAGGTCTTGTTGATCTACTCTTCTTCCCTTCACACCTTAATCCCTAAACTTATTTTATGCTCACTCTTCATTGTGCCCAACAATCCATGTATCTATCAATAAAGACTTACTGTCTACTATTTGTTATGCATTGCAGTAGCTGCTAAGAGGTCCAGATGAATAAAGCATGATGCCTGCCCTCAGAGAACTTGCTGTCTAATGAGGGTGGCAGGCATATAAACAAATAATTATAATCTTGAGATAAGTGCCATGGGGGAAAAGATAAAGTGGCACACAATACAATCAAGAATTACCATTTCCATTATATGAAAACAACCTAATATCATCTTTAATTTGCCTTACTTTATATATTTATACTCATTTCTTCATTTTAAGTTGTTGTACCCCAATTTCTTACAGCACCCTTTCTTATTTTATCTCCAGGTTCAAGTCTAAAACAATGCTGCTCAAAAACAATATTTAGGGCACATGAGCATTCTGCCAATATTTTACTGTCTAACAGATTGATTGTGTTGATTTAATAAATACTGAGTTCAATACCTATCAAGAGCCTATTGATATTATCATAATACAATTGCTTCTGGGAGACTTCTGGAGAAATGTAGTTCCTAAGTTTTTTATGCTACGCTGCCCTTTAAATAATCAAAATTCATCAGTTTAAAACATAGTTTTAAACTAAAGTATAGCTTTAGAAGACATTTGCAGATAATACTTTCAAAATTGGCAAGTAGGGGATCCCTGGGTGGCTCAGCGGTTGAGCATCTGCCTTCAGCTCAGGGCGTGATCCTGGGGTCCCAGGATAGAGTTCCACATCGGGTTCCCTGCATGGAGCCTGCTTCTCTCTCTGCCTGTGTCTCTGCCTCCCTCTCTCTGTGTGTCTCTCATGAATAAATCAACAAAATCTTTAAAAAAATTGGCAAGTAGGGTTGATAATTTATATTCTAGTAACATTAATGATGACTGTTTTTATCTGCTATCATTATTACCATCAAATATCCATTAAATATCAAATTCCTAGAGAGCCATATTTCTAGCCAGAGTTATTCTTTTGCTCTGTTCATGAACCAGAAGGGGAAATAGATAACATTATTTTTTTTCAAATAATATCAGAATGGCAGGGAAAAGCTGAGATTTGATTATTGACTTAGAATTCTGTCTGTTAGATTCTTCCTTGACTAATGACCTATTTTTCTTCACTTTACCTATCTACTATCTATGCTGAGAAAACATAGCAGTACAGGAACTTATCTCAGATACTCTTTACATTGAAGTCTTCAGTTCTTGCCAGACCCACACCACTGCCCTGCTTTCTGAATTAGGCCTCTTCCACCTTTAGGACTTTCATAAGGATAACAATCATTTTGGGAGGACAAAGAGGGCAGTTTTTGGGAAAACAGTCTTTCTTTTTTTTCTTGTTATTTACTAACACTGAAAGGTATTAGAAGCAATGTTTTGGAAATCAGATCCCAAAGTACTATTTCACAGAGCAAGAATATAATTTCAAGAAAAACTGTGGAGCTGAAATTAACTTCTCCATTCAGAGAAATGAAATATGATCATAAGACAGGCTGCCTATTGTTGATTGGGATAGAAGAGGCACTGAGATTTGGTTGGGGTTCTGGACTCAGCAGGGTGCCCTGGGTCTGCAGAGCTAGGGTGTAGTTGAAGTGTTGTACTACGAGTATTTACACTGAACTAAGGTAGTTGTAATGATTTTATTTGAGCTAAGCAAAAACAAAACAAAATAAAGATAAAGTATAAGTATTTTAAAATAATTTATACAGGGGGAACCCTGGGTGGCTCAGCAGTTTAGTGCCTGCCTTCTGCCCAGGGCGCGATCCTGGACTCCCAGGATCGAGTCCCGCATTGGGCTCCCAGCATGGAGCCTGCTTCTCCCTTTTCCTGTGTCTCTGCCTCTCTCTCTCTCTCTCTCTCTCTCTCTCTCATAAATAAATAAATAAATAAATAAATAAATAAATAAATCTAAATAAATAAATAAATAAATAAATAAATAAAATATACATCGAAGAGCAGTATTTCTCAAAGTCTAGTCTAATGCTGGAGTTCTGGTCTACTTGCATTAGAATTACTTGTGTGATTTGTTAGGAGAACAAACTCTTGAGCTCTCTCCACCAGACCTAGGAAATTGGAAACTCTGAAGGAAAAGGTGTGGAAACCCATATTTTAATGAGCATCTCTGGTGATTTTTTTCTATACACCAAAGGTTAAAAATTGCAGCAATAAAGGAATCAATTTAGGGAAGGAAGAAAATGAAAATGACAGGCAGCTTAGGATAGGTAACTGGAAAAAGATTATCAAAAATATCTTGTCAGGTCAACTGGGCATATGCAATTAGAGGACTATAAACCTCCATGAGGGGAAAGGTAATGCCCAAAGATAGAAAGATAAGCAAATAGACCATTGAGAATGATGAGACAAATGAAAGATCAAATGGGTGAAACTGGCAGGCACAAGCAGGGGCAGAATAAAAGAATGAATGAAGAATCTCAGGGGAAAAGATAGATTGAGATGTCTGGGAGAATTGCTGTAAGGCACTGTACAGCTGGCTCTTGTGACAGCAAAAATATTTTTCAGATGTCAACATCATTTTCTCAAAACCCCAGGTTGTCCCTAATCACTGAACATTTCTCAGGGAAGTAGTCCAAGCGGTTAAAACAACAATCTCCCTCTTATCTTCAAAACAACAGGTGTGGCCCTGGCACTATTTTCTGGCTTGATGGACATCCTAGGCCATCAGGGTAAACATCTAAATGTTTTCTCTGCTATTTTCTACTGAGTCTAGTTATCACGGTTTTCTCTGTAGATACAGAGCTTTAAATTACCCAGGTGAATAAGGAGTCTTTAGTCAAATTAGTGGAGCAGCTAAACAAACTGAGAGAAGGCTGTGTCAAGTGAGTATTTTATAAACTTTCTACATTCAAGTCTATAGAAGAGTAAGAAGGAAAAGTACATTTTAAAATTGTGTGGTGGTGGGAATAAGGTTTATTTTAAAAGTTCTATCAGCACGGAGGTAAAATAAATTTGAGCACTGAAAAATTCAAGGGTGCAGATGAAATCAGATCTCTGACAATTTAAGATTTCTTAAAATAGATTTTTTTTCATCCCTATCTGGTTTATAACCAATGTACCAAGCTTACCTTAAATAATGAAATGCAACACTCTTGGGGATATTCAGTGGCCTAGGAATCAAAACTTCTCTCCTAGGTTTACGGCAGGCATTACTAATTGATTATAACATCTTCACATTGAGCCAAGAGAGGCTACCAAACGTATTTAACACAGATCTTCTAGTAACCCCAAACCAAATAAGGTACATGAAATAACACCCTTTGCAAGTCTGATTTGACTGTAGCCACTTACCCATAGTTTCTTTCAAAGGAGCCCATATTTCTGTATAAATTGGGCAAAAGCTTTAAAAATTGGTTCCATGAATCAGTTTTCCCTCTGCCTCCTAACAGGATTCTACTTTTCTGCTGTCCTATAAGTGGTCCTGATTCTACTGTGAATATCTACCAAAAAAAACCTCAGGAAAACAAACAAACAAGCAAACAAACAAACAAACAAAAACCGACTCCTCTCCGTCTCCACAGAAATATCTCTTCCTGGAATGCCTTGGGTGGCTCAGTGGTTGGGCAGCTGCCTTGGGCTCAGGTCATGATCCTGGGATCCGGGATCAAGTCCCACATTGGGCTTCTGCAAAGAGCTTGCTTCTCCGTCTGCCCATGTCTCTGCCTCTCTCTCTTTCTCTCTCTCTCTCCCTCTGTGTGTGTGTGTCTCTCATGAATAAATAAATAAATCTTTAAAAAAAGAAAAAAGAAATACCTGCTCCTCTCACCTCTTCTTGCACATAGCACTCCCTTCTCTCAAGTTTAGCTGGCACCTCTTTAATTTGTATAGCTTCTGATAGTTTCCTTTTGGCCCACAGACAATATGATCTAGTCCTTGTGTTTCTATAATTAAGATTACATTATTTTGTTTCAGGACATGGAAAGAGACTGTATTTTCCTTTGAAAGTGCTTAATTAAAGTTTCTTTGTAAAATTCTACATGATTGATTCACGTGATTGATTTGGGTACCTAGAAACTCTTATGTCATGTGAGCACATGTGCTCCATAGTCTTTTTATCCCAAAGACTTGGTAGTAAAGTAATTCCAATGCGTTTTCAATCTCACTAGAAGAAGGTTTTTCAAAATTGTAAAGAATTCAGCTTCAACTGGGTTACAAACAGAGAGAATTTAACTTTAGGAGGAGGCTTCCTGCATCAACCAAGAACATGGGCATACCTAATGTGCTACCAAGTGGGACACGAGGTAGAAGCCCCCTATGTGGGCGAGCCCAGGGATCTGGCAAAGCTCCTAGAGTGGTACAGTGAATTGTAGATAATGACCTATTATGGGTATCCAGGTGTGCTTTGGAAAGATATCAGGAAACACAATCTATACTCTAACAATCATTAGTGTAGGAGGAATGTTAAAGACCTTTTAATTCAACCCACTTCACCTCTTATTTGATATTTGGGATAACTAAGATCTAGAAATAGTAACTACATTGGCTTAAAGTTACATAGAGAAGAAAACATTAGTTTCCAATAGTAATTACATTGGCTTAAAGTTACACAGAGAAGAAAACACTAGGCCCATCCTTTCCCCACTAGTCATTAATCCACCAGTTCTTAGTTATGAATAGTTCATATTTGCTCAGTGTTTGAGAATTATTCTTTTTGTTTAAGAAATTGTTTATTTCTGAATTAATCTTCCTTCCCTCTTCCTACTGCCTCTGTGTCCTGTGCTCTTTCTCTCTTTATTAATATTATGCTTAATTATGGTAACTTTTTGTTAGAGGGTCAATGTATGATTTTTGAAGACAAATTAGTTACTCAATGAACAAAAGTAAATAGAAGTTATTTCGAATTTAAAGATAATATAGATATCAAGAAACAAAGCAGGAAAGCATTGAATCATAAATGATATAGACTGGAAGCCAATGACAAAATCCTACCTTCTTTCTGGCACCTGTCTACATGGTTGTAAAACACTGATTTTTAAGAAGTTTTACCAATAGCTCTCAAAGGAAGAGTTAGTGCTGCATCTATATCTTTTCTTGATACTTTAGAACACAATATCCAACTTTTGTAATACTACAGGAATGGGACTGTAGTCATTATCCCCTTCCCTCATTCTCTACTTCAGCCCTTCTGACAGTGAAAAGTTGCCTTCAAAATATACAGTTTGTCCTATTTTGCTTCTTTGTAAAAATATGTATCCATTATTATACTAATTAAGCAACAGTAGACATCCAATCTCTGCTTGGAAATGTGGAAACCTGGAAAGAGCCTCATCACTCCCACCATTTTGGTGGAAATTTTAAAAACCTGGACAAACATCAAGACTTTTCTTGAACCTAGCACTGTGCTAAGGTCATAGGGCAACCAACTGGTCCAGAATCTAGGGAGAAAGAGACACCTACAAGGAGACACAGGGTACAAGTAGTAACTTATTCCATCAAATACCAGCAAGAAATTAATCTAATTTGACTAAAGTAGAAATCTAAAAAGCAAACACAAATAAGAAAGTTCAGATAGGGAGACAGACACATTCCTGGCAGCCAAGAGTACACTGGTAAGAGGGTGAAGTCTTAACTGGTGGCAAGTATTTTCTTTTCTTTTTTTCCTTTTCTTTTTTTTTTTTTTTTCCACAAGCAAGACTTTTCTTTTTCTTTCATGGGACAGTCACAGAAACAACCTGGAGAATTCTGAAAGTCTCCCTTCTGGTGCAGAACTGGAAATGGAAACAGCAGTCACTGATAAGTAGGGTAACAAATTTTGCCCAGACTCTTCTCTCCCTTCTTACCTACAAAAAAAAAAAAAAAAACACCCAAAACCCAAAAACAAAAAACCAAAACTAATAACAAAACCAAAAAACAAAACAACAAAAACAAAATACAAGATAGAAACTTGTATACATTTAAAGAAGTAAATATTAGTGCTTGAAATAGAAAAAAATGCAAGTACATTAAAATTCAATTTTTCCTCTTTTAATTATTCTAAAATACCATGAAAAGAAAAAAAAAGTAGCAGTAATGAATTATGCATGTATAGCATATATAAAATTAGAATGTAGCACAACAGTACCATAAAGGATGAAAAGGAGGAATTGAAAATATACTAAGATCCTATACAACATATGAAATACCTTCAAAACACATTAACGGTAGATTCTGATTAATCATAGATATATATTGTAAAGTTTACAGTACTTGCTAAAAATTGTTTAGAAGGTATAAATAAAATATTTCAATAGAGGAAATGAAATAATAAAAAAAAATGCTTGACTAACCTAAAAGAAATAAAAAGAAAAAAAAGAAACAAATCTCAGATAGGACAAATAAAAGACAGCTCTCAAGTTGGTAGATTTTAGTCTAACCATATTAATAAGTATATTACATATGAATTACCTAAATACACCAATTAAGAGATATTGTCAGATTGTATAAAAAAAGCAATACCCATCTGTATGCTATCTATAAGAAACCCATTTTACACAAAAAGTTATAGATAAAAAGAATAGAAAAGAATATATGGTATTAACACTAACTGAAAGAAAACTGGAATAGTAATATCAGACAAAGCAGACTTCAGAACAAGGAATATAATCAAAGATAAAGAAAGACATCACAAAAGAATAAAGGAGTCAATTCTCCAAAAAAAGATATGACAATCCTCAACTGTACACAGAATAAGAAGAGCTTCACAATACATAAAGAAAAAGACAACAGAACTGAAAGGTGAAATAGACAAACTCACATTTATAATTGGAGACTTTAACATTTTTCTCAGGAACTGATAGGAAAAGAGAGTAGAAAATCAGTAAGGATCTAGATGATCTGAACAATGCTATCACCAACTTAATCTAATTGATATTTAGAGAATATGCCATCAAACAACAGCACAATACACATTCTCTTCAAGTAAACAAGGAACATTGACAAATATAATTCATATTCTAAGCCATAAAAATAAAACTTATCAAATTGAAAGCAGCATCAACCATACAGAGTATATTTTCCAATCATAAATCAATTAAATTAGAAATATACAACAGAAAGATATCTGGAAAAGCTCAAATTATTTGAAAATTAAACAGCACATTTATAAATAACTCTTGGATCAAAAAGGAACTATCAAAGCAACTTGAAGGAACATGTTGAATTGTATGAAGTGAAAATTTAATATGTCAAAATTTGTAGGATGTAGCTAACGCAGTACTTAGAGGATATTTTATAGCTTTAAATTCCTACATAAAAAAAGTTCTCAAGGGTGTCTGGGCAATTCAGTCAGTTAAGTATCCGACTCTTGGTTTCTTCCCAGGTCATGATCTCTGGGTTGTGAGATCGAGCCCCACATAGGGCTCCTTGCTGGGTATAGAATGTGCTTAAGATTCTCTCTCTCCCATCTCCCTCTGCACCTCTCTCACCCCTAAAAAAGAAGAAGAAAGAAGAAGAAGAAGAAGAAGAAGAAGAAGAAGAAGAAGAAGAAGAAGAAGAAGAAGAAGAAGGAGGAGGAGGAGGAGGAGGAGGAGGAGGAGGAGAGGAAGGAGCTCCTGAGTGGCTCAGTCAGTTAAGTGGCAGACTCTTCATTTCAGCTCAGATCATGATTTCAGGGTCCTGTGATGGAGCCTGACCAGCTTCGTACTCAGTGGAGAGTCTGCTTGAGGATTCATATATTTTTTCTCCCTCTGCCTCTCCCCTACTCATGTGTGCATGCTCTCTCCCTTTCTCTCAAATAAGTAAATTTTAAAAAAATAAGTTGCCAAATCAGGAATTTAAAATTCCACCTTAATGGGGATCCCTGGGTGGCTCAGTGGTTTAGTGCCTGCCTTCGGCCCAGGGCGCAATCCTGGAGTCCCAGGATTGAGTCCCACATCGGGCTCCCTGCCTGGAGCCTGCTTCTCCCTCTGCCTGTGTCTCTGCCTCTTTCTCCCTGTGTCTCTCATGAATAAATAAATAAAATAAAATTCCACCTTAAGAACTAGAGAAAGAAGAGCAAAGTGAACTCAAAACATACTGAGGGGAGAAAATTATACAGATAAGAGCAGAAAGCAATGAAATTAAAGAAAAAAATATTCAGAGTATTAATCAGACACACCAAAAAATTCACTCAAGGTTATATAGATAATTGAATAGTTCTATAGCTATTAAATAGATCATATTCATAGTTTAAATCTTCCAAAAAAAGAAAACCCTCTAGGTCCAGATGGTTTCATCGGTGAATTTTAGCATACATTTAAGAAATAATAAATACTAATTCTACAAAATCTTTTTCCAAAAAATAGAAAAGGAAGGAACACTTCCCAACTCATTTATGAGGCAAGCATCACACTAATAACAAAACAAAAATGTCAAAAGAAAACTCCACAACAATATATTTAATAAACATAGATGCAAAATCTCTCAAAAAAGCTACCAAACTTAGCAATCACACATGATGTCCTCATGAATGTGCCTCAAACTCTCAGGACCAGAAGTCAGGGGCTCAGCCAGGAGCTGGTGCAGGTAAATGCATACTAAAGATCATTTCAGGCAGGAATGGCCAACAAATGCTATAACCTTAGGCATAAATTTTGATGAGCAACAGGATTGTATGATCTTAAATATCTCCTCACAAACTGCTTATTAATTGCAAAAGAAAAAATAGTAACTATACTGTAGAGAAATTAGATAACCCCTTTGATGTGTGATCAAAATTAACATGAGAACTTTGAGTGTCTGCAGACTCAATATCCTGAAGAGAACACAGTGTCACTTATATAGTACACATGCCAGGAGTACAGAGTCTAAATCTAATCCAGAGAAAAAACAGACAAACTCATAAAAAGGAATTTTCTATTTTCTATTTAGAAGTTGGAAAATGGGGGAAAGAGTAGCTGTATCATCCAAAATGTCAATGCCAGGAAAGACAAAGGAAGGCTGTGGCAATGTTCCAGAGGAAAGGAAACTAAAAAGACTCAACCATCAGTGTAATACCTAATCCTATACTTGATCCCATATTGAAGGAAAACAAATGCTAAGAAAAGGCATTACTGGATCAATTGTTAAATTGAAATAGAATATTAGATGAAAATATATCATTGCTAAACTCACTAAAATTGATAACATGGTAGTTATGTAAGAGAATTCCCTAATACTGGCTCACCTATTTGGCTCAGTTGGTAGAGCATGCAACTCTTGATCTTGGGGTTGTAAGTTCAAGCCCCACACTGGGTGTAGAAATTACTTTAAAAAGAAAGAGACAGAATTCCCTATTATTAGGAAATATACACTGAAATATTTAGGGATAAAGAGTTATGATGTAGGCAACTTACTTTCAAATGGTTCCGAAAATGCACACACACACACATACACACACACAAAGTGGCAGAGAGAAGACAGAAGGCTCAAATGATAAGTCAAATGAGGTAGAATGTTAACAAATAAGTGAATCAGGGTGAAAGGTATAATGTGCTATTCTTATTCTCGCAACTTTTAGGCAAATCTGAAATTATTTCCAAATAAGTTTTTAAATGATGCATACGTGTGATGGCTCAAAAAGATGTGCAAAACAAATTATATGGAAAATGCAAAGTATTATAAAATCTATGATATAATTCTATTGTATCAATTTAAAAATCATTAAAATTGGAGTGAGGAGAGAGGAGGAGGGAGGAGGAAATGAGGAGGGAAGGAAATAAACGAAAAATAAAATAACTTCTCCTAAAGAATACTGAAAATAAACTGTTAACCATACCTATTTGTTCACTATTGGAAGAGGAGCCTAAAGAGGCAGGGAGAAATGCATTTTTTGTTTTTGTTTTTTTTTTCACTTTATACCTCTATAGTTTGAATTTTTTATCTTTTATGTTCATTTTTAATAAATGAAAAATAGAAAAGTGATGAAAATACATTCCCCATTATTATACAAAACAAATGTCAAAATTAGTATAGATGAAAGTATTTTATAACATGGATTGAACATTAAATTTCATCAGTATGTAGAATATGTGTCTTTTAACATACCGTGAGCCAAAGTATTTATTTTTAAGGCGTTAAAAGCCTGGCATCAGGATAAAGGTCCTCTTCTATCTGCATTTAAAGAAAAAAACCTGAAATTGTGAGGACTCTTTTGGTTCAGAGTATTTAAATGTTCAAATTCAAGGTTAAAGATCAGAGTTCAACTTTAAAATTGTTCCAAAACCAAGACAAGAATGCCCCCAGTCTACTTCCTTTCTTACTCCACTTGACCTCAGGCTTTTACGCAGGGATGAATAAATGGCTCTTCTTATTTTTGGTACCTGACACCGTCCTACACTACTTAGTTAGAAATATGGTGATGATAGATAGATAGATGATAGATAGATAGATAGATAGATAGATAGATAGATAGATACACAGATACATAGATATATATACAAACCTGATAACTAATCCATTGGTTTGGATGTTTCAGGGCTACGTCCGGCAAATGAAATTTTTCTTCCATGGGGTACTTTTTAAAGGATTAATTGAGGCCATCTACAGCCTTGCCCCAAAGCTCTTCAAAGCAGTGCTTCTCAAATCTAAATGTGCCTCTGAAACACCTAGGGTTCTTGTTAAAATGAATATTCTGATTCAGTAGGTCTAGGGAAGGGCCCTTGAGTCAGCTTGCATTCATAACAAAACCTCAGGTGGTTTCTGATGCTGTGTTCTATGGCCCATCATGTTGAATAAGGAAGAAGAATTAAGCAGAGACAGGGATGGGGAAAGGTCTGAGTTCTTCCTTTCTTACTGTTAAGAAAAGTTCTAGTTATATTAACCCTGCTTTTATCAACCTAGCAGTCTTCAGGGCTGCTTGAGAGTGGACACTATATTACTTCCAAATATTCCAGTCTGGACTGAGACTATCCTCTCAGAAATTTCAGTCACACCGAGCCTTTAAAAAGACACATTTGTAAAATTCACCCATCTGGTATTTTCAGTTAATGGTCATAATATTTAAAAAAAAAAACTTATAATCATGTTGAGACAATCTCATCCCAGTGAAAAGACATGTTCTGGACCTAATCTATAGGGAAACCCCAAATCTTGCCTCAAACTGTTTTGAGAAGAGTTGCTTAGGGGATGCCTGGGCAGCTCAATGATTGAGCATTGGTTCAGGTCATGATTCCAGGTTCCTGGGATTGAGTCCTGCATTGGGCTTCCCACAGGGGGTCTGCTTCTCCCTCTGCCTATTTCTCTGCCTCTCTTTGTGTGTCTCTCATGAATAAATAAATCAAATCTTAAAAAAAAAAAAAAAGTTGCTTAGGAGGCACTTTTCTATAATCTGTGCCCACCTGTCCACAAGCAGCATCTTATAAAGCAAGTCTCATTATATGACTTATGACAGCAACCACTGTCTTTATTCTGTCTCTTTTAAGCCCCTCAGTGAGAGAGAGAAGCACTGTCTGCCTCAGAACCTACTTCTCCATCCATTACACCTTTGGGACACTAATGTTTTAAGACTTATGGTTAATTGTCCCTTGCAAAAAGGATATGCGCAAAGAAAGGTACAGGAAAACCCACAGAATCCATGGAATATCAATCATAATGCAGAAATAATTAATCCCTCAAGATGAGTGACTTAGCAGGAAACAGCCCGTATTTTATTAAAGACTAAAAGACCCTGTTGCATTCCATGAACAGTTTAAAAAGAAAAGTCTGTTGACATCAAACATGTAGCCCACATGGATTAAATTAGGTCACTCTTCGTGTTACAGTTTAAGATTTCATAAAGTACAGCTTGCGGTTCAATCATGTGTTTCGGTTCTGAAGGGCTGCTTGATGACTTCCCAATCTTTTCAATATTGTACCGCTGGTGATATTTACCCAAGCACTACCACAGCACTCTCCAATCTGTTCTTAATAAGCCAGCCCCAGGTTTTGTAGCCCACTCCACATTTTGATTCCCAATAAACAAATATTTGTGGTGTGTTCATGGGCTGTTTAACTGCTGGCCTGTTTGGTTCAGGACAGCATTCCATGAAGAAAGGGGACACATCCATGGCCCCTGGGTTAAATGTTGCTGGGAATGTGGTTTCATGGAAAGCACCAGGTCTTTTTTCCTTTGGAAGGTTCAGTGACAACGGATGCAGACTAAACCAGGACAGCTGTCAAAGGGGCACGATTCTTCAAAACTATCTGATGAATATTTCTCACTCCCACCACCTTTACTCTATTTGAAGGCCTCGAAATGCTAAAGCATTAATGGGTTTTCAGATAAGCAGGAAACCGAGAAGACAATGCAAGGGAGAGATTTCCTTTATGCATATGCAAGGTCTCCAGATGCTTCAGTTTCTGAACTTCCTAACAGAATCTGGGCATAGACTTAACCACTTGGGAGCTCACATAGGCAAGGAATGTTTATTCATCTCAATATCTTCCTGTTTCCAGGATTAGAGGCTGTCAAAAACAAAGACATCGGCAAGTCCATGCTGTCTGTCTTGTTTCACTTAATTCATTTTGTTTGCAGTCATAACAAGCATGTTATTTATTTAGTTGTAAGTACATACCAAAGTAAGGATGCAGTCACTTTAATCCTTTAATTTAACAAGATCACATACTTTAGGAAGCCAAAGGCTTTACAGCAAGATTAGAATAAAGAGTTCTGTTTCCTCTTAGATTAAAATAGATATCCTGAATATTTGATTTGTGGCATATCATTATGTTTGATATTTAGGTGCTCTCTTGCTGAGGTCTAAATTAGTATGTTTATTAAATTCCCTCTAAGTGGCATTTTACCCACTGTGTTTACATTTAGAATCATCTTTCATGATAAAGTCTGTCATGAAATGGGAAAACTGATTTACTGCCTACATTTCTTCCAAGTTTGGTAGCTAAGACCCATCTGTCAACAGAAATAAAGCGCGAGAGCACACGCGCACGCACGCACACACACGCACACACAAGCTTGTTTCCTCAAAAGATCCGTGGCCCTTTAGTTCACTCTGGGCTTTAGTTCAGTTTGTAACAGCAGCAGATGTCACGAAGTCAGGTTGTTTCTTTTCTGATTTCTGCCTTTTTTTTTTTTTTTTTTTTTCTATCTAGCACACTCTCTTTGCACCTTTAGGAGGCCAGGCTGTGTGCATCCAAAACATCCTCTGGTCTGGTAAGTTTTAGGTAGAAACAACTTTTTAAACAAAGAATTGGGGAATAGATTAAGATAGATTTTAAAATAAATGAAAATAAGTAATCCGTTCGGCTGGAGTTAAAACCACCTCTAAAAATGTTATTCCATCAATGGAAGGAAACCTTAAATGTTTAAAGTAACAAAAGACTATGGAAATAGCAATTCAGTCTCTACAAAGATTGTGAAGTGACTAGCTTTTATTCAGTTGATTTGCTGGCCTTGCACAAGTGAAAAAGATCTCTAACAAATGGTGAGCTTTGTGAGGTAAGTAAGCAAAAGCCTGATGCACAAAGGTCTATCTTCCAGTCTCCGAAGTAATGGCTGTACTTCCCACATTTGTCTTCCCTTTGCATAGAAAACTGGAACCAACCTTTTCCCAGCTCGTGTTCCTCAACCAGTGACTGTCCAACCTTTACTTTCTAACAAAGTCCATTCGCAGTCTGGGCCGCTCAAACTGCCACCAAACTAAAAAGCATACCATCAAGCCAGGAACACTCGCTAATACCTGAGCCTATGGAGATTTGCCAGGTTAACTAATCCAAATACCTGATAGTTTCAGAGAACTGGGGCTCATGGGAGGTAAGTTGTAATGAGAGAAAAAGGAGAGAAAGGTCTCATGAATGGTCAAGCGACACGAGGGCAGCTGGGCAGTGCCAGACAATAGCTTGCACACAGTGGAAAGACCATTGATCTCAGAGGTTCATTCTTCTCCTCCGTCATCTTTCTATGTCAGGTGATGTTCCAAATACTAAACCCTCTCAACAACTCTGGGAGCTAAGAACTATTACCTCCACTTTACAGGTGGGAGAACTGAGGTAGCAGAGAAGTTTAAGTAATTGCCCAACTTCCCACAGCTTATAAGGGCTGAAGCTGGGATTTGAGCCTAGGCAGACTGGTTCAAATAATCCATGTCCTCAACAGACTACATTTAATTTATGATGTCCTATAAAGCAAATGACTTAACCTCTGAGCTCCACAGGCTTATTTGGAAAAGTAGAGATAATGATACTGACTACAGGTTGTGGGAAATTCAATGTGACTATTCAGGGCAATTATTAAAAACAAATCTCCTCCATAAAAAATTAGATATTTGCAGAAAAGGGAACAAAGAGGGCAATGGAAGAGGAATTTTGCCTGCCTGACACTTTTCCTGGTGTGTTCCTGGGCTTCCCACCAATGCCCCCACGTGTCCCCAGCCTGCGAGGCTGTGGACCACATCAGTTGCTCTCCAGCCCTCTCTGCAGATTAATGAACAGCTGCTTGTATAGGACCACAGGGCACTTTCAACTCCAGCACAACAGAAAAGAGCAATCAAGTGGAGAATATTAATAATGAGCCAAATCCTCATCTTCTGGAGCTACAATGGAAAACTTGGGTTATTTGTTTCAATATGTTTTCATTCTCACTACATGAACAAAATTCCTTAGCGCTAACTGGGTAAGAATTCAAAAATTACTTCCATTTACCAGAAACTGCCTTTTTCCCCTCACTTTACATTTTCCAGGCAAGACACTGTTTTGATGTTGTCACATCAACAAATATGTATTCACTGCCCACAAAGTTTCTGGAGGAGGCTGTGGCAGGATCAGCAGAAACTACATGCGATTAGGGATTAAAAGAAGTGGGTTCTACTCTTGGTTCTCCTGTTCTTACAAGTAACCCTTGATTTAATCCTACCATATTCTTGACCTTCTTCTGTAAACTGTAATAATCTGTGTTTCCTCCCAGTTCTAACTCACTGAGGTCCTAGTCATGTGGCATGCTAGGCTGCCGTAATGAACTATCGCAAACCAGGTAGTTTAAGCAATGGAAATGTATTGTCTCTGGAAGGCTAAAAATCTGAGATCAAGGTAAGCAGGGTTAGTTCCTTCTGGGGGCTGTGAGAAAAAAATATGTTCCATGCCATTCTCCTAGCATCTGGGAGTTTGTTGGCTATCTGTGGCATTCCTTGACAGGTAGAAGCATCACCCCAATCTCTGCTTTTTGTTTTCATATGATAAACTCGATGTGTGCATGTCTATGTCCAGATCTCCCCCTTTTTATAAGGACATCAGTTATATTGGATTGGGAGCCCACCCCACTCCAGCATGAGCCCATCTTAACTTACCTAATTACATCTGCAATGACCCTATTTCCATATAAGATTATACTCTGAGGTAGCGGGGACAAGGACTTCAACATATGAATCAGGGGTGCAGAGGGGGGAAACAAGTCAATCCATAACAATTATGTTTTCTTCATAAAAGGTATCTCAATCTGATTTTTAGGGAAAAATTTTTTGTTTATTGTTTATATAACAAGATGCTAAACTGTAAGTTTCAATTGAGGCACCAAGATGTGACAGATACTAATTATCAACATGAGGTATGAGGAAGATTACAGCAGAAACTTTAAATGAGAAGCTAAGAATAGATTAGATCAGTGCTTCTCAAACTCGTGCATATAAATCACCTAGGGATTCTGTTAAAATGCAAATTATGATTCAGCAGATCTGGGAGGGGCACAAGACTGTTTCTAATAAGCTCCCAGGCAATACTGATACTGCTCCTCCATGGAACACATTTTGAGTAGCAAGGGATTAGATGATAGCTTTATAACAACTAAATAAAAGAGATGAAAGAATAGAGAGAGAGGGTTTCTGTGAAGAAAATTACTTTTTGAGGGCTGAGCTGTGATTACTCCCTCTCTTGGATCCCTCATATGGAAGAGATGTATATGTGGGTGAATGATGTCTCCCAAGCCCAAGCCTAGTGCAAATGATTTCAGTCAGACCTCTTAAGAGTTTGTATTTGACCCTTAGATTTTGAGTTGAGAGTGGACTGTCTGACTCTCAACTGAGAAACATAGTAGATTAAAGACCTGGATACTAGCTGCTCTGATGGCAGAAATAACTACATTAGGATCAGCCCAAACTCTCAGAGTTTGTCACCAATAAAAGGTGTGTGAGAAATGGGCTATGGGCAGGAAAATAAGCTGTCTCACAATAGTATCAGACAAGTAACTATTTTCTCAGCCCACTTCCTCTCCTCCATCTCAATATTCCAAAATTGGAGAGGGGATGCCTGGGTGGCTCAGTGGTTGAGCCTCTGCATTTGGCTCAGGGGGTGATCCTGGAGTCCTGGGATCGAGTCCCACATCAGGCTTCCTGCACGGAGCCTGCTTCTCCCTCTGCCTATGTCTCTGCCTCTTTCTGTGTGTCTCTCATGAATAAATAAATAAAATCTTAAAAACAAAGTTGGAGGAGTCAGAACAGCAGCAAATGAGTGGAAGGTCAACAATGAAAAAAAAAAAAAATAGAGGAAGCCAGCTATACTCTTTCTCGGACAGGCTTTCACCTAAGGAAGGGGAGACGACGTAAGCCAAATTGAGATGGTATTTTCAGCTTCAATGATGAAAATATTTTATTACCTGAGAGTAGCAAGAAAGGTCATAGGACTGCCAGAGTGTTCATGCAGAAGTGAACTCAGAAAAAGAATGACTTCCCTTAGTAGAATTAAAGAGACGGCAGGAGACAAAACTGAAGATAATTTTCGGAATACATTGTATGAACCCTACAAGTTACAAGTTCATTGTGCTGGTAACAGCTCTCTTTCCCTGGCAGGAGGTAAGCCCCATGAGAGCAGGATCCCTGACTATCTTTCACTGCTGTTTCCATGCCTGCTGTGTTTGCAAGTGCAGATATGGCACTGAACAATGGTACTGCTTCCAAGACGATGTGATCCACTTTGTAGATATAGATTTGCAGATTTACCAAACTTTTCCAGCACAGGCAGTAGAGTGCATTTCTCAAAAGAATCCGAATATTTGGGGTGGATGCCTGGGTGGCTCAGTTAAGTGTCCTACTCTTGGTTTCAATTGAAGTCATGATCTCAGGGTCTAGGATTGGGCCAGCTCTTCAGCTCCATGATCAGCAGGGAGTCTGCTTGGGATTCTCTCTCCCTCTTCTCTACCCCCCCCCCCACTTCTCTCTCTCAAATAAATAAATAAATCTTTTTAAAAATCAGGATATTATGACAATTTCCCAAAAGATGGAAATAATATCTATGAGGAAACTAATTCTCACAAAATATAAGCCTTCAGGCTAATGAGGGCCCTGAAACTAGGGCCTTAAAGATTCCTTGACAACCAGCGAACATTCAATGAATATTAGTGAATGAATAAATCAGAATTTCCTATTAATCCTTCTATGAATCTATATTGAAATGATGACTGGTATATTAAAGGAAAGCCCCAGAGTGATTCTATACAATGAGAAAAATTGAGAAATGGCTAGTAACCAGATTAATATCCAGAAATAAGTCTATATTTATACAACTAAATAGAAGATATTTTAAAAAGAGTATGTTTATAATCATAAGAAAAAAGATGAACTATCTAAGAATAAATATAAAAATGCACAATCTATGTGAAGAAAACTTTGTAATGCCACTAAAAGAATCTTGAACAAATGGAGGAAAGAAAACAAGGCAAACAATAAGTCTTATTGTTGAGCACATCTGAGACCATATAGACCCCATAACTGGGAGGAGCTAAGAATGTTTGAAATCTCATGGTTGGTAAAAGGGCAAGTGAAATGTGGGACACCTGGGTGGCTTAGTTATTTGAGCAGCTGACTATTGATTTCAACTCAAGTTATGACCTCAGGATCATGAGATGGAGCCCCAAGTCCCACTCATGTTTGGTTCAGAGCCTGTTTGAAATTCTGTCTCTCCTCTCCCTCTGCTCCCCCCCAACTCATTCACACCTTCCCTCTCTCAAATAAATAAATACATTTTTTCGAAAAAGGACAACTGAAATGTTTTATTTCTGTCAGTGTGCCCCCCATTTTAAATTACATGCTAAACTTATTTAGGGGGGTTATCGGTAATACTAATCTTCTTCCTCCCTGCAGTTGGTTATTCTTCTAAGTCCACTGAAGAGTTGTACACATAATGGCCCCCCAACAGAGTCTTCAGTGAATTCCAAGAAGACATAATCAAAAACGGCTCACAAATCTGAAAAGACACAGCCACTATTCCCACAACAGCAGGACGAAGTCCCTGGAGTCCCCCACTCCCTTGCCCCTCCTCCTTAGCAGACTTATGAATGAGCAAGGGTCATTTATGGCAAGAAAATATTGCCCTGGGATAGCACCACAAAGGAAGTGTAGGCTCCTTGGCTTGTTTTTAGTACCTAGAATTCCCATCCCCTAATCTGTCGCTTGACTAGAACTTTATCATTCAAGGTCTTAGCTCAACTGTCATCCCCTCAGAAAAGGTGTCTAACTGGCCCAGCTAATGCTCCACATTCCACTTCTATCACTTCCTATTGCTTTGCATTTTTTAGGATTTTCTTCATAGGGGGTCTTATCCCTCTAAAATCATCACATTTGTTTATTTGTTTATTGTCTGTGTTTTTCCAAGAGAATGAGAACAGGACATTGTATTCCCACCATCTAGAATTTGAACTTCTCAACCCTTTGAGAGGTATCATGACTGTTACTTCCTCTGGTTCTTTTGTTTCATTAGTGTTACCCTCAGCTTACTTCATATTTATTGAGAAGCTAGTATACATCTAACAACTGTTCTGGGTGCTTGGATTACAGCAAAAGAAAACGAATCTCTGCCCTTATAGAGTTACATTTTCATGGAAAGGGGTAGATGATAAACAAATACACAAATATATACTATATAGGGCAATTAAGTGCCACAGGAAAAAGAATAAAGTAGGTAAGGGGACAGAAAGTTATGGGCTGCCAAATATGAACATTTGGTGGGGGATCAATGATAATCTTTCTGGGGAGGTATCCTGAAGTTTTGAGGAAGGGAGCCACATAGCTACTGGAAAAGAGCAACCCAGGCAGAGAGACATCACATGCCAAGGCCCTAAGGAAGAACAGAACTGGTGTGTTCGAGAAACAAGGAAGTGAGCAGGGCAGGCTGAGTGAATGAGGAAATGAGGTAAGAAAGTACCTGGGGACCAGATTAGGTAGTGCTTCTGTAGATTATGGTTTAAAAACTTGGGCTCTCATTCTTAGTGAAATGCTGAATCACTTGGAGCGTTCTGGACTAAAATGATCTGACTCACTTTCTGAAAGTAAACTGAGTCTACTCTGTTATTGACATACTATGGCTTGATAGGAATGGGAAGGGGCATAAGAATAGAAGAAGCAACCAGATGATGACTATTGTAAAAGCCTATGTGAGAAAGGATGTTGCCTTGGACCAGATGGTAAAAGAGAAAGTGTTTGGGACACATTCTGAAGAAACTGATGGATTTGGTGAAAGACTCACTGTGGAATGTAAAGGCAAATGTCAAGGTCCTGATTTCAGTTCTTTCTCTAACCTGTCTGCTTTAAAATTTCCTCAGTGAGCCTCTAATTATATCCCTCACCAAATCACCTCCAGAAGCCCACTTGGGTCCTCCTCCACAGGGCAGGTTCTGGTCCTCACCTTGTACCCCACTCCATGACCATGTAACCATGTTATCCTGAGAATCTCTACCTTCCTCTCCTTTATTTTACCAGTCCCTTACTCGCCCTCCACTCAAATCAAAATATGCTTCTGAAACATTCAAATCCCATCTGTTCCATAAAGCTCTTCAGTCTGATCTCTATGTCTTTTAAAATTTATGAAAATTGTAAAATTCATCATGCAATTATGTTTTGCATTACGACACCTCTTCTTGTTGTCAATATAAGTATTTTATTATTATTTAACATTTCCTGTGATCTTACATAATTAAAATATAAATTCTTCATGCACACAGAATCCATCTTATATCCTTTGTATTCTTTTATCCTGTTGTATCTACTAGCACATAGTGTCTTATACTTAGTAGCTGGTAAATAAAGATATGTGCATCTGATATATATATATTTATATATATATATTTATACCTCAGCTCTAGCACTGCCTTCATTTCTTCATCAGCTATCTCCTTCCTGTTCCCACATAATCAATCTCCTAACCACTCCCAAGTGGCTGTTTTAGCTGAGATACAGAACTGATATGGGGAAGAAAGGTAGGATAGAACTAAATTGATAGGTTGCAGTATTACTTTAGAGCTTTAAAACGCAAGACTGGGAAACTAATACATAATTTGGTAGGCAACTGTGTGAGTCATTAAATGTTTTGAACAAGGAGGTGGTATCACAATAGCCATGATTTAGCAAAGAAAATTAACCTGCCTATTTGTATGTTACAAATTGGAAGGGAAATAGGCAAGTGAGGTCTGATATTCCTTATTTAACCATTGAAAGGATCTATGTGAAAAGTATTAAAAGCCTGAAATAAAGGGCTGGCAGATGAAACACGAAGTACATCATGTAAGGAATATTCTAAGAGAATCTGTAGGACTTCCCAATAGATTTGAAATGGTGATTGAAAATGAAAAAGGAGTTATCTGTGACAAGTTTTAATCCTCAATGTGTGGAAAAAAGTATTATATTACTTATAGAAACAGGGATGTCGAAGAAAAGTTGATTGGGGGAAGAATACAGTCAGTTGTTTTCAATATGTTCAATTTGAAATGGCATTTATCTATGCAGAGGTACCCAGGAAGCAGCTGGAGATAGAGGATTAGGAAAGAAATGTTAGTACTAGATATAGAGTTTTGCGAGAGACAATGGTTTGCAAAAGTACACCTTCAACTTCTCCTAAATTAGCCTGTTGCCTCCACTTAGAGTAGTCTGGCTGCCATAGCCCAGACTATTCCCAACTACAGGTAGCTCCCAACAGGAATATTCAAAAGAGAGGAAAGAATTAGAAAGCATTGGTGTGACTGGAGCTCAGATGGCAAGCCACACCCCTGCTCTAATATGATTATCTTCCCTTAACTCTACTCGAATTCTTCCCTTGTTACATTATGGAGACATCCAGTACAGGCCTGTGAATTTCCCTTAAATACATTCTGTATCAGTAAATTTCACAGTAATGATGTAGTAAATATGATAGCTGACCTGGATTGCAGTAATAATGTCTTCTCAGATCTCATGCTGCACTTTATGTCTTAGTTGTGATATTATTGATTTGCCTCAATGAACCACACACCCACACACATTTTCTAAAAACTGCACTCTCTAGAAAGTTTGATGCAATTCCATACAGATCGAGTGCTACATTCACAACTGACTTGCTCAGCTTCTCTCCCAGTTGATAGGAGCATAAATCCAAAGATGCAGCAAAGCTAAGAGAATGGTTTTGCTGAATTGGATTAATATCAATTGGAAGCAATAGTGAATGACTCATAAAACACCAAAGCAGTGTGGATGTATTTAAAGAAGATTGAAAAAGAACACAAGTGCGGTTTCTCCTGAGTCTCAACAGGTAAACATGTAACTTACAGCCAAGAAAACCCAGAAGCAAAGGACTACCTACAACCCTAGCTACATGGAAAAAAGGAATAACAGAAATTATGGCATATAAAAATAAAATCATCATTATAAGAACAATAAAAGTTACAGTTTAAGAGAAGAAGTCATACAGAAAATTAGCACTGGGAAAGTGCAAAAAGATGGATACCCTGAGTGGGTTTCAAGTACGGAGAACTGACCAAGATTGACAGCAAGGGTTTCCATAAGCTTTCTTATAGGTCTGTACCTCTCTCGACTGCACATATAACAAATACTCACCAATATGAACACAACATATTCCTAACTTGGAAGCAAACAGATTATATACTTATTTTTTCCTTTTCTTAATTTTTCTTTTTTTAATTTTTTATTTAAATTCAGTTTGCCAACATGTAGTGTAACACCCAGCGCTCATCCCATCAAGTGCTTTCCTTAATGCCCATCATCCAGTTTCCCCATCCCCCCACCCCCACCCACTTTCCCTTCTACAACCCTTTGTTTGTTTCCCAGAGTTAGAAGTCTTTCATGGTTTGTCTTCCTCTCTAATTTTTCCCACTCAGTTGCCCTCCTTTCCCTTATAGTCCCTTTCACTATTTCCACTATGAGTGAAACCATGTGATGATTGTCCTTCTCCAATTGACTTATTTCATTCAGCATAGTACCCTCCAGTTTCATCCACGTTGAAGCAAATGGTAGGTAAATTATATACTTATAAAGATGTTTTAACATAGGAGAATCTTCAGAAACAATTGGTTTTAAGAGAAACACCAGATGAAATGTCATATGCTAATTTGGTAGCTGTGACTTTAAACATTAGGAATGTAAGCACATTGAAAGAAAACCGTTAGTTAGGTGTAGGTTAATATTTCTTACATTCTATTTTCTATGATTTTATTTGTATAGTATTACATAGTGATTTCAAGCCAATATTTAACTACGTAGTTGCCATGAGCTTCTAAGACACTAGGAGAGAGAAAAATAATATAGAAGCATGAAAACAAAGCAATTCCATGGAAATGAAGCACTGCTTTAAATGTACACATTTATCTTCCACACTAACACTGCTTTTGTTGCACTCGAGTGTGTGTATGCATGTCTGTTGGGAGGCAAAGGGTATTTTCACTACCTGGAGCCTTTTGTTAAAAACTGCAATCACAGTCCTCATATCTCATGAAGCCTTGAGGATACAAACCACTAGCTTGTATGTAATAGTACCTAATAATAGAATTATGAATCTCTGAATAAATTAAGGCATAAAAATCTAAATAGAAATGAAATAACACATAAGATGAAAACCCTGTTGAAACCACTGGATAGACTCTGCAGAAGACCGAACACTGGATGGCAGTGAACAATTCCAAGGAGGGACATTCCCAGTCTGTGTGAATAGCTCATTTGGAGTTGTTCAATGAACAACCCAGGCAACTAGAAGTGGCAACCCAGCTTAGGGTAGATATACATACAATCTTTTTTTCCTCTGTTAATAAAGAGTCAAGTTCCAAACCACTCAGGAGCCAACTCTGGTTTAAATAATGGCTGACCCTTGTAAAGGCCAACCACCTGGTTGCCAGGGCACCCTCACACCTTTAAATTCCAAAGAAACTAAGATAAAATTATAATATTTTTTTGAGTAATTCTGGGTGTATTTCTTCTAAAATAGATTTTATTGACATAATCTCCCTCTAACTAAAAGACAAGAAAACAAAGCCCAGAAACTTTAAAAGTTGGGCCTTGATAACAATAGTACTTAAAATTCTTTCTCAGGTAAGAATAAACAATTCTTATTTATTCCATCTTTCTCCAAGCTACAGTTGTGATCTTTTAAACTATGGGAAAAAAAAGTTAAGTCATTCTGTAACATTTTCAGACAGAATACTTTACTAAAAACACTGTAAGAAATAGAATAGTTACTTTGAAACCTTCCGGTCACTTCAAGCACCAAGTAGCTCTCTGATGGTAATAAACATTGGTTATTATGAAGTTGGCCTTGGCTTGAACTTGTGACCTAAACCTCAAAGCTTATATTAGACCAACTGTTAGCTATAGCTTTATGTGATCCTCTCACCACTGCCAAAAATCACTGGGGTCTTGAAGTATTTGAAATCTGTCACAAAAATCTCATTTACTTAAATGCCTTTAAATTCAGGATAGCTATAACAAAGCAATGATAAATTCAAAGGCTAATATATTGTTTTCAACATTCAGTGTGGATTGACTGATTTTTGGTAATCACACACTCTCCTTCAAGCAACCAAAATATGTTTGAAATAATTAGACAGCACTTAATAAATAAACAAAACCTGTTTTATCTAATATAAATGTTAGATGAAACCTATTTAAAGCAATTTAATAGTTTACTCTTCAAATTATGGAGTCAAAAATGTGCAAAAGTAATACTGTTGTAATTGCCTTAGTGCTCTTAAATCTACCAAGGGAGCAATGAGTGTTACATTATTTAAAATAATGACACCACCTTTCTTCTCCTAGAATAAGGAGCATGGGTGAATGTTTAATAAATGAACCTCAAGAAGGTCACAGGAAAAAGCCACTTTAGAACTGAGTATCTCACAAATTCAAATTGTTTTTCTAGCACAAGTTTAACACTGATACCATTCATATCAAACAGATATCGAGTCAGTCACGGGGAGGGATATCTTATTGCAGAGAACCAGAGAGCACCACATTCATTCTGCCTTTCAGAGAACTGTCACTGTAATTGCTGTAACTATACCCTGGTTTTGTGGTAGCACTTATGCCATAATTTCATTCTAAAGAAAAGGCTCAGTGTACTCAGAATTCCCACATAGTCTCCCCTCCCTTCTGCAATTAGGAAATTCTAGGCATTTTCCTGAGTTTAATGAAGCAAAGTCTGAGGCTGAGTGAAGCAATATGAGCATTGTCATGCGCCCCAGTGAGTTAGGTCCCTGACCACATGAAGTATTTCAATTCTATCCTCCTGGATCTTGCCCCTAAACCACTTGTCTCTGTCCCTAATAGAGATTGTAAAAGGAAGGGCTGAAATGTTCTATTTGACTTTCAGGATAATGCCTCTACAATTTCTAAGTCCCCAGGAAAAAGGCTCATGAAGGCAGCAACATTGTCTATTTTGCTCATTTTTCTGAACCTGGCACCATTTCTGGCATAGAGAAGGTCTCAGTAAATATCTGCTGACTGATTAATTACTAAGGCCCCCAGAAAGTTCATCCCAGAGTTCAACCTCCATTATTGCTATAGAAGAAAACCACCATTTTCAGGATCTGGCAAAACAATCTTTTATACATAAAGTCTTTCTTAAATGAATGAACATCTTCAGGGGGAAAGATCTGAGAAACTGGGGCCTATAAACTTCTCAAACATTAGTGCAGAAGAAAATCCCTATGTTGTGCTGAAGACTGAAATCATTATCTCTTTCCTCCCTCAAAGCTCGGGCTACTCTGTTAATTCCTATCGCACCTCTTGACAATACAACCGACCAAACACCTAAGATAGAGACCTTGGAAACCATTTGTTTCCTTTTCCTTAACCCCCAAAACTATAATTAGTTACCATGCCATGGAAATTCTTCCTTTTCAAATCCTTCTGTAATCTATTCCCTGATCACAATCACTACAATTGGTACTGATTCTTACCTGGAATGTATTGCAATAGGCCAGACCTTCCTTCTTCCTCCACATATTGTTCTGTTGTAAAAGGATATTTGACGGCTAAATATATCAAGGTATAAACTGCATTCACTTTTCTGCATCTTTGAAATTACCATTCTCCAAATACTTTCAAGATGACATCCAAAGTGTGGAAAAATGGTCCATAAGGAAAACTCTCAGTTAACATCAGTTACTTTTATTATCCCTCTCCAAAACAGTGTGTGTAGATTGTGCATGTTTGTATATAATGTGTTTTAAGTTCATGGATTCATGACTTGCAAAAAGGCTGTTAGCACTTTTATTTAGATATTATTGACATATATTAAATACATTTAAAATGTACAGTTTGATAAGATTTAGAATATGTACACAAAAGTGAAACCATCACCGCAATCAGGATAAAAAACGTATCCATTACCCTCAAAAGTTTCCTCCTACTCCTTTACATGTCCTCCTTTCAAGACCAATTTCACTGTCTTAAAAACCACTGTTTCATCACTTTGGGTGGTTTTTTTTTTTTTCTTGGTTACTTCAAGTGACAGGGTAAATCTGGTGTATTTCTCCATTATCTTTTTGCAGAAGCAGAAATATCTAAGTTGATTTTTTTACTATATATTTTTAGTTCCTTTCTTAGTGAACTAGGGATTGCACTATGCATCATGACTCATCAGAATCTACTTCAAAACAATACTAACTTAGTTCTGGTAAAATATAGAAACTTTGCTGCATCCTCTATTTGTGCAACTATTACATATTACATCCATGGATATTATAAACCAACAATACAGTTATAACTTTTGTTTCATAAACCCTAATGTCTTTTTAAAAATTTAAAAGAAGAAAAAATATATGCAGTCTTCTATATTTACCCACATATTTAACCATTTTCAGGGCTCTTCATTCTAGTGGATTTCAGTTATATCTAAAATCTAATGTTCCTTTCATTCTAAGGGACTTCCTTTAGTATATCTTGTAAGGCCCGTTCTCTCAGACTTTATTTATGTGAGAATGTCTTTTTTTTCACTTCCAATTCTGATAGTTCAATAGTTTCATAGAGAATTCTTGGAGAGTTTTCATAAATAATAGAATTCTTGGTTGGCAGTTTTTTTTTTCTTTCAGCACTTTGAATATATCATTTCGCTGCCTTCTGGCTTTTCTTATTTCTAAGAAGTCAGTTGTTAATCTTACTGGGGTTCCCTTGTACTTGGACTTTTTGTTCTTGCTGACTTCAATAGTTCCTCTTTGTCTTTTCACAATTTGACTCTGACATGACTAAGTATTAATTAATCTGTGTTTATGCTATTTGGGATTTGCGGTGCTTCCTTCATCTCTAGAGTCATGTTTTTCATCAATTTCTGAAGTTTTCTGTTATTATTTCAAAAATATTCTCTCTATCCCTTTCTCTTCTTCTTCTCCTTCTACAAGTCACAGTATATTAATGTTGGTAAACTTACTGTTGACCCATAGTCTCTGAAGTGCTGTTCCTTTTTCTTCCATCTTTGTTCTCCTAACTCCTCAAATCAGATAATTTCTACTGATGTACTTGAAGCCTGCTGATTCTTCTCAAAATGCTGAGTCTGTCCAGTGAGCTTTTCTTCATTTATAATTTTCAACTCCAGAATTTCCATGTAGTCCTTTCTTATTCTCTTATCTTTTTACTGATATTCTCTAATTATTAAATCATTGTCATCATATTTTCCTTTAATTTTTTAAGCATTGCTTCCAGTAATTCTTTGAACATATTTCTAATAGCTGCTTTGAAAACTTTCTCTGCTAAATATAACATCTAGACCCACTCAGGTCCTGTTGACTTCCTTTTTTTTTTCCCCCAAATTGTGTGTCACCCTTTCCTGTTTCTTTGAAAGTTGCATTATTTTTGTTGAAAACTGAATATCTGAGGTAACATATTACAGTAATTCTAGATTCTGATAGTTTCCTTGAGAGTTGTTGCTAGTTTTTTGTGTGTTTGTTTGTTTTACAAACTTACCTCCTGTAAATCTGTAGAGTTGATTTCCCCTGCCGTTGTGTAACCTCTGATGTCTCTCAGTAATTTTTAAAATTCTTTTTTTTAAAGATTTTATTTATTTATTCATGAGAGACACAGAGAGAGAGAGCACGCGAGAGGCAGAGATACAAGCAGAGGGAGAAGCAGGCTCCATGCAGGGAGCCTGGTGCGGGACTTGATCCTGGGTCTCCAGGATCACACCCTGGGCTGCAGGCGGCACTAAACCGCTGCACCACCAGGGCTGCCCTAAAATTCTTTTTTTTTAAGTTTTTATTTATTTATTCATGACAGACACAGAGAGAGCAGAGGCATAAGCAGAGGGAGACGCAGGATCCATGTAGGGAGCCTGATGTGGGACTTGATCCTGGGACTCCAGGATCACGCCCTGAGCCGAAGGCAGATGCTCAACCACTGTGCCACCCAGGCATCCCTAAAATTCTTGTTTTATTTTTAAGCTTGGCTTTCTTAAGATCATCCCTGTGTCTGCATAGTTCAACAGTCAGCCAATGATTCATCAGAGGTTTTATTCAAACACTTTAAGCCAATAAGCCTTTTACTATTTATTGTTGGATCTGTGTGCAGGTTCATTCAAAGCTCAAGGACTTTCTGTCTTACCCCAGCATTTATTTTCTGATAGGTTCTCTTGCATCTACTCTGCACAGGTGTGTAGTCTCTCAATTAGCCATGGATATTTGGACAGATTGGACTCTCATTGGTCTTGTATGTGCATGAGGCCAAGAGGTATAAGTGATATCAATCCCTTGTATGGCTGTCTTACATCTCAGATCTCTCTGTTGGATTTCTGGATGGTCTATTGATCTATTGCCTTTCCCAACTAGAGCTACACTTCAAACAGGCAATTTCTGGCTTTCCTCATTTTCTTGCTTCCAAGATCATTACTTTTACTGAGAATGTTGTCGGGAGTGGGTTTTTTAACCTTCCATACAAAATTAGGTGAGTCTGTTCTGGCAGCAAAGCTGCTGGCTTTCATGGCCTGCCCCATATTGCAAAACTACCATACCAGTCAAGTTGGGAAATGTGGGAGCAGCTGTAAGGCAAGAATTCAATTGGTTCCCAATGCCTTTATCCAAAGTTCAGCAGTTTTGCATGAATATATGCTTCTCAATTTGTTTTTTGCCTTGGGTTGATTTCAAGAGCCATGGAATGTTTGTTTCTGACAATATTGTCCAGTTTTATAGTTATTTTTAGGGAGAGGACTTGCCTCCCTCCTCACTCTGCAATAAAGGAAGTTAGGCTTTTCAATTGATTTTTCTGGGTATCATGGGTCAAATTTTCCAGCTTCTTCCCATGCTTAGTAAGTTTTAATTGGATGCCATACATTGTGAATTTCACATATCCTTGAGTTTGTTAAGACACACTTAAGTTGGTTGGGAACAATTTGATGTTATGAACTGAATGTTTGTGCTGCTCAAAATTCATATTTTGAAGGCCTAATACCCAATGTGATGGCATTAGGAGGTGAAGCCTTTGGGAGATGATTAGGTCATGAGGGTGGAGCCCTATGAATAGGATTAGTACCCTTATAAAAGGGCCTTATAAAAGAGATCCCAAAGAGGTTTTTCATTTGAGGACACACAGAGAAGACAGCCATTATAAACCAAAAAAAAAAAAAAAAAACCCAGCTCTCACCAGACACCAAATCTTCTGGTAGTTTGATCTTAGACTTCCCAGTCTCCAGAACATGAAAATAAATGTTTGTTGTTTAAGCACCCAGTCTACTGGTATTTTTGTTATGGTAGCCTGAACTAAGACATGATCATCTTGAGACTTTCTTGTAAGCTTTATTAGGTAGGAACAGAGCAGTGTTTGCTCTACATCTAATTTTGCCACATTACTGAGTTAAGACTCCCCTGGATACTTTATCTGATGACCTTATATTCTCATCTTTTCTAGGGTGAATAATGACAGGAACTATTCTAGCGGGTGAGAATATGGACTATTATTCCCCATCCTAGGTGTATCTAGGTAGATTATTCCTTCTAATATTTTCAGATGGTGCTTTACATGGCCTTAGGAAGTTTCCTCAATAGCATGTGCTCATAAAATTACTCAGCTAAAGCTTCAAAGGACACTTGCAGATCTCTGAAGTTCTTATACAGATCTCTTATCTTTGGTTCCCTGCCCTGAAAACTCAGCCATTGTGGCCTTCCCAGATTCCCAGCTGTTTCCTTAACTCAGGGAGACTACTCAGATCCACCTGAGTTTTCCTTCATGTGCCATAACCTGGAATCTCTCTTCAGACAGTAAACTGGGACAATCATATACCCTCCTCATCTGCTTCCCATATCTCTGGAGATTGACCTTTATTGCTTGACATTTAGTGTCTTGAAACTATTGTTCCATACATTTTGTGTTATTTCTTTTCAAGTTAATTCAGGTAGGGAGTAAATCTAATACTTGTTGGCCTATCTTTCCCAGAAGTAGAAGTTAGGAATGCTTATTTTAGTCTCCGGAGTATATTCAATGGAGTCTGTTGTTTTTTTCCCCCCTTAATTTGTTTTTCCATCAACCTCCTGTAAACTATGTGTGTTCACTGTCACTTAAGACAAACTTGACCCAGTCTTAATCATACAACATTGTATTTTTTTTTGAGTATTTACTATAGCCAGCCACTGCCCAGGCTGAGGATTCAAAGATAAATGAAAACAGCAACTACATGGTAAGGGGGTCTGTAGCCTGGTTTCTCAGTGTCTGGTTTTTCAGATCAGCAATCTCTCTATTCTTCCCTCACCCAAAACCATCTAACTTTACTCCACCTATTAGTCTTATTACTTCTCACTGTACACTGTATATGCCTAATTCATTTAGGTAAAGAGGATATTCTTAAAGCCTCATATGCATTTTCCTTATGAAAGTAAATTTCTCTCTTCATGCCATCTTTCCATAATAAAGGGAAAACATTTTCCTTTCTGTTATCTAAGCCTACATTTATTCTGTTTTTCTCTCATTACATTAATTTTATTTGGGCAAAAGAACAACAATCATGTTTAAGCTTAGGATGGGAAACAACACAGCAGGGTTCCATAAATAGAGTTTAATTGCAGTAATTACTTACGTTAATTATATATCAACTGATTATTTTTAAGACATATTTATTGAGCACCATCAGCTTTCAGAGGTACCCATCATTCTCCCACTGTCTTTTTCAGATTCTATATCCATGCTCAGAATAATCAACTATCATTTGACGCATGGTATAATAAGTACCTAATGAAATCCCAATTAAAATTGTATTTGAGATGCTTAATTTTAGAGATAAATTAGAAATAATTACATGATTCAAGAATCCACATCAGACAGGAGAGACACAACTATATCTTGACTAACTGGAAAGGACAAGCACAGATGAAGCCTTTTAACGTGCTTTCCAAAACCTGTTACAAAACATTATTGTACCTTAGCAGATGGCACCGAGAGATGTCTTTTTATTTTTTTAAAAAAGACAGTTCCCTTTCATATGCTGACTTGAGTGATTTTAGTTCTCATTATTACTGTCATCTGTTAGAGTGGGGGAAAAAGGGGGTGGGGGTGAAAGCATGTTATTTTCCATAAGGCAAGAACATCAGTATGGAGCCAGCCTTTGAGCATACTCAGTTTAATTTACTGAGCAGCAATAAGCAGGAGAATGCACCGACTGTCTCTTAGCTGTTCATTTCAAACAACTTATCTTCATTTGGAGCTAAGACACTTGGTGCTTGCTGGGTAGAGTGCTTCCGCTGTCTCTCCTCTCCCTACACTACCCCCAGCTAATTTTTCCCCCTTAAGATTTAATGAATTCTGGAACCAATCAAATGCAAGTTGTTAGGAGACACTAGCCAGGTAAAAAAGCTTTAATATCATCTCTTTCAGAGTTCAAAAGGCCACTTCTCTACACTATGATCACAAAAAATATATTTATTCCCTCCTGAAAGAGCTCTTTAGTCTTCAGGGGGAGTAGAAAACTGCCCCATTAAGTCCACCAAGACTTTGCTCAGAGCTTCCTCTCCTTCCAAAATATCTTTGTTCAGAGGACAACAGGCTCATTTACAACTTCACTTGGGAAAACTGTTAACCGTACATTTCTAATCTATGTAATTTGCTGCTAAAGAACACAATAGCATCTAATAGAAAACAGCTGTTACAAAATCCACTCTTTCTGGCAGGAGCGGTTCCTAATGTAGGATTTTAATTTTATCTCCTGATTGATAACACCCCATTAGCCATATCCAGATTCCTAACTGCAAAATGACGCATGGGCACTATTTTAAGCTCCCTCCCAGATGGATATCATTATGCTTGCTTGTCCCTCTGAGCAGAAAGTCCACATTTTGGGTGGAGGAGTATGATACAGGCACTTATTACCACCCTGACACATGAAACGGGAAATACTGGTCACAGCTGATCCGGAGTGTTCAAAATGCATAGATAAGGCAAGGGAAGAAATTTGACAGAAGAGAAAAGATAATGGGTGTTCAGTATTATAAAAACCCAAGGACACAAAGTCAAAAATGGTCACCATTTCCTGGAAACATGTAATATTTTACTTTGATACTTTGGACTTTTGATTTTTTTTTTTTTGGACTTTTGATTTTTGTAGGAGACTCAAGGAGTTATTTTCATTCACTCACCATGCAGGATTTTATTCAGGAATAGCTAAATTCATAGGGAAGGTGTCAATTTAGGAGACCAGGATTAATAATTATTGAATCATCTGTCCCAAGCCAATGGCAAAAGCTAAATGATAGCTACTCTAAAGGGAGAGAGGGGCATTTTACCATGGCAACCTTGCTATAATAGTACCTCAAATGGACAAAATGTAGAATCTTCAATAAGTTTGGATGACAAAATATCCACGAAAAAATAAATTCCACTGCAGGACGAAAGCAAAGAAAGGTCTACACTGAGCTGAAATTCTAATAAAATTGGTGACTGATTCATCATACTTTCTGGAATAACTTTAATTATACATCTAAAACCATCTTTCACTACTACAGGCATGACAAAAAGGCACAGAGCCATATACCAACCTTAATGAGATTTATTTAAAGCATTCAACAATTATTTTGTAATAACTTCAAAATCTAAATCAAGATACATTTCTATATGGAGTTCTAGGAGCACCTCGGGGCTGGAAGTGTTGTATTCATAAACAGGGACTGTAGTTCATTAAAGGAGACAGGAGCTGGAAAAAATTACCAGGTCACATGAGATATCCAAGTTCCTATATGGTTTGTGCAGCCTTTCTTCACCAGTAACAAACCTCTCTGAACAACTTTGTTTCTGCAGATTTGGAAAGACTTTTATAAAGAAATATCCATTCTCTGTATTTGTTGATCTTCATCATTCTCCACAACTGAATTTTTCCTAAACATAACTGGGCATGCTCAGTTTCAGTCTTCACCTTTGACTTAAGTAACACTTCCTCCAGGAGACCTTCCCAAACTCCTGAAATGCATTGAGTCTCCCACAGTGTGTTTACATAACACTCTATACTTCCTCTTTAGTGTTACTCATCACATTGAAATTTAATGTTTACCTGTAGGAATTAATTTTTTAGCTCACCTATGAATCCATATTATGGATAATGATAATTTATCAGCCTAAATATCCCACCACCATGACCACCAATGCTTCATTGAAGATCTCTTGAAATTTGTAGACTCCATGTTAGGATTCATTGCTAAATCTCTTAGCTTATGAATTAAGAAATAAGCATTAGCTATGCTAATATATACAATCTGAGACAGGCTTAGACTAGGACTCGATTTCTTGATTCAACACAAGAGATTTCTGCTTTAAGTGTTGAGATCATTTTTTAACACATTAAAAGAACTTGGCCCATATTTCCTCTTTTTTCTTTTTTTTAATATTTTATTTATTTATTTATTTATTTATTTATTTATTTATTTATTTATCTCCAGCCAATCCTCCCACTTTTCCCTGAGCCTAGCTCAGGTAGGCATTTATCAAACTGAAAGAGAGGTATACCCTGATTCTATGCTATATCCCCTAAAATCTATGGCATCCTCTACTCTGTCAAATTGATACCCTTTAGAACACTCCCTGTTTCCTCAACCCATCTAGTATTCCCTCTTCCCCCACTTTATCACACTTCTCACCCTTGTTGTCTTTGCAAAGACTGACTTCCCTCTACCTAAGCATCTTGTCTTGGATTACCTCCAACACAGTAGCCCTAGACTTCAGCTAATAATTTTTTGGCTTACATACTGAATTTAAAAGCTAGATCAGTTATTCTCCCACCCCATTATATCAAGGTCTTTATTTTTTCAATTTTCAATAAAATATTAGATGAAACGGGGTTATAAACATTCATTCTCTTTCCTACCTGGGTAGCAACCCTGCCTCCCACAATTGGAGAGAAAGACAGTCCCCCTCTCTGTGCTCATTGTGTAGGCTCCACCAATTTAGTATCATGCTTTGAATCTCAAGGATGGAAGGTGAATATGAAAGGATAGTCAGAGAGTATTCACAACCCAAGATTGAAGGCCTAGGGTAAGGTACCAGCTGCAGGTATGGGAAGTCTAGCCTCTAATATATCTTTTCTCCTTGTTATATCACATTTATACTTAGATATTGTACTCATTTTCTTTTTCTTTCTTCTCACTTCTCCCTAGCTTCTGTATATGGACTGTATTGGAAGTAGTTAATTTTACAGTTTATGCCTTAGGTTGCACAAAATGGAAAGAGAATCAGAATAGATCTAGAAAAAGCATGGGGAACCCCTAGATAATCTAAGTTTGGAGCAGGATGAGGCAACTAATATGGGCTATACTGTCAGTTCTACAAGAAGATTTAAGTGATTGTTAGATGGGTGCATTTGTCTTTTTTGACCATAGTTACAGAAGAATAGTGTATTTGGATGTTGAAGAGCCAATGGAAGGTATGCATGGGAGTTTTTCATTTTTTGGTCACCTACAATCTGAATCCCCTTCCTGGTTTTTGAGAATCCCTCATTAGATGGGTCTCAGCATTCAAGTGACCAGATAATTTATCATCCACATTGAAAATATATTAATAGGGATCTCTGGGTGGCACAGCGGTTTGGCGCCTGCCTTTGGCCCAGGGCGCGATCCTGGAGACCCGGGATCGAATCCCAGTCGGGCTCCCGGTGCATGGAGCCTGCTTCTCCCTCTGCCTATGTCTCTGCCTCTCTGTGTGTGTGTGTGTGTGTGTGTGTGTGTGTGTATGTGACTATCATAAATAAATAAAAATTAAAAAAAAAGAAAATCTATTAAGAGTTAACAAGGCACTGTTAATAATCATACTGTAACAATGAACAGAAACCAGATTATTTAAGGCAAGCCAGGACATATGGTTACACAAGTCTTGGAAAAGGCAGTCTCTGCCTTCTACAACAGAAACCATCAAGAGAGATGCAAAATCCCTCTCCTTGCTCCCCAACAGCTAAGGCACAGATATATCTACTGGCTCAATTAGATGCTCCTTGAAGGAATGGTAAAGAACTATACTGGTTGTTAAAAAACATTACTAGCAGTGGCAGATTACTTAGAGTATCAAATTAAAGTTATGATTCAAGTAGTTGGTAAACATTTGAGAGTGTCTAGTGGCTATAGGGCTACCAAAAAACATCCTAGGCACACAATTCTTTTGATATGGCCACAACAGCTTTGGTATCTAGTCTCCAAAATGGCTCCTAATGGACCTTGCCTCCAGATTTTACTCCCGAATTTATACAATCCCCTCCACACAGAATGTGGAGGAAGTAATGCTGTGCCAGTTCTAGACCTAAAGCTTAAGACCTGGAAGCTTCCACTTTTGTTCTTTAGGGAGCCCCGAGCTACCGTATAAGAAATCCAGTTACCCTGCTGGAGAGACCACATATAGGGAGAAGCTGTGAAATCACAAAGAACAAAAGAGGCCCAGTAGTTTAGCTGTCCCTGCCAAAGTGTCATACACGTGAGAATCTTAGACATTTGGTCCAGTTAAACACTCAAATGAGTATAGCTCCAGGCAACATCACACAAAGTAGAAGGGCCATGCCCAGCCCAAACAATAGCAGTAGAGGAGATGGTGTTGCTTAATGCCACTAAGTATCAGAGTAATTTGATATATAATAGTAGATAACTAAAACTCTTAATCAATTTATCCGCCTATTTTGGTTTTTCCCATTTCAGCAACCTCATTCTCTAGTTCTACTGATACAGTTCTTTAGCCTTCACACAAATCTCTTTTTTCTCTCCTGATTTACTGATGGCTTTCCTAAACATGATTTTCTCCACTTTTTCTTTACTCAGAAGTAGGGACTCCTCAATACTTCAAAGGATAGGTCTCCATTTTTACTTTAAAAATTGCATGTCATAGGTTTACTTATAGCAACCATTTATTGGGAAAAAATAAATTGGCAAAAAACAAATAAGAATTCAGCAACAGTCTTAAGCAAATTTGTATGTTCTCAAAATAACTACATATATACATTCAAAACAAAGGATGGGGGGAGGAGGGGCAAGATGGCAGAAGAGTGGGGTCCCCAAGTCACCTGTCCCCACCAAATTACCTAGATAACCTTCAAATCATCCTGAAAATCTACGAATTCGGCCTGAGATTTAAAGAGAGAACACCTGGAATGCTACAGTGAGAAGAGTTCGCGCTTCTATCAAGGTAGGAAGACGGGGAAAAAGAAAGAAAGAAACAAAAGGCCTCCAAGGGGGAGGGGCCCCGCGAGGAGCCGGGCTGAGGCCGGGGCGAGTGTCCCCAGGACAGGAGAGCCCCGTCCCGGAGGAGCAGGAGCTGCACCAACCTTCCTGGCAGAAAGGCGCCCGCAGGGAGTTAGAGCAGGACCCAGGAGGGCGGGGGTGCCCTCGGGTTCCCCGGGACACTAACAGGCACCTGCGCCCCGGGAGAGTGCGCCGAGCTCCCTAAGGGCTGCAGCGCGCACGGCGGGACCCGGAGCAGCTCGGAGGGGCTCGGGGGCGGCTCCGCGGAGGGGGCTGCGGGGCGGGAGCGCGAATCCAACAGCGCAGGCTCCGGAGCACAGGGCGCCGGGACACAGCCCAGGATCCGGCCTCCCCCGGGACAGGCAGAGGCCGGGAGGGCCCAGGACAGCGAGGACGCTCCTGCCCCAGCTGAGCAGATCAGCGGCCCCGCCCCGGAGCCTCCAGGCCCTGCAGACCGAGAGCTCCGGAGTTACTGCGGGGGCTGACTCCAGGGCTGCAGAGCCGGCCCCACCACTGGGGCTGTTCCTCCTGGGGCCTCACGGGGTAAACAACCCACACTGAGCCCTGCACCAGGCGGGGGCAGAGCAGCTCCCCCAAGTGCTAACACCTGAAAATCAGCACAGCAGGCCCCTCCCCCAGAAGACCAGCTAGACGGACAAGTTCCAGGGGAAGTCAAGGAACTTAAAGTATACAGAATCAGAAGACAAATCCCCGAGTTTTTTTTTTTTCTTTTTGATTTCTGATTGCTTCCCCCACCCTTTTTTTTCACCTTTCTTTCTTTTTCTTTCTCTTTTTCTTCTCTTTTTTCCTTTTTTTCTTCCTTTTTTCTTTTTTCTTTTTCTCTTTTCTTTCCTTCTCTCTCTCTCTTTCTCTTTTTCTTTCAGAAAGCCAATTCAGAAGCACTATTATACAGCTACTGGTGGCTCTAGAAAAAAAGCATAAAGACTCAAGAGACTTCATGACTGCAGAATTTAGATCCAATCAGGCAGAAATTAAAAATCAATTGAATGAGATGCAATCCAAACTAGAAGTCCTGACGATGAGGGTTAACGAGGTGGAAGAACGATTGAGTGACATAGAAGACAAGTTGATGGCAAAGAAGGAAACTGAGGAAAAAAGAGACAGACAAGTAAAAGACCATGAAGACAGATTAAGGGAAATAAACGACAGCCTAAGGAAGAAAAACCTACTTTTAATTGGGGTTCCCGAGGGCACTGAAAGGGACAGACAGCCAGAATATGTATTTGAACAAATCCTAGCTGAAAACTTACCTAATCTGGGAAGGGAAACAGGCATTCAGATGCAGGAAATAGAGAGATACCCCCCTAAAATCAATAAAAACCATTCAACACCCCGACATTTAAGAGTTAAGCTTGCAAATTCCAAAGATAAAGAGAAGATCCTTAAAGCAGCAAGAGACAAGAAATCCCTGACTTTTATGGGGAGGAGTATTAGGGTAACAGCAGACCTCTCCACACAGACCTGGCAGGCCAGAAAGGGCTGGCAGGATATATTCAGGGTCCTAAATGAGAAGAACATGCAACCAAGAATACTTTATCCAGCAAGGCTCTCATTCAAAATGGAAGGAGAGATAAAGAGCTTCCAAGACAGGCAGGAACTAAAAGAATATGTGACCTCCAAACCAGCTCTGCAAGAAATTTTAAGGGGGACTCTTAAAATTCCCCTTTAAGAAGAACTTCAGTGGAACAATCCACAAAAACAAGGACTGAATAGATATCATGATGACACTAAACTCATATCTGTCAATAGTAACTCTGAACGTGAACGGGCTTAATGACCCCATCAAAAGGTTCAGGGTTTCAGACTGGATAAAAAAGCAGGACCCATCTATTTGCTATCTATAAGAGACTCATTTTAGACAGAAGGACACCTACAACCTGAAAATAAAAGGTTGGAGAACCATTTACCATTCAAATGTTCTTCAAAAGAAAGCAGAGGTAGCCATCCTTATATCAAATAAACTAAAATTTACCCCGAAGACTGTAGTGAGAGATGAAGAGGGACAAGATCTCATACTTAAAGGATCTATCCAACAAGAGGACTTAACAATCCTCAATATATATGTCCCGAATGTGGGAGGTGCCAAATATTTAAACCAATTAATAACCAAAGTGAAGAAATACTTAGATAATAATACACTTATACTTGGTGACTTCAATCTAGCTCTTTCTACCCTCGATAGGTCTACTAAGCACAACATCTCCAAGAAACAAGAGCTTTAAATGATACACTGGACCAGATGGATTTCACAGATATCTACGGAACTTTACAACCAAACTCAACTGAATACACATTCTTTTCAAGTGCACATGGAACTTTCTCCAGAATAGACCACATACTGGGTTACAAATCGGGTCTGAATTGATACCAAAAGATTGGGATCGTCCCCTGCATATTCTCAGACCATAATGCCTTGAAATTCGAACTAAATCACAACAAGAAGTTTGGAAGGACCTCAAACACGTGGAGGTTAAGGACCATCCTGCTAAAAGATGAAAGGGTCAACCACGAAATTAAGGAAGAATTAAAAAGATTCATGGAAACTAATGAGAATGAAGATACAACCGTTCAAAATCTTTGGGATGCAGCAAAAGCAGTCCTGAGGGGGAAATACATCGCAATACAAGCATCCATTCAGAAACTGGAAAGAACTCAAATACAAAAGCTAACCTTACACATAAAGGAGCTAGAGAAAAAACAGCAGATGGACCCTACGCCCAGCAGAAGAAGAGAGTTAATTAAAATTCGAGCAGAACTCAACAAAATTGAGACCAGAAGAACTATGGAACAGATCAACAGAACCAGGATTTGGTTCTTTGAAAGAATTAATAAGATAGATAAACCATTAGCCAGCCTTATTAAAAAGAAGAGAGAGAAGACTCAAATTAATAAAATCATGAATGAGAAAGGAGAGATCATTACCAACACCAAGGAAATACAAACGATTTTAAAAACATACTATGAACAGCTATACGCCAATAAATTAGTCAATCTAGAAGAAATGGAATCATTCCTGGAAAGCCACAAACTACCAAAACTGGAACAGGAAGAAATAGAAAACCTGAATAGGCCAATAACCGGGAGGAAATTGAAGCAGTCATCAAAAACCTCCCAAGACACCAGAGTCCAGGGCCAGATGGCTTCCCAGGGGAATTCTATCAAACGTTTAAAGAAGAAATCATACCTATTCTCCTAAAGCTGTTTGGAAAGATAGAAAGAGATGGAGTACTTCCAAATTCGTTCTATGAGGCCAGCATCACCTTAATTCCAAAACCATACAAAGACCCCACCAAAATGGAGAATTACAGACCAATATCCCTGATGAACATGGATGCAAAAATTCTCAACAAGATACTAGCCAATAGGATCCAACAGCACATTAAGAAAATTATTCACCACGACCAAGTAGGATTTATCCCCGGACACAAGGCTGGTTCAGCACTCCTAAAACAATCAATGTGATTCATCATATCAGCAAGAGAAAAACCAAGAACTATATGATCCTCTCATTAAATGCAGAGAAAGCATTTGACAAAATACAACATCCATTCCTGATCAAAACTCTTCAGAGTGTAGTGATAGAGGGAACTTTCCTCGACATCTTAAAAGCCATCTATGAAAAGCCCACAGCAAATATCATTCTCAATGGGGAAGCACTGGGAGCCTTTCCCCTAAGATCAGGAACAAGACAGGGATGTCCACTCTCACCACTGCTATTCAACATAGTATTGGAAGTCCTAGCCTCAGCAATCAGACAACAAAAAGACATTAAAGGCATTCAAATTGGCAAAGAATAAGTCAAACTCTCCCTCTTCACAGATGACATGATACTCTACATAGAAAACCCAAAAGCCTCCACCCCAAGATTGCTAGAACTCATACAGCAATTTGGCAGTGTGGCAGGATACAAAATCAATGCGCAGAAGTCAGTGGCATTTCTATACACTAACAATGAGACTGAAGAAAGAGAAATTAAGGAGTCAATCCCATTTACGATTGTACCCTAAAGCATAAGATACTTAGGAATAAACCTAACCAAAGAGGTAAAGGATCTATACCCTAAAAACTATAGAACACTTCTGAAAGAAATTGAGGAAGACAAAAAGAGATGGAAAAATATTCCATGCTCATGGATTGGCAGAATTAATATTGTGAAAATGTCAATGTTACCCACGGCAATTTACACGTTTAATGCAATCCCTATTAATACCATGGACTTTCTTCAGAGAGTTAGAACAAATTATTTTAAGATTTGTGTGGAATCAGAAAAGACCCCAAATAGCCAGGGGAATTTTAAAAAAGAAAACCATATCTGGGGGCATCAGAATGCCAGTTTTCAGGTTGTACTACAAAGCTGTGGTCACCAAGACAGTGTGGTACTGGCACAAAAACAGACACATAGATCAATTGAACAGAATAGAGAATCCAGAAGTGGACCCTCAACTTTATGGTCAACTAATATTCGATAAAGGAGGAAAGACTATCCACTGGAAGAAAGACAGTCTCTTCAATAAATGGTGCTGGGAAAATTGGACATCCACATGCAGAAGAATGAAACTAGACCACTCTCTTTCGCCATACACAAAGATAAACTCAAAATGATGAAAGATCTAAGTGTGAGATAAGATTCCATCAAAATCCTAGAGAAGAACACAGGCAACACCCTTTTTGAACTTGGCCACAGTAACTTCTTGCAAGATACATCCACGAAGGCAAAAGAAACAAAAGCAAAAATGAACTATTGGGACTTCATCAAGATAAGAAGCTTTTGCACAGCAAAGGATACAGTCAACAAAACTCAAAGACAACCTACAGAATGGGAGAAGATATTTGCAAATGACGTATCAGATAAAGGGTAGTTTCCAAGATCTATAAAGTACTTCTTAAACTCAACAGCAAAGAAACAAACAATCCAATCATGAAATGGGCAAAAGACATGAACAGAAATCTCACAGAGGAAGACATAGACATGGCAAACACGCACATGAGAAAATGCTCTGCATCACTTTCCATCAGGGAAATACAAATCAAAACCACAATGAGATACCACCTCACACAGTGAGAATGGGGAAAATTAACAAGGCAGGAAGCCACAAATGATGGAGAGGATGCGGAGAAAAGGGAACCCTCTTGCACTGTTGGTGGGAATGTGAACTGGTGCAACCACTCTGGAAAACTGTGTGGAGGTTCCTCAAAGAGTTAAAAATAGACCTGCCCTACGACCCAGCAATTGCACTGTTGGGGATTCACGCCAAAGATTCAGATGCAATGAAACGCCGGGACACCTGCACCCCGATGTTTCTAGCAGCAATGGCCACAATAGCCAAACTGTGGAAGGAGCCTCGGTGTCCATCGAAAGGTGAATGGATAAAGAAGATGTGGTTTATGTATACAATGGAATATTACTCAGCCATTAGAAACGACAAATACCCACCATTTGCTTCAACGTGGATGGAACTGGAGGGTATTATGCTGAGTGAAGTAAGTCAATCAGAGAAGGACAAACAGTGTATGTTCTCATTCATTTGGGGAATATAAATAATAGTGAAAGGGAATATAAGGGAAGGGAGAAGAAATGTGTGGGAAATATCAGAAAGGGAGACAGAACATAAAGACTCCTAACTCTGGGAAACGAACTAGGGGTGGTGGAAGGGGAGGAGGGTGGGGGGTGGGGGTGAATGGGTGATGTGCACTGAGGGGGACACTTGACGGGATGAGCACTGGGTGTTATTCTGTATGTTGGTAAATTGAACACCAATAAAAAATTAATTTATAAAAAAAAAACAAAGGATGGAACATCTATGTTCTACATTCTATGTAGAAGCACATTACTCATTCAGTACTTAGAAAGTTTACAAACCTTGGGATTTTATTCACTCTTCCTCACCCTCAAAGTCCATATCCCCCAGGGTAGGAGGCATTATGTTGGCACACATGTTTCTCCTTTGACACTCCTTTGAGATGAACTCATTCCCAAGATACACTATTTGTTCAGAAAGAAAAACAATCTGGAAAACAAGTGCACCTCTGGACAGATAATATCACTGGGAGCAGTTAGATGAATACACATTTTTTTAAAAACTGTCCAAGAAACCAACTATCTTCAGAGGATTGGGACACAGTGGAGGGAGTGGGAAGGGGGAATCAAGATTTTGGAGAGAAATGGCTCACAGATAGGTATAAAAGTTTTGCTAATAAAACTCGATTGTTGGGGTAGAGCTATTCCTGAAAGCTATTAATGACCAACCAATCACATATACCCCTCTATCTAGGCACTTTCCTTCCCCACTTCCTTCCCGTACATAGGAAGGCACCTACAGACAGACCTTTTTCTTTGTGGCCAAGCAGCCCACCAATGGAAAAATATCTGTTCTTTCTGCTTTAAGAGCATGCCAAAATTTTTTTAAGGGGGTTTGTTTTACTTTTTTAAATTTTGGGATTTGTTTGCATGCCACAAACATTTCTGATAGGAAGGAGAAAATAATTAGGATAGAGAAGTGAATAGCTTCCTTCTTGTTGTATCCAATTCACTATTCCCTCTTATTAAAATAGAAAAATGTTACCCACACAAAATCAGGACAATTTCTCCTCCCTGTGGATCTAGAAGTTAGTTCAAATAGGGTCGTTTTTCAGTTGTACAGGTGTCTCTCTGGAGATAACCATAGGAATACCTTATACATATTTGTATTTTAAAACAGGAGCATAACACTTTAGAAGAATCTAAGGAGCACCTCTTGGTAACAGATGGATAGTCCAGAGCTGAGCACAAGGATAAGAGCTTATACCAGAAACATCCTAAATTCATACGACATCTTTATAGATGGCATTTTTAACCTTAATTGTAACATAAAGTAATGGCATTGGTGAGAGGTTAGACAAGTAGGAAAGGTGCAGACTTTGCTTTCTGGCTTAAAAATGACCACCATAACTCTCCCCCTGGTGACTGTAATATTCAGGTATTGCACTTCCACCACTTTTGAGATCATCGGCTCTTGTAATTCCTGTGAAAATAAATCAATAAAGCAACTTCTCTCCCAAATTGTCTGTCTAGATTCACTGTTCACTAGCCAATCACCCAATTTCAATAAATTCCAAACTAATAATTGCAGGTATCCATCAGGATGTAATAATCATTTTCTTAAATTAAAAAAAAAAAAAGATTCTCCTTTTTTCAACAGAGCTGTTTTTCTCTCTCAACTGAGGCCCCTCGGGCCTGGCTAGGAATCATTAGCCACGGAATAGATATAAGAAATTCAAACATATTATGAAAATCTTTGAATAATTCAGTTACCAAGTCAGTCAGCCAGAAGAGGCAAATGCCCAAGAAATCAGGCTTCATTAGCTAGCTACTGGGTTCATACAGAGCTGCCCTAAGGATTCCAAGTACTAAAAAATATCCCAGACCCCAGTCCTCTCTATCATCACATACTATGAGCTTTAAATGTTAGAGCATAGAGGAAAACGGGCAAGATGAGCCTTAAATATTTTATCAAATGCCTATGCTATTCCAGACTCCATCCCAGACACATATACATTATTTTTTTTCATACTTATAACAAGCCACAACAGCCACTATCCTCCCATTTTACAAATGAGGTTCTTAAAACTCAGAGCTATCCAAGGCCATGTAGCTAATGAATGCTGAATAGTCAATTTGAACACAGGTCTGGTTAACTCTACAGTCCATCTCTCGGTTCTGTATGGGCACAACGGCATAGGTCTCTCTTCCCAGCCCACACCACCTTACAATCGGGGAGTCGAAAGCTGAAATTCTGGAAGAGAACAGCATGTACAATGAGGCAGTAGGAAGTATTGCTATCACACAACATCTTTATAGTGAGAAAATATATATGTAAAGTTTAATCAGACAATACAAGATTCCTATATTTTGTAGGAATGTACTCCAAAACAAGTCTGTGAGCCATTCTTCCTCCTTGGCATATGCATGACTGACATTTAGCAACCTCTCATTAGCCAAAGGCCCAAGCACCTGTCACACTCATCTTCTGAAGTACTTTCACTGTTTTTAAAAAAATGCTACACTTTCAGTATTTGTATTCATCTGTTTAATAAAAGAATAGATGAAAAAAAAGAATAGATGCCTTCCATCTAAATAGAGACTCATTCACAATAGATTTCCAATTGTAAAATATATACTACTGGTTATTAAAGATGATGTTTACTTTTGTCTAGGCTAGGGTTTTCCCTCTGACTCAAATAACATACACAATAATTTAGTCTGGAACAATGAGTCCACTATACTTGATCGGACATCCTCAATTTATGTTTTCATCAAAGTTAGTCATTTTAAGGGGCTTATTCCCTCATTATCATCTTTAGTTCCTCATATAAAGGTCCTTAACTTCAACTATTAATTGATAAATATAACTACATGGGAACAGATTCAGGAACAGATTGTGAGGCATATAATAAGATCATTAATACCTTCTATAGTCAGAAATGAATTTTTGGTGTATAAACCCAGTGCTTAGGGACTTCTAAATAAGGCTAAGAAGAGATAATCTGTTCTCATTCTGAAGAGATAGGGCACTCCTTGGCAGTAATTGGGGGTTGTTGATGAAGGCTTTTAAGATGTACTATCAAGTGGAAGACTGCTTCTTACAGGACTTTCTTCTCGACTGATGTGTGTCAGAAGGAACTCTACGGCCTTTAACACATGTTTAGATGGGAATTCAAAACCTCATTCTGAGATCATTTAAGACTCACTTTCCCTAGCCAAGTCTTAAATGAGAAAGAGGAAGGGAACAGAAGGTGGGGGTAGGAGAAGCAGGCTATGGGAACCAGAGCTCCTGCCATGTTTTTGAATGGTAATTCTCTCTCCTTGAACTAGCTAAAATACAATGGGTGATGCAACATACAACCAGGGTCTGTGAAATAGTTAAGCATTAATGGCAGAAGTTTTTATTGCAACACATGAGATTCAGAACCTCAGGGAAACTACTTTAAAGTAGTTTACAGAAGTGAGTGAAGTGTCATCTGCAGCTCATTTTCCAGTGTTAGAAAGTTTATCAGTTATCTATTGTCACAATAATATTGTGCTCCAAATGTGCCAATGCTATCTGGCTTAAAGCAATATTACCTCATTATTTGTTTGGAGTCTACAGGATGACCGGGTGCTTCTGCTGGCCTGGCCAGGTTTGGGTCATCTCAGTCAGGCTCAACTGTGTGTATGTGTTCATGCATGTGCAGTCAGCCAGCATGCAGGTTGGGAACTGGTTTGTCTGGGAAGGTGCTGGTTAGGATTATTAACTCTTCTATAAATCAAGAAGGCTAACCAGATATGTTCTCAAGAGAACAGGTGAAAATCTCACATGCTTAGCAAGCCTTCTGCTTGTATCACATTTGCTAAAGCAAAATACTGGCCAAAGCAGATTACATGATCAAGTCTACTATCACAGTGAGAGGAAGCGACAAAACCACAGGACAAAGAGTACAGACACACTGATTGGGATTCTTAATGCACTTAATGCAAATGACTAAAGAGGTCTTTTGGAAACTAATTCTAAACAGAATCTTTTAACACTGGATAACTCATGGCTCCCTATCACTATGCTCTAGGTAAAAATATACCTTCATTAAATCATATGAACCAGTTAAACAATTGGGAACAGAACAATTGGGGTTATTTAATCTTATCTTTATAGATGTCCCCTCATTAGACTTTGGCAAGTTTATCATATATTGGGAAGGGTATAGAGCTGAGAAGAACGTGGTTAATAAGTAATTTTATCTGCCAGTGATCTGGAGTGCTAAATGCTAAAAATATGCATTTCTGAAGGTTACAACATTCAAAATCACCAACCAAGTCAGGAAAACTGAAGCCAGACGTTGGCATAGCAAGATTTCCCATGGTATTTGTGATTACAAATTAGGCTATTAAATGAATAGCTTACTATAATGATATAAAAGTGGTAAAGTTAACGTTCCCCTAAGGACTTTGAGTTCTACAGTTCCTGACTCTTGTGGGTTTAAATTTGTAACCTGTCATTGCACTCAAGTAGCTTTTGCATTTAATTATTTTGGTGGATATAGTAAGAGGGAGGGACAGAGGGAGGAAGTAAGAGAGAGGGAGGGGAAAGGGAAAATAATCGAACATATCGCTCCTCAAAGCTTGCTTTTATACAATTAATGTTGCCTGCTTCATTCCCTATTCACAAAGGGGAGGAGGTGGGATCAGCCTCCTTTCTGCCTCTCTAGCTTTTCAACTAAAAGGACAGGGGACAAATGTTATCATTATTTTAACTCTGGATTGATCTACCAAGAGGACTTTTCACCCCACAAGATAGTTAGCCATATCATACGGCCATTCAAGTCTCCAGCTGTGGATTATTCTACATCATACATCTGGGGCTCGAGTGGTCTTTCGCATATCAATTCTAAAATACAGTACAGTCTTGAACAGTTGCTTCCTAAGTTATGTTCTTGATTCCTCCCCTCCCCACTCCCCCTCCACAGTCAAAGGATCAGGGCCAAAGCCTGGGAAATACCTGTTTGAGACCTTCTCCTACTCCCAGAATTATGAACTGTCCTACAGGAGCAGCGGTAGAACCCCACGGTGAAAAATGTGAATAACATTGTCCCTGACAGATGATTTCTTTCTGGGATCCCAACTTCCCTCAATTTCTTGTAATGCCAAGAACTGAAGAGATATGGAGTAATTTTTTAGAACACAGAAGAAAAAAAAAATATGAAAACTGATTTTAACTTAAAGTTTCAGCACATTCAGAACATTTGGCATGAACTGGACCATTTTCTAGCCATGAGGTTAGAGACATGACTAAACACAAGACCCTCCTTGAGCATCTCACTGTCAAATGACAATTCTGAGGTTTTTTAGAAGGCATGCTCAGTAGAGGCCCAGGTGGAAAGAGAGCAGCCAGCCCTGAGAGAGATAAAAGATCAAGGAGGGCCTACCATCCCTGCTGAACTCTAGCTGAAGCCAGGAGTGGTGGAAAAAGCACCTTTCCTACATATGATGGCCAGCCAGGTGTGTATCCTTGGTGAGCCAAGGTATGCAGCCTGGGTAAGTTAGTTCATCTCTCTTGTCTTAGTTTCCTAATAGATAACATGAGAATAATGGGAGACTTGATGTCCTAAGACATCAAGACAAAGTCAAATAATGTTCAGTTATGTGTTTAAGAAATGACGAAAGTGTGATATATTTTGAAGAAGTATTCTTACCCAAAACACAGAAATTCCTAAAATTTATGGTAATTAAAGGAATAAACTCCACTTATGTATAAAAAAACAAACCTTATTCTTAGGTGGTGATACATAGAGTAACAATCAAATTGTAGGGTTGGCAATGTCTTCAAATATATTCTAGTCTTATTCCAATGATGTGAAGGTAAGGAAACAGAGACCAAACTTGTCCAAAGTCACACAATTAGTGCAGAGCTGGGACTTGAGCTTTGAATTGTTACAGAAAATACTGATTGTTTAACTGGTTAAGATCAATAATGATTAGAGTTCAGTTTGGATCTCAACTTTAAAATCATGCAAGCTTTTTAAAAATCCTAATCCTTAAACCACATCAGAATTTAATATTTTTAAAGCCCCCTGAGTGATTCTGATGTGCAGTTGAGATTAAAAATTAATGATTTAAATCAATAATAAGTCACTATATCCTCTAAGCACCATATGATGTCTTAAGCCCTGGGGATACAGAAAGAGTAACATTGCTCTTGCCCTCTGAATGCTTACACCTGCCAGACAAGCATAGAAACTGATCACTACAAATCAAAGTGATGGATACTAGAATTGAGTCAGAGATATTGGAGTCTTTTGGGGACCATTGGAAATAATCAGAATTTTGAAGGGTGAGACCTGAGCAGCAGGTATTTTTTAAAGCTCCCCAGCCTAGTTTTGCAAACCACAACATTAGGTAATAATGTCTTACCAGGATAGCCCCTGAACTGCGAGTCTTAAGGGACACATCACATCTGAATAGGAGAAGAATGAGGAAAGGACATTCAGGCAGAGGAAAGAGCCCAGACAGGGAGACATGAGATAGCATGGAGTGTCTGGAAAACTACAAATAAATTCAGAGCATCTGGGAAGTATAGTGAGATGTAGGAGTGGACAGAAGACAAATTAGACTAGAGCTAGAGGCAGGGGTGCGATGGTTTGGCATATCACACTGAGAAGCTTGAAATTTATCCTGTGAACCAGCTTTTCATTCTGCATCTCATCAGCTTACAAAAATTACATTACAAACATGACTTGTATTTATTACACATATCTACTACTATCATTAGCCAGTATCTCAAGGCATAGATTACATTATGGGAGAGATTCTTTGTTAACAATTTGAATAATCTTCTTCATAATTTCTATTTATTTTTGGCTTATTCTTTGTCAGACCTAATTAGGTCATGATTGTTTTTGCTCCACAATGTGGCTGATAAAAGCCTGTACAAAGAGAAGGCAAAGTTCCAGTTCTGTCTTTGTCATTATTCCTTTCTATCTTTCTGGGAGTTCATTTGGTCAAAATCAGATGACAAAATCTTCAAGTCCTGTTAAGCAGATTCACAAGGGTTTTGTGCTCTACCACTCTGTGTTATGGAATTTCCTCTCTTTTTTGGTTACCTCAACTCCAAATATAATACATGGACAAATATAGGTATCAGTGTTATTCCCTATTTTAGTATTAAACGGTAATATATCTTAATTTCTTAATCCCTTAGAATTGTCTGTGTGTGTGTATCCTAACATTTCTTCCTGTAATCCTTCAGGTCATCTTGAACACTTTCTTTGGAAAACACTGCTGTAGTAATGAGTACTGCATGATGGAGGAGTTCATGATTCAAGGGGTAAAGAGATCATTGATGGTAACTGCGAAGGACATCCAGTACTGGAGGCAGCAGACCAATCAGGTAGCTTCAGCAAAGAACAAAATGAGCAAGGATTAGACTACGGATGAACAAGGCAGTGAGAGCAAGAATTAAGAAAAAAAGAAGTATTCTAGAGGCATTGAGAGAGGGAAGTTGGCTGGCCCCATTGATTTGCGTGTGAGAGAAAAGGGAATAATCAAGTGTGGCTCTAAGTTTTCTTCCATAAAGGATCAAGTCACCAAATAAACAGTGACAGCAATGCTGGCAAAGGTATCTGTAACTGGCTATAAACACACCAACGTTCAAAGTTTTCAAGGCTCTTCTATTCCTTCTTTTTTAGAATTCATCCATCTATTATTCCTCATAATAAAGTCCATGCAAACTCAGAGAAGCTTATTCCTTACATATACATAAGAAGCAGGCTAAGACCCCCTCTTTACACCATCAGTCAGAGCAAACTAGCTCCTTCCCCCACCCTCCACCTTTGGAGAGATTTAAACCATGAAACACAATCAAATGAACAGATGAGCCTCTCAATCAGTATTGGTACCTTCACTGTCACAGACACAACCGGCCATGGTGATGCATTATACATTTTTCATGTTGTGTGTGTCTGCCTGGTTTTTCAAAAGTCAAATTTCTCTTGCACTTAAACTGCTGTCATCCCAATAATGTTATTCATTGTTAGCAATGACTCCCTGTGCTATATCACAAACACAGGACATGATACATACAGTTCCAGGAAAGAATTGGCAGGATAAAATCTTCCTCTATCATGTGAACAATTACCTACTTTTCTTTTATTTCCTCTTATTTTTTCCCCACAATGCATGATGTATACAGTTAACATACAATTGTGTTGAGTTATGACACTGTAGATATTTTCATCTTACGGATAATAAGTGCTGATACTAAACCTTATAAACCCAGTTCTGCTATCTTAAAGTGAAATAAGAAAGAGCAAGCAGTATCTGTCTTTAGTTGTCATTATATCACATACTATGTTGTTTTGTTTTCTATTTTCAAGATATAATTATATTAATTGCTACATGGAAACAAAGATGTGAAGCCTCTCATCTCAGGAAAGTCATAAAACTACTAAGAAGACTAATATAGTCCCAGACAGGAACTCCCCTGACAAAGGGTCATAACACTTTTCTACTTCTCCAATAATTTTGCAACCACATAAAATACGACTTTCACTCTCTTAGAAGTATTGGGAAGTAGTCTTTTAATCTCTTCACCTCTAGCTATGAAGTTAAATGATTGATATAATTGATGAGATAGCACAAATGTGATGTCTACTGGCAAATATGTCTCTATTGAGCAGAATTAAAAGCTAAGATGTGCATATGCCTGTGACCTCCTATTCTTGCATTCTCTCTGCTGGAAATGAAGCCTCAGCATACCAGCTGGGCAGTAATCTGTTCTGTAGTTTTCCACACATACTGGTGTGGAAGTCCAGGCTCAGAGTGGAGTAGAAATACGAAGAAGCCCATTTTGGCTTCGGGTTTAGTAAGGAAGGCTACCACTTTGGGATAATTAACTGCCATCCTCAAACCTCCAGCAGCGAGGTCAGGTAACAAATGATGGCAGTTCAGTAAAGCAAAAGGAGGCAAGGGGATATAGGGATGAGGCTACCAAGATTATCACAGCAAAATTTTATCTATTCCAATGTGTCTAAAACTTCAGTGAGCATAAGAATTACCTAGGAAGCCTATCATAATTCAGATTCCTGGGCCTCATCCCTGAGTTTCTGATTCAACAGACCTAAATGGAGCACAGGAATCTACCCTAGCAAGCTCCCAGTTGTTGCTGAATCTGTCAGTCCCTGAACCACACTTTGAGCAGCACTGATCTATGATCAGCAGGAAAAATAAGCCCCAAAGAAGATAGACCCAGATTTTCTATTCCTCAAGAAATAACATGAGGTGTAGGAAATCTTTTTCTGGGACCAACCAGTGCAAGCACATGTGGGAAACCACGGTGCAGCTTCCTATTTCCAAAAGGAGGATGGAATCTAGTACACTGTGTCAATGGACCAATCCTTCAGCCCTTCCTGTACCCTTTACCACGTGGTTCTGTGATCCTACTACTGAGGGAGAATACATTTCCCTGCCTTTGGTTTTGGGTTTGACTATATGACTTACTTTGGCCAATGGGATGTTAGAAAATGTTCTGTGTGACCAAAGGGACTTTCTTTTTTTTTTTTTTTTAAGATATTTATTTATTTATTCATTCATTCATTCATTCATGAGAGACAAAAAGAGAGGCAGAGACACTGGCAGAGAGCAAAGCAGCCTCCATTCAAGGAGCCCAATGTGGGACTTGATCCCGGGTCTCCAGGATCATACCCTGGGCAGAAGGCAGGCGCTCAACCACTGAGCCACCCAGGCGTCTCTGCCTGGCTGAACTTCTCTCTTGTACCTCTGTTGTTACATGCCCTTGCTAGCCAGCTGGCTCCAGAGAGAGGATGAGAGACTTGGGAAGCAGGTCTAATGGCCCTTCTGAGCCCAGCTTACATCAGCCAACTGACTGCCAGATATCTGAATGAGTTCAACCAAGACCTTCTTTCAGTCAACCTTCCATCAACCTGCAGCTCTGTAAGAATAAATACTTATAGTACTAACCACTGAATTTAGCATGGTTTTCATGCAACATATTTTGTGATAATAGCAAACTGATAGTGTCCATGATGTTGCCTTTGGTAGCTTAAAGAACAGCAGGAGTCATCTCCGCCATCCAGAAGTGAACTCTGAATAGTCCCTATGAGGTTGATAAGCACTGTTGTTTGGAGTCACAAATCAGAAGACTTTAGGAATTAAGAATCAGACTAAGAAAGTCATAGGCCCAATTCTGTGATTTTTAGATTGGAAAACTGAGGCTCAAAGAAAATAAGTGTCCTACCCAAGCTAACAGAGTACAGTAACAGGCTAGAACCAATTTTCTACCTCTAAGACTTGAGCTTCATTTTTAGACTTTGTGGTTTTTCCTTTGCAGTCTGAGAGAAAATGTAAGCCTTTTAAAAAACTGCCATAGCCATTCAGTACTGTGTTCCCACTCTCCATTCCCTCAAGCTAAAACCCATATCTTTAGGATACTGAATTATACCTGCGGCTGAGAGTAACATGACCAACAAGAATGAACTGTGACCAATAACACTAATTCCCTACAAAGAAAACAAATGAATTAAATCATTAGGTGAATAGTATTTGTTTATAAGGGATAGAAGCATATGTACTATGTTTTGTTAATTTCTCCCTTATTTGCATTTTTGTTCCAAAAACATTTAAAATAAGCTATGGTATTTTTTATGAGAATTTTTTTTTAATGGAGTGAGATGGTTGGTTGGTTGGGTTTTGTTTTGCTTTCTTTAAGAAGTGTAGAAAAGATGGTTCTATATCTTTTAGGCTGACCTACGGCCTATCTTCACTCCATTCAGTAGTAGGCGAATGCAGTTCTCCCAGCAAGTCCTGATACGTACAGGACTTTGTTGGCTATAAACTGATACTTATTAGAGAATTTATCTCCTTACATTAATGTGATCAGGATCATAAAAAAATGTCTGCTACCAATAGACACTAGGTATAGTAGAAAGATCATGGATCAGAAGGCTTGGAGCCTCCACTGAATAATGAAGTAATACTTACAATTATCATTTTTAAGACTTTATTCCCTAAATGTTATTGTCCAAAGCATTTCCATACATTATGTAAAAAATTCATTTGCCCTATTCCACATTACATTAAGACATTCCTTGAGTATTATGATCTCTTTCATATCATATACAGAAGAAGGCAGACAGAGGAGGATCAATAGGTCTTGTAGACACCCCCACTCTAAGTTGACAGAAAAATCTAGGGGAGATTGTTTGAAGGAGGACATCCTAAACTGACCTCTAGTGTCTGGGTTTGTTTTCACACAATAATAAGAAGTCAGAAGCAGGGGGAACATTGGTGACCACAGGCTAACCCTATTCAACTTTCCTCTCTTCCAGTTTTCCCAAAGAAGGCACTGGAGGCTGTGAGATTAATATCCCTCTCAGTTCAAAACACTAATTATTAGCGGAACTAGAGGCGACACCCACATCTCCACATGCTACTATACTCTCCAGGACATAAGACCATCTCTTAAGTTATGTCAACACCATTCTTGTTCAATGACCAATTAGCACTAACTCATGAGGTTGCATGTCCTGCTCTATCTAATTCTGTAGAAAAACCAGTAACTTAGAAAGAAGTGACATATCCAATGTGGAACTTAATCTTCATGAACCTCTTAGCATTTCCAAACTCAATAAAATTTCAAAGTATACCTTAATGAAAAATAAACTTTGCTTTCTCTTTATATCTGTCGCTTTAGAGAAGACAGACATCTCCATTTTGTGCACTGTCTGGATATGATGCTTTCCAAGTTTTTGTGTTTTTCCAGTCAGTAGTACTCCTGCCCATTTCAGATCAACCCAAGCAGGGGAGGAGCACAATGCTTCAGGAGAAAACATGAAAAGTTTCAGGCAATTGCCATTTTCTAATGCTCTGAAGTGATCGCAGCCAAGTACCCAGCCCACCTGTCCCCAGAGGGCTGTGAATAGCCCTAACATCCAGTTCAATTTATACTTTGCCAAACAGCTTTGGCACATCTGCACTGAGAATGAGATCCAAGAGTTGCAGACAGTATGCTCTCTCAAACTCCATCATATCCCACATTTTGTCTTATTTATAAATGGACAAACGATTTATGGTTGCAGTGTTAAATTCAAAGAAGGAGCTGTGCACTTGGCATTTACATCAGGTCAGACAGTGGCACACCGCATCAAACAATAACGTGAATAGGAAACAAAGGGTCAGGGCTATGTAGAGATTTTTGTTTGGGGTTTTTTTCTTCCCATTATATACAGGATTAATAATAAACTCAGTGGGGCCTTCCCATAATGTATGCCCTGTTCAAAGTCAGTGTGACCTGGTAATAATCTGCCCACCCTTGACTGTAGGAGGAAAAGTCCATTAACAATACATCTCAAACAAGGAAGTTTAATATACTGAGAGTTTATAAAGTAAAAAAGATGTTTAAGATATGTAACCTTTTTCTTCTTGGTTGAGGGTCTTTTCTCCTAATTTCTTTCCCTATACCCACCCAAAGGTGTATAGGAGTTCAAAACAAATGCAGTGATTGGGAGATGTAAGGATACCTAGGGCTCTACTGAATAAAAAGTTACCCCCCAATGTGGATCAAAAGAAAACACTGGACCCAGGGCCAGTCATTGCTAGGCTAACTTTACCAACAAAATTTTTTTTCCAAGATTCTATTTATTCATGAGTGAAAGGCAGAGACACAGGCAGAGGGAGAAGCAGGCTCCCTACAGGGAGCCCGATGTGAGACTCTATCCTGATCCCAGGACTCCAGGACCATGCCCTGAGCCAAAAGGGGACATTCAACTGCTGAGCCACCCAGGTGCTCCATGCCCCACCCCCCTCCCACACACAAATTTGATGGATCTGGAAAAAAAAGGTAAAAGTATTTTTTAATAAACTTTATTTTTTAGAGAAGTATTAGATTCATAATAAAATTGAGTGGAAAGTACAAAGAGTTTTCATATGGCCCCTGCCCTTACACATGCATAGTCTTCCCCCACCATCAACATCCTGCACCAGAGTGGTACATTTGATACAATTGATGAGCCAGTTAATAATTATACATCATTATCACCTATAATCCATAGTTTACGTTAAGGTTTGCTCTTGCTGTTGTACATTCTATGAGTTTTTGCAAATGTACAATGTATGTGTATCCACATTACACTATCATACAGAGTAGATTCACTCCCCTAAAAATCCCATTCTCCTATTCATCCTTTCCTCTCTCCTAACCCCTGGCAACCACTGATCTTACTATTCTCCCTAATTTTGCCTTTTCCAGAATGTCATATATTTAAAATCATACAGTATATAGCATTTCCAGATTGATTTCTTTCACTTGATAACATGCATTTAAAATTCTTCTGTCTTTTCACAGCTTGAAAGCTTGCTGGTTTCCTTTTAGTGCTAAATAATATTCCATTTTTTACATGTACCACATTTGATTTATACATTTCTCTGCTGAAGGGCATCTTGGTTGCTTCCAACTTTTGGCAATTATGAATAAAGTTGCTATAACATCAATGTACAGTTTTTGTATAAAGATAAATTTTGAACTACTTTTGGTAAATACCAAGGACTGTGACTTCTGTATTTTGTCAAAAGAACAGATTTAGTTTTATTTTAAAAACTGCCGAATTGTCTTCCAAAGTGGCTGCACTGTTTTATGTTCTCACTATCAATGAATGAGAGTTCCTATTTCTCCACATCCAGCATTTGGTGCTGTCAGTGTTTTGGGAATTTGACCATTATAATAGATGTGTGGAATTCATTGTTTTAATGTAATTTTCTAGTGACATGATACTTATCCTATTTTTATATGCTTATTTGCCATCTCTATATCTTCTTTGGTGAGGTATCTGTCAGGTCTTTGCCCATTTTTAATTAGCTGTTCACTGTTGAGTTTAAAGAGTTTTCTGTCCAAATAAAACAGTTATTAATAAACATAAAGTAACTAATCAATAGTAATACAATAGTAATAGGGGACTTTAACACCCCACTTACATCAATGGACATGTCAACTTGACAGAAAATCAAGAAGGAAACAATGGCTTTGACTGACACACTAGAACAGATGGATTGAACAGATATATTCAGAGATTCCATCCTAAAATAGCAGAACACACATTCTTTTCAAGTGCACATGGAATATTCTCCAGAATGGATCATTTTCTAGGCCATGAAGTCAGCTCAACAAATTTAAGAAGATTGAAGTCATACCATGTATTTTTTCTGATCACATTATAAAACTAGAAGTCAACCACAAGAAAAAAATCTGGAAAGCCCACAAATATATGGAGGTTAAATAACATGTACTAAACAATGAATGGTCAACCAAAAGTAGAAAAGTACATGGAAACAAATGAAAATGAAAACACAACAGTCTAAAATGTTAGGGAATGCAACAAAAGTAGGTCTAAGAGGAAAGTTTATAGCAATACAAGCGTACCTCAAGAAGCAAGAAAAATCTCAAATAAACAACCTAACTTTTCCCCTAGCAGAGCTAGAAAAAGAACAACAAACAAAATCTAAACCAGTAGAAGGGAGGAAATGATAAAGTTTAAACCAGAAATAAATGATACAGAAATTTAAAAAAAAAAACCAACACCACAGAAATACAATCATAATAGAATATTAGGAAAAACTGCATGCCAACAAATTAGACAACCTAAAAGAAATGAATTAATTTCTAGAAACATATAACCTATCAACACTGAAACAAGAAGAAATTGAAAATCTGAACAGACTGATAACCAGCAAAGTTTTACACAAATAACTCCCAACAAATAAAGTCCAGGACCAGATGGCTTTACAGGCAAATTCTCAAACACTTAAAGAATTAATACCTACTCTTCTTATACAAATGCAACGAAACGCCGGGACACCTGCACCCCGATGTTTCTAGCAGCAATGTCCACAATAGCCAAACTGTGGAAGGAGCCTCGGTGTCCATCAAAAGATGAATGGATAAAGAAGATGTGGTTTATGTATATAATGGAATATTACTCAGCCATTAGAAATGACAAATACCCACGATTTGCTTCGATGTGGATGGAACTGGAGGTTATTATGCTGAGTGAAATAAGTCAATCGGAGAAGGACAAACATTATATGGCCTCATTCATTTGGGGATTATAAAAAATACTGAAAGGGAATAAAGGAGAAAAAATGAGTGGAAAATATCAGAAAGGGAGACAGAACATAAAAGACTCCTAACTCTGGGAAACGAACTAGGGGTGGTGGAAGGGGAGGTGGGCAGGGGGTGGGGGTGACTGGATGACAGGCACTGAGGGGGACACTTGACGAGATGAGCACTGGGTGTTATTCTATACGTTGGCAAATTGAACACCAATAAAAAATAAATTTATTAAAAGAAAAAAAACCTACTCTTCCTAAATTATTTCAAAAAAGTAGAAAAGTAGTGAAAACTTTCAAATTCATCCTATGAGGCCAGCATTACTCTAAACCAAAACCAGATAAAGACAACACTAAAAAAGAGAACTACAGGCCAACATCCCTGATAAACATAAATGCAAAAATTCTCAATAAAATACTAGCAAACCAAATTCAACAACACCTTTAAAAAAATCATTCACTATGATTAGGTGGGGTTTATTCCTGGTTTGCAAGGGTGGTTCAACATTAACAAATCAATGAATGTGATATTTCACATCAATAAGAAAAAATATAAGAATGATATGGTCATTTTAACAAACTTAGAATAAGCATTTGACAAAGTAAAGCATCCATTCTTGATAAAAACCATCAACAAAGTAGGGTTAGAGAAAACATACCTCAAAATAACAGAGTCCATATATGAAAAACCCACAGCTACTATCATCCTTAATGGGGAAAAACAGCTTCCCCTGAAGGTCAAGAACAAGATAAGGTTCACTTTCATCACTTTTATTTAATATAGTACTGGAAGTCCTAGCCACAGCAATCAAACAACAAAAAGAAATAAAATAATAACCTTCACTATTTGCAGGTGACATGATAGCATACATAGGAAACTGGAAAGACTACATCAAAAACTTGCTATAACTGATAACAAGAATTTAATAAAGTCACAAGATACAAAATCAATGTGCAGAAATCTATTATGTTTCTATACATCAATAATGAAGCAGAAGAAAAAGAAATTAAAAAAAAACAATCCCATTTAAATTGCACCCAAAATGAGAGATACATAGGAATAAATCTAACCAAAGAGGTGGAAGACTTATGCCCTAAAAACTGTAAACACTGATGAAAGAAATGAAAGACCACACAAAGACATGGAAAGACATTCCATGTTCATGGATTGGAAGAACAAATATTATTACGATGTCTATATTGCCCAAAGCAATCTATAGATTTAATGCAATTCCTATCAAAACACCAACAGCATTTTTCATGGAACTAGAACAAACAATCCTAAGATTTGTATGGAACCACAGAAGAATAGCTAAAGCAATCTTTAAAAATATAAATAAAGCTGGAGGCATCACAGTTTTAGACTTCAAGTTATATTACAAAGCTGTAGTCACCAAGACAGCATGGTACTGGCACAAAAATAGACACAGATCAATAGAATAGAATAGAAAATCCAGAAATAAATCCACAGTTATATGTCCAAGTAATCTTTGACAAAACAGAAAAGAATGTCCAATGGGAAAAAGATGGTCTCTAACATATGGGGTTGGGAAAACTGGGCAGCAACATGCAAAAGAATGATGAAACTGGACCACTTTCTTACATCACACACAAAAATAAATTCAAAAAGGATGAAAGGCCTAGATGTGAGATCTGAAACCATAAAAATTGTAGAAGAAGAGAAAGCACAGGCAATAACTTCTCTGACATTGGCCACAGCAACTTTTTTCTACACAGGTTCCCTGAGGCAAAGGAAACAAAAGCAAAAATAAAATAAACTACTGGGACTTCAAAATGAAAGCCTTCAGTACAATGAAGGAAACAATCAACAAAACTAAAAGGCAACCAACAGAATGGGAGACGATATTTACAAATGATGGAACTGATAAAGGGTTAGTATCCAATATATTTAAGGAACTTATAAAACTCAACACCCAAAAAACATATAATCCAATTAAAAATTGACAGAAGACAGGAACAGACATTTCTCCAAAGAAAACATAGATGGCTGAAAGACACATGGAAAGATGCTCATCATCATTTATCATCAAAGAAATGCAAGTCAAAACTACAATGCAATCTCACTTCACACATGTCAGAATGGCTAAAATCAACAATATAAGAAACAACAGGTCTTGGCAAGGATGCGGAGAAAGGGAAAGCCTCTTTCATTGTTGGTGGGAAAGCAAATTGGTGCAGCCACTCTGAAAAACAGTATAGAAGTTTCTTGAAAAGTTAAAAATAGAGCTACTTTATGATTCAGCAACCACATTACTGGGTACTTACCCAAAGAATACAGAAACATCAATTCAAAGGGATAGATGCACCCCTACATTTAAAGTAGTATTATTTACAATAGCCAAGATACAGAAGCAATCCAAGTGTCCATTAATAGATGAATGAAAAAAAGATAATGCTAGGTGAAATAAGTCAGTCAGAAAAGGACAAATACCATATCATTTCACTCATATGTGGAATTTCAGAAACAAAACAAAAAGCAAAGGGAGAAAAATAAGAGAGAGAGAGAGAAATCAAGAAGCAGACTCTAAATTATAGAGAATTAATGGTTACCAGAGACAGGAGTGGGTGGAGGGATGGGTTAAAGAGGTAGGTGATGTGGATTGAGAAATGCACTTGTCAGGATGATCACAGGGTGATGCATGGAAGTGTTGAATTACTACCCTGTGCACCTGAAACTAATATAACACTGTATGTTAACTAACTGGAATTAAAATTAAAACTTAAAAAATATATAAAAAATATAGACCTCTTTGTATATTTTGGGCAACAGTCCTTATCAAATGTGTCTTTTATCAATATTTTCTCCCAGTCTGTAGCTGGGCTTCTTATTCTTCTGACAGTACTTTTTTGGGGGAGAGGGAATTTGAAGCAGTCACATGCTTTTAGGGTTTTGTACATTACACTTGCAGACAAGCAGCTTACTTTCCTTAGGCTTACTTATCCATAAAATAGTGTAAATAATAGTACTTACCTTAAGGGAGTTTCTAAGTAATAAAATGATCATGCATACAAATGTTGGCTAGTGATTATAGATACGGAAGCAGTAGTAGAAGTAGGTCCTTAGGAGATTAAATAAAATGACAAAATCACTTTAAGAAAATCTATTCCACTCTTAGCACTCTGTACTGAAATTTCTCTTCAAGTGCCTTTCTCACACTATATAATCATCTCCTTGGAGACAAGGTCTATGTCTACTTTGCAGAGTCAAGGACAAGGTCTGGTTGAATAGTAAGTGCTTAACTAGTGAGATTTGGGCTGGCACTCACTTGGCTTATGCCTTTAGAGAATCCATTGCACCTCTGTGGGCTTCAGTTTTCCCATCTGTCAGATGAAGGTGGTAGGCTACATGTCCTCCAATCTCCCTACTTTCATTCATTCAATGAATACATCTATCCCAATCTCAGACTGCAAGTGAGAGTTAGCAGTAAGTGATATTAGCCCTCTTTGGATGTCCACCCTCCGAATTTGGAAAAAGCACTTCATAATCTGGACCAACACTTGAGCTGTTTCTCAACTGAGAAGAGCAAGCCTGCTACCATGCACAATTTGAAGTCAGAGTGTATGATTTGACCTCTGTATACTTCAAACTTTACTGTCTACACAGATCTAATCCGTATTCCCTTTGATCGCATGGACCTGCCCTACTTTAGTAAAGGAGGTAAAAAAAAAGACTATGAATAAGATTAAGGAATCACAGAAGCATGGAATTACAAACCAAAGAGAAAGCCAGAGGAAAGGAATGTCCAGTTCTGAGATTCCTTTACAGAGCTATCAAAAGTTGATTTGTACTAGCGAAAAAGTTTGGGCACCCCTCACAGCAAGAGCTGACCACTTAAGGATCTTACCTGGATTTTTTTAATATACAATATAATCACCCTAGACAATTTTTTCATCCACTAGCTCCAAAAATGTATATTAGCTTTTTATAACTAACACATAGTATGCACGCACTCACATGCACACACACACACACACACACACACACACATCTTGCTCCAAGGTCTACGAGATGTGAAATCAGAAAAAGTGATTCTAACTCTTTGCAAAGTCAAAATAACCAGGTTCAAGTGAGTACCCTCTTTTATGCTGGTCACAAAAGAAAGAACATGAATAATGAGCTAAGGAGCAAAATCAGGCAATGTTTTTGATAGATGCTCCACAGAAATAAATAATTGCAACTATGAAGGCACAGTGAGGCTACAAGGTATGTCCAACTATGTTCAATAGTGTCTTATGGGTTATTTGTTTCAAATAGAGTTTCAAGCATATTTCAATAATTTAGACTGTGTTTAGAAAAACAGGATACAGAATTTCATATGCAATGATCAGGTTATATGACACTGAGATCACAAAAATTTAACTTATCCTGCCTGGTTAATCCATTTATTATTTTTCATACATATCAGAAGAAGGCCTCCCTTACTAGCCTTATGCATTTTATGATCTTTTATAAGTGTATCATTGAAAAAACTACTGCCATCTTTTAAAAGGTTCCCTCAGGTACCTGTGTAGCTCAGTGGTTGAGCATCTGCCTTTGGCTCCGGTTGTGATCCTGGGGTACCGGGATTGAGTCCCGCATCGGGCTCCCTGCAGGGAGCCTGCTTCTCCCTCTGCCGGTGTCTCTGCCTATGTCTGTTTCTCATGAATAAATAAATTTAAAAATATCTTCTAAAATATAAGTAAATAAATAATTCCCTTGTATAAAAGCACCCAAGCAAATACTTGCTACATCACAGGACATTCTGCTCAGTCATGTACCCGGAAGACTCATACACGTCTACTTGGCACAAGCCCTTGACATAATTCAATAGTCACTGATTCAATTACAATTGAAGCATACTATAGATAGCTTTGATGTTTACTGTAAGTTAGGGACTGACCTTCCTTTTGATGTTAAGAAATTCAAGCACTTATTAGATGTGATTATGACTTAACTTGAAAACCAAACTTTTTCTACTGTTCCTCTTTTAAGTATTTGGATCCGTTTAACTGAGTAATACCCTGAACTGAATGCATGTCATTAAAAAAAGGGTGACCATTACAACTATGTATCTGCATGAGTAAAGAATTCCATGATAGGGTAAATAAAACCAAATAGAAATATGTTGGATGCTAACTAATATAAGACTATAACTTTTTTTTAAATTTTTTTTTATTGGTGTTCAATTTACCAACATACAGAATAACCCCCAGTGCCCGTCACCCAATCACTCCCACCCCCGCCCTCCTCCCCTTCTACCACCCCTAGTTCGTTTCCCAGAGTTAGCAGTCTTTACGTTATGTCTCCCTTTCTGATATTTCCCACACATTTCTTCTCCCTATAACTTTTAGTCATGAGCTCAGATTTCAAATTTTGGTATTGGCTAAAACAGTCTCATTATTCTCACAGATTGACTTTTTAACAATAAATGTTTTAAATCTGAAATTTAAGATATATTTATAGAATTAAAAGCAATTTTAAATAGTTTGTATTTTAGAATTCTACACAAGATTTCATTTTTTGTAAAGAATTTTTGCTGCTAAACAATATTAAATTGCTAAGAGTGGTAGAAAAAGTAGTAACAGATTTGGATGCAAACTATATTTCTTGCATTTTACTGTCTGTGTAACATTAGAAAAATTATTTAAGCTCTCCAAATTTCTCTTTTGTGAGAAAGAGAATAATAATCTACTACCCTGAAAATATAAAACCTCTCCATGTTGACATAGCCATGTGGACATGCAATCTTGTTATTAGTATTGATTGGTAAATATGGAAAAAAGTTTAAAATATCATGAATCCTCTGTAACAGCTCTAGACTGCCTCCCCCTGCCTGGGATCTCTTAAAATAGAAATATTGTCAAACAGGGAAGAAAAACCCAGAATAGCCTCAGAATTTTTCAATGTAATACTTAATGCCTACAAAATTCTAAAGGAAACTATGTTCTGAGAATCTGTATCTTTGATATAAAGATATAGAATACATGAAAATATGCACAAGCATTAAAGACAGTTGTTATCTAATATGGCAGCCACTAGCCATATGTGGCTATTAAAATTTAAATTAACTGAAATTAAGTAAAACTTAACATTCAGTTCCTTAGTCACACTGGCCACATTCCAAATGTTCAACAGCCAAATATGGCTGGTAGTTACTGTATTAACACAAATGCAGAACATTTCCATCATCAAAAAAAGTTCTACTGGACAATGCTTTTCTAAAGCATGAAAGAACTTAGGAATATAAAATGTAAGAGGCCTTTATCCAATAAGCAAGAGGTGAATGAAAAAAAAATCAGGATTCTAAAAATTATGGTTACAGAACAGACTGTAAATATAACTCGATGATATTAAAATAATAATATAACAATACAAATACAAAAATGAGTGGGGAAATGGGAAGTTTAATTGTCTCATCTTTAAAGATAGAGTAAACTTTGGAACACATAACTAAAGAGGCAAAAAAAATACTCTATTCTTTTATGGTCTATCCATACTGATTTGATAAGAAACTTTATAGAAACATTTTAGGAAGCCTCCTATTTGCGTTAAAGAGGGATTTATATAAAGTTCAGCAATTACCTTGGTTTCGCTTTATCTGCCTTTCTTGCTGAAACAAAATGCCAGTATGACTAAAAAGATGTATAATAAATGTTAATGACAGTTATTTTGGGATGTGGAATTTTGAGGGTTTTTTTTTTACTTTCTTTTGTAGTTTTGAATTTTGATTGACATTTTTATACTAACCACTCATAAATTTTGCAAAAACAATCAAATTATCCTTTAAAAAGAGATGCTTTGATAAAAATTAAAAATAATATGGAGAAACATAAAAAATGAGGTACATTAAGAAATAAGAATATAAAATTGGGATGACTTTTTGGAACTAAAATATGTATATATCTGCATAAGGCAACATTTTAAAAATGAAAAGTATTTTATCAAATTTTTTCCTTGAAACTTTTGGTATATTTTTAACAATAGAATTACATGTGTTTTAAATTATTTTACCAGGAGCAGAGAGCTTCACTGCAATCAATCATTCTTACCCTGGCTGACATGAGAACTGAAATAATCACCTTGGCCTTTCACTGCAAGTAGCCACCTAAGCATTTGAACGAAAGTGTTTAGGTTGAAGGAGTAGATGCAACGTTTTTGAGTTTTAGGGCAAAATGGACAGATCCTGGAATACAGTAGCTCCTGGCATTGGTAGGGTTAAGGCAGCAGCTATAACAGATACAGATGTAATGAGAGTGATGAGATCCTATGGGAGCTGCCTAGAGAATACCAGACAGTTCCCTAACATTTGAACTATTTTTAGATTCACCAAAAAGAATATAAGGTTGTAAGTCAACATGGAAAGGTCCTTCAGAAACATAATAATTGTTGTGTGTATACACATGTACACACATACACATAATTTATTATTGAAAGAAGTTTTAGATAATGTTTTATTCGTGCCTTCCAGCCTACCTTTTGTAGACTTTAAGAGTATCTATAATAGAAGGACACTGTTCTCCATTCTATCCTCCATGCCTTTGCTTATATTGCTTCCTTAGTCTAGAATGATTTGCTACCGTCCTCTCTCTTAAAATTCCCCAAGCCCAAAATAAATTCAAGGTCCAGGTCAATGCCTCTTCACTCAGGAAGTCTTCCTTGTGTTTCAACTAGAAATAATCTTTTTTTTTCTTTAATCTGTTATATCCCCTTATTTCCTTATGAGTTTACATTACAATTGTCACATGTATCTTATCTTCCCTAATGGATCACAGGCAACCTAACAGCAGATTCAAGTCAGGTTTACCTCTACATCTCCCTCTTCCCATCCAGGGTCAAAGAGTGTGACTTAAACATAGACACACTATGTGAATACAGAAATGAAGTATTTACAAAACACATCCTATGTGTTAGCTTTGCAAGATGCTTGTCAAAAGTGTGTCCTATGTTCAAGTAAACTTGATACAACCTGCATAATCTATTCCTTTTTGGAATATTCTTAATGACTATTAAAATTACTGAGAAGTTGAATGGTAAAGAAATTTATTTTACTTCATTAAACTCCACATTGACACAGAATCATTTCTTTCTTTCTTTTTTTTTTTTTCTTTTTTATAAGGATTACACCATAGTGGACTCTGTTGGTGCCTTACCCATATCCCATGAGCCCTGCTGAGATCACTTGTAGATACTTCCCTTACAAGCCAATGCTTTCCTACATCTCTCTGCCTGAGGCATTATCTGGCCATTGGAGCATGGCCCATACGCTCAGGAAATCCCAGAAAGTTACTCTCTGGAGTAACTCATGAGAGATAGGAGTTGGGAAATAGCTATCCCCAAATCCTTTACCCCTCAGTAGGGTAATTCTGAATTATGCTCTACACAGTATCTCAAAGGGTCTCAACAAGATTGAGCAAAACAAAATAGATCAAAAGAGACTAGAGATAGCTTATGTGTTGTTTGTTCAGAATGATGTTGCAGATGAAGTTTAGGGGGTTAAAGGTTCAACATGAGCATGACTGAAAAAGGAATAACTATATTTTCCTGAGAGGAAATGGAGAATTCAGGGTTATGTCACAAAAATATTTATTATATCAATATTACCCTTAACCCTTGCCATTACATTTTTTAACCTACTTCTCTCCTAAAGACAACAAGAATAGCTAGCATAAAAACATGAGCAAAACAAATGAAATCCTAATTTAATTTTAAGATACTTGAAAATTTTTCAGCCCACATAAATTCTTACAGTTCTCAGGGTTTCAGAGCCTGTTCTACCTAGTTCTAGTCCCAGTGACTAGTCATGCTGTCCATTGAGACCCATCTACTACAGCGATATCACTTTTGAAAACTTTTGATCCTCCCCCCAATAATTTGTGATCTCTACCTTTTTTAAAAATCCTTAGAACTCTCTATGCTGATGTTAACATGCTTAGCTTACTTTATGTCTCTTTAAATGCCGGCAAGCTGAGGTCAGGAACTATGCATGTCCCATTGCATGTTCCAACACATCTCTTCAATAAGAAGTGCCCAGTAAGTATTTGATGAAATGCTGTATCTTGGGAAGACCAATTAGCCTTTGTAGAAGCGGACAAGAAATTATTTTAAAATATTTCTGCAGGCCTTTTTATACTAATCTGGAGGCAGAAATAATTGGAAAATTTAAATGAATACTTGCTTCTTCAATTAGGATAGCCTTATGAACCGTTCTGAAATATGCCGTTTACTTCCTCTTTTCTGTATCGTTTCAACCAAAGTTCTCCGTTATCTTAAACTATTTCTTTGCTGCCTAGGATACATATTATGCTTCTTTCTAAGCAACAGCCCCATAAGCTTCCAATATTTTGCTATTTCACCATTAAAATAGATCTTTCCTATATTCCTTTCTTTAAACATTCTGATTTCTAATAGAGACAATGTCTTCTTTACCAAAAGTATATGGGGAAGTTAATGTGTCAACTAACTAGAGTATGATTCTTCACTGATACTATCCCCTATATAAACTATTTAAATCTTATCCCTTATAAAAGTTACTTAGACAAGCTAACCAAGTTAACCAGATCAAAATAGCAGAAGATTTAGACAAATGAAACTGTCCATGTACCTTAAAATCACACCAATTCAGGTACAAACATACATGGCCATACAAACTGTAAGCCACATAAGTCTTTGATAGCATTCACACAGAAAACAAACAAGAGTACCCACCTTGAGTTGTGCAGTGTACAACCTGCACAAAACCACATAAAACTACACAAGCTTTTCACCAAATAAACAGCTGCTCATTTTTCCCTGTTTGTTAAGAAGTCTTATGCACACTTTTTCTATTCCAATTCCTAATTTCTAGCTTATTTTAGTTCACCCTAGAGATAGATAAATGTTCATAAATACTAAATATTTGGCCAATTTGCATTTTTTTCTAAAAGAAAATTAATCCAGATAAGCCTACATTTGACATCACGTAGACAAAAAGTGTACAATTTTCCAACTCCAGGTGCTAAGGGTATAATGTGGATTGAAGATAGGTTTCCTAAGCTTCCTTTGAATGAAAATTCTGCGATTTAATTTATTTTTGCCAAAATCCCATCATTCTCGTGCAAGTGTATACAGGCTCCCAAAAATTTTGATCTCTGAGATTTCGAGGCCTTCTTTAGACCTTAGTGTCCTTCATTAGTATTTTCTAGACTAGCTACAACTAGGACATTTGAAATCCTATTAGTGAGGGTGTCAGCGGTGCACTTGGCCTTTAAGAGGAACTTAATATTCAGCCTGATGAATGTGAATTTGGGAGCTGAGGCCTCATTTCTTGCTCACCCAGGGTCGAAAACCTCTCACCACTACAGCTGTGCCCGGCCCATGTTTAAGTAGGCAAAAATTCCAACTGAAAGTCTGCCTTCTCCTATTTCTCTCCCACCTAGATTTAATTCTCTACAGCCTATCCGAGTTACAAATGAAAGTTTTAAATTCTAGGCACCGAAAGGTATTTGGACTACAGCACGCTCTTTTCCAATGCATTTCAACCAAGGAATCCCATTTAATTCCAACCCAGTGAAATAAAAAGCTACATTGATTAAAACTCTTGAGATTCAGATCAACTTTTAAGGAGGCGCTGAATCTTTTTAACATCTGCTTCCTTACCAGCAAAGGTAATACATCTTTAAATAATTTGTAAGTGTGTTAGAGCTGCCACAGAGTTATTGAGAGCTCTCCTTTGGTAAATAAGGGGCTGCAGGCTTCATATTTCAGACAGCTGTCATCCATTAAATATTTTAATATTGAGGGGAATTAACTTTCATATTGATGGCAATGAAGAAAAAACTTATCTTTGTAGCCAGGGCAGACGATGTCAGCGCATAACTTGTCATTTTACTAATTCAGCTGCTTCCATTTGATTTGGAATTAGAACTAGGACCTCAGAAACTAGAGCCATGGCATCCTCACACAAAGGCTGTTTCAAATTATGTGCAGCAAGTTTTTAAGCACATTAGCAACTAGAACAAGCTGTCCTCATGCTAACTGGCCTTGCTTTGTTCTTGATGGTGGAAAATCTCGCTTTAACTGCCCTCTAATTTGTTGCAGAACGCTACTGCACCAGCAGCTGCTCTGGCACAGGATTAAACACACAAGAAAACATTATTTTTCCACACAAATTATTAGCAGTGCCAAAAGCCACAAAATCCTTTTTTGAAAAAAAAAAATCTTTTCTTCTCATTCCCTTTCTTTTCCCTCCCCCATAAAACAGCCTGAAATGAATTATACCTCGGTGGGGTTCTTAAAGATACCCCCAACACACACTTGCAGTGTAAACATACAGAGAGGGTATTCCATTCTGTTTTTGATAAAACACAAAAGATTCAAAAATGGGGCAAGGGGAAACTTTCCACTGCACATATAATAAATATGTCAATGAATGAGGACTCCTGTTGGGTGGATACACAGGACTGTCGGGAAACCAACTTGCCTAGTACCACATACACTTGTTCAAAAACTACAGGAGGAAATACATAAAGTAAGCCTCCCTCTGTTCTAATCTCGGTCTGATTACAGCTATTTCTGTGCAGCAGTTAAACGTCTTGCCAAAAGGAAGAATTGGCTTGATTGCTGCTTCAGAGGAGAATTTATTAGATGTCTGCAAATAATTGTTGGGAAGACAATTGTGCCTGCCCTCATTGTCTTTCTCATTTGGTGGGCTTGCCACACTGCTGTTTTTTTTTTTAATTACATTTGTTAGGGAAGACCACAAGGACCTTTCAGGTCAACCCATACCTGTGTCCTGGGTCTGAGGAAGTCTTCAAACAATGCTTATTTTTAAATAAAGAAAAAAGAATCTGCCGTTAGCCCTTATTTCAGAGACCAGACCCACTGCCTTTTCCACTGTGAGAGGTAGGAACAGTGGTGGGGTCTAAGTGTCACAGAAGTATCTCCAGGAGACCCCTGCTGTCTCCTGATCATCCTTTTTGACTGGGACAGTCTGACATCTGCCTATCAATAATGAAGTTCATCACCTGATTTCAGCATCATGGGAAAAGGACTCAGTGGAGTGTGCAGCAAAGGCAGCCTACAAAGGAAGTGAGGTTGACCATTTGGCATTCAGCAAGTACCTACACACAGCTTGCTTCTTCATTGACTCCCAGTTCCCACTGCTCTCCTGGCAAACAGCAGGCCCTGGGACATTCCTGGACAAAGTTTTCTTCCTCTCACTATAAAAATTCTAGGAATAGAGTGATGTGCTGGTGAATACAAAGATTATTCTTCAAGATTCTTCAAGATTATGGAACTGAAAAATCAGCCTCCTAAAAATCTCCATGAGTATTAGCCACCATGAAAATTTCCTGATCCAGGTTCAAAGCTACTACTCTCTGGCCTTCACATTTTCCCAATGTGCCTCTCTCTTTAATTGTGCTGTCTTTTTGCATCCTTAATACTCACTCTCTTGATCAGTTATGTCGACTCTCAAAAATGGTTGGATGCAATGATTTGAAAAAGGCATGCATTCAAAGCTGCTTTTATTAAAAATTTCATTAAGGGATTTGCAACCTTCTCCTTTGCTTGCTGTTCCAGCTTCTCTCTGAGCTGCAAGTCAGAACAGTCCACTCAGAGGCATTCACTGAAAATTCATCACACATCATCCATCAGTGATTAAGCACACGGACTCTCTGGGATAGATGGAAATAAACAACCAAGAATTCTGAGCCACCTGTTTTGTGCCTTAAATTCACAAGGTCAGGTAGTGTCTGGAATTTAGGACCAAATCAAAGTCTGTAAAGTTTAAGTGACATAATTAAAGAGAAAATGAATCTATGTTTTATACAAATGCATTACCATTAGGATCTCTTTTCTGATATTTTAGCCAACAATGTAGACCATCTACAAAAGGAAGAAATTGGGATTTTTTTCAATTAATAAATGACTGTTTTAGTTCTATCTAGGTGTATGTATGTTGTTTCTGAGTTACTTCTAACACATGTATTAAATTCCAGTTCTGTTTTTTGCCTTGTTTGAATATATGCTCATAGAAGGCACTAACTGTGTTTTCCTTACATGTGTTTAGTTTACAGACGAGAGAGACAATATAAGATATTTGGTGCCAAGGAAAAGAAAGTCGATAATTCCTATTGACTTCTCCTTCCCTTATCTATGTACTTTCTCCTACTGCACCTTGTATATAATACCTAGCAAAATAGGACCAAACACCATAATACCAGCCATTTGTCCCCACCCTCCAGACACCATTTTACTATATGATTCTCAGTACCAAGCTATAGAGGTTGCTGGTCCCTAGAATTTGTTAGAGAAGCAAATTCTCAGACTCCACCCTAGACCTACTGAATTAGAATCTATAGTGCACAGCAATCTGTGCCTCCATGTGAGCCTCATGTTTGAGAATGACGCTCACACCAGTATGCCCTCCCACATACCCCACTGGCAGGGTCAGATGCTCTCACGCTTTCCCATAACATTGCCATGCCTTCTGCTGGCCTCTAGTTTCCTAGAGTTCCCCTTTGGGGCTCCCCACTCAGGCTAGTCCTTTGAAAGTGGACCCCATATTTCAAAAAGATCCCTTTCTCTGTTTTCCTCATATAAATCTTTATCTTTATAGTAACCTTTTCTGACCCTAGGGAGAAATTGCCTAGTCCAAATAAATAAATGTCTAATGGTGGAATTATGATCCTTGTAGCAAGCATATGGGGAGGACAAAATGTATAAGAGACTCCTTAGTACTTCCCAAATCATTTCATACAAATAATCACTAAATATGGCTATCTGGGAGGCTTCAAGAATTGTGCTAGATCTTAGTTTGCTGACTTTTGATGACCAGCCATTTACTTAAACCTCCCCATCAACAAAATGGGCCTCAAAATATCTTTCCTACGTGTATTTACGAGGATTAGTGACACTTTTCAAAAATGTTTCTAGTATTGTGCCTAGCAAGAAGAGATGCTCAATAAGTAGAAGATCCATTAGTATAATGGAATGAGGGTGACTTTGGGGTCAAGGTGACATGAGCTCTAGTCCCAGACATGTTGTGACTCCAGAGAAATTACACTGCCTCTCTGAGTCATAGTTTCTTCCTCTAAGTGGAAATACTGTTTCCACTATGCTAGCAATTGTGCAAGGATGTTTTGAAACTTAGATGAAATAACCCTATATAAATTGTGCAACACAAATAAAAATATGCTCATCTTCTTTTCCCCTGCTTATGAATATGGGATGGGGAGAAAAAGTGATGAAGGGTAAGAACCATATATGGAACAAAACTGACCTGCATTAATGATCTGGTTATATTTTACTAGTTTGTAGCCTTAGACAAGTTAGTTAATTATTATGAGTCCTGGCTTCCACATTTATTGTTCTTGAACAACTACCCCTTCTTTCAAGGTTGCTGTAAGGCCTCTAAATGCAGCGATGAATGTGGACAAAAAGATTAACATAGCAATTGGCTTAGAGCAGGCCCTCTATATAAGTGAGTTCTGTTATTATTATTATTGCCATTGTTGTTATTAAATGGTGGCTATTTCTTGACAGTCCAACAGTTGTAAATCCTTATTTGCTTTCTATTAGGTTTCCAATTGAGAGAACATTTTTTTGTCCTTTTAAAATGCACATAACTTTTACTAGCATTTTTTTTGGCCAGTCTGGGTTTGGAGGGTAGTCTTGTGGATTTGTTTAATATCAATCTGAAAAACAGATTCAACAAGCTAACAACCATGTTCTGACATATTTTCCAAGTTAATGCCACCTTGTCTGGCCTCAGGACACAGTCAGTCAGCTTTCCCTGGAGAGGTCCTTTTTTTTTTTTTTTTTTTACACAGTTCATCTTACACCATGCTTAACTGCTGCTGTAGTTAGAAGAACATTGTTTAGAGCTGTAGATTCTAAATTACCTGAGGGTAGTTTTGCACTCAGCTTTGCATTGGTGTCCACCATTACTGCTCAATAAATAATGCTGAATTGCACTGAATCTGGATAACACACAGCTGCTTTGTTCATTTTTTAGTTGATGGAGAGTTAGAAAATTAGATACCAAAAACACCACTTCTCCAGTACATGCTTCTAATACTCCTACAAGTCTAATACTATAGCTAAGACATGTATATATTGCTTACGTGTGCTGCACAGTCCTGGAGAACTGATCTCTATTTTTACTTTTTACCTATTTTATTGAGGTACAATTGAGATATGACATTATATTAGTTTCAAGTATATAACATAATGATTCGATAAATGTATTTACTGTGAAAAAGAGAATTGCAATAAGTCAACACTCATCACCACACATAGATACAAGTTGTTTTTTTTCTTGTGATGAGAACTTTTAAGATCTACCCTCTTAGCAACTTTCAAATATGCAATATGGTTTTATCAACTATAGTCACCTTGCCATACATTACATCACCAGGACTTATTTTATTTTATTTTTTTTAATTTAATTTATTTATGATAGTCACAGAGAGAGAGAGAGGCAGAGACATAGGCAGAGGGAGAAGCAGGCTCCATGCACCGGGAGCCCGATGTGGGATTCGATCCCAGGTCTCCAGGATCGCGCCCTGGGCCAAAGGCAGGCGCTAAACCGCTGCACCACCCAGGGATCCCCTCACCAGGACTTATTACCATATGACTGGAAGTTTGTACCTTTTGACTCCCTTCATCCACTTTGCCTACTCCCAGCCCCCACCTCTTCTTTAAAACTCATAATTTGCAGCAGACTTCTCAGTAGCTTCCTTTTACCCTTCATGACACATAGAGAAACTGAAGGTCTAAGATATTAAGCCACTTGCTCGTCTTTGCACCCACAAATTCTGGCACAACAGACTAAATTACTCCCTTTTGGCCTTTCTACCTTTCATTAATAAACTTTTATAGAAAGAAGGAAGGGAAGGAGAGAGGAAAATAATGGAGAATTCCATGAGCTCCAAATCACAGCCCTACCTTACTCCACCTCCAGTTCACCCATCCCAAATATACAAAACGATTCAATTCAACAAATATTTATTGAGTACCCACTATGTGCCAGATACTGTTCTAGGCACTGATTAGAACAGAACAGGTGCTGGTTCAAACCCGAATTCTCATACCTGCCAATCATCTTTCTTCACACCCAGAATATCCTGGGGTTTGTCATCTGACACTTCCAAGTCTTTGCCAACTTGTCTCAGGTCATGAATAATCCTTAGGAACTGGCTCTTTATTGTTCCTGTAGTTACCAGGTGATGATGCCAGTGCCAGCCATCTGGGATTTGGGTTAGTTTTTCGCTTTCGCTTTTGCTTTTTTTTTTTTCTTTTTTGTCCATGGATGTGTTCCTATAAGAGTCAGTGTGACTCCCAGTTCTTCCCTAAGGAATAATTTTTTTCACTCAGGACCCAGAATCAGACTTTCCAGGACTCTGAGTTTTTGTAACCAGGCTCCAGTCTCTAACCAGGACATTCAATTCTGCTGCCATATCCTCATTCAGTCAGCATACAGGCATTTTCCATCAACTCACTCATTCTAGTCTTGGTTCCCAGACTCCATGTCTCCAGTTGCTATGGAAGGTTGATAATGATTCAAGAATTAAAGTCTGAAATGAGAACAGCCCCAGAGACTGTTCTTCACAAATAGAATTTAAGTGAGGTGTCTAAAACTCTATTGTCTTCAGGAATCTGGCAGATAATGTAAATATATAAAGCCATCTATGTATAACACAGCAGACAGAGATGAAGTCTGTTTAAAATGGAGAAAGCAGGCAATTTCTAATTAAAAAAGAGAATCCTGGGCAAGCCACCAAGTCACAGCCTCTGCAGCTCTTCAGGGGTGGAATGGAGGCTTCTTGGGCTTGGTAGTCTCCATGCTTGGCATGTCACCTGCATTTGGTAGGTGCTTAAATCAATAAATGAGTGACAGAACAAAGAAGTGAGTGAACCAAGGAACCAACATGGAAGAACTGAAATGGAGACTTTAGATTGTTCTTCACAATATGACAGATGATAAACCTCACTCACCTGAGGTATTTTGTTCCCAAAACTGTGTCCACGAGACCTTTCCAAACTTACAATAATCCTCAAATTAGTCTGTCTAAAGGATTTCATTTTTTACTGGGACTTTATTATAGATAGACACACAGGTAATCAATGGATAGAAAACAAATATTAACGCTTTCCTTTAAAACAACTCAGAGAGTGTAATACATTTTAAAAATTCAATATCAACTCCTCTGCTATGGCAACAAATCAAATGAAGTGAAGAAAAAAGAAATAAATGAAAGCAGAAGAGGAAAATACATAAGGAACTAAAGTCATTTTATGGATGAAATTGTTTCAGTCCAAGTTGTCCTCCCACTTGCACAATTACTATGCTGATCCTTCAAGTGGCAATCCAGGAAAGAGGGCATTATTTTGTATTCCACAAGGACCTGTAAATTCAGTGTCTGGAGATGATGGTAAGTGATGCTAGGGCCAATCATCCAATCCTCCAGGGACAGGCCAAATTACTCACAAAAGCTGCCAGAATCCAATGTTCTCATGAACCTGTCCTATCCCTCAGCTGCACCACATCCTTTCTCTTCTTGCCCTGTTCTTACAGTCTTCTCTGCCTGCCTATCACCCCTGATCATGGGTTGCAGTGGACCAGGGTAACGACTCTTGAACAGTTTGACTTTCTCTTTGCTTACTACACATTTCCATGTTGATGGCACTGGATTCCCAGTAAGTTATCAGTGGCCTGATTCCAGGACTGTATTCATTTCCTATGGTTGCTATAAAAAAAAAAATAGCATAAACTTGGTGACCGACAATGCCAATAATGTATTCTGTAACGGTTCTGGAGGCCACAAGTCTATAATCAGTATCACTGGGCCAAAATTAAGATGTTGGTAAGGCCACACTCCCTTCAGAGGCTCGAAGGGAAGAATCCATTCCCTGTTTCTTCCATCCTCTGGTGACTGCTGGCATTCCTTGGCTTGTGACTACATTAGCCCAATCTCTGCCTCTGTAGTCACATTGCTTCCTCCTCTTCTGTCTATAAGATCTCCCTCTCCCTCTGTCTCTATAAGGAAACTTGTAATAGCATGTAGAGCCCATACAGATAGTCCTGGATAATCTTATCTCAATATCCTTAACTTAATCACACCTACAAAGATCTTCTTCCAAATTAGCTAAACATTTATAGTTTCTTAGGATTAGGAGGTAGAAATCCTGGCCGAGGCAGGGGAAGGGGGCACAGGCGTTCTTTTTTTTTTTTTTTTCAGCTATTACAAGGACTTTCTCCTATAATCCGATTCTGTTAACAGCTCCAACCCCAAACCAAGAGTTTTGGAAGAACTACCTGGAGAATTACCATGTTGTTCCATTTGAATGCCTATAGCTAAATGCCATAATCATCTTAGGTGGGAAAGTACATTAACCTAAGAAGTTTCCCAATTATAAAGGTCTGTCTTGTTTAATGGCTGCTGCTCCTTTGTCTGGCTTTTTCACAGATGATCAAATCAACAGCAGTCTGTATTCTTTTCCTCACTGCAACAGTCCATTATACTTTCCCCATTCCCCTCTTCCTCTTTGGTATTCAAACTGGGGGTAGTAGGGGACAAATGGGGATGATGAGAAACTAACAGTCTATGGACTCATTCCTAAATCTGGCATTGTTATCTCTCCTGAAATGAGTCTCTAACACTCCTAGCAGATCTCATTTATGTGCCTACCACCTCTTTCTATCCCAAGATTTAGACAGGACACAAGTCAGGCCCAGATGGAGTCATAGCCCTCTTAAGAGCATAAACATCTCTCAGCTATTCTAGAGATGAAAACAGTGGCTTCTCTACCTTCCATCCTGAGAAAGCTCTCTTGGGGAGACCCGTACCACGCTCATGTTTGTTCAGGTGGCTTGATATTCACCACAAGACATTCTTTCCCAAGCAGCCTCAAAAGACAACCTCCCGCTTCTGTAAAATATGTGGATTGAGTTTCTTTGAATGAAAAAGCATAGCGTATTCAACTCACTCAGAGGAACTCCTAAGCCTTCCACTGTGAGGAAAGTGTTACTCGAACCAGCCAAAGGATGCCACCCAAGCGTAACCAGGAAAGTGGTTTCCCACTTGAATCCAAATATGATTTGGGCTCTTTTGGGGATGGATTTATGTTTCTTTCAACTACAGCACTTGGGAGAGAAGAATCTTCATTTGCCAAGACACAAAGAACATGCTCTGTACCCTTTATCAGTTCTCATAAGAGTTTTCCAATTCTCCTCATGCTGTGCTGAGAAAGAAAACAAAAATTATCCATGGCTTTGTACAAATCTGTTGCTTTTGGGAAATGGGAAATGTTCTTTTCTGGGCAGTATGAAAATCAGTCTCTGACTAAAACAGAGGAAAATTAAACTGATATGTTTTTCTAATCCTAAGGTTTTAAGAAAACAAAGACATTCATGCTGCAGAAATTGTTAAATCTGTTCAACATCCAAAAATAGCCTTGGAAAAGCCTAGGACCCTTTACAGATGTTCTGGGACCCATACTTTAAAGAGTTTGCTAATGAAGGACTAAAATGCCCAAATCCTTTAAGTAATAGGATGGAGTTTTTTTTACATAGAGAATGCCTCTTGGAGGGAGGGGGAGAAGTAGTTTCAGGCCAAGACTACATTGGAGATGAGGCCAGCAAGCTATAAATGACGCTGAGCATGGATATGGCTAGTTGTCTGCTACAGAAGCCCCATCATCAAAAGAACAAAGCTTGTCCCCTTTGAATTGAGGGAACAACTGTTCTTTCTGCTGGTTCCACATTTGTTTCTGTACTATGACTATCAAAACAAGTAATCAATAAGCCCAGAAGTACTTATTGTTAGGTCATTTGAGGAGCTATCAGGAAAAAAATATCCTGGTTTTCAAGTGTAGATCAGAGCACAAAACTTTTTCTTTGCTCTTGGCTCTGACAGGACTGGAGCTCTGGTTTCTTGGCTGATGGCTGTAATTTTGACCTCAGCTAAGCCTCTTTCAAAAGATGTCTTTATTGTTTTCAGAGCACCCACTTCCCTTATATTTGAAAAATGTGTGCATGTGTGAATATGTATGTATTTTACTTCAGTTCTTTTCCTTTTGGAATATTGAACTAAGGGAAAAGAGGTGATCATGTGATATTCAGTGGAAGTTTGCTAACATTTTTTATTTCTAAATCTCCTGATACTTAACGATTGGCACAGAACACTCTGTAGCACTCCACACACATCATAATCATCTCCCACTTAGGACCTCAACTTCCTCCAATGCTTTCTCTTTAATGTTAAAAAAAATGTAATTCATGATTCAGTTCAGATACTACATCTCCTGGGAAGACTTCCTAATCCTAGCTCCCACTGATTGACACAGGGTGGGGTAGATATCTTTCCTCTGTGCCACCATGGAAATCTCTGCACTGCTCTAACATCAAATTTACTGACCTATATTGTAATTGTATATGCATTAGTTTAACTTCCCCATTAAACAGCATCATATCCCCAGTGCCTGGCAAAAAATTGCTAATCAATAAATGCTCCTTAAACTGCACTATATTTAAAGTATTTTTCCTTTACCATTCATAAGAATTTATGGACCCCAAAAACTTAAAGATGACTTATCTACATCAGTAACATGTCTTTGAAGTCCAATTTGTAAAATAATTTTTCTTTTCCTAGACTAGGCCTGAGCTATGGGAAAAGAAGTGTTTCATCTTCAGTTATAGATAGAGCTATTTCTATAGCTAAGATGACCTGAATGTTGATTTCTACACACTGTGCCTCTGGCACTTCTGAAAGAAACATTGTTCTTAAAACGATTGAAGGGATTTAGGGTTTCACTGAACCATGATGTAGGCTGCCTGGGCTGAACTGCTGAATCTGTTCGCCTGCTACCAGAATCCAGTCTCCAGAATAAAGCAACATTAAAAGAAAATTAACCTTCATAATTGCTTCCCCAACAGATTTTGTTGTCCACATGGGATTACACACAGCATGACCAAGTTTCCCATAACCTTAACCAATGGTCCTGAACTCCCCATCCTGGGCTGATGAGCACAAGTCAAGAATCCAAATCCCTTTTCTCCTAAGGGCTAATCCTTTTCAATGAGATGTTCACAGACCTATGTTATTAATGTAGATTTAAAGAAAAGGGGAGAAAAAAGAAACAATCACATTCTCAAGAAATTCAAGGTTGCATGACTGGAAAGGAAACTCAAGATTGTCACGCTTAAATGTTCATAACTGAAGGTCCTGCCGGGTGTAGAATGTGTGCACATCACTTATTCCAATGGACATCTTAGATAAAGGAGATCATCTGGCTTTATATTTAATAAAATGATCTTTCAGGGTACTAAAGATAAGACATGAGAAGCTATCATTGAGCTTTCAAAAGCCTACAATGGCCTGATTTTAAATCAAATGAAAAATCTCATTTCAGATCAAATTGGTAAAAATCTGGAGATAGGCCAGGAAAAAAAAAAGTAGCAAAACTCAAACTTATGAGCAGGAGTAATTAACCATGAAGTTGAGGTCCAGAAAGAACATTGAAAAGTCATTTGCCTCTGCCTCCAGCCTCCAACCGAAATCCCTTTAACTACTCTAAGGTGAATGTATATACCAGTGGCTCCTAGACATGAACCATAGAACTATAAGTGTCAGAGCTCAGAATTATTCAAAGAAGTCCAAGAATCCACATGATTAGCAAATGCTGGCTGGGACTGACTAAGCAATATGTCTTCCCAAACACAAAATTTCACTGATTGACTGCATTTAAAGTTTATTTATTTATTTATTTATTTAATCTATTCCCACTGTGGGGCTCAAACTTACAATCCCAAGATCAAGAGTCTCATGCTCTCTCCACTGGGCCAGCCAGGTGCCCCCAACTGTATTAGATACTGATTTCAAGGTGTTACTGATTTCAAAGCAGTTTTTCTTTTTCAAATGGTTTCTCAAACAACAGACTCGATAAGCCTCATTATACTCAGGGGACAATGATACGTGAATATTTTGAAAAGTTAACTTTTTATAAAAGAATAACATCCATACATGTGAATTTTTATGTTAAAATATTAGAAACTACTGTAAATTACACATTTGTTATAAATAATACAGAACATGTTTGCATATTCTGCACATTCACTTTATTCCAGGGCTTCTTAGTCTTTATAGGCAGAAAAGTCTTCAAAAAGTCTAATTTAAATTCTTCCTGTGAAACTTTTACCTGAGCTTAATTTATTATTCCTTTCTGAAGTTACAGGATGATTACTATAGTTCATCATACAACTATTGTAATAGATAATATAATATAAAATAATACCCTCTACTTAAGATACCTCTACTTGAGGCTGAATAACACAAATCCTCCTGCACTGAGTTATATCTCAATATTTATCTTGGTATTCTCTAGAATAATAGTGTCCAATAGAACTTTCTGCAATGATAGAAATGTTTTATACTTGTGTTGTCTGGTACAGTAGCAACTAACCATATGTGATCACTGAGCATCTAAAATGAGCCAGTGATCACAGAACAAAAAAAAAAAAAAAAAGTAATCCTATAATTTGCAAAAGATCCTGAATAGCCAAAAGCAATCTTGAAAAAGAAAAACAAAGCTGAAGGTATCACAACCCTAGATTTCAAAATATACTACAAAGCTGTAGTAATCAAAGCAGTATGATACTGGCCCAAAAAGACACATTCATCAAAGGAACAGAATACAGAGTCCAGAAATTAACCCATGTTTACATGTTCAATTAATCTATGGCAAAGGAAGCAGTAATAATAATACACAATGGGGAAAAGAGTCTCTTCAACAAATGCTGCTGGGAAAACTGGACAGCTACATGCAAAAGAATGAAACTGGACCACTTTCTTACATCAAATACAAAAATAAACTCAAAATGGATTAAAGATTCAGATGTGAGTCCTGAAATTATAAAATTCCTAGAAGAAAGCATAGGCAGTAATTTCTTTGACATAGGCCATAGAAACATTTTTCTTTCTATGTATATCTCCTCTGGCAAGGAAAACGAAAGGAAAATTAAACTATTGGGACTACATCAAAATAAAAAGGTTTTGCACAGTGAAGGAAACCATCAACAAAACAAAAAAGCAACCTACAGAATGGGAGAAGATATTTGGAAAAATGATATATCTGATAAGGGGTTAATATCCAAAATATATAGAGAACTCCCAAAAATAATCTGATTAAAACAGGCAGAAGGCCTGAATAGACATTTTTCCAAAGAACACATACTGATGGCCAACAGACACATGAAAAGATGTTCAGCATCACTAGCCATCAGGGGAATACAAATCAAAACCACAATGAGCTATTACCTCACATCTGTTAGAATGGCTAAAATCAAAAGGACAAGAAATAACAAGTGTTGGTGAGGATGTGGAGAAAATGGAACCCTCAAGCACTGTTGGTAGGAATGTAAACTAGCACAGCTACTGTGGAAAACATTATGGAGGTTCTTCAAAAAATAAAAAATAAAAATACCATATGATCCAGTAATTGCACTACTGAGTAGCTGCCCAAAGAAAATGAAAACATTAATTTAAAAAGATATATGCACCCCTATATTTATTTTCAGTATGATTTACAATAGCCAACATATGGAAGCAACCCAAGTGTCCATCCATAAATGAGTGGATAAAGAAAATGTGAATATTACTCAAGGATGAAAACAATGAAATGTTACATTTGCAACAACGCGGATGGATTTAAGGGATATAATGATAAATAAGTCAGAGAAATACAAATACCATTTGATTTCACTCATATGTGGAATTTTAGAAACAAAACAAAAAACTGGACTCTTAAATACAGAGAACAAACTGGTGGTTGCCAGAGGACAGGTAGGTAGGAGGATGGGTGAAATAGATAAAGGGTATTAAAAGTACATTTATCTTGATGAGTACTGGGAAATGTATAGAATTGTTGAATCACTACATTATACACCTGAAACTAATATAACACTTTAAGTTAACTATACTTAAATTTTTAAAAAAGAGTAGAAAAAAGTAAAATTAGTCAGTGAGACTCAAGAAACCAAACTTTTTCTTTTAGTTAATTTACATCCAAATTTAAACAGACACCTAAGGCTAGTGACTAGTATACTGGATGGTGCAGATTTAAAGTGCATTCATTTCCTAATCATCTAATTTAATTATAGTATACCCCCAATGCAGAAAATAGCCCAATAAAGACCTAATTGATTTCAAAAGCTGAATTATTTGATTTTATACATAGCACCATGATGCCAATGCAGGCAATGACATATCAGTTTTACAAACAAAGATAAATAACATATATACATTATCCTAGTCTAATACAAATAGGCTTGGATAAATATGAGTACAGCTCTGGAAAAACATTACCCATATCCTTTGGAACATAATGTATCCAAAGGTCTCAGAAGTTCACCTTTATAGACAAGGATCTGTTTATTCCCTTATTTGTACCTTAAACGTTTGATTTTGTAACAGGAACCTTTGTTGCCCAGCATGAGTATGTGATGCTTGATTCTTAGCTCCTTTTTCTTGTACACTTACTCAAAAACAATAAAGAATATACTTTCTTGAATATTGAGACTCTTTTTCCTTCTTTAAGTGATTTAGTCTGAATGTATCCCCACTGAGCTGACCAAATACTGACCACCATGGAGTTTCATTCAACTAATACTCATATTGACATTGAATCACTGCAAATCTCATTGCCAACTAGATATGAACTCACTTAATGGTAATCTAATTTAAAGTATGTTTTTTCCAGGAATGCAGACACAGGACCAAATCTGCCCTTTAATTTGTTTTAACAGAACTTGCTAAGCACTCTTCCAGGTGCTGGGAGAATGCTACAACATGATGTAAGACCCAGTCCCCAATCTAAAATACCTTAAATATATAATGTTTTACACAAATAAGGGAGTTTAAGGGTACTCTTTTATTTATCTCTTTTTCATTGTCCAAATATGCTACATTCCTTCAATTTATACTGATGCATCTTGTGAAACTTCTGGATTCATGAGCTGAGTTTGATTCTGTGATAATACCTGAACTTCTTTGTATTTCTTGTTCTTCAAAATTATTTTGTTAAAACTTGCCATGTTGTAATATGTGTAAATCATTTCTAGTTCCCCAAAGGCATTAAATAATAATAATAACTCCTACATTAAATAAATTGTCTTGATACATTTAGGAGCACCCACCCCCTTTATTAACTTTACAGAAGTTAATAAGTTCTTTACAGAAGTTAAAAAGAACACTGGCTCAGAGTTCAAACTTCCAGTGTTATTCTCTGAACTTCATTCTCACCTGTTTGTTTTGTGTAACCAATAAGGTGAAATACCATTAATATTTTATTGCATTGAATAGTAATTTTAAAATATTCCATTTTTCACACATAAATTTTGGAGACTAATAATAAATTTTTTTTAAAGATTTTATTTATTTATTCATAGAGATGCAGAGAGAGAGAGAGAGAGAAGCAGAGACACAGGCAGAGGGAGAAGCAGGCTCCATGCAGAGAGCCCAACATGGGACTCGATCCCGGGACTCCAGGATCATGCCCTGGGCTGCAGGCGGCGCCAAACCGCTGCGCCACCGGGGCTGCCCTGGAGACTAATAATAAATAACATCTACCCAGCACTTTATAATTCACGAAATCTCACTTGGTCTTCATATAATCCCAAGTGCTCTTGTCAATTTGCACATTACAAAGCTACAGTTCAGCAGTAAAGTAGCTTCTCTCTCAAGAGAACACATGTAAATTATGACCGAGAGCACTACTTTCCATATCGTGTCCAATGGATCTTGGTTTGCCATAATAGGAAACAAATATGTTCTTCTTATAAACTCAAAAAGCTCATTACCATATTTAAGGCTCTGACAAGCTCTGCACTTAAAAAAAAAATCTGTTTAACCTTTTAAAACCAAGCATTTCCCAAACTTATTTAGTCACAGCCATTTTTATTTTTAAAAATATATAATTTATTGATCCACCAAATACCCTTTGAAAACATACTAAGCTAATAAAATTTCCTTAAAAATACCAAAGGTGATAGAAAATTGGGTGTGACCAAATAAAACTTCTCAACTCCCATATATTTAGGCTGGAACACCCCATGTAACTCTAATTTTTTAGTAATCTCTCTAAATGCCCTCTTTTCGAAATATCCTCTCTTACTGTATCTGTATCATATCTGTGGCCAGGGAACAAGGCTAAAACTATACATCCATTAATGCTTAACCAAGAAACATTACAAATATAGGTTTGTTTCTAAATGTGAGGGCCAAGAAGCTAAGGTGGAGTTATAATTATGTAAGTAGTGTCTATTATCCTGAATAGTGGTCTGGCAGAGATTCTCCTCAAGACTGTACTCCCAGAGCACCAGATATTCTGTCAGTCTAGAAGAAGAACCTCTCTGGTGCCCTGAGGAGGTCTCTCACACAGAAGACCTCTGCTTTAAACAGAACTAACAGATACATCTCCTACTTCCTCTCAACCCTGGCCAAGGTAAGGTACTTTCCTTACCCTTTGATTAACTTCCTAAATTAGCCCAGTTAGTGTAGCTGTCCTAGCAAACCCAAACGAGCCAAAGTTCTTGGATAACCTCAATATGTGCCACTTCCTAGTTCAACAATATGAAAAGAAAAAAAAAAAAAAAGTAACAGAGGATCAGTCACCAGTGTCACATCCTTTATGTTAAATGATCCCTAAATAGAGAAGGTATTTAAGAAAAGCAAGGTGAAGGGTGGCAGGGTAGTCTGGAAGGTGGCCCAGAATGCTCGTGCTTAAGAACAAGAATATCTTAAAAGGAATGACCACGAGCACCAATCAGAGAAGCACTCTGGCGTAGTTGGCCCTTACCCCTTCATCTCAACTTGAACGTTTTCTCCTTCATGAGTAGAACGGCATCACAGTAGAAATAAGACCTTTGAATCCGCCAGAAACAGTCCATCATGACTGTCTCTGCCATAAGCAAGAGAAGACCTAAATCTTGCTTTCATTTATTTATTCATGAAAGACACAGAGAGAGAGAGGCAAAGACCTAGACAGAGGGAGAAGCAGGATACATGCAGGGAGACCGACGTGGGACTCGATTCCGGGACTCAGGATCACGGCCTGGGCTGAAGGCAGGTGCTAAACCACTGAGCCACCCAGGGATCCCCTAAATCTTGCTTTCGGTTTGCAGTCCTAGCATCTTAGCTTAGTTGGACGTGCTTTTCCCTGCTGCACTCTTCCTGACAGACCCATGCTCTAAATTTCCTGGCTTTTGGAAGCTATTCATTCTTTGAGACCTGGCTGGGTCCCCAGTCTTCCCTGTTCTGTTTCCCTCTCCTTTTTCCATCAGCCCCATTCTTCTTGAGAGAGCAAAGTAAAGGGCTAACCCAGTTGGGTGATGGCCAAAGGCAAGAATCAATAAAAGAGTGATTTTATTCCAGTGAAATAAATGGGATGATGGAATAAAATAAATTGGGATGGGATGGAATAAAATGGGATGGTAGTAATGTACAAATTGATCTTGCTCATCAAAGTAGATGGTATAGTTCAGTAGAAAAGAAAAAAAAATCCTGGCTGGTAATAATCTTGCCTCTGCTAAATAGATGTTAAGCATTTTTTAAAATATTGGTGTTAATAATATCAAGTTGTTAGATATCCCAGAATCTCTAACTGGTACAGTCTAGGCCAATTTTTCTGCTAAACACAATATAGTTAGTTGCGTGTCTGCCTGTGTCATTTTATACGTGCATTCCCCAGAAGTTAGCACCATATCTAGCTATGGTAAGTGTTCAATTAAAGTATGTTAGATGGACTAACTGGTATCTTTTTTACTCCCAACTGGAGGCTATAGTCTAACTGAAATTGGAAAAGAGGGCTGGAGATTTCCTCAATTACACCAAGCTATTTAATTACCTTAATTTCTCTAAGACATTTCGAAAAAAAAAAAAATGCAAATTGAGAGAGAGAAACTAGTTTCCTCTGTAAAGAAAACTTGTGCTTGCCTAAGAGAACTGCTTTGTGGGAGAAGGAAGTAGAGAGGTGTGATTTAGCAGAGTGGATAAAATGTACAGCTTTTCTATTCCTTCCAAGTTGAATATTAACTAAATGGTCTCTATTTGTTTTATAATTATACACACACCCGATGCCAAATACAAATAATTCATTCATACACTTTTGAGATTTTCCACTAGACTCTTTACCTTCACTAATGTCTCCATTAATGCAGAGAAAGTGAAGTCAAATAGTTAACAAAGTAAATTGGCCTAGAAGTGAATTTACCCATTTGGTTCTCTCTTCTTTCTTTCTTACTCCCTTACTACCTCACCATACCAAAAACATACATGCATGTTCATGCTTGTGCACATGCATACACATACACACACACTCCAAATGAAACCATGATATGAAATAAATTAATCTCCATTACACAGAAAATTCACTTCCATTGCTTAGCTTTCTTATGTGATATTCTTTGGACTTAGCCAGATCCAAATTCTATTCCAGCTCCGCCATTTAGTAGCCATGTGCATGACCTTTGGCAAGTCACATAATCTCTCTGATATTAAGTTTTTCTTTTGGAAAATGTAGTTGATGGTGTTGATATTTCAGGCTTCCTAGGAAGATTGTTATATATATATATATATATAAAATTTGAAGTTGCTTGTATGAGCTCAACCCTACCTTACTCTAAGGTCCCTGCTAGCCTATGCTGGGCCTTTGTGGGAATTAGGATCTCCCAAGCCCCTACTCAATCTTCAGTCTTCAATCCCAACCTCATCCCCACTATACACAGCCCTGCAGGCCAACAACTATGGAGTGGAGCAGGGCCCGGATTTCATCTCCCAGTTAGCCTCTTGCCAGGCACTTTTGCAATACACAAGCTCACTGTCATAAGACAGAAGACTGTACTTCACATCAGAGCCTTTCCAAACCTTTGTCTGCACCTTATCTCTGATGAGCAGTAAGGGTAGTTCTTCAAATCCTACTTCCAAGAGAGAATTGCTTAGGCATCATTGTTATCATTAATAAGAACTCAGAAAATATCTCCTCAGTTTTGGGGCACAAAAGTGGAAAAAAAACTAGACCTTACAGTAGCATCTCAAAAACTGAAAGTTTTGACCACTAGCATAGAAATTATGTTCTCAGGCTTAGCAATTTCCCAGGAAAGCTGAAGCAAAGACTCTTGAGGGTTCAAGAACTCAGAATTGGCTTTGCAGTGTGGGATGGATGGGACATGCCCAGACCAAGTGGCCCACACTAAGTCAGAACCCAGAGGGTAGGGGATCCCTGGGTGGCGCAGCGCTTTGGCGCCTGCCTTTGGCCCAGGGCGCGATCCTGGAGACCCAGGATTGAATCCCACATCGGGCTCCCAGTGCATGGAGCCTGCTTCTCCCTCTGAATGTCTCTGCCTCTCTCTCTCTCTCTCTGTGACTATCATAAATAAATAAATAAATAAATAAATAAATAAATAAATACCCAGAGGGTAAACAGCAGCAGTGACTGCAAACAAAAAAGACTTGCATTCTGCTCAGCTCTATCTCTGCACATACTATGAGGTAATCCTGGGCCACACACAACTTCTCTGGGCTGCAATTTCCTCATGCTCAAAAAAGGAGTTAATTCCTGCACTATTCCTTAATAATCCTCCCCCCAAACTTCTGAGGTAAGATGGTATATGTGAACTTTAAATTGAAAAGGCAGTATGAGATAGTTTATCAATTGTTGTCTCCCCAAATTCTTCAGAAACACAGTAATAAACTAGCTGCCTAACCAATGTAAAAGAAGCAAGCAAACTAATATAATGGTATGACTATTATTAAAATATTTAAGTGTCAATCACCAACTCAGGCATTACCATTTCTGCAGACCAATTCCTGACTGTCCACTCCATGCCACTTTTTCCTTTGCAAAAGATACTTGTCCTTTTGTTGCCACTGCTTCTTGTAGCTACCTTCTTGTCGCATATACCCAAGGAATTATAATTATTTGTTTGCTTGTCTGTCACCCCTGCTAGACTGTGAGCTCACTGTGGGCTGGAGCCATAGCTGTAACCCAACCATGATTTAGCTCACTGCCTGCCATATAACTCCTGCTGTAGGTGTCTTGGAAGGTGAGAGGAATGGGAAGCCTCCTGACCTATGTTCTTTTCTCAGCTCTGCACCCCACCAGTGCCATGATCTTGCACAAATCCCTTTCCTTCTGTGAAATAAGGACCACAGACTAACTCAAGTTTGCCAACTGCTGCACCTTAGGCTCAATCTAGCCCCTGGACATGGTTTTTGGCCCGATAGCAGTTGGCATCCATAGGGTTAAAAAGAAACCTAAATTATTCATGAACATTTAGTTATCAAAAAATATCACATAAAATTAGAATTTTTAGCTTCCCTTTTTAAAAATGAGAATTTCTCATACCTGAGAAAACTGAGCTGCTGCTCCTTCTAGCCACAATCCATGGACCTGGCTGGTGTCTTGTTCTCTGAGACAGACTAGGCGCTGTCCAGTCCACCATAGTCCCAATTCCCTCTTACACTCATTTATTTTATCTGCCTTGGTTCTCACATGCATTCAGTTCAAGTTTTCTAAATTCATTCTAGCTCTAGTAACATCACTCTAAGTCTATAGGAATCCTCTCCTGACTAGATACAAACACACACACACACACACACGCACGCACACGCACATGCACACGCACATGCACACATTTCTTACTGTGGGAACAGGAAGCTCTGAGGCCCACTGAAGCTACCGTACTACACACTATCCTCATTTCAGGCTTAAATCTTTGGAAATTAATGAATAAAAGAAAATACATCAAATACAGGAAAAAATAGGAAGGAGGAAGAGAGGGAAGCTTTAGCTACAAGTAGTGCTACCAGACATATCATGATACCATGTGAGGAAAATTAGATAGTTTTACAGCACTAGCAAAGCAATCATTTTGTCTATGATCCTAAAAACATACATAATAGCTGATGTGAAAAACTGGAGGTTAATCATCAGAAATTATTGTGGCTTTGGGTGTCACTCCAACTGGGGTTCTATCCCTCCTGCTCCCCATGGTCTTTTTGCAAGGAGCTGCAACTAGCAATTTGAAATTTACACACATTCACAAATGGGTTGCCCCCATATGTAGCATCTCCATAGCCTCCTAAGGCAAAGCTGCCATTACTTACAGTATAATCAGTGGCACAGCGGGTGCAGAAAGGAGGAGAGAACTAGATACGTATTACTAAGAAGCATGATGAGTCCAACATATTGATTGTCTCTAACAAGTACTGCCCCAGGAAATTTAAAATAGCACATCTCAATGTGCATGGCACACATCTGCTACACCCATGGTGGTGTTTGATTGGTTAGATCAACAACCCATCCTGCATTTTCTCTCCAGCTGCCTTCATACTCTGCTAGATTGGTTAGAGCACAGAGCCCAGGGCAAGCCCTGTCTTCAGAATCTTCAGCCAGTCACTTATAGAACTACCTGCATCCCCAAATTCCCCCTTCCCAAAAACTTCAAGTTGGTAACTATAAGAAAAAAAAATTGTATTAAGCTTGCTGAACATTAGTATTCTTTTACCACACCATGGTCTCTTGAAACTAATCCATCAGCTAATGAAGAGCAAAAAAGTCTTATTTTATAAGTTTGTCTTATTAAACTCTGTGCTTTGAGGGTGGGAGATTTTCATAAGAAACTTGATAACAAGTACAATCAAATTGCCAACTCCTCCACTCTCTCCAAAATATTCAAAGTGAACTAAATGCAGTTTTCAGTGTCTCCATCTCCAGGATATTGTTTTCAAAGGTGACAGATCTGGGAAGATACCATTAACCATATCTGAAAAAAAAAGCAGAAACTAGCCTCGAAGTGTACACACTATTAAGATTTTATCCACATCTATCTCTTCTATATGGAGAATAATGCTCATTCATATCCAGGGTGTGGGAAAGCACAGGTTTAGAATTCAAGGAAACTGAATTCCAATCCTAGCCTCACCAGCAAGAACTGTGACCCTCTCTAGAAATCTTAACATCTCTGGATTTCCTCAACTGTAAAACAAAACATATAAAATAACCTCTAAAGCAATATTTCTCAAATTTTAACATGCAAATGAGTTACCAAAGATCTTGTTAAAATGCAGATTCTTGATCAGTAGGTTTAGAGTAGGCTTGACATTCTGCAATCCTAATAAGCTTCCAGATGACGATAATAAATCTTGGTCTGGGGACCACACTCTAAAATCAAGATATTGTAGCACTGGTTCTCAAACTTGGCTGTGAATTGGGTAACTTGGAGAGAAACAAATATCAATGACTGTACAACCCCCAGTGCCTGATTTAATAGCTATTTAATGGCTGTGCTTGAGGATGGGGAGTCCTTAAAGTTCCCCAGGTGATCAAAATACATAGCAAAGTTTGAGAACCTCTGCTCTACTCCTTAAAAGTCTAAAATGATGACCTTTATTTTTCAATCACATTACATTTGTACAGTAAAATTCCTCATATCTATTATCTCATGACAACCCAGAGAGATAAGCAGGGCAAACACTATTAACCCTGATTTACAAATGAGATAACCAATCACCCAAGAATCAGGTGACTTGACTAATAGCATTCAGCTAATGACAGAGCTTCTGCTCCTGAAACATAGTGTTCCTGATACCCAACCTGTACTTTCTCCAGACTGCTTTGTACTGGCTTGTACATACCAATAATGACAAGCAAAGAAAGAAAAAGATGGAATTTAGAGCACCCTAAATTCCACAAAGAATGATATGAATGGCAATATAACAGAGATATGCATACAACTAGGAAAACAATCAAAGTTATAATTGGTGGAGGAGCTACTGGCTGTTCTAGATGCAGAATAAGGTTGCTTAGGTTATGTCAGCAGGACTAGCCATTAGATATCAGGTAAGCACAGCGAGATGGGTTAACTCAGTACTCAGAATACAACAAAATGTACTGGGGAGGTGCCATAACTGATCCTGGGCATGAGACTAGATAGTTTGCCATTTGATAAAATTAATAATTCATTGGAACTTATTAAGATAGTCATCCCACTTCTATACATTTGCAAAACCTACACAGAAACAAACCAAGAGTTCTGATATTGGAACTAAGGCAAATGTAGAGATTAATTAAGAGGTAGAAAGAAAACAAGCGGCATATTTTAATACTTACTGTGGATCAGCCATTTGTATAAATTATCTGTGTAAGGTAAGTTTATTCCCATTTTATGAGAGAGAAGAGTGACTCACAGAGTCTGTTTTTTACACCAAGTTATACTCCAATATCAGAGCTGGATTTAAGCCTAGATCTGTATGTTCCAACTCCTTTATATCCTTTCAGCTATTCCTCACTGATTCCTATAAACAAATTAAACACTTTCATGTAAACTACCATTCTTCCTTCAGATCTTCATTTGTCTATGCAGCAGGAACCAAATGTTATTATAATGTCACAACTCTGCTCCATTCCTCTAAAGGAAAATGAAAATGATATTTATGAATAGGTAATGGCCAAAACAAAAACAAAAGAACGTCCATTGATCTTTTAGTCTTTTGGTTTTTCAAAGGTGAGGCCCAAACTCTTTTCAACAACAGAAGTTGTAAAATAGCAGCCTGAGGTTGGATCCAGCCTGCAGACATATTAATATACATGTTTAATTAAAATATGAATGTTCTGATCCTCCTAGTGTTCTTAAAATTTTAGAATTTAACAAATTAAAAAGCAACAGCATTTTAATATATTAGCACATAGAAATAGGGATTTCTTTTTTTGTTTGTTTTGAGATTTATTTATTTATTTAAGAGAGAAAGAGAGAGCATGCAAGCAGGGAGAGGGGTAGAGGGAGAGAGAATCCTCAAGCAGATTCCCCATTGACAAGGAGCCCAATGTGGGGCTCAATCCCAGGACCCTAAGATCATGAACTGAGCCGAAATCAAGAATCAGCTGCTTAACTGACTGAGCTACCCAGATGTTCCTAGAAACATGGATTTCTGTCTCAAAAATTCTGGAAAAGTTGGGAACACCAGTATTATTCTCTTATAGTATAATCACTTCAAGCTGAGTCAGATGAAGTACTTTCCATTCACCATGGTCCCATCAATTGTCATCACACTTAAAGTGATACTTCTTATACCCTTTTCTATCAAGGGTTGAATAAAACAAGAGATATACCAAAAGGCCCACCCATTTATTTCAAAAATATTGAGGATAGCATGTGTTTTCTTATATTAAGTCCATATCACCCATTTATATCTGACAGGTTACAAAGATATCTGAGTTTGTAAATCCTGCTCTTCAGGAATAGGTGGGTTGAGAAAACTAGATGCTAAAGTCTTCTCTCCAATAAGGTAAAAGGCTTTCTTAAGTGGAGGCAGTGTTGCATCAAGAATGAGATTACAGATTTACAGGGGCATGAACTGGAGCATAAAGGTAATTTGAAATTTTTTATCGTTCTTTTTTTTCTCAATAGAAAGTTGAAAAGTTGGTTGTCATAATGCTGCATAGGAGAATCCTAGCCAAAGGACTCACTCTTATTAAGGTAAAGATGGTCACTGAGTTGACAAAGAAGAAGGAAAACCAGGAGTGAGCACCCTGTAGAGAAATATAGCCTACGATCTCCAGGCGTTATAATATGTAGGATCTGGTTGAAAATTTTTTCTGTGTTGTAATTTCCTAAGTTATCTGCAGTCCTTCAGTAGAGTTTGTAAACTGTTGGGGTCTAATTATAATTGTGCTACTCAGATGAAGTGTTTGTGTTTACATGTGGAACAGAATCGGAAGAGTGTATGGCAGCAGTCTGGAGAAGCTTGTCACAAGACCCCCAAATGGGACTTGAGAAAACCAGAACAAAGTTTGAGGTGTTAAGCATCCACCAGAATGGGATTTGGAAAACATGTACATGTTCCCAGATTCATGAGGGATGAGAACCTGAAAATAAGCCTTCCTGTGGTTATATTGGGTACAACTGTGAGGAGGTACACTACTATTTCAAGGCATTTCAATGCCCTGGGAATTTCAATTTCAATGCAAAGGAAAATAAGGCCCTAATACCTAGAGAACTTGGGAAATAAAAAGAAGATGAAAATAATGAGTAATATTAGATATGTGACATGCAGCTATGCCTTCTTAACAGGTTTTAAGGTTTTTCCAGACACATAATCAAAAATACCCCCAAATTTGGGACGCCTGGGTGGCTCAGTGGTTGAGCGTCTGCCTTCGGCTCAGACGTGATCCTGCGATCCGGGATTGAGTCCCATATCAGTCTCCCTGTGAGGAGCCTGCTTCTCCCTCTGCCTGTGTCTCTGCCTCTCTCTCTCTCTGTGTCTCTCATGAATAAATAAATAAATCTTAAAAAAATACCCCCAAATTAAAAAGGAAATCAGTGTTTATGGAATAAAAGTGTGCCTACAGTTCCGAGTAAACTTTTGAATCTATACAGATTATATGATTCATTTATCTTCAGCCCCTATATATCCAGAACCCAAATGCTTCACATATAATAGGAGATTTTAATTTTAAATGAAGGTTTTAAAGAGTATAAGGAAGAGATCTGAAAACTAAGTAAGGTGTTCACAAAACAAAAGTTAAGAGACTTTTGACATTCTAGAAAGGCATGCTATACATAGTATTTTTGAGATGTCCCCAACAAGTCATAATTATCACTAAATGAGATGTGGATGCTGGGAGATAAGTAAGCTAAATTCTTCATTGGCTGAGGAATTAGCATTTATGCTAGGTACTTCTTTTTTTCATGCAATCCTCAATAACCTTAGGATGTAAATGTTATTCCATTTACAAATTATTACATGATAAAGACCTTGTGCCCTTTTGTATTGTTCAAAATACGAATGTGGTATTTGCAACACCAAGAGCAAACCTTAGAGAAAAGATACAAAAGGTAGAAAACAGCTATTCGTGACCCATTACTAAAGAAATCAAAAGATTTGTTCCTAATACTTGTTTGCTCTTTTGGAAGACCCATACTGGCCAAAGCAATAATTATTGATAAATGAGCTTCAAAGTCATCCTTTGGCACAACAGATCAAGAATAACATCTGTGTAAATGTAATATCACAACATAAACACTCAAACCCACAGAGAAGAAAATAATGCTGTTTGGTTTGGTTTCATTTAGGAGAGCTTATTATATATTTTTTTGAACAAGCCGTTCTCTCTATAAAACTCAGCTAGCAAATCTGCCTTGCCTATTATCATTGTGAGGATAATGTAGCAAACAGATGGAGGGTTTCATACAATTTGTTGAACTAAATTTAACAGGTTTGGCTATGAGTGTTAACTTATTTTTATATTCTATTTGTGCTATGTTTGTAATAGATGCACACACATGAATAAAAACAGAAAATCTGTACACACAGTACAGCTGGTTTGATAATGTTTTCATTATAGCATCACATACTTCTAATTAGAAGGCTTTATATTTGGCCACCAAGAAATTCTGGCTGCAGAGCTGCTTGTATGGCATTCATATAACAAGAAAATCTTCATCAATAGTATAGGAACATTTGATTGATTCTCTTTTTTTTTTTTAATTTTTTTTTGGTTTATTTATCAGCATTCTGATTAATTGATTGATTCTCTTTTTTTTAATTTTTTTTTTTGGTATAGGAACATTTGAATCCTTTCCCTACCTATGGCACCATGGGTGAAAGGGACTAGGACCAAATTCATTAAGTTAATAACGACTGACTAAATAAAAGAACAAATGAACAGTACACCGCAAAATTTAATAGGTGGAGTTCATTTGGCCCACAGGCCCAAGTAGGAAAGTGTCTATGACAGATGAAACATGGAGCACTATGTCAAAAATATGAGCCAGGAAAATTGAGTGTCATTAAATGTTAAAGGATAGCAAGAATCTTCAAACTTCAACTCAACTTTACAATTTGAACTCTACTGAGAAAAAGGCTTTCATTTTATCAACACAAGGGAACCAATTGTAACATAATTGAGAAACCATTTAAGCAATATCCTCCTAAAATTGGTTATTAACTCCAGTTGCCCTATGATCATATTTCTTATTCATCGAAGTAGCAAGATAGAAGCTATAAAAGTAATATATGTAATAGTAAGTAGCTAGAAGTGAAGAGCGCTGGTCATCAGGAACCTCTCCTCTGTATACTGAAAAGCAAACTATGGATCCACATACAGACAGATAGAAACTCATTCACACCAAAAAAGATCCAAGTAAGGGAAAAGTAAGGTGCAACTCCACACTCAGACTCTTAAGATTCTCCAGAAATATGAAAACACAGTGTATAGGTGTCTGGCTAAGGAAAAGCTCTTTTAAATTTCTTCGAATGAAGGGGCACCTGAGTGGCTAAGTTGGTTAAGGGTCTGACTCTTGATTTCAGCTCAGGTCTTGATCTCAGGATAATGAGATCATGCTCAGGCTCTATGTCGGGCTTGGAACTTGCTTAAGATTTTCTCTCTCCCTCTGCCCCTTCCCCTCTCCCTGCCCAACCTCTCTTTCTTCCTCTCTTAAAAAAAAAATCTTTGAATCAAATGGCCCTTTATTTAAGTGAGCTTTGCCCCTAGTAAATTGCAATGTATTTAGATTTATACCTCTGATGTTTGAAAAAACATCCACAATTAGGAAACAGGGCCTGAGCCCTACATGCCCTCAATTAAAGTCCCCACTCTCCTTGTCAAAGCTTCCCAGTACCTCCTCCTCTTATGCTTGGCAGAGCAAAGAGGTGAAAAAGTCACTGATTTTAGTAGTACTAGCTTTTCCCCAGTACTTCCCCTTTTAGTAGTACTAGCCTTAGTGAGACTTTTTTTAAAAAGATATATGCCATCTCATTCATCTGGTCTGTTCTCTTAAGCGATTTCTGCTTGAGTAAAAAAAGTATCTAAACAAAGTTAAATTAATGATATGGATCAGATATGAACAAAAGACTTGTGTCCCCTAAAGTTAATCAGAATCCAAAGACTGTGTTCCCTAAAAGTTAACCAGAACTGAGATTTTTTAACAGTTTCTGAAGCAAACCAGTATCTGTTACAAAGTAAAGAAAATGATTTAAAAAAAAAAAAAAAAAAAACATAGATGTGGTGATATGTGGACAGGAGATAAAGAGAAAACAAAATGTAGCCTAAAAATAAAATTTAAAACTACTCAACAAATTCATCATCATAGCCATAGCAGAAAACCTAGTACATTCCACTAAGCTTATATTTGTCTCTGTACAGTAAGAGTTTACCCTTCTGTCAATCAATAGTATCCTCTCTTTATGAAGTATAAAACTCCCAAACATTGTTTTTAAAGTATTTAAGTTGGAGATCTTTGCTTTATTAGTTATAATAAATAGTACTTTTGTTGATTTAGTGTCTCTCCATTTAGAGACCAAGATTTTTTCCTGAAATCATCAAGTTCAATCAGCATGTTAACCCTCAAAGATGTTTTTGTTCAGATTTTTTCTAGGTAACATTACAAGTATTTTATATTTTTAAAATTCTCTTCTTAAAAAATACCCTCATAACAATCATTGTTCTTCCAATTAGTGTTAGTACCAAAAATAAAAGACCTTCCCTGTCCATATCCTCCATTCTTTCCCCTGTTCTTACTAAGAATCCTTAGGAGGGATTTTTTTTTTCTTTTAATTCTCAGAATTTCTTTAATTGCTCAATTTTCTAAAATATTCCTTATGCCTTCAGTCTCTGATTCTGTCTTTAGACTTTAAAGAAAAACATTCAGTATTTTCCCCCTAATTTGTGCCTAGCTCTGTATTAGGCACAGTGGAAAATTTAAAAGATGGAATCCATCATCCCTGTCCTGTATTTTATTCATTTTATTATTTATTGAAGTATAATTGATATATAATATCTTATTAGTTTCAGGTATACATCATAGTGATTCAATATATTTATACACTACAAAGTAATCCCCACAATAAGTCTAATTGCCACCTGTCACCATGCAAAGCTATTACAATATTACGGACTATAGTCCCTATAGTGTACATTGCTTCTCTATCACTTATTTATTTCATAACTGGAAATCTATACCTCTTGGTCCCTTTCACCTAATTTGCCCATGCCCCAATCCCTGTGTTTTGAAAGCTTACTATTAAAGACATATTTGGAAACTTTTGAAAATTTTATATCTAGTTGAAGACACAAGATATCTGTAGACATGATAGCAAAAGTTTGTCATTAACTTCATATGTAGTATATGTAATTTCTAGAAGGAAAATACAATTTCTCAATCTGTCTTTTGAGACCTGGATTTCCAAGTGCCACCAAGATAAACCACAGGTCAGTAAAATTCAACAGGTTCCAAAAACATGATTTCTAAGACTTCCTATTGTTGCTTCAGTTTCCCATGTTTGGTTAGTAATCATTCTAATTGTAATTTACCAGTTCAGTTTGCTACAAATCATTCTTAGGACTGTCATGCTCATTCTCTATATCCAATCTCCTCAATGGTTGATTTTAGCTTCTAAATACTTCTCAATTTTGTCCCTACTGCTTCCTTTCTGTTCTTACAACAACTGCTTCAGTGAAGGAAACCATTTTATCTCATTTGGACCATTGCTTCCATTCCACTTCTTGCTCCTTTCATTACCAAAGAAAATCTTCTAAAATACACATCTTAACAAAAACAGCCCACTGATGGTTCCTTCTGGCATAAGGGTTAAATGTAAATCTCCACACCTTTTTTTTTTTTTTTTCATTTCAGCCCCTAACACCTGTCACAGTGTGACCACAGCCTTTCTTTCCAGCCTTGCCCCAGCCTCCATTCACATGCACTCTAATACCAGTCTCATGGAAATTCTCATCATTCTCTGAACACATTGTGTTTTTTCACAACTCTAAGCCTTTACTCATTCTGTTTCTTTTGTCAGTAATGCCCTTTCCTCTCTTGCCTTGAATCCCTATACCTCCTACAGGACTGAAGTCCAGTGAGAAACATTTTACAAATCATGTAGAATCAGTCTCCCCTTGCTTGTGGGTGTTCTCATGCCTCTATTACACCATTTTTCACACATATTTAAGTAATTTGCTTATATACCTTCTCCTAAACTCCTCAAATACATAAATTTTAGACATTCATTTTTAGGTCACTAGTACCTATCACTTTGTCCGGCATAGTAGCTAGCAAACAAATGTTGAATAAATAAATTAATACATTACAGATGGCACTCATAGAGAAAGTGGAACTTCAAGCTTTGCCTGAAGAAATTAAATACGTAGCTTGTTGGAGTCCACAAATACTCAGGCCTCATCAAAATGGGATATAACCCCATTATAAGAAATGGTTCATCCAAAATTTTTCTATGTACAAGCCTAAAATATTAGTGCTTTGTTGAGTTGATAAACAATTTTCTTTCCCTAAATGCAGACTGTATAATAGCCAGTCTTAAGATCTATTGAATAAGAAGAGAACTGAATTCTTCACAGATCATTGGGTCTATTAGCAAGTAAAATTTTCCTTCAACTATCCCATCTATAACCTTATCAACTACAGAAAGGAACCACAAGAATTATGCAACTTTCATCACAAAGCAAACTAATTACTCAGGAAGGCCAAGGAGCTTGGAAGAACAAGAACAAAGATAGGTGAGTATGTGACGTATTTCTCATTTTCCTCTGAATTCAAAGAACATGCTTTTATTCATTAATTTACTTCTGACCAATATCACCTAAGTGCCTTCAGACACACAACTTGGAATGGGGGAGGCGTGTTGAAGAGAAAATATTTTATAATTGGACAAAGCAGTGAGTATTCTGGGGATGGCCATGGACATTTGTTGTAAAGAAACGTAAGTAGAGTTATTGATCTTTTTTAATGATTCTATTTATTTATTCATGACAAACACAGAGAGAGGCAGAGACATAGGCAGAGGGAGAAGCAGGCTTCCTGCAGGGAGCCTGATGCAGAACTCGATCCCAGGACCTCGGATCATGCCCTGAGCCAAAGGCAGATGCTCAGCCACTGAGCCACCCAGATGCCCCAGTAGAGTTATTAGGTAACAAGGTTTGATTTTAGTGTTTGTTCCCTAGAAAGTTTTGCTCTTGGCCATTGAGTTTCCACCTCTAAAGTATGTTTTGGGACTTGGGCAGAAACTGTATCTTTCCTATCTCAAATCTTTAATTTTACTTAGATTAATGGTTCTCAAAGTATGGTGTGAGGAGGTCCCAGAGACTATTAGAAAATCTATCAAGGCAAAACTGCTTTCATATTAATAAGAAGATACTGCACATTGGAGTTTTCCAGAGTAACATTGTAACGGATTAAATGCCAAGCAGATGTAAGAATCCAGAAGTCTTTGTGCCAGACATTAGAGATTTGCAAAAATGTAAAATAATTCCACTTCCTCTAAATATTCTTGTTTTGGAAACAGTTATTTTGCATAAAAATCTGATATTTACAATAGCTTATAGTAGGTTTTTTAAAATGAATTAATGAGTAAATGTTCTTAAAATTATCAACTTTGATTCCCAATATGGTACTGATAGCTAGAATCCACATAAACACATGGTTTTCAGGGATCCTCAATAGTTTTTAAAAATGTTAAAGCATCTTAGGATTCAAAAAATTGAGAACTGCTGATATAGATAAAAGTTTGGGTTAACCAGTGATAAAACTGGCAATGCTGATATCCAAACCAAATAATTCAGAATTAATCATGAAATACCACCAAGAGAGCTTCTTAGAAGACCTAGTCTCAGGATTTGACTCTTCCATTATATTCCTGGGTAACTTCTATATCAACTAGTTGTTTGAGTGTCAAGCTTTTTTTTTTTATTTGTAAAATGTGCTAATACTTACAGAATGTTACTAAGTAACAGGCATTGTTCTAAATGTTTCATAAATACTAATAACTTAATTCTCACAGCAACCCTATAAAGAATGAACTTACTATCCCCATTATACACAGAATAAAATGGAAGCAGAGAAAGATAAAGTAATTTGTTCAAGGTCACACACATAAAAAGCATTAGAACTGGGATTTGTATCACTACAATATGGGTTATTAGACCTCTTTAAACACTGTAATATGAGTTTCCCCAACCCTGAAAGTCACATACAAAAAATGTTGGTCTCCAGTCTTTCACCTTTGGCCTTGTAAAATCTGCCTCCCCAGCTCTTTGTCTTTTAGCTTTGACTTAAATCCCTTCTTGTAAATTCTTTCTCTAATCCTATTTTCCAAATGTGAGCCATTGGATATATACAAATAAGATCATCATATTACTCCAGGCATTTATGTTAAGTCTCCCAATTTGTAAAATTCCAAATAGACCAAATAAAACTCTATGGGCTGGATGTGACTCAAGACTATCACTGTGCAAACTCTAAGAAAACAGAGCCAACTCTTTCACTTCATGTGATACGAAAGTATCACACTGTGTGATTTTAAACCAAAAATGTTGGGGAAATTATGCAATTATAAAAAGAGTAACTGTACTATAACTGCCACTTCCCAGAATGGAGCTACTCCAACAGACAGGAAATGCCCAGAAAACATATTATTTAAAATACTGACTTAGAAAATCCATGGAAAAACTGGATGCTAAGTGCCTGGAAAAGTACAAGGAGAAAATGGCAGAGGAAAGGAAAACCATATCATGGCAATCCCCAACTCAAAACACTCCAATGGCTTCCAAGTATAGTTGGAATAAAATCCAAACTCCCAATCAGTCTTCAAGATCCTGAAAGGTCTTCCCTTTACACCACTCTTACCCCTGATCTCTGCACTCTGACCATGCAGGCTTCCCTTCTGTTTCTTGAACATATCACAGTTGATCCCTGGTCAATACAGAGGTCAGAGGCACTGACTCCTTGCACAGTTGAAAATCCATATAGAACTTTTGACTCCACCAAAACTACTAATAGCCTACAGTTGACCAGAAGCCTTATGACAACATGAAGAGTTAATTAGCATGTATTTTGTATGCTATAAATATCATATGATGCAATTTTAAAATAAAGTAAGAAAAAAAATAAGAAAAAAAAATAAAATAAAATAAAGAGAAAAGGAAATATTGTTAAGAAAATCATAAGGAAAATACACTTACAATGCTATGCTCCATTTATTGAAAGAATATAAGTGGATCCACACAGTTCAAACCCATGTTGTTCAAGGTTAACTGTAAATCCTACTTCAGCATCTCTGGATTAGGGCTCCCTCTGCCTTGGAGATCTCTTTTTTCAAATATTCAGCTTAAAGTCATTGCCTTGAAAAGGTCTCCCCTAATTTATAAAATTAAAATTAAACCTGCCAGTCTCACTCCCTACACTGTAATAACCATTTCATTTTTTTTAGGACTTACAGGTAATAGCTATAAAGTGTCTTAACTATTTATTGGTTTACCTGTTTATCTTCTGTCTTCTCCCACTAATCAGTACACAAACATCAGAGAACTTGCCTTCTATCTCCAACAATCCCTAATGTCTAGAAAGCACTTAATAAATATTTTTGAATAAGTGTTAAATATATAAAAGACTCTGAGATATACTCTGGTTATGCATAATCATTGGGACACAGGATCAAATATGTACAGAACCATTGCGGAAAAATATTCTTCATCCCTCTAGGAGTAATTTCTTTCTCCTTATTGCTCAAAGGAAGGTGGGTTACAGCAGCCAAGTTTCTCTGGAATATTTGAAAAATTAGCTAGAGAGATGAGATATTGAGAGACAAGATCTAATAGATACTCTGACTGAACTCAGTTGAAAGCCTGCAGATGCATTATTGATTATACATCCATTCAGCCTCTTGCCATTTGCACATCAGCACTTGCATCAAGGAATCAACTCTGGGTGGATCTATCTAAAACCATCTGAACAGAAGTCATTTATTCCAGTAATTAAAAATAAATACAGTCATAAGTTTACTGTAAAAAAAAGGATATTTATTTAGTACATTACCGTAAGGAGTTCCATTAAACTTTGTATTTTTGAGATGATATAGATATAAAACATTAGAAAATATTGGGTCATATTTTATTAGGAATTGATGTTTCTCTTGCATGTCAGTCCACAGTAATAATTTGAATGAAAGTATGTTGGCTAAAGAAAGAGTGAGCTAATAGCAGCTTTTGATCTGGGAAATTTGCCAATCCTGATAGTATCAAATGTGAATAGTATATTAAGGAAAGTTCTTATCTTTCTGTATTTAACTTCTTTATTAAGAACTCTCCCATACAATCTGCAGATAGATCTGAACAAAGAAATAAGATATTAATGTGTCTTCTTCACTCTTAAACTCACAAATAGACCTCCTATCCTGCAGGGTTAACTTATTGTCCTGGCCATTTGATGATGCATGATATCCTTTCAAAGTAAATCCTACCTTCTATTGAGGTAACTCTATAGAATATAGTCTTACAGCTCACTAGAGTATACCTTTTAAAAATACAACTTCAAGAAAACATTGTGTGACCCTGGATTTGCTCATACACATAGAGATCCACTAGTCTATTGAACTTACTCCATGTTACTTCTTGATGACTGAATCCAGAAACCTTTATTTCATCCCCATCCTTGTGCTTATAACTAACTACCTCTCTTCTTTAAACTGAGACCTGGCACATTTCAGCTCTTCACTGACCCTCATTCCAAGTCTTCAATGATCCTCCAAAGCTCATTTTTGGCTTCCAGATCTTCAACCTTGTAACAATTTTTTGGAAGTGGAATGTGGCAAACCAATATCAATAAAGAACAAAGAAATGATCACTCCTTTACACAAGAGAGCCTCTGCATCTATATTTGGGTTTTATGTCATTTATATTTCAGAGTGGTGCTCTGAGGTTTATGTAGCAGAGTTACATTCATTCATTGATTTCATCTTACTGTGATAGTGACTAGACATTGTATTCTCCAAAGACATAGATCCAATACTGCGTGTGTGTGTGTGTGTGTGTGTGTGTGTGTGTGTGTGAAAGAGACAGAGACAGAGAGAGATTTTTAATTAGTTTACAGAGTTATGGAGGCTGGCAAGTCTAAAATGTTTAAGGCAGGCCAGCAAACTGGAGAACTAGGAAAGAATACAATGTTATAGTACCAAGCCTAAACACAATATGGAGGCAGAATTCTTTCTTCTCTGGGGGACCTCAATCTTTTGTCAAGGTTTTTAACTGCTGGGATGAGGCCCACTCACACTATGAAGGATAATCTGCTTCACTCAAAGTTTAATGATTTAAATGGTAATCATCTAAAAAATACCTTCACAGTCAACATTAAGATGAATGTTTAGCCAAAAACAGGGTATCAGGCTTAGCCAAGTTGACACATAAAATTATTCACAATATTATTAATATCATTAATTAACTAATATTATTCAGCACTAAAATTTCAATGCATATTACCAATTAATATTATTATTAGGTTAATATTATTATAATTTTACAGATAAGTAAATAGGTTTTAAAGATTTATTTAACCTAAATAATCAGCTATCACATGTTAGCACTCACACTAGAAACCAGATCTTTTTTACTTCTCATCACATGCACATTCCACTAGTCATATTCCCTCTTACATTATTACAGTAGATTTCAATTTTTGTGTAAGTTTTAAAGTACCTCCAAAGAGAGACCCAGAACCAGACAATATTTAGCTCTTACTTCATGGCCAAAACTCCACACCTGCCCAATGTCAAGAGGATAAAACTCCCCTTGAGGGGGGTAAGTGCTGACACAATAGAATATGAGCCTTCAAGGGTAAACTAAGACATCAATTTTAGAATGTCACTCCAGAGAGTACTTCAGAATTCACAAAAGCTACTTCACCTCTCAACATGAATTTCCAAATTCCAGAAGTATTTTTCAGCACACAGAGCCAGACAGCACAGAACATAAAACTTTATATTAAAAAAAATGAACCTTGATGTAAAAGACAATGTCAAGAGAATGAGAAGCCACAGATTGGGAGAAAATATTTGCAAAAGACACATCTGATAAAAGACTGTTATCCAAAGTGTACAAAGAACTTGTAAAACTCAACATTAGGAAAACAAACAACATGATTAAAAAACAGGTTTATGTATACAATGGAATATTACTCAGCCATTAGAAACGACAAATACCCACCATTTGCTTCGAAGTGGATGGAACTGGAGGCTATTATGCTGAGTGAAATAAGTCAATCGGAGAAGGACAAACATTATATGGTCTCATTCATTTGGGGAATATAAAAAGTGGTGAAAGGGAATAAAGGAGAAAGGAGAAAAAATGAGTGGGAAATATCAGAGAGGGAGACAGAACATGAAAGACTCCTAACTCTGGGAAACGAACTAGGGGTGGTGGAAGGGGAGGTGGGCGGGGGGTGGGGGTGACTGGGTGACGGGCACTGAGGTGGGCACTTGATGGGATGAGCACTGGGTGTTGTACTATATGTTGGCAAATTGAACACCAATAAAAAATAAATTTATAAAAAAATTTTAAAAAAGAAGAGAAAAATATAATCTACCGAAATTGATGCAATAAATAGAGTATCTGAAAGAAAAAAAAAAGAAAAACAGACCAAAGGGAAGCCTCGGTGGCTCAGTGGTTGAACCTCTGCCTTTGGCTCTGGGAGTAATCCCAGAGTCGAGGATCAAGTCCCACATTGAGCTCCCTGCACGGAGCCTGCTTCTCCCTCTGCCTGTGTCTCTGCCCTTCTCTCTCTCTTTCTCTCTGTCTCTCTGTCTCTCATGAATAAATAAATAAAAGTAAAAAAAAAAAAAAAAAAAAAAACAGACCAAAGACCTTAACAGTTACCTCACCAAAGAATATAGGCAGATGAAAAATAAACATATGAAAAGATCACGTCATTAGAGAAATGCACATTAAAACAATGAGATACCACTATACAACTATTAAAAAGGCATTGGCCCAGAACCCTGCAACACCAAAGGTTAACAAGGTTGTAGAGCAATAGAAATATTCCAGAACCACTACTGTAGCTATTTATAACTAAATGTCTACATGATATTTCCACTCAGATTTTGAAACAGTCCTTTAAATTTGTCATATCCAGGACCCAACACATAATCTCCCTCTCTGCCAAACTTGGCCCTCATCCAGTATTATCTACCCCAGTGAATGGCACATCATCCATCTATCTACTCAAGCCTTCAAATTATCCTTGAAATTTTTCTTTCTCTCCCACTTTAGCACCATTTAAACAACCATCAGGTCTGCCCATTTTACCTTCTAAATAACTCTTACATTCTTCCTCTTCTCTCCATTTCCAATGTTGCCATCTCAGTCCAAACTACCATCATATCTCACCTGGACTATTCTTCTCACTGTTCCACTCAAATCCTTTCTGGCCCCCCAGGCAATATAGTCTTTTTAAATACAAACATAATAATTTCTCCCATGGTCAATTTTGACTTCCTAATAGACCTTTCTCCCCCTCCAAGATGATGACACTTTACATAGCACTCTGTCTCCCCATCATAGTTCTTGTGCAATTTTATGCTGTTTGTGTGATTATTTTATTAACATTGAAATAAAATCCATATATGCTCTTTGATCACCATAATAGCCCAAATCATTCCTAAAGTATTTTCTTGTTTATCTAATCTATGTTTCTAAATGACTACTACAGGGGAGCCCTGGTGGCTCAGCGGTTTAGTGCTGCCTGCAGCCCGGGGTGTGATCCTGGAAACCCAGGATCAAGTCCCATGCCAGGCTCCCTGCATGGAGCCTGCTTCTCCCTCTGCCTGTGTCTCTGCCTCTCTCTCTCTCTCTTTCTCTCTCTCTCTCATGAATGAATAAATAAAATCATAAAAAATAAAATAAATAAATAATAAAAGACTACTATAAACAGCAAATCAAACTCTTGACCTCTTCACAGGGAAATTATATGTGAAAATTCTCAAGAATTTCAGCTCTTCACTGAAGAGCCCAAAGGCTAAGGGACACTTTGGATAATAATGAAGACACAGAGCTAAATGTATTTACAGGAGAGAAAAGAAGGTGAGGACCTGCAAACCATATGCCCTGAAAAAATAAAAGAGGACTTCATAAAATAAGAGCTGAGCTTGAGAGTAAATCAGGCAAATCTACCCAGTGAGCAAGGGAGTGACTTCCTAAGGTTTTAAACAAGGAGAGCAAGAAATAGAACAATCCAAAAGAATTACAATAAGAGCAACAAGGGTTCCCCATATTTAGAGCCCTTAAGAACTAGATTGGCAGACATTCAAGGGATCAAAAATTTGGCAGGATAGGAAAAGGATTTGCCAGATTAATATACCAACCACTGACAAGAAATCTGTCTATGTTAATTAAGCATATTTATATACATGTATGGTAAGAGTTCGTGTCCCATATATCAGATAACCTCAAGACAGCTGGGAGAGGGGAATATAAGAGTCCTATCATATTCCATAATATAGTGACATCTGGATAGTATATTAGTACATCAATATGAGTTTTTCATTCCTATCCCAGTAGGTGCTAAACCATAAACAGCTTTGTTTTTAAGAACTTTTAGCTGAACGGACCTACAGCAAATATAAATGTTACCATATGAAAGAATTTCCCTTCATCAATCAAAAAAGATTAGATATTCTTCCTGAGCAGAGTATATGCAGTTAGGATTTTTCTTTTTGAAAAGTAAGAAATGGAGAAAACTTCTGGGTAAAAGTGCCCAACTGAGATCACGTTTCCCACTCCATCTTCTCCACAACCTGTTAAAACCATGTTGAAGAAATAAAAGAGATATAAATCAAATTAGAGGATAACATGTAAGGGGAGTGAATTTCAACAAATATCCAAGATAGAAAATAAATAGAAGAATGTCAATAAGTGAAATAGAAAAGAGAAAGCTTTTATTTGTGGATAAAAGAGATTTGTGGATGTGAAAAGAGAAAGACTAGAATATTTGTGGAGAAAATTTCAGTCATGGAGGGAGTAGAGTCCTGGAGTTACTGGAAATACAGATCAGCCAATGAGTAGATGTGATTTGGAAGTGGCCTGAAAAGATGGGGTTAATGAAAGTTCTCTCCATATGAATGATCAACCCCTCACCCTCTCCTCTTACACCTTCATACAGGCATAAGTTTCCTACCAACTCAGTTAAGCCTACTAATTGACAAGTAATACCTTAGACACAGAGCTCACAGAAGGTCTACCTACTTTCTCATTCTACTATATGAACAGATACCTAGAAATCTGAGGTCATTTGAAAAACTAACTACATGAAAAACAAAGACCAAAATAAACAAATAGAAAAACTGAACCTCAGGATGCCTGGGTGGCTCAGCAGTTAAGCATCCGTCTTCGGCTCAGGGTGTGATCCTGGGGTCCCGGGATCAAGTCCCACGTCAGGCTTCCTGCATGGAGCCTGCTTCTCCCTCTGCCTGTGTCTCTTCCTGTGTGTGTGTGTGTGTGTGTGTGTGTGTGTGTGTCTAATGAATAAATAAATAAAATCTTAAAAAATAAAGAAAGAAAAAGAAAAACTGAACCTGGAGAAAACTGATTAAAAAAATTTTAATCTCTCATAAATAATACTCAGAAATGTTCAAGTAGATGTGATCTAGAAAGAAGAAAAGAATGCAATGAAAAAAGGAAAAATCAAAAAATGATAAAACACTCTTAAAAATTAAAAGCATGATTGAAAAAAATAAAAATTTAACCAGAAGTTTAAAATATAAACCTGAGGAAATCTTCCAGAATGTGGAACAAAAGACAGATAAACATATATAGAAAATCAATCTAAGAATTCAAACATTTGACTAATAGAAATTCTAGAGAATAGAGAAAACAAAAGAAAGATTATCAAAATAGTAATAGATGAAAATTGCCCAGAACTTAATATATAAAATTTTAAAAGGATCTATAGACAATAACAGAGGATCCATATTTCCACACATCTTTGGAAAATTTCAAAACAAAAAAGAGAGAGACTTCTTTTTTTTAATATTTTATTTATTTATTCATGATAGATACACAGAGAGAGAGAGAGAGAGAGAGGCAGAGACACAGGCAGAGGGAGAAGCAGGCTCCATGCAGAGAGCCTGACGTGGGACTCTATCCCTGGTCTCCAGGATTGCACCCTGGGCCAAATGTAGGCACTAAACCACTGTGCCACCCAGGGATACCAGGAGAGAGACTTCTAACTCCTAAGAAAGAGAAGACAAACCAAACAGAGAACCTATCTATGAAGGAACAAGAGACTCTCACTACTGTCAGATTTCTCTTTAGAAGTAGAACCTAGAAGATAGTTGTGCAAGATTTTCAAAATGATGAAGGAAAACGTCTTTATCCTAAAAAACTATACCCTGACAATTTTTCAAGTAAATGTAAAAGGAAAATAAATCCATTTTCTGACATGTAAGGCCTCAGAAAGTTTACTTCTATTCTGCAGAAGTTGCTTGAAGTTATCTTCCAGCAAAACATGAGTGAAAACCAAGAAAGAAGGTATAAAACAAACAACACACCAAAAAATACATGAAAAGAAGTCCCAGGATGACAGCCTACAAAGCAATCTGTGCAAATTGTAACCAGAATCATTTGGATCCAGGAATATATTTAAGACAAAAAAAAAAAAAAAGGGAATGGATTATAAACATTGGAAAAAATAAACAAAAAGTAATAAATTATTACAGGTATAATAAACCAAGCATGTGTTTCTTAAGGGGGAGATGGCAATCATGAACCCCATGGGGGGAGGGGGAAGATGTATAGGAAACAAATGGCCTAATATAAAACAAATTAAAATAAAATATAATAAGTGAGCAATTGATGGAGTCCAAGAAAGAGGTCTCTTCAGTTTTATTTCTCATGTTAAGTAATGACATTGAAACCATAGAGAATTAAATGTAATCATAGTACATACTGGCTCTCCAGTAAATAATATTTACATAATTGAGAGCAATACATGTAATGGTCAAGGGAACTATGGTAGAATGCCAAAATGGTCCCAATTCTCTACCTTTCACTACTAAGTACTCTACTCTAACAAAACTTCCCAGCAACTCCCAACAAGTCAAGTCTATTTCCTTTCCCCTCACATCTGGGCTGATTTTGTGACTCCTTTCACCAGTAGAATGCAGCAGAAGTGCTGGTGTGACATTTCCAAGCATAGGCCTTATGAGGCCTGGCCTGCTTCTGTTCTCTGCCTCTCTCTCTCTCTCTCGCTCACTCTCTCGCTTTCTCTCTCTCATTCAGAATCCTGCCAGCAGACCAGGCTAGCAGTAGGTGATGAGATATACATGGCTAGTCTCCTCCTTTGCCCCAACCAATACCTATCTAACTGCAGAGTCAGGGCTGTCTCACTGCCCACAGATGTTGGAGCAAACCTGCCAAACCCTAAAGAACTGCCCAGTTAAGTCCAGTTCAAATTTTTGGCCCATAGAATTATAAGGTAAAGAAATGGTGCTGTTTTAAGTCACTGACATTTGGGTGTGACAGCAAAAACTAATTCAAACAGAAATGTACACCTGAGTCCAGAAAAGACTACACTAATGCCCATTGTGACTACCACTTTTTAGCTACATGACTTTGAGCAAGTCAGTTAACTTGCCAACACTTCAGTTTCCACATCTGTAAAATATTTTGGGGGAACTAATTTACGTAAATATATGTGTAAAAAAATTGAGCTATGTTATATAAAGCAATTAGAACCGTGCCTGGCATGCTGTAAGCAGTTAATTAGCTATTGTAATTTAAAACAAAATTTATGGGACGCCTGGGTGGCTTAATAGTTAGGCGCCTGCCTTGGGCTCAGGTCGTGATCCCTGAATCCGGGATCGAGTTCCACATCCTGCGAGGAGCCTGCTTCTCTCGCTGCCTATGTTTCTGCCTCTCCCTCTCTCTGTGTCTCTCATGAATAAATAAATAAATAAATCATTAAAAATAATAAAACAAACAAAATTTTAATGATATTTATTATTTCTAACATCTAGAATTACCCACCAAATGTAGACAACTTAACAAGAGCTATAGAATGGAATGAAAATGTTAACAGTCTTGTGAAAATACAGCTAATAGAAGCTGGAGGTAGGAAAAGGAAAGAACAGGTGGAGGAAAGGTAGGGGGTTAATATATTCAACATATAAAGTGAGGAGTCAAGAGATGCTGCCTAAAACTAAAAACAAAGAAATAGAACAAAAATAGAGGTTATATGAAAATGTGTCTTTACAAAGGTAACAAAATGAGAAACTGAATGGTGACATAATTTTCAAAAATTAAGAAAATGAGAAATAAATTGGGAGATGGAGTCTTCATATATCTTCATATGTTATCTCATATATCCCCATATATCATCTATTATCGATCAAAGCAAGAAGAATAAAAATAAAGTTTAGAGATGAAAAATCAAGAATTTGTGTGCAACGCATATTAGGGATATGAAGCAGAAAGCACAGGTTGCCTCTGCAGCAGACTGGGATGAGAAAAGATGAAACAATGAAAATTCTTCTACTAGTTTTCCTAACTATTTATACAGAGTTTTGATAATTTTTTCTCTTTTATTAAAGCAAGGTACAAAGAAGATTCCCCAAACCATCGATACTTCCCAGATTTAAGTTTAAAAACATAATGTTTTTCAAAATCAAAGTTTGGTAAAGTTTTACGATAGTCATAACTTAAAAGGTTGAAAACCTTCATGAAAGCAAAAGAAACTTCTTAATAAATGACTTAAATCTTTGCTTCCTGGGGATTCAGAAAGTTAAAATTCTAGATCTTTAGTGAGGTGCATTTCATGCCCAAAAACTGAAAGAGGGGAAGACTCTCTCCTCTATTGCATGCTTACTTTATCTCCCCTCATTTCCTGGAACCTGTGTAATCTCTCCCTGCCCACTGAAGACGTCTCCTGTTGTCCCTCCTAGGTCCCATGGATACCCCTGCCACACCGTATAGCACAGCATAGCAAAAAAGAGCATCACCTTGGAGCAACACATCTGAGTTTAGTTCCTGCTCTGCTACTTCTGCTCTATGTGGCTATGGTAAGGCTAGTCCTACTAATCGAAAAGCAATACCTCCCTCACTTACTACCTTTCAGAATTAAATCAAATAGTATATTTGGATGTACAGAGAAAGAGAGAGAGAAAGAGAAAGAGAAAGAAAGAGAAAGAGAAAGAGAAAGAGAAAGAGAAAAGAGGGATGCAGTCCTTTGCACAGAGTAATTACTTAATAAACAGGAATTCCCAGAAGAACAATGAAGAAGATGCAGTAACACAATCAAAACAAAAATTGTCCTTAACCGCCGGAGATCCTAAGCCTCTTTTAAACTAGAAATATAGGGAACTTCTGGAATTCTTCTTGCTTTAGTCACCAGCACCACAGACATTGGCCTCTGCAAATCCTCTCCAGAAGTGATTCATGGACAGCTTTATCTCTGCAGCAAAGTGTACATGTGGAGATGAAAAAGGCTGCCCTTTTTCCAAAATATTTTTGAAATCATTCCTAGGAAGGGTAAAAAGTACTAGGACATATAACAATTACTTTAAAATAATCTTATGGGCAGAAATCCATTTAATTCTAGCATAGTGAAATAAATAGGCAAAAATCTCAAATGCAAAAGCAGAGAAAACATTACTTGCCCAGCCTATTTGGAACAATAACTGACTGCCTAAGCAGAAATCCTCTGATCCATAAAAATAGGGGTTATTGGGGAATTGTGGCTGCAAAATCACTATTTGTATCACTTTGTGGGAAAAAAATCCACAAATTTAGAATTACTAGAGTACCTAGAAAAAATACCACACATACTTATAATAGCCTGTGTGTGGTAATTTGCACATTTCTTAAACCCACTTCTCAGGGCTGCTATATAAGAATAGTAATGATTTTAAGAGATCATGCTGTAGGGTCTTATAGAAGTTCTACATTCAAAATGAAGTCAATAAGCTACCACTTTGAAAATCATTCCTTAGAAGTCTGTGTTTTTTCCCCAAAGATTGTATCATGGACTAATCATCAGACCCTGCCTACAACTTATTACCCCATGAAGCATTCAAAGGTTTCAAAGAATGTTACCAATCATAATTTTTCTTGGTTTCCCTGGCCTTTACCTTAGATTGAAGCAATGACAAGAAATTCCCACTAAAGGGATATTATTTTATTTTCATTTCTCAGTCTTTTTAGAAAAAAATCATGTTACCTTCCATAAAAGAGCACAGTATTATCATTTGCAATTTTAAAAAAAAACAATGTTATTATTCATTATCAAGTGATGCATGTGGGAGTAATAATTATAGAAATGCCATGTTTTCTCTCAAAAAAGATTGAATACAGGTAAAGGAATACTAAGAATGCTGCTTTGGCAAATATATGTGCCTAAAGTGAGCTTTTTATCCCACAACAGGACAAGCAAATTTTAATCCTTTGGGGTCCATGTGTCAAAACACATTAAAAAAAAATAGACCACTGGAAATCCAAAAAGTAATGATGAGTGAAATATAAAAGTATTATCATTTTGTCTGAATTATTCAATATTTGAATATTTGAAATTAAATATGAATGAGGGAGGCAAGAGTTCCAGAATGATGAAGTAAGGAGCTCAGGTGACATACTCTTGAGCAAACAACAATTTAACTAGTGAAAATTGTAAAAAGCAATTAGATAAAGTCTCTGGAAATTGTCCTAAGGGCATAAATCAAACAGAGGAATAATCCTTTAAGTAAATGTACTAAATCTTGGTAAGAACAGAAAAACCTAAGGAGTTTGAGCCTCAATACATTCTGTTATGCAAACATTATGTACCATTCCCCTCCACAGAATACAGAAAGTCTACTCCAGGCATGTATGGCCAAGAAGACCAACTCCTTTCCCAGTTCCCAATATGGGGCTATAATTTCATCAAGAGCAGAGTGCTCATGCCCTGCAGCCCTGTGTTATAGAAGTTCTTTTCTGGGTGGCAAGCTGAGAGAGTCAAGTCATTCTTCTACAAACTGGCTCCACATTTAGGATGGAAGTTCTATCCCAAAAGTAGCAAAACAAGAATACAGGGGCCCCAATTTCCCTACTCCAGCTTATTCGTGTAACAGAGATTCCATGCAATAATACCAAGGGTTACTATCCCTCTTCATTTTTAGATAGGGTCAAGGGCAGGGGTCATTCTGAAAAAGCATGTCCCTGCCCATAGCTCCAGGGCAGTAACTCTGAGGTTCTGGCCAAGTGGTAAGGCAGGATTTAAAGGCAAAGAGCTCTACATCTCTGCATGGAGGAATGGACTTTATTTGGAACAAGTAGAGAATTCCACATCTAAGAGTGGGGCCATGTTTCAATAAGATTTTATTTACAAAAAACGGAATGTTAGAATTCAAACCAAATGTTCAAATATAAACTGTACATAAATTTTCACAGAAGCAATATTCACAAGAGCCAATAGGAAACAACACAAACGTCCATCAACTGATGATGGATAAATAAGAGATGGTATATCCATACATTGGAATATTATACAACAGTGAAAAGAAATGAACTGATATATGCTACAACATAGATGAACCTGGAAAACACTAAGTAAAAAGAAGCCAGGTATCAGAAAAGGACCCATATTATATAATTCCATTTATATTAAATGTCCAAAATAATCAAATCTATGGAAACAGAAAGTAGATTAATGGTTACTTATGGGTGGTGGGAAGAAGTGTGTAGGAATGGCAAGTGACTGCTGATGAGTACAAGATTTCTTTAAGGGATGAAAAAACATTTTCTAACGTTATGCTGTACAACTCTATGAGTATATAACAATAAATTGTATAGTTTAAATAGGTGAATTTTATACCATATGAATTATATCTTAAATGTATTTTTTTAAAAGAATATATACTGGGGCATCTGGGTGACTCAGTCAGTTAAGTTTCTGACTCTTGATTTCAGCTCAAGTCATGATCTCAGGGTTGTGAGATCAAACCCAGCATTGGGCTCTGCATTAGGCATGGAGCCTATTTAAGATTCTCTCATTACCTCTTCCTCTGTCTCTCCCCACTTCCCTGCTAAAAATTAAAAAATGAAAACAATGTATATTTAAAAAATACATTTAAATTTATTTTTTAAGATTTATTTATTTATTTATTTATTTATTTATTTATTCATGAGAGAGAGAGAGAGAGAGAGAGGCAGAGACACAGGCAGAGGGAGAAGCAGGCTCCATGCCGGGAGCCCGATGCGGGACTCATCCCGGAACTCCAGGATCGCGCCCTGGCCCAAAGGCAGGCTCCAAACCGCTGAGCCACCCAGGGATCGCCTACATTTAAATAAAAAAAAAAAAAAAATCTATACTGACCTGAGGTCATAATCTCATCAATTACTTTTTAAACTATCTGCAATATCATTTTCTTGTAACTTACTTCTCTCTTCTAGAAGTGAAATACAGATAATTTTTATTTAATTGATAAACCTGTTTAGTGGAGTTTTTAAAAATATAGATGCACATACACAAAAATGTGAATGGGGTCAATATGTCAGTCGGAGAAGGACAAACATTATATGTTCTCATTCATGTGGGTAATATAAATAATAGTGGAAGGGAATATAAGGGAAGGGAGAAGAAATGTGTGGGAAATATTAGAAAGGGAGACAGAACGTAAAGACTCCTAACTCTGGGAAACGAACTAGGGGTGGTAGAAGGGGAGGAGGGTGAGGGGTGGGAGTGAATGGGTGATGGGCACTGGGGGTTATTCTGTATGTTGGTAAATTGAACACCAATAAAAAAAAATGTGAATGGGGTAAGTTTGGAAAAGGTTAAGGGTAGGAGTTATGTTTTCTCCCTAATGCAAGCCTGCAAGACCTCACCCATCCACACTTCCATGGGTGTTATGGTCTTAGCCCCGCTCGAGACCAGTAAAGCCTAAAAAGAAATATGAAACTGTACAAAGGCATACTAACCATCTCTGCAGGCCCGTAGCTGTCCAGTATACCTTATGTAGCCTGATTATCCTGACACATTGATCTCTCCCAACATGTCAGGAGCCCTTGCCTACCTCTACAATGTCATCTATCTCCTATAAAATGCTTAGGCAGATTATTTTCCACAGGTCAGTTGGATGTGGTTTATCCAGGTTCAGTCCAGCTGAGGAATTTAAAAGTACCACAGGAAAACCAAATTTGTTAATCTATGAATGTTGATTATCAGAGGAGGCATTTTGAAGCTATTAATATAATATTCTTTACATTTAACATGGGATTTCTACATATAATGTTAATACATGTGCCTGATTTTGAACTTTAACTGTTTTATTTACTTTCAGTCTGTCACAGGGGTAGGCACAGAGTCTACTTACACCTTTCAAAACCTGCATTTGTCACAGCACTAAGTTGCTCTTACAGAAGCTTGATTACTCAACACATTAAGCAATGAATCTGAGAAAAATTATAGTGTTCATTGTATTTAAAATAAAATTGATAAATGTTTGTGTTAATAGTGTTAATGTCTATTAAGGTCTGCTAGCATGATGCGTGTTTCACTAAGAATAGTTTGTTCAAAAACTTTTCACCAAGGAATATTTCAATATTCCTAAGATTTTCCAATATTATTAATTCCAATATTACTAAGATTTTTCTATGTCTGTATTTTTTTAATTATTTGAACTTACATCACATAAAACACAATATGGCAAAAGCCCTCTGATAACCACTTCTTGCACTTGGATTAGCCTTATAACCAGGAAACCACATTTTATCATGAGGAAAAATATCTGAATATAGGAAGACTGGTTTTGGTTTCTGGTGTCAGGATCTCTGAGTTTGAATGACTTCCAAACTTCACTAAATGTATTTTTTTTCATTCCTCTCATTTATTTTTATATCTCTTAAAGGACATACATGATCTTAGGTTTAAAGAGACAGGGGAAGGCTTGGAAATAACAGTCAATGAAAACTTTTTAAGTAGGTATTCCAAGGGAGGGAAAAAATGAAATCTTGTCTAGACTCAGTCAGCTCTGCTTGACCTAGTTAGAGTTAAATGATATATCAATGGGAAATTGAAAGTAAGCAAACTACCCAAAGTTCTACAGAAGGTGGCTCTGATGACTTAAGAAGAATGACATCTGATCCTTCTAAAGAAAACACATTTCTCATGGTTGTCAGCATACTACCAAGGAAGAGAGGGAAATAAGCTAAGGCATAAATATTACTATTCCTAGAGGATGTCCTTCAAGAAAGGAAGGCTTTGTCTTGGCTGTGTTTATATAAATCTTTGAAATATTTGGCCAAAAAAATTCACATAAATGCAAGTCACAGCCAATGAAGTAGAAACTAGTTCAATATGTTCAAACAGAAACTGCAGGCAACCACAGAAAAAATATCTTGTTCTCTTGGATCTTCCATAGTAAATAAATAATGAAGATGGCATTGCTAAGAGTGTACAACAGTGGTCAGGCTGCTAATGGGACTTAGTTGATAGGCTAACCCAATCAGAACCCAAGAATGAGGTGGTTCAGTGGTTTAGTGCTGCCTTCAGCCCAGGGTGTGATCCTGGGGACCGTGGATCGAGTTCCACGTCAGGCTCCCTGCATGGAGCCTGCCTCTCCCTCTGCCTGTGTCTCTGCCTCTCTCTCTCTCTCTCTCTCTCTCTTTCTCTGTGTGTCTCATGAATAAATAAATAAAATCTTTTTTAATAAAAGTATTAAAAAAAAACAAGAATGTGTTGGAAGGGAGCTGCTATGAGATGGGTTAGTACAGATTTATTTGTGAAACAAGTCAAGCACTTTTAGTGAGAGGAATTAAATAGTACTCTAAATTGGATAAAGTTAATGAAGCTACAAAGTGTACTGAAGCCATCAGTTCTTTATTAATGTTTCAAAAAAAAGAAAAGGAAAGAATTTAGGTAGATGATAAAGATAATGGCCCTAATGCAAGTCAGTGGGGAAATAGCAAAAATAATCTCTTCTTCCCCAACCCCAGTTATATGAAGATCTTAGATATGTGGTTTACCTCAACAGACATTCCCAAGAATTAAGAGAATATTTTTTTGAACATACATAGCTTATCTCCTGTATAGAAAATAAAAAATTGACTATAGCTCAAGTCTAATACTGCAAGCTATATTTCCAAATACCTGTGATTATGTAAGTCATGTGTTTCTAAGAAATAGTAAATGAAAAGATGAAAGTACATCAAAGTAGTCCAAATTTGGCATCATTCTCTTGTCAATCATTCTTTAAAATCAACTACCTCTGTGCTTCTCTCTCTCTCTCTCTCTTTCTTTCTTTCTCTTTCTCTCTGTTTGTATATGTGTGGATACACATGTACATGTATGTATTCTTCAGTGGATCACAAAATTTGAGAAATAAAGATGTGACAACAGTAGTTCTGCCTTTATTTAAAGTCTTTCCCCTCAAGATAATGGCATCAATTCTTATACTATCTCATGAAGAGGACTATGAAGTCAAGATCTTTGCAAGAGTAAACTGTTTGCCCAGGCCTCATAGAGACCAACTAAAAGTAATATCTCCTATTTCACTAACTAATGGCTCAGATTGTTCACAAAGGATCTCAGGTCTCACCCAATAATTCTTAGGATTCCCTCAAGCATTTGTTATAAGAGTTCACAAATAGTTCTCCATATAACCAACGAGGCTCCACCATATTCTTCTCCTCCTACCTCCCTTCATTGATGTCTGCTGCTGGAAAAAATAATATGAGGGCAGTTTACTAAATTCAATGTAGTAGCAGCTCATCATGAAGATTTGATGTCTTTAAAGATGCTGCCTTCTATTGCTTGGTAAGCTACCTGGAAATTTTTGAGAATAAAATGATACTAATTTCCCCCAGACACTTCAGTGCTCTGAAACAGCCATGTGCTTTCTACACAAGTAGAGGGGCTGTACTTCTTCCCTACCTTCCAACATTGGTTGCCACAAGAGGACTAAACTGAAATATGCACCCATTTTTCTTACATAGAACCTCAAGAAAAAGGCTCCTCAGCTTTCACTTATAGGCTGCCTGTTTGTCTCTCTCCCTCTCTCCTTTTCTCCAAAATGCTTAGACAAACATCCATGGGACCAGGCCAAGGGGTCACTCTAAAAAAACAGATCTTGTGATATAATTCTTAGTATTTCATCTCTTAGGCTTACATCTCAAATATATACTTCTTCAGTATCTCCAGCAACAATGACAGAGAAAGAGAGAGAGAGAGAGAGAAAAGGAAAATCTCATCCAAACTCATCCATTGGTCCATCCAAATAGTCTCCTGGCAGGCTGCCCCATCAGACATATATGAATCCCTACTTGGGGGATAAAGGCCCCAGCTATACAAGGAAACTCAAGATGAAGCAAAATCCTATCTGAGACCATCTGGTCTCAGAAATAAAGTCCAAATGTGAAGCAGGTATAGGTTGAAGAGTAGTTATAAAACAACTCTATAATGGGCTATCCATACCAGAAGGGATGGTTAGCTAGGGATACAAATGGTGACTACTGACCAAAAAACAGTGAGAAGGCATCTGTTAGGGATGAACACCAAGAGCTGTGACATGGAGGTAGAGGTCTTTTTCTTTGTTGACAAAGGATACTAAGCCTGAGGGGGAAAAAAAGCATGTGATATGTATGTCCTTCATCTATTAATCTGTCTTCATAAACCAGATAATATGACAGAACCTGAAAATGGTATGGGAAGAGAGGTAACAGGGAGTGTAAAAGTATATCAGTCAGCAAAATTACTGTTTTCATCAAATTATGTTTTTAGAACTGTTCTGGAAACTAAGTAGTAAACAAAATCCCAATAGATATAAAAACTATATATAACCACATAGTCTTGTGGAACTGGAATGTCCTTTAGAATTTAGGTTAAAAAGGGTAGAGAAGAGAAAGGAAGAGAAATCCTCATTTTAGTTCCTTACAGACTGTGCCTAATAAGCTTAACTGATTTGAACCCAACGGGCCTTTGTTAGAACATGAAATGATAGTTTGTTTCCTCCCATAGAAAGAAGCAAGGAAAATCTTTATCTCTCACAACTGTTTCCTCTATCTGAAAGTTCTCATACAAAGGGCTATTCTAGGATAAAAGCTCTTGGGAACACACAAGAAGACCTGGCAGGCTAAGAAATGGTAAATTTTAAAAGGAGTAAGTAAGATCCTCCTTTGGAAGGAAGGGAGGTCATGCGGCTGCTCTCCAACACTGCCTCTTGGTAGTAAAACCATAAAATGAAGGAAGTCAATCAGTTCTCCTCCTGTTTAAACCATTTCAAATTGCATTTCTGTCACTTGCAACCAAAAGGATTCTGACAAATACACTGTGCAAGAAAGCAGAAGGTACAAATCAAGGAAAATATTAAGGGAAAAGTAAAGTAAACCAATCGGCTAACTAGCTGAGATTAATTTTATGACATTATGACATGATTACAAATTCATTTCAGAAAATTAGTAAAGAGGAACAGAGAGATGATAAATCATTAATGCAGGGTCACATAAGGCTCTGTGCTCTGGCATCTGAGGTGACATTATAACTTAGAAATCCTAGAGCCAACCATTTTTCCTAGCCATTATGTATTAACAATAAGTCCTGATTCAAGAAGAAAAAAAGGAGGCAGCTGATTATGGACATTTGCTCCCTTGACATGAAATATTTGAAACAGCCCACTAGTCCCTATTTTTAGATTAAAAACCAATCACTGGAAAAGGCCCATAACCAGCACAGTAATGAGCCCATGGCCATTTATTTATAGTTAGCTCTAGCTGATTCATGAGCTGCAACTCAATGTCTGGTAAGTACTATGTGACTTCTGGACTTTATCAACTTATTTATGAGTGGCCAAGACTTCTCCATAGAGTATGTATATATGCAAACACTCTGCCTTGTGTGTGGGTGTAGAGGAAGGAGAAAGAAAGATATATTCAGTAGTATACAACCTGACTACATTTTATGAATCTGTCCAATCACATTTGGCTTTTCCATAACTTGCTAAGACCATCCACACTGAATTTACTGCAGGCTACATGCAAAACTAGCAGTGCAGGCAAGATGGTAATGAGAGTCTAAGAGAGACACATACATTTTCATATATATTAATAGTTTATATGGAGAAAAAAAAAACCTGAAGGATAAAAGAGGCATCAAATATTGCCAGAATGACAGATGAAATAGTGAAGTGATGAAATACTGAAATTATAGTCCTTTGAAGTAGGCTCTGGGTAAACTAACTACACAGCACATGGCAAGAAATGTGTGGCAACAGTTGTGATGGAATTTGCCTTGATTAATGCTCCCATGTGAAAAGATAAATCTTGCTAAGGAGGTTCTGGAAATTCAATGAATGGAAGCCAAATATTCACACTGCCAATTGAGTTCAGAAAGAGAGCTAAGCCTAATACTAACCTTGCATTTGCCTCATGCACAAGCCTTTCCTGTAATGTCTCAAGAAAATGGGCATTATGTATCTACCTTCCTTTCATGTTTCTTACTAATGACTGTTATGAGTGTTGACCATTCCACTTCTGAAATTAAAGCTTACAAATGCATGTGCTTTATAATGTGTTGTTGTCTGTTAGCTCTTATGTGTTTATTACTATGATCAACTACAAAAATCATTTTCAGAAGATATGGTGAAAGGGAGAGAAAAAGTAGTTCTGGAATTATGTCAATAGATTGAAAGTATATTTAGTAACAAAAAAAGACTGGTATTTGCTGCAAACAACAGCAGATACTATATTTAACATTTCTACTAAAGACTGTGTATGATAACAACTGGGATTTCACCATAATTAGACTCTGTGACCAAGTGATAAAGAAAAACACTTCAAGGCCAGATTCTCTAAAATTAAGTTAGATTGGAAAACCTTGAATAATTGAGCAAGTTTCTTCCACTCAAAGAAGAAAGAAAATTAAAAACACAATCTTTCTTAGTGCCTCATCATAGTCAATAAAATATGGATGATAGTAAATATCCTCCATTTGTATAAGGATTTACAGTTTACAAAAACCATTCTCATTAACTATTTTGCTTGGTCCTCTTTCTTGGTCTCATTTACAGAAAACTGAATTTGAAGAAGTCAAGTTGTTTGTCCAGAATTATACGCTTTATAAATGTGGGAGATAAGGTTAAAACTGGTCTTTCCGGGCAGCCCGGATGGCTCAGTGGTTTAGCACCGCCTTCCGCCCAGAGTGTGATCCTGGAGACCCGGATCGAGTCCCATGTCCGGCTCCCTGCATGGAGCCTGCTTCTCCCTCTGCCTCTCTGCCTCTCTCTCTCTGTGTGTGTGTCTCTCATGAATAAATAAATAAAATATTTTTAAAAAATTGGTCTTTCCCATAAAATACTATTTAAGAGTAGAAAAGGAGGAGGATGGAATGCCTACTATATTTTGTACAGTATTCTGGTGGTTTCTCATCTATTCACTCATGTAATTATCACTATCACCCTATAAGATAGAAACTATCATTCCCATTCCACAGATGATAAAGCAGAGACTCTAAATATTGTAAAATTTCCCGTAGGAATTTAATTACTGGGAAGGTATGAACACCTAATTGTGTCTAATATCAAAACCAGGTTCCTCCAATAATAGGCAAAGACCTACTTCTTTGGCATGTACAACTTTTATTGCACAATGACAAACAAGAATGAAATTAAAGACAACAATTCACTTTCTTTTCAGAAAATTATTTTATCAGCAGGTACTTATTAAAGGCCAACATAGTGCTTCAGTGTTGTATTCAGAATTGTGGAAGAAATAGAAGAAGCAGAAAACAACCTTCCTTTTCCCCAGGAGATTTCAACACAGAACGATTTTTAAAATGCCAAAAATATATGTATTATTATAAAAATAACATTAAGGAATATTTAATGCAAACAAAATAAAGGCAAAGGTATTAGTAAAATGAATAAAAATGAATGGGAAATATCAGAAAGGGAAACAGAACATGAGAGACTCCTAACTCTGGGAAATGAACTAGAGGTCAGGGAAGGGGAGGCGGGGGGGCGGGTGGGGGTGACTGGGTGACGGGCACTGAGGGGGGCACTTGATGTATGAGCACTGGGTGTTATTCTATATATTGGCAAATTGAACACCAATAAAAAATAGATTTACAAAAAAATAAAATAAAAAAAAATAAAATGAATAAAGCTATCACTCTCACTTGGATAGAAGGAAAAAAAAACAAAAATATTATATGAGCTGGCAGATGTTCTATATCAGTGATGTTTAATGTAGGAAAAATGATGTTGATAATTATATAGTTTAATACAAGCTAACATTTAACCCTAAATTTGAGGCAGATACTAGTTGAACTCTGGATTAGTTGCCCATACCCCTCCTATGTTTTCTTTCTCACTGTAACTCAAAAGGAGTCATGTGGCCAGAAATGGTTGTCAATGAAACAGCACTATCTCTAGGAGTGGAGTTTACTGGAACAAATACCTAATTCTCATAATCACTAAACATTATCTATATTTCTCACCCCATTTATTTGTTTATTCTTCTCTTAAATACATAGACTAACAGCCTCCCACATGCCAGGCATCAGACTAGGGACTTCAGGTACAATACTGACCTAGATAGCAATGACCCTAGCCAAAACTACCCAGAGAAATGCACAGACTTCACTGGAATGAGACATACAATCTAGAAGGAAAAACTCAGAATTTGGGATCAGACAATCTGAATTTAATCCCTGATTCAGTATTTGCATAGCCTTGGATGACTATGACTCTGAGGCTCAATGTCCTCATCTATTAAATAAAAACAAAATAATGCCATGTTTTGTACAAGGAAGAATTGAGAAAGTAAATGAAAGCAATTTTAAACACACACAAGGTCTACACACAAGTTTGATGAATTGCTACTTTTATATTATGTGTCCTGTCTTAGCACTGTGGTTCTTCTCTTGCTTCAAAAGTCATATATATATATTCTACTCAGAAATAAATGCTCCTGCCTGAGTCAGAACTCAGCCTTACTCTAAATATGAATAGAAATTGCCTTTTGGTTGTTCACTCCTCTTTCCCCACTCTACATTGCTCCATGGTAGCTAAGTTGCCATTACTACTTGCTTATGTACATTTCTTTCCCTATTTATAGCTATATTTTATATTTAAAATAACTCATACCTTCCCCCCAGGTCCCAACTCAGTGGGTGACCTCACAAATCAGTGGCCATAGAAACTTCACCTCAAAATGTTTCAGGATTGGGATCCCTGGGTGGCTCAGCGGTTTGGTGCCTGCCTTTTGCCCAGGGCGTGATCCTGGAGACCTGGGATCATGTCCCATGTCAGGCTCCCTGCTTGGAGCTTGCTTCTCCCTTTGCCTGTGTCTCTGCCTCTCTCTCTCTCTGTCTCTCATGAATGAATAAATAAAATCTTTAAAAAATGTTTCAGGATTATTATTTGATCTATATTGTTAACTCCTACAATATCCTAGCCCTACCTTAGCTATTTGTAATGAGTATCCCTGCCATTAGCCTACCATAGAAACAACCAATTAGGAACTTGATGAAAGTAGCTCAAGAGTGTGCTCCATGAGCAGCAGGAGTGGAAAAAGTTCATTGCCTGCCATAGACAAAGGGATGGCCAGGCACTCCTAAGATACCATCCAGTGAAGGTCAACCCAAAGCACTATTCCCTGAAAGGGGTTCTACATTGCTTCCCATTTTTCTGTCTAGAACCAATTTGCCTGCCCCTTTCCTGTTCTCCTGCTTATTGGCCTGCATACAATTTCCCTAGATGTGTAGCCCACTCTAAAACCCTTTTAGATACTCAACATCTTCAAAACCAATCTTCTCTCTTCCCTTCACACAAATTAAAACTGAGATATCTTAGAAAATGCTGTGGATTAGCCTCATTCCTTCTAGGATTCTATGTCCAATGGTTAGCTCTCTTCTCTGAGGTTCCATTTTACCCTAATTTTGTCCCATATTTTTCCTGACTTTCCTCTAATACTGCCTTTCCCTGGCTCATAGCCTCTCCTTTCCTAGCAAACCAAGCCACATGACTGCAGCGTTTCCAACCTTTTGCCGAAAACCAGCAATGACAGTTGCAGAGTAGGAAGAGGTGTGACTCACTCTTTTGAGAATTGGTTGCCACACATGTCAAAGCCTTAACACATTTTCATGCAACATTTAATGCAAGAGACAAGCAAAAACTCTAGGACTCAGCCAACTCAAGTTATTTTTCCTGAAATATGATGCCAACTAACATCTGCCATATTTGATTATCCTGATTTGCTTAAGGATCTCTCTCCAGGGTTAAGATCTTATCTAGGGAGATATAATTTCACCTTGGTGTCTAAAGGCTAAAAAACAAAACAGAATCTCTCTTTTGAGGCAATCCTCATACAAGGTCACAGCACAGTAAAATGATCAAAGATCTGGCACTCTTAAAATCTAGACTAGGGGATCCCTGGGTGGCTCAGCGGTTTGGCGCCTGCCTTTGGCCCAGGGCATGATCCTGGAGTCCCGGGACCAAGCCCCACGTCGGGCTCCCAGCATGGAGCCTGCTTCTCCCTCCTCTTGTGTCTGCCTCTCTCTCTCTCAATCTATGTCTATCATGAATAAATAAATAAGTCTTTAAAAATAAAATAAAATCTAGACTAAAGTCTCAAATTATTGCATGAAAGCTGTGGGACCATAATTTTTCTAGCCTCACTAGAAAGAGAGGGAGGGATTTTACTAGTTCATTATGAAGGCACTCCCAGCTCTAATATTCTTTTTTCAAATTTTCCACTAAAAATGGCTAAGTAGTTTAACAAATCAGTATGGATAAGATTGCGTCCATTTTAGACCAAGTTTTCCCTCCTCCTAATAAGTTACAGAGTAATTGTTTTCCTTTTTCAGTTCTTTAAATACATAATATTGAGTAATTCTCCATTAGCTGCCAAACCATTCAATCAACAAACTATTTAAAAGTGACAATACCACCAGAGTGCCTAGGTAGCTCAGTCTGTTAAGTGATTGACTCTTGATTCCAACTTAAGTCATGATCTCAGGATTGTGAGATCAAACCTCATGTCAGTTCCATAGTAGGTGTAAAGCCTACTTAAGTTTCTCTCTCTCCCCAAAGTACAGCCTTCTTTCTTGATTAAGACACTTCACAGCACAGGGACAGAGGGAACATAACCAATATCATAAAAATCATATGTGAAAAACCCACAGTAAATACCATTCCCAATGGGAAAAACAGAGCTTTTACCCTATGGTCAGGAACACAACAGGAATGTACACTCTGACCACTATTGTTCAACATAGTACTAGAATTCTGAGCCTCAGCAATCAGACAACAAAAAGAAATAAAAGGCATCTGAATCAGGAAAGAAGACAAACTCATTGCAGATGACATGATACTCTATGTGGAAAACCTGAAAGACTTCACCCCAAAATTGTTAGAACTCATACAGGAATTCAGCAAAGTGGCAGGATATAAAATCAATGCACAGAAATCAGTTGCATTTCTATACACCAGCAATGAAACAGAAGAAAGAGAAATTAAGAAATCAATCCCATTTACAACTGCCCCAAAAACCATAAGATACCAAGTAATAAACCTAACCAAAGAGTCAAAGGATCTATACTCTGAAAACCATAGAACACTTATGAAAGAAATTGAGGAACACACACAAAAAAAGGAAAAATGTTCCATTGGAACATTTGGATTGGAAGAACAAATATTGTTAAAATGTCTATGCTACCTAGAGCAATCTATACTTTTAATGCAATCCCTATCAAAATACTATTAATATTTTTCACTGAGCTGGAACAAATAATCCTAAAATTTGTATGGAATCAAAAAAGATTCCAAATAGCCGAAATAATGTTGAAACAGAAAACTAAAGCTGGTAGCGTCACAATTCCAGACTTCAGTCTTTATTACAAAGCTTTAACCAGCAAGACAGTATAGTACTTGCACAAAAACAGACATATAGATTAATGGAACAGAATAGAGAACCCAGAAATGGGCCCTGAACTCTATGGCCAACTAATCTTTGACAAAGCAGAACAGGATATTCACTGGAACAAAAGACAGTCTCTTCAACAAATGGTGGTAAGAAAATTGGACATCCACATGCAGAAGAATGAAACTGGACCATTTTCTTACATCATATACAAAAGTAGACCCAAAATGGATAAAAGATCTAAATGTAAGACAGGAATCCATCAAAATCCTAGAGGAGAACACAGGCCACAGCAACTTCTTGGTAGACATGTATCCAAAGGTCAGGGAAATAAATTTTTTTCACTTTTATTTATCTATGATAGTCACAAAGAGAGAGAGAGAGAGAGAGAGAGGCAGAGACATAGGCAGAGGGAGAAGCAGGCTCCATGCACCTGGAGCCCGACGTGGGATTCAATCCCGGGTCTCCAGGATCACGCCCTGGGCCAAAGGCAGGCGCTAAACCGCTGCACCACCCAGGGATCCCAAAAGGTCAGAGAAATAAAGGCAGAAATGAACTATTGGGATATCAAAAATATTAAAAGCTTTTGCACAGCAAAGGAAATGGTCTACAAAATCAAAAGACAACCTAAAGAATGGGAGAAGATATTTGCAAATGTCCTATCAGATAAAGGACAAGTATCCAAAACTTAAAAAGAACTTATCAAACTCAAAGAATAATCAAGAATAATCTTGTTGATAAATGGGCAGAAGACATGGACAGACATTTCTCCAAAGAAGACATAAAAATGACCTATAGACACATGAAAAAAATGCTCAACATCACTTGGTATCAGAGAAATACAAATCAAAACCACAATGAGATACCACCTCACACTGGTCAGAATGGCTAAAATTAACAAGTCAGGAAATGAGAGATGTTGGTGAGGATGCAGAGAAAAGGGGACCCTCCTACACTATTAATGGGAATCCAAGCTGGTACAGCCACTCCAGAAAACAGTATAGAGGTTCCTCAAAAAAGTTGAAAATAGACCTACCCTACGACCCAGTAATTGTACTACTGGATTTTTACATCGAAGATAAAAATGTAATGATCCAAAGCAGCACCCACACCCTGATGTTCAGAGTAGTAATGTTCACAATAGCCAAACTATGGGAAAAGCCCAGATGTTCATCAATAGATGAATGGATAAAGAAGATATGGGATATATATACAATGGAATATTACTCAGCAATCAAAAAATTGAAATCCTGCCATTTGCAATGACATGGATAGAACTAGAGAGCATTATGTTAAGTGAAATAAGTCAATCAGAGAAAATTATCATTTGATTTCACTCATATGTGGAATTTAAGAAACAGAGGAGTATTGGGGAAAGGAAGAAAAAATAAAACAGGATTAAATCAGAGAGGGAGACAAGCCATAAGAAACTCTTAATCATAGGAAACAGGGTGGGCTGGAGGAGGGAGGGGATGTAGTAACTGGGTGATGGACGTTAAGGAGGGCATGGGTTATAAATGAGCACTGGTGTTATATAAGACTGATCAATCACTTAACTCTACCTCTGAAACTAATAATACACTATATGTTAGTTGATTAGATTAAAATTGAAAAAATAAATTAAAAAAAGATTCTCCCCTCTCCTCTATCTCTCTCTCTCTTTATAATAAATAAGACAATATCAGGAGCACGATATGTCAGGAGGAACAAAACAAACATGGCCTTTGCCTTCATAATATGTATAGTCTAGTGGGAAAACAAAACCCTAGAGATAAAAAACTAACTAAACAAAAGAGGTTCTCTCTCTCTCTCTCTCTCTCTCTCTTATTTATCAATATATCTTCAGAACCCTGAAGAATACCTGACACAGGACATGCAATAATAACTATTTTTGATGGGAGAATGAATGAAGAATGAATGAATGAATGAATGAATGAATGAAATCTGCATCATAGAATCTCCAGAGTTTGTTCCAGGCCACAAGAATAACTGTAAGGCAAAACATAATGTTCTAGTGCTTCACTGATGTTAACATCCCAGTAAAATATGACATTAGGTATCAAACATCTTTTTGACAAGTGATTTAACCTAATTATTGTAATTTTTTAATTATTGTAAACTTAACCTTTGGACTTAAAAAGAATAAATGTCATAGGAAATGATGTTCAGGTGAATAAGAACACCTTGAGAGCATGGAGAGTAGAGAAATGTATACATGAGTGGGTATGAGTACCAGAGGAAGGAATGAATGCATGTCAGAGGTATAAAAGCTACTTACATTGGCTTTTTTTTTTTTATCAAGATTCAAGTTCCCAGTGGTATGATACTCTAGAAAAATATAGGCTCAATTGGTTTACATAAATATAATTCCTAATCTATAATCCATGGATCCCTAACCAACTACAGAGGTATAAGACTGCTGCCCTAGTGAAGAAGAAAAAGAAGAAGAAGAAGAAGAAGAAGAAGAAGAAGAAGAAGAAGAAGAAGAAGGAGAAGGAGAAGGAGAAGGAGAAGGAGAAGGAGAAGGAGAAGGAGAAGGAGAAGGAGAAGGAGAAGGAGAAGGAGAAGGAGAAGAAGGAGAAGAAGAAGAAAGAAAGAAAGAAAAGAAAGAAGAAAGAAGAAAGAAGAAGAAAGAAAAACAAAACAGTGAACAAATGTTTAGCTAAATGTATTTACTAAATTTATGAATACATTGGACATGCTATTTTGAAGTTTGATCCAAAAGAAGTTGTTTTAAGTCATTTCTAAAACACATTTTCCATAACATTTTTAGCACATAACGATAAGACCCATTTTGGCACATCCTTGCAATTTGCTGTCCAAAAAAGAAGCAAAGTCATTTTGAAGATCTTGGTATAAATCATATACAGTCAGTGTAAATCAAATATATTTTATAAATGAGTTTAATTGGTTATAATTTTTACAGCAACTTGCTCACCTGAACACGGACACAGAACATATTCTGAGACCTTAGGTTTATTAAGAAAATGAGATGATTATTAAAACCATGAAAGAAATTTGATTTCCTTTATGAAAAGGTATAGTTTCCAATGCACTTTCATATGATATGCTCTTGAGTATATTCTTAAAATTTTTATATCTTGGACTTTTTACTTAAATCATCATCACTCATCTTAATTTTATTGTGTCCATGGTACTACTAGGTGCTAAGATATTCATGGAAAGTGAATAATACTCAGAACTAGACCACAAAGCATTTATGGTCTGCAGATTTTACTGACTTGTAGTAGCCATCTGAATTCTCCGTACAGCTAGCAATAAAAAAAAAAAATCAAGAAATTGTAGCATAAAAGTATATTTAATGAAAGGGCAGTCACTTCCAAAAAGACAGCTCTCAGAGGAAGGTTTGAAAAACTTGACATTTGGCTCATGATGAGGCAATGGGATCTTATCTTGGTACTTTCATTAGAAAAGAAAAGCATTTGATGTTCTCCTTCAGAACTGAATTCCAGCTAAAACAGCCGCTACCATGACTTCTACCATCACCACCACCATCACCATAGCTTTTCCAATAATAAATATTTATCAACCACAGTTTATGTGTGGGATGCCTGCGTGGCTCAGCAGCTGAGCGTGTCTACCTTTGGCTCAGGGCCTGATCCCTGATTCCCAGGATCAAGTCTCACATCAGGCTCCTTGCATGGAGCCTGCTTCTCCTCCCTCTGCCTGTGTCTCTGCCTCTCTCTGTGTGTCTCTTATGAAAAAATAAAATAAAATCTTAAAAAATAAAAAAAAATCTTAAAAAAATATAGACTGGTAAAAATAGCATGGGTTTTAGAACTGAGTAGACATAAATAAGACTCACTATAAGCCAAGATTTGTTCTAAGTACTTTACCTGTATTAATACATGTAATTCTCTCAACAAGCCTATGAAATACGGAAATTGATGCAAAAAATTACACACTTTGCCCTCTTTTTATAGATAAGAAAACTGAGGTTCAGAGAGGTCAAACAACTTGCCCAAAATTAAAGGTGATGGTAGAAGTGGGATTTAGACTCGCTGATCAAAATATCCATGCTCTCAGCTACTGAGCTAGGCCATCTTAATACTTAAATCTGGTAGAGGAAAGTATCATCAACTTCTAACTCCTTTGTCCTTTTTTTAAAAGAAGAAATGTAGTAAAAAGAATCATAGAATGCTTTATAGTGGAAGAACTGAGTCTTAATACATAAGAATTCAACAATGAGACTTGGAGTTGGAGACTTTTCAGGCAGAGGCAACAGTATTTATAAGGGTCCAGAAATATGAAAGGATAGACCACAACTGAGAGATTATAAACAATTAAGAATGGATGGGCTGCAGTGAACAACTGGGAAATGGAATTTTTTTATACTTGGGTATGAATTTAAGAAAAGAAGTGTAAAACTTATACTCTGGAAACTACAAATCATGCAGAAATAATAAAGAAGATCTACCTAATTGGAAAAAACTATCCCGTTTCATGATCAGGAATACTTAACATTGTGCCCATGGAGTATTCCCTCAAATGGTCTACAGGTTCAGTGCAGCCCTCATCACAATTCCACCTGACCTCTTTATAGAAATTGACAAGTTTATTCTAAAGTTCATATGGAATCACAAAGGAACCAGAATACCAAAAATAATCTTAGAAAAGAAGAACAAAGGAGGAGGACTCACCCTTTTCTATTTCAAAACTTACTATAAAGCATCAGTTAATAAGACCATTTGGCACTGACGTAAGTATAAATGATTGGAAAAGAACTGAGAGTCCAGAAATACACCCTTACATCTATGGTCAACTGATTTCTAATATCAGTGCCAAGACCATGCAATAGGGAAAGAATAGTATTTTCAAACAAATGGTGCTGGGACAATTAAATAACCACATGCAAAAGAATGAAAGCTTACTTAACACCATACACGAAAATTAACTCAAGATGGGTCAAAGACCTAAATGTAAGACCTAAAACTATAAGACTTAAAAGAAACCATGGGACTAAATCTTCATGACCTTGGGATTGACAAAGGACTTTTAGATATGACACCAAAAGCACAAGCAACAAAAGAAAAAAAAAAAAAGACTGGTTTTCATCAAAATTTAAAATATTTATGTTTTAAGCATGCCAGCAAGAAAGTGAAAAGGCAACCCAAAAAATAAGAGAAAATATATTTGATTTTCATTTATTTTTTTTTTGATTTTCATTATTTGAAGTGACTGTGTTCTATAAAGTTACACAAATACTGAATTAACAAATAGTGAATCGTTGCTCCTTAGGAAAATACAGGATTAGTTTCCTGCAATCCTCTCATCACAACATTTTTATCAACCAATCAGTTCATAACCTTTTTATGTGTGTTTCTATTTAAAGATAACATTTTAAATATATACTGTTGATTCCCTAACATTGAACTCATGGCCAATAGCAATATAAGGCATGCCTGAATAAAGCTTATCTAACACATATATTTTCTCCATAAGTCACATCACAGCTTTCTTGTGCTGAGGAACACTAAACAGCATTTCAGCATTACACTTGAGAGTAATTTTAAACAGAAAAGTGACTGACAAAACAGCACAAAAATACAAATAAAAAAATCTGACACTAAATGGACCAAAAAAAACAAAAGGAAATCTTTTTCTAGCATGAGACTGAAACAGAAAAGCAGGGGGTTGTTTTATGTCACCTCAGCTAGGAGTGTACACACCAGGCAGCTCAAATTTTTTTGTCACTCTGCACATTTGAACACGAAAGTACCACAGGTATTATTTGGGGCTACACATAAATTTCAGTAAGTAGTGAAATTTGCAAATATGGAATCCATGAATAATAAGAATTAACTGTATTTGTAAGTCATATATATCATAAAGTTATTGTATACAGAATATATATGGGATCCCTGGGTGGCGCAGCGGTTTGGCGCCTGCCTTTGGCCCAGGGCGCGATCCTGGAGACCCGGGATCGAGTCCCACATCGGGCTCCCTGCATGGAGCCTGCTTCTCCCTCTGCCTATGTCTCTGCCTCTCTCTCTCTCTGTGTGTGACTATCATGAATAAATAAATAAAATCTTTAAAAAAAAAATATATATATATATATATATAAAGAACTCTTACAACTCAACAATTAAAAAACCCATAAATAACCAACTTGAACCCACAAATGATAGCTGAGGTCCCTAACTTGGGGAGGGAAACAGGCATTCAGATCCAGGAGATAGAGAGGTCCCCCCTAAAATCAATAAAGATTGTTCAACACCTTGACATTTAATAGTGAAACTTGCAAATTCCAAAGATAAAGAGAAGATCCTTAAAGCAGTAAGAGACAAGGGATCCCTAACCTTTATAGGGAGAAGTATTAGGTTAACAGCAGCCCTCTCCACAGAGACCTGGCAGGCCAGAAATATATTCAGAATATTAAATGAGAAGAACATGCAGCCAAGAATAATGCTCTATCCAGCAAAGCTCTCATCCAGAATAGAAGGAGAGATAAAGAGCTTCCAAGATAGGCAGAAACTGAAAGAATATGTGACCACCAAACCAGCTGTGCAAGAAATATTAAGGGGGACTCTATAAAAGAAAGAGGAAGTCCAAAGAAACAATCCACAAAAAACAAGGACTGAATAGATATCATGATGACACTAAATTCATATCTTTCAATAGTAACTCTGGACATGAATGGGCTTAATGATCCGAACAAAAGACTCAGGGTTTCAGACTGGATAAAAAAGCAAGACCCATCTATTTGCTGTCTACAAGAGACTCATTTTAGACCTAAGGACACCTACAACCTGAAAATGAAAGGTTGGAGAACCATTTACCATTCAAATGATCCTCAAAAGAAAGCAAGGACAGCAATCCCCATATCAGATTAATTAAACTTTATCCCAAAGACTGTAGTAGAGATGAAGAGGGACACTATATCATACTTAAAGGATCTATCCAACAAGAGGACCTAACAATCATGAATATTTATGCCCCGAATGTGGGAGCTGCCAAGTATATCAATCAATTAGTAACCAAAGTTAAGACATACTTAGATAATAATACACTAATACTGGGAGACTTTAACACAGCGCTTTCTGTAAATGACATATCTTCTAAGCACAACATCCCCAAAGAAACAAGAGCTTGAAATGATACACTGGACCAGATGGATTTCACAGATATTTACAGAACTTTACATCCAAACGCAACTGAATACACATTCTTCTCAAATGCACACAGAACTTTCTCCAGAATAGACCACATACTGGTTCACAAATCAGGTCTTAACTGATACCAAAAGATTGGGATTGTACCCTGCATATTTTCAGACCACAATGCTTTGAAACTAGAACTCAATCACAAGAAGAAATTTGGAAGAAATTCAAACACATGGAGGTTAAACACCATCCTGCTAAAAGATGAAAGGGTCAACCAGGAAATTAGAGAAGAATTAAAAAGATTCATGGAAACTAATGAGAATGAAGATACAACAGTTCAAAATCTTTGGGATACAGCAAAATCAGTCCTGAGAGGGAAATACATTGCAATACAAGCATCCCTCAAAAAACTGGAAAGAACTCAAATACACAAGCTAACCATGCACCTAAAGAAACTGGAGAAAGAACAGCAAATAAAACCTACACCAACCAGAAGAAGAGAGTTAATAAAGATTTGAGCAGAACTCAATGAAATAGAGACCAGAAGAACTGTGGAACAGATCAACAAAACCAGGAGTTGGTTCTTTGAAAGAATTAATAAGATAGATAAACCATTAGCCAGCCTTATTAAAAACAAAAGAGAAAATAAATTAATAAAATCATGAATGGATAAGGAGAGATCACCATCAATATCAAGGAAATAAAAACGATTTTAAAAACTTATTATGAGCAGCTATATGCCAATAAATTAGGCAATCTAGATGAAATGGACACATATCTGGAAAACCACAAACTACCAAAACTGGAACAGGAAGAAATAGAAAATCTGAACAAGTCAATAACCAGGGAGGAAATTGAAGCAGTCATCAAAAACCTCCCAAGAGAGTAGCCCAGGTGGCTCAGCATTTAGCGCAGCCTTCAGCTTTGGGTGTGATCCTAGAGATCCAGGATTGAGTCCCATGTCAGGCTCCCTGCATGGAGCTTGCTTCTCCCTCTGCCTGTGTCTCTGTCTCTCTCTCTCTGTGTCTCTTATGAATAAATAAAATCTTAAAAAAAAAAAAACCTCCCAAGACACAAAAGTCCAGGGCCAGATGGCTTCCCAGGGAAATTCTATTAAACATTTAAAGAAGAAATAATACCTAACCTAATAAAGTTGTTCCAAAAAATAGAAAGACCATGATTACTAGGGTAATACAGTCCTGATATTATCACTCTAGTTCCCTGAAATTTATAGTCAAAAGAAATAAGTGGATAAAGCAATGTTAAAAATCCTTCTTAATATTCCAAAGTTTCACTGTACTGATAACATTTGGAAAACATTAGGCATTTCCAATTATATAAAATCTATTTTCTTCAGATACTCTAAAACTGATTTTGTGAAGTACTAAGTACTCAAAAGATAAAAAGAAAGTGAATCCATTACAGCTTTCTAGATCAGTAGTTGCGAACCAAGACATACACTAAGGCACAAATATTTTTCTCCCTCTAACCATTCAGATTTATAGTCTAGGTAAGAAGGAAGAATAATTAGTATAATAAAAAAAAATCTGGTCTAGAGGCATGAAACAGGGTCCTAGTCCCAATTGTGTCCTTTTTGAAAATAGTGGACTGAATATAGTAGCCATGACTATTCACCCTTCCCTGTATACAACCTTTCAAATATTACTTTGCAGTTTATCAATAGCTACAGTCTATTTTATCCATTCTTGTGACTTGTGAAAGGAAGTGATACTTTGACAGCTCCAAACTTAAGCCTCAAGAGATATAATACACTTTCTGTGCACATGCCTGGGCTAGCTTACTGGAGATGATACACATGGAACAAAGATAAGTCTAATGACCCAGACATATGACAGAGCAGGTCAAAATTAGCAAAGTCACCTAGCCTGTTCACAGCTGACCACAGACATATGAATGAGCCTCACCAAACCAATCCAAATCGGCAAAAACCTCCCAGCTGAATTATAGACTTAGCTGTTCTAAGTTTCTGCCTATTATTTTAAACTTATAAATTTGGGATTAAAAAAAAATAATGCAAGTATAACTGAACCTACCTCTAGCTTACTCAAGTGATTTCCTTGTCAGAATAGTGTAGATAATTAATAACAAGTACCTTTAAAAACTCTGTCAATGTGAATTACTACTAAGTAAATCTAAGCTTTAGAAAAGTATTAAATTAAAAATGTACAAATGCTTCATTGCTTATAGTGTCCTACATGTTTCATCTATTGGAATTAAGTATTAAATTCAGGCCCAAATGCAAAAACTGGCTCAGTTACAGATCAGCAGATGGCACCTATTCAAATATCAAGAGGAGCTTGATTTACATATTTGAAAAGGTTTAAAAACTCAAACAATAAAATTATTTTTATGTCACAGATTTTTAAATGAAGAGATTATTTTAGGAACTTAATTTTTGAAGACTTATTTTTACTTAGACTTACTTTTAAATTTCCTTTAAGACTAGCTTAGTCTGGGAGATTTTAGTTCTAAATGGCATCAGCCTAGCTGCCACTCCCTTCTCAAAATACCTATAAGGAAAACAACAACAAAAAAGATTAAAAACTGTAACATTTAAAACTGACTAATTATTGCCTAAATTTGGAAGGAATTGCCCTTATCTAATAAACCAACGAAGCTGAAATGAGCAAAGCAAGTAATGGCTGATCTATGCATCACTCTGAAAACAAGGATGGCCTACCTAGATAGTAGAAAACTTTCTTTCTCACTCACTCTGACCCTCTGGCTTGGAGAAACATGCCTATATCCAATCAGAAAAAAATATTATTTCTGATCTGAGTCGAAGGAGATATGATAGCTATATCATAAAACTCCTTCTATTTCCCCTTCTCAAACTCCCCAATATCTTTTTACAGCCTGCAACATCCCAAAAAATAAGAGGACAGAGGAGGCAAAGCATACATGAGGATTAGAAGTCACATATTATATCCTGGTGGTAAGATTCATAGTTTTATATAGCAGGGAAAGAGACTGGAATTGATTTTAAAAGTTTCTTTTAAGAGACCAATATATACTCCATTAATTCATATTGGCAGAGAATCAAAGTTGTGGCAAACAGGTGATTCTATCATAGTTTAGCTAAAATAACCAACTTGGTAAATGTCTACAATCTAGATAGTGGGATTTATACTAGAAACTCAGTATATCTACCCATCTTGCAGCTAGAAATGGGTTCAGTCAACTCCCAAGTAGACAATAAAAGAAATCTATCTTCACATATACTGTGTTGACATATATTATATTAAGGATAGGTATTATCTTTCAAGAAGTTAAAAAAAAAAGAAAAGAAAAGAATTATCAAAGTAGACACAATGGGCTTTCATTTCTGGGAATATAGAGTAAATGTGCTTTTCCCTATTTTTCCTGATAATAGAACAAATAGAACAAAAAATCCTGAATGTCTTTTATATAGAACAAATATGAAAGCACTCTGGAAAGTAAAGAAAGAAGGCAGACTAAATAGGGAACTCAGGACTGAAAAGAAGATGTGATGATGAGTTTCCCTGGCTTTCTCATTGCCTCATATATCCTAACTGTGGCACTGAACAAACTGAAAGCCAACATATGCCAAAAGGTGCAGACAAACAAACAAACAAACAAACAAACAAAAACAAAAACCCCAGAAATTTACTCTCTCTCTAGAAAAGGACCAGAAAAAGGTTTCTTTATATGACAGAAAATTTTTAGACAATTACAACTTTACTGCAGCCAAACATCATATGATATAGCTAGGAAGCATGCAAATTAAATAAAATAATAATAATAATTAATACATGCCAACACTATGATGACAGATATCTAAGAATCATTTTACAAAAATTTTTAAAATCTATCATACTATAGATTTGGATGAATGTATAATTGCAGCACAACCTCCATGTTGTGACAGGGAAGGTGACAGAGGAAAGAATAACTGAATTTAAAGACTCTAATAGAAATTACCCAATCTGAATAACAGAAAAAAATAGACCAAAAAAAAAACTATCATTCTTGTATCATAAGGAATACTTTAACTGCTCTAAAAATTATCTGTGCTCAATCTATATACTCCTTATAACCACTAACCCCCACCAATCCCTGGCAATCACTAATTTTTTTACTGTTTGCATAGTTATGACTTTTCCAAGGTGTCATATAGTTTGAATCATATAGTATGTCTTTTAGATTGGCTTATTTCACTTAGTAATATGCATTCAAGTTTCTTCCATGTCTCTTCATGACTTGATAGTTCATTTCTTTTTATGCTGAAAAATATCCCATTGTATGGATGTACCACAGTTGACTTATCCATTCACTAAATTTTGGCAATTAAACTAAGCTGTTATAATCATCAATGTGGCCGTTATTTTGTGGACATAAGTTTTCAACTCCTATGTGTAAATACCTAGTGCAATTGCTAAGTCATATTGCAAGAATATGTTTGGTTTTGCAATAAACTGCTGAATTGTATTCCAAAGTGGCTGTATCATTTTGTATTTGCACTAGCAATGAATGAGAGTTCTGCTACTCCACATCCCTACTCACAATTGATTTTTAAATTTTGGCCATTCTAATAGGATTGTAGTAGTATCTCATAGTTATTTTAATTTGTATTTCCCTGATGATATATGATGTGGAACATTTTTTATATGTTTATTCGCCATTTTTATAAACCCACAAAATGTACAACACCAAGAGTGAAACCGAATGTAAACCATGAACTTTGAGTGATTATGATGTGTCAATGTAGATTCACCAATTATAACAAATGCTCCACTCTGGTGGGGTATATTGATAACAGGAGAGGCTACACATGTATGAGTACAGGAGGTTTATGGGAATTTTCTGTACCTTCCTCTCAATTATGCTATAAGCCTAAAACTGCTCTTAAAAAAATAAGTCTTTAAATATGAAAAAGAAAAGCCATCATAAAAATGTATCAACAAATAACTATAAACACACTTGACAAAATGAAAATACTGAGAGTCTCAGCAAAAATAATTAAAAGATATAAAGAAGAACCAAATGGAAACATTGGAACTTAGAAATATAATAACCAAAACAAAAACTCAATGTATCAGCAGAAACTCCATGTTGTGACAGGAGAGGTGACAGAGGAAAGAATAACTGAATTTAAAGACTCTAATAGAAATTACCCAATCTGAATAACAGAAAAAATAGACCAAAAAAAAAAAAAAAAGGAACATACCCTCAAGGATTTGTGATTCTATTACAAAAGACCTAAAATTTGTGTGATAAAAGTCCAAGATTAGAAGAGGAAGAAGGCAAGACTGAAAAAGTAACAGCTGAAAAGTTCCCAAATTTGGCAAAAGACATAAACCTAAAACTCAAGACAATAAGCAAACCCCAAACAGGATAAACCAAAAGAAAAAAATCCATATCAAGACAGAAAATAGTTACACTTCTGAAAACTAAAGACAAAACAAAAATTTCAAAGCAGCTACAGAATTGACCTTAACTACAGGGGAAAACAATTCAAATGACATTGGATGTTTCACCAGAAACCATGGAAACCAGAAGAAAGTGGCATGATATTTTTCTTTCAAGTATCAAAATGAAATAGTGCTGAAATCAGAAATCTATATTCAATGAAATTCTCCTTCAAAAGTGAAGGCAAAATCAATATATTCTCAAATGAAGGAAAACTATGATAATATGTTGCCAGCAGACATACCCTTAAAAATGGTTAAAAGGATATTTTCTAAATGAAATCAAATAATTAAGTTAGGAATAACGCAACATCAGGAATGAGGAAAGAACACAGTAAGTAAAAATACTGATAATTAGGATGCAGTTTCCTTCTCCTCTGGAGTCTCCTAAAGTTTGTTTGATCATTCAAACAGAAGTATACAGTATCTGATGTGGTCCTTAATGTGCATACAGGAAGTATTTAGGACAATTTTATTATTAATGGTTGAAAGCAAAAGAAGGTAAAAAGAGGTAAGTTTTCTGCATTTTGAGGCAAACTAGTAAAGTAACACTAATAGACTGATACTTATGTATGGATAAGGTAATAGTTACAGTAATCATTGAAAAGCCACAGAGACATATACTCAAAACCACTATAATAAATGAAAATGAGATACTCAAAAAGTTTTAAGTAATTCACATGGAAGGCAAGAAAAAGACAAGAAAGGAAAAAAAAAAACAGAACAACAGAAAAAAATAGCAGACTTAAGCTCTAACATATCAAAATTACATTAATATACATAGTCTAATACACTAACTAAAGACAAAAATTAGGACAGTAGATTAAGAAGCATGACTCAAGAATATGCTACCTATAAGAAATTCAGTTCATATATAACAATATATAAGTTTTGGGGATCCCTGGGTGGCTCAGCGGTTTAGCCCCTGCCTTTGCCCTAGGGTGTGATCCTAGAATCTGGGGATTGAGTCCCACGTTGGGCTCTCTGCATGGAGCCTGCTTCTCCCTCTGCTTGTGTCTCTGCCTCTCTCTCTCTCTCTCTCTGTCTATCGTAAATAAATAAAAAATTTTAAAAATCTTTAAAAAATTGTTATATATATATAACAATATATAAGTTTAAAATAAAAGGATGAAAAAAGATATAAAGTAAAAATTAATTTAAAAAAAAAGAAAAGTGGCTACATCCAAAGCAGATAAAACAAGCTACAGAGCAAAGAAAATTACCAGAAACAAAGAGGGACACCATATAATGATGGAAGCATCAATCCACCAAGCAGATTAAAAATCTCGAATATGTATGTACCAAACAACACAGCTGCAAAATATGTAAAGCAAAAAATATTAGAACTGAAAAGAAATGTAGAATTATAGTTGAAGACATCAACGCTTCTCTCTCAACAAATAGAACAACTAGACTGAAGAGCAGCAAGGAAATAAAAAAAACTCAACTGCGCCATCAACCAAGAGTACCTGATCAACATTTACAGAACATTCCACCCAGCCAAAGCAGAATATACATTCTTTACAAATGCCCATAGAATATATACCAAAATAAACTATATCCAAGACAATAAAATAAACTGTAACAAATTTAAAATAATTGAAATCATAGGTTGTGTTATCTGACCATGATAGAATTAAACTTGAGGGGCACCTGGGTGGCTCAGTGACTGAGCATCTGCTTTTGGCTCAGGACGTGATCCTGGGTGGGGGATGGAGTCCCACATCGGGGTCCCTGTGAGGAGCTTGCTTCTCCCTCTGCGAATGTCTCTGCCTCTCTCTGTGTGTTTCTCATGAATAAATAAATAAAAGCTTTAAAAAAACAAAGAAAGAACTATCTACCTATAACACTCAGAAACACAAGATAATAAACTCTAAAAGTCAGAATTACAAAGAATATTCTAAATCAAAGGTTAAAAGAGTTAACAACCGATTTCTTTCCTCTAGCCTCAAGGATGGCTACGACTAATTCAAAAAATTGTTAGGAGTATATTTATAGTATTCCAAGATAAATAATAATCTCTAGCTAAGGATTTGTACTAGGCCAAGCTCTTGCAACTCATTTTTGAAATTATTTATCAAGTAGTAAACAATCTATACTGATAAGATATAGGGCACTGGGGAGTGGGCCCCATTACTATAGCCCTCAGGAGACTACCTAATAAGCTGTATAAAAGTGGAAGGGACCCTAGAACTAATGTCTATCTATATTTTTCCTAATGTTAAATTGACCTACAGCTGCATGAAGTCTATTATGCCTTGTGAGTTTGGTTGCTATTCCAGAATCAGACCACTGCTGCAAAATGAGCATTGCATGAGAAAATTTCAATTGATTTCTTATATGCCTGAAATAACCAGTTAAAAGGTATACTGCAGAATAGTATCCTTAAACAAAACAAAACTATAAAATAATGCCAGAAAAAAATGTACATCAAAATGTCAAAGGTGAAATGAAATAAGCATTTTCTTACTCTTCTTATGGGTTAGGAATCTAACATAACATACTCATTTTTAGGGAAAAAAATTATATATATATTAAAATGAACCTTTAAAATATTTTTTGGAGGGTAGTTGAGTGGCTAAGTCAATTAAGTGACTAACTCTTGATTTCAGGTCTTGATCTCAGGGTCGTGAGTTCAAGCCTCGTACTGGGCTCCACACAGGATGTGAGGACTGCTTAAAAAAATAAATAAATAAAAATAAAGTACTCCTGTCTTTTTAACCATTCGTTTCATTTTTAAGAATGTATCTTAATGAAATAATCAGGGCCTAAACAAATATACATGAACAAAACTACTCATCCTATACGGTATTATAATTTTAAAAAAGATTTCTAGAACGGTAAATAAATATGCCTCACTTTTAGTGATCACTAAAATATATTGTTTTTGTGGTATGCTAAATAGCAAGGCACTTGGGTGGCTTAGATGGTTAAGCATCTGACTCTTATTTCAGCTCAGGTCATGATCTCAGGTTTGCGAGATCAAGGCCAGAGTCAGGCTCACACTCAGCATGGAGTCCGCTTGAAATTTCCTCTCCCTTTCCCTCTGCCCCTCCAGCTTGTGCACATGTGGTTTCTCTCTCTCTCAAATAAATAAATAAATCTTTCTTAAAAAAAAAACTGGTAAAAATGTTGTCAAGGCAAGATTAAAGATAGCTAAAGGAAAGGAGTAGAATCCAAGACAATATGCAAAACATAATTTCAGTTGTGTTAAATACATACCTCTCAAGCACCTATGTTGAAAACACACTAAAATATCAACCATTTTCTTTCAGAGACTAAGATTATGGATAATTTTTGTTTTCTTTATACCCCACTAAACCTTAATCCCCATGAGAGCAAAGCTGTGTCTGTCTTGTTCACTGCTATATTTTTAGACTGTCTCATGTGATACTAAGTGCTAATGAAATACATCTTAAACAAATATTTTCTCCATTTTCTAAAATAAATATTTATTACTTTTTATTATGGAAAATTCAATCATTTTTAAATGTGTGCATGTATTTATAATCTGTACTTGAATAAATTCTATTCACTAATTTGTAAATGGGCAAATTTCTTTATATAGGAATTTATGCACCATAAAATTCTAATCCAAAACTCTTGCTTCCAATCTCAAGTCTGTGTACTCACAACATCTAATTTTTATTTGGTTATTTCCTTTGCTCAGAAAAGAATATTTAGGAAGTATACCTATTTCCAGAATCTTTTTGACTTTATATTTTCCCTCTATTCTCTATTTGCACACACACACAAAACATCTATATCAATATTTATATAGATATATACAATAAGATATACCCATATATACAGTAAGATAAACAATAAAATTCAGGGGTATAAACTTGAGCCTCATTAATTAAATGTTGTCATAGAGATAAGCCTTCTTCTTTAATAAATACAAATTGAAAGTATATGTGAAATGAAGTTCTAATTGATTATCAGAATTACACAATAATAAGGAGACTCCTGATCAAAATTTCATTCAGTAATACATGTGGAGCTTAGTGCTTCTCCAAGAGAAACACTGGATCCAAAGAACAGATGTTTGACAAGCTTTTTGACTGCAGTGGTGAGCACCAGTTCAAACTAGTTTCTGCAAAAAGGAAATTTAATGATTTACTGAATCAGGAAGCCAGGGATACATATGATGTCTGGCACAGTAAAATCAATGGGTTCAAACAACATTATCAAGGCTCTCTTTCTCTATTTCATGATTCTATTACTCTACTTATCTACATTCTGCATGTGGCTATCATCACATGGTAGTCTATATGGTCAACCATATCTTTTCAGCTTAACATCCCCAGCTTAACAGTTCCAGAAATAGAATTTCATTCTCCATCTACATATCAATCCTATAAAATTCTCTGCCTTATCCTTACTCAAAGTTGGTCAAACTCAAGGTCTGAGGCCAAATTTGCCCAAAACTTCTTTCACCAACTGCAAGGATTAAGCCAAAATGCAAAATCAGAGGGGACAGTCCCCCACAAGACTTCTTTTTAGTCACCAGCCATAGTTCAGGGGTCCCAAAGGGCTACACTCACTTTAGATCAGTTAGTTACAAATTCAACAGTTCCCATATCCACATTTAGGTTCGATTATTCACTAGAACAACTCACAGGACTCAGGAAAATATTAGACTTATCATTATAGTATCATTATAGTTTTTTAATAGCAAAAGGATACATGTTAGAGCCAGCCAAAGGAAAAATTGTATAGGGGAAAAGTCTGAAAGACATGATACACACACACACACACACACACACACACACACACAAATGGAATATTATTCAGCCATAAAAAATGAAATCTTGCCATTTGTAATAATATGGATGGAGCTAGACAGTACAATCCTAGGTTAAGTAAGTCAGTCAGAGAAACTAATACTATATAATGTCACTCATATGTGAAATTTCAGAAACAAAACAAACAAGCAAAGGGAGAAAAATAAGAGAAAGAGAGAGAAACCAAGAAACAGACTCTTAACTATAGAAAACAAACTGACTTACCAGAGGGGAGATGGATGGGTCGTGGGGATTAAGGAGTATACTGGTTATGATGAGCCCTAGATGTTTTATGGAATTGTAGAATCACTATGTTGTACACCTGAAATTAATATAACACTGTATGTTAATATAACACTGTATGTTAACTAACTAGAATTAAAATAAAAACTTTTAAAAATTAAACTTTATATATAGGAAAAAAGCATAGTATATATAGGGTTCCGTACTTTCCAATGTTTCAGGCATCCACCGGAAGTCTTAGAACATATTCACTGTAAATAAGGGGGAATTAAATTCTTCATTATCCAAAAATATTCAGAGTTTAAAAACTAGTAGATGTCTTAAAGGAGATAGGAAGAAATGATTCTTGAAGAACTATCATTAGAAACTAATCAAACTAAAATCTTAGTAAAACATTAAGCATAACATAAGAGAGCTATTTAAAGAGTATGGTTTCAGTAAATATCTGTCTGTAGTACTTTAAAATTAGGAATACATTTTTCCATTTCTTCTTTCCTTTGAAGTGTAATGTCTAATAAACACAACTGTTATTATTTATGGGAAGAAAACATCATTCTGTAAAGAAAATATCAGGTTTCTTATTTATAAAATTAGGCTATTACTTACCTACTATATAGGATTTTTAAGATCAGAGAAAATGTTTATAAAATGCCAAGCACAGTCTCTAGCATCTGATAGATAGTATCAAAATTAAGATCTGTTGTTGTTGCCATTGTTGTGGCTCCAAATTAAAAGTCACAGCTCACATTTTACAAGTAAGATAACCAAATTTATGATTACTACCTAAGAAAAGCGGAACTCAGAAGAATCACTTCCCAGTGCTTTAAAATGAGAGTGAAATGCATAAAGAAAAGAGATTTGAGTTGGGAAACAAAAGCTATGATTTCATGCTTTCTTCCCACCACTTTACGTACTAAGCAACCATGGGCAAGTCACTAAACTGGCTTCAACTATTACAGATGTAAAGTGGGGATAATAGTACTTATTTCCTTATCTTGCTGGATTCTTCATGTGATAGGTTGAGAAAGTATACAAAAAGAATGGCACTAGCAGTTATGACTATTTTTTGCCTTGTACATATAAAGAAATATTACATAAAGCAAAATATGTAAACTTCAATTGCTTGCATAATTATTGCATCAAGAGAGAAAAGTTGTTCACATTACTCCACAAACATAAGAGATACTTCACCACATTTTTAAAAAGCATAAAATGTTAATGATATATCTCGTAAGACATGTCATGTCAAGGGTTAGAACTTATGACTAAGAAGATAAGACAGATGACTATAAACTTATATAATTAGCGGGATCCCTGGGTGGCGCAGCGGTTTGGCGCCTGCCTTTGGCCCAGGGCACGATCCTGGAGACCCGGGATCGAATCCCACATCAGGCTCCCGGTGCATGGAGCCTGCTTCTCCCTCTGCCTATGTCTCTGCTTCTCTCTCTCTCTCTCTCTCTCTCTCTGTGACTATCATAAATAAATAAAAAATTTAAAAAAAAAACAAAGAAAAAAAAACTTATATAATTAGCAATAATAATAGCAGAATTAGGGACACTTTGGTGGCTCAGTGGTTGAGAGTCTGACTTTGGCTCCAGGTGTCATCCTGGGGTCCTGGGATCGAGTCCTGCATTGGACTCCCCAGCAGGGAACCTATTTCTCCCTCTGCCTATGTCTCTGCCTCTGTGTATGTATCTCTTATGAATAAATAAATAAAATCTTAAAAAAAAATAATAGCAGAATAACCAATGTCAATCCTGTTGACCAGAATACTGACACTAGCACAGTATGATAGAGGATGATGAACACCATCTTCCAAATGCCTATGGTCCAAGTTCCGTGGGAAAAAATTCCCAAGCCACATAAGATATATTTAGTTTCATTATCTTAAGGATTGTATGATTTAAACAATCATTTCTAGCTTGAAAGAACTAGCAGAATTTCTAAGTTGTAACCAAAGACTGAAAATGTCAAAGGGCTGTACTGATACAGTTTTCCATACAGTCTGAGCATCACAGTACTTCAAGGAACATTGCTTTGAAGCCTGACTCCCAGCTGGGAAATCTTCACACCACCTTTGACTTCTCTGTCTCTTCAAGCCCTCAAATCCAATCAGTTATTAAATTTTCTGGATTTTTCTTTAATAAATATCTCAAATTTGTCCCTTTATTTCCATTTTCCCCCACCATCACAGTTCACAATATCACTTTTTGCCAATATTCTAGTATCCGTTTTTTCTCCCTTTAATCCAGCCTATAAATCCCTGCCCATTTATCTCCCTAAAATATTGCTCACATCCTGCCACATCCTTGCCCAGGAGCCTATGCTCAAGTCAGTCCTTCGATCCCACAGGAGGAGCTTTTAAAAAGCACTGATGCCCAAGTTCTACCTAAAGATGTTCTGATTTAACTCATCTTGGATGGATCCCAGACTAATTTTTTTCTTTAAAGGCTCCTCAGGTATTTCTAGCGTGTTTCTAATATACAGCCAAGTTTGGGAACCACTGCAATGAATCTCTAGTGCCTATTAAGTTACACTAGGACTCCGGTTAGCAGCCACTGCAAGTGCTCTGCCCAGATTCCTTCCTGTCTCTTTGACTTTTCTATGTACCCATCCCCTGGCTTCAGTGTGATTTGTTTCTAAAGGCCATCAATACATGCTACTTTTCTGATGACTGCTCTTGTGTGGCTAGTGTTACTGCATCTTTGGTCCTGCAGAGAAAACAGAAAGGGCCTGGGGATTTATACCCCCTGAGGGTAGCTCTTAGTCAATGCCTAAGTAACATGAAAGTATGAATGCCTAGCTCCCTTGCCTGGATCTGGGCACATTCTGAGGTATAATTTACACTTCAGAACTCCCTGGTGGGACCAAACGAAAAGAAGGACTTTACCTAAAAACAGACATACCCTTGCTTGGCTTCTTACCCTTAATCCCTTACTTGTTTTATCTGGGAGCACATCCTTAAGAAATCACTTGCACACAAAACCTCATCACAAGGTCTGCTTATGAACAATCCAACCTGTTTGACATCTTGGTCAAAACCATTCATAACTTGGTCCCATCATGTTTTCTGCAAGTATTCATAATGTACCAGGAGTGCTAGTTTTCTCATCGGTTCTCATCTTCAAACCTGCTATTTCCCAAGTGACTTCTGTGACTACCAAAACTTCCTAACTTTCAAAAACAAACTAGATATCACTCCCATCCCATGTATAGTCTAAGTCCCAACTCATAATACATGCTCAATAAATATAGTTTGAACTGGTACTGCCTCCTCATGAAGCTTGCTTTGACAATTCTAGCACACATAAGCCTAGCTATATTCTCCAACCTCTATATTTAGTGTCATATCCATCATTTTTTGACTTATTCAACAGATATTTACGTGATTACTATGCCCCCAGGAGCTATGTTCATCATGGGAAATGAAACAGTGAGTATGGGTATTTCTGCCTTCATAGAACTTACAGTCAAGGTAAAGATATAGATATTAAGCAAATAATCACACCATAAATATTGATTTATAACCATGAACATCTGAGATAGATGTTGCTCTGAAAGAACATAAAAAAGTAATTAATGTCCTTAGTTAGGACTTCTCTGAATAAATAATGAAGAAGTGATGACCTAAAATTATTGTCCTTTTCTCTGTTTTAGGGGTTCTTGGTCTTATCACCCAAAGTTGCACACAGATTTTGTGTGATTATGTATTATTCTTTTAATAGCTTATCAAGAGGTCCATAACCACAAATGTTGCACAATGCCACTCTTATAGAAAACATGTCATGTTTATTAATTGCCTCCTTTGTGTGCCCTGTCTGTAGGTCCCTGTTCATAGAAGTGTAAATATTTTCTTTTGTATTTGATATCATTTAGTATAATATTAGACATGTACTCATTACTTATCAAATATTTATTTTCCTCCTCCTGGTTTTAGCCTCAGTATTTCCACAGAGTTCAGACTCTCAAAAACAAATAAGGAAAGTGTCTTTATTTTCTTTCTTGAATAAGAAGAGCCCATTTTGAGCAGTTGTGGGTGGGGTGAAAATTATTATCTTGGTTTTGTTTGGCTACCAGGAAAACAAGAGCAACAAAACAGGATTTGCATGTTAAAACCTGCTCCTACTAGGCTAGTGCCAAACAATTGTCACTAGATAGGCTTTAACATTCTGCTTCCTCAGGGATCTAATAATTTCATCCTGGAAACTCCCTGCCGCTTTCCCCATCCCCAAACCTTACTTAGCCTAAAAGTATGTTTGTTACCTAAAAGGAAAAAAACACTCATATCATATGCAAAAAGATTAAAGCTGATTTCTTAATCAAGTATACTGATTAATTTCAAAGAAAAATAGAATAAAAAATTAAATTTCAAATGTCACTGAAAAATATCTGTGACTATATACACTGAAAATAAATGTTATATGTACACACTAAAAAAATAAAAATGCATTTATGTACTAGAAATAAATATTTTTATTTTGTATACTTATAAATGCATATACATGTTACAGAGAGAAAAATGTGAATATGAACCACAATGCCTAACTGACGTCAATAAACACGTGAACATAAAACAAGGAAATAAATAAGATTATACCAAATTCCAATACATTTCTGAGGTAGAGTTAAAAATGTAACAATTTCAACAACTTGTACTTGAATCCCAGGTCCGGCAAACCTGAAATAATGGTGGGAAATGTGCAAAATACAAAAAACACAGAAAAATATTAAAGCAATAATTAAACTGAATAATCAAAAGGCAGAAAAGTACCATGTTTATTTCGCACACCCATCAAAGATCTTAAGAGGGAAAAAGACTTGTATAATTCCAAATTCTCATTTCATGCTTCTCTTAAACTTGAAGCTCAGAGCTCAAAGATTGGCTGCTACTAGAAAATCCTGAACAGATGACACCATATGCACACATCAATATTTTAACAGACTGCCATTCTTGAATGGTCCAGGGACCAAACACCAAATTTTAAAAATTTATTTCCTCCTCCCATCAGTTGGCAACCTCTGTGCCCCTGGACTCCTGCTCAATCCTTCCATCCTATATGCTGCCGATAAAGGGAGAAGAATGTCAAATGCAATCAATGTTGGCTCTTTATAACAACTCAGATATAAAGTCTGATCAAGTAGTTGAAATCCACAGTTCACTCTGAAAGCAAGATCTAATTTATGGTTTCTTACTGATGGTTTTCCTTTCTTGTTAACATATATGGTTAAATGCATGCTAAGTAGTTAGATATTAGAAACCCAGTCTCTCCTTTAAGAAGGAAGCAGCAGGTACCAATTACTTTCCATACAGGGAATGATGATAGAGTAAGGCCATCTAATTTTGCCACCTATTGCCTCTATCTTTTAGAGCCTTTGAGCCTCGATCTCTTTCTTAATGGGTCCTCCCAGGAATATCACACTCTCATGGACATAGCAATTCTCCATGTTAATTCTATCTTCTCTTCTGCTGCTTCAATGCAAGCAAAGGAAAAATGATTTTGTTCTAAATAAGGGCAGCTTTGGTTTAACTCTCATTTTTTAAGTAATTTATTCTTAAACATCAGCATTTTAATTCTTAATGGCAAATTATCTGCTATACATTTCATGAGTGATGAAGACGAACCAATATATTGATAGCTCAAAGTAAACAGTTGCTGACCTCAGTTAACACTAACTTGCCTATTCTAACCATGAGGTATTTTGCATGACATCACAGAACTGAAAGAAATACTTAGTAGCCACTTAGTCCTATATTTTGTAACTCCTCTGTCTGAAATTCTCACATAAACTGAAAGACCATTTTAATTTTTCTTTCCTTCCCTACTGACAGTTCTAGCCAGGGTGAGGGGAACAAAGGTGATGGTAACCATAGTAGAAAGGAGATAAGATGATGAATATGATGGAGGAGGTTTCACATTCACACGTGTGTTGTGTATATAATGTGCTCATGGATGAGCGCTATGGATGAAACGATGTCTAGAGGCTAAAAAATTGGCAGCTTCACTGTGCCCAAAGAGGGTTTGTGGGCTGTCAATGACCAGGAAAGACTCACTAAAAGCAGTGGGGTAGGCCCTAAATGTTTTTACTTCACCTCATTGTCAGCCCAAGTACACCATTGTTCAAATAAGATTCATACTTGGGTTACTTTCACTCTACAAATAAAGCAACTCAAGAATTTTTCTATAACAATGGATTTTTTAATTGGCATATTAAATCTCTCCCTCCCCCCACTTTCAAGTCAAGGCACCCCTCCAATGACTTTGATTAATCCTTTTGTAGAATTATGAACTTGGAGAGCTTTTTAAAGGAGAAAGGGATTGAACGCCAGGTGGGATGTAGCCAAAGCTGTCACAGCTCTGGTTGTTACCCCTCATAATCCATCTTGCTGAATCAAAAAGCAAACTGTGAACAAACAGCTTAGGCAGTTTGTTTGAAGATCCATTCCTGTCTTTCTAGGAGGGATTAAGTCATGGCTACAGTCTGTTTGGAAAATGATTATCCACATGAATATTATTAAATTCATGTGGCATCTCTTTGAGTCAAAATGTTTTATAACTTTTCATCTCTGGATCTCAATGATAATAATTCTGTAGTTGTTATACTGAAAGACAGACCCTCTCCACAGTCTTTCAGAACATTGTTAAAGTTTTTGCATTTGCCACAAGAATACACAAGATATTGACTTTCAAACTTTTAAATAATAAGGATTCAGGCTCTGGCTTTAAAGAGGAATCACAGCCATACCAGATGTGGAGAGAAGGGGATTATTTTAGCATTTATTCCAAACACTGGGTTCCATAAAAGCCACCTTCGTGCCCTACTGCAATAGGGGAAACAGATTAGTAGCTAAGAGCTTGGGCAAGAAGGAAAAAATAAAGCCAACTCTGTGATGTATTTCAAAAGTAAAGTGTTTTCCCTTAGCATGGGAATTTTCATCATGGTAAATGGGTCTAAATCTTAGAATTCAATGTAATCTCTCTAACTAAGCAAATACTCCATTTGTTTCATCAAATACTCCATTTTTGATACTCAAGGTATTTTTGGTATTCAAGTAATCCTTGAATTGAGTTCAGGGCAGGGAGATTATTCAACAAATACTAAATAGTATCAGGCACTATGGCAGGTCTTAGATAAACAGGATTAATAAAACAATGGCCCTCTCTTCTTAAACTCATAGACTAGTAAAGGACACAAACATGTAAACAATAGACTATTATGATAAAAATCACAATAGAAGGGTAACCATTGGGTTGAATAAGCATAACTCCAAAAAAAAAAAAAAAAAAAAAAGCATAACTCCATAGAATTCAGGGGGAGGGGTGAATTTCATCTGTTCCCTTCACAAGCTCTTTGTAACCCATCTACAGACTCATTTTTATCTTGCCCTTTGAAGGAAAAATTGTGTGAAGAGAAGTCTCATAATTTCCTTAAACACTCTTCTTTATTTTTAAGTCAGCTGTAGTGCTAAGAATAATCTAACATAGCAATTAAAAGGTCCAGTACAGTTTATTAATCAAAACACCAACTTCCCTCTGCCAAATTGGTAGTACTTTCAGGCTGGAAGAGTAGAGAACGATATGATCTTCTTTTTCTCTATTTCCCCACCTTCCATTTCCTTACACACCCCATTCCCAGCTGCACGTACAAATTTGCCTCTGCTTTCATCAGGAATGTAGTCAGGCAAAGAGAAGAGAAGGAAGCATCTGGAAATGTCTTGACTTGACTAGTACTATTAGAATCTGAACAAAATAGATTCTTTCTCACAGAAAGTGCTTTTATTTATTTGTTTGTTTATTCCACAAATATTAACTGAACACCATTATTCTAGGCAATATTCCAAACACTGGGACACCTAATAAGAAAAACAAAGTCTTTGAGTCTATGGACTTTATAACCTAGAGGGGGCTATAAATAGACATGCTATAAGTTGAAAAATGCTACAGAAAAAAAATTAAACAGAATAAAGGAAATAGGGAACATGAAGAGGTAGATGCTATTTTACTTAGGTCAGTCAGGAAAGCTCTTTCTGACATGATATTTGAACACATGAAAGAAAAAAAAGGCTGAAGGATTTAAGCTAAGCAAATGTCAGAGTAAAGAGGATTCTAGCTTGAATGAATAATAATTGCAAAGGCCCTGGGGTAGGCAAATGCTTGGTATGTTATAAGAACAACAAGATGGTCAGTAGCATGGCTACAGTAGAATGAGAAAAGGAAAGAATGTTGGAGATGAGGCCACAGAAGTAGAGGGAACTTAGACCATATGGAAGGAACTCAGGGGCCACTGGGCTTTTTTTCTAAGTTAAAAAGAGAAATTTCTGGAAGTTTTGAGCAGAGAAGTAAAATGATACATGTTTTTAAAAAATCACTCTGGTTTCAAGGTAGAAAATAGACTTTAAAGTAAGCATGGAAGCAGGAAGACACTTTGGAGACTACTATTAGAATTCAAACCAAAGATGATGGTGGCTTGAGCCACTATGACAGAGAAGAAGGAAATAGAATTGGACAGATTCTTGGTATACTATAAAGGATTTAATGATGGGCCAAATATGGGGTATAAAAGTGAGAAAGAAATCAAAGCTGACTCCAAACTGTTGCCCTAGAAACTTGAAGAAAGATGTTACACTTCACTGAGCTAGGGGAAAACATGAAAAAAAAAGGTTTGATTATAAAGAAACAAGAAAAACAAACAAAAACAAGGGTTTTATTTTGTATATGTTAAGTTTAAGCTTCCTATTTGATATATAGAATAAATATAGAGGCAACCTGGAGTTCAGAGAAGTCCATCCTGGTCAGCACATACATCATATTTAAAGACATAAACAGGGAAATGTATGGGTGGAAAAGAGATGTCAGGCCACGCACTTGAAAAAGAATAGTTGATAGTACATTTAAGATACCTTAAATTATTATAAAGAAATATGTTATTAATAAATCAAATATCACCTTTAACTAAAGATTCTTTAATTTTAAAACATGTAAGTGTGAAAAACTATAACATTTTATGTCTAATTCCAATGTTAACCATAAATCTTGGAAAGTAAAATGGTAGATGGCAGCTCAAAAAATTATCAAAAAGATTTTCCAACTAAAGAGAAAAAAATTTTAAATAAGTGTTTAAAGTATGAAAAAGTCTAACTATATCTGATTCTAATGTTAACTATAAATCTTGGAAAGTAAAAGGGTAGCTTGCAGCTTAGAAAATTATCAAAAAGATTTTCCAACTAAAGAGAAAGAAATTTTAAATAAACGTTTAAAATAAATTCCTAGAGGGTTGCTCATGTTGCAACTTGGAATCAGTTGCTTTTATTACCATTAAAGATATAAAGCAGTAAGATTTTTTATAAATACAGTTTCATATCAAATAATTCATTTCCCTTATTTGAAGTATAACTATGATTATCTCTTAAGATGTCAAATTAAGATATTGCTTCTCTTGACAGTGATAACACAGTATAAATACCTACAAATATGAAATTAGAGCTTCTACTCCATTTGACATTTTCTAAGAGGATACATGCAAATTAAACTATCAAAAAAAACTCAATCATATATATATATGATAAATATGATAAATATAGATGCATATTATGTGTGTGTGTGTATACACTGAAAAGCCATAGGAGCAATAATACTTCAGCAACATTGAGCACACTTAATACTCTTAGCACCCATACATTGGCTTCTAAATACCATATTCCAGCAAAGAGAACTAGGATATCCTAGAGAAATGGTTTATTCTAGGACTGGTGCAGGGAAAATACCAGATGGTTCTGATTTATGGTACTATATAAGGAAGTAAGAAAATGTTCAAGGAATGATGGAGGTATGTCAAAAGTACCCAGAAGTTAATTTGAAGGGGCTCCCACAGTCCAAACCTGGGACAATATGAACATCAAAAGAAATACTGATAATAACAGACTATAATTATCTAAATAAGATAGAAAACCATAAGCCAATCAGTATAGAAATGAATAAATGAAGAATGAAAAGTTTGATGAATAAAAATATATATACATAGTCCCAAAGTACCTCCCCACAAAAGAGCAATTACAAAGAAAAAAAGTATAAAGGTGTGGCACAGAACACCTTAATCAGGTGATTAAATTGCACATCATCAGTAACAGGATTAATATCGATAAATATTAATAAATTGATGAAACAAAATAAGAATCAGCCTCATGTGTGCTATTCCTACCAAAGACGTATAACCTAAAACTAAATATGAGGGAAATATCTAAATATCTAATATATCTAATATCTAATATCTAAATATCTAAATATCTAAATAACTAAATGTCAGACAAATCCAAATTGAAAGACATACCAGAAAATAAAAGGTTTGTGTTATTTAACATTTATGACCATCAAGCATCAACTGAGGTACAGTTCCAGACTAAAAGAAACTACTTTTCATTCAAGAACTTTCCTTTTTTTTTTAATTAATTAATTTATTTATTTATGATAGGCACACAGTGAGAGAGAGAGAGAGAGACAGAGACAGAGACACAGGCAGAGGGAGAAGCAGGCTCCATGCACCAGGAGCTCGCCGTGGGATTCGATCCCGGGTCCCCAGGATCGCGCCCTGGGCCAAAGGCAGGCGCTAAACCACTGCGCCACCCAGGGATCCCTCATTCAAGAATTTTTCAATATTTTTTTTACCATGTGCATTTACTTCCTATTCAAAAATTTATTCATTAAAAATTTTAAACAAACACTCGTAAAACAATCAATGTGATTCATCATATCAGCAAGAGAAATACCAAGAACCATATGATCCTCTCATTAGATGCAGACAAAGCATTTGACAAAATACAGCATCCATTCCTGATCAAAACTCTTCAGAGTGTAGGGATAGAGGGAACATTCATCAACATCTTAAAAGCCATCTATGAAAAGCCCACAGCAAATATCATTCTCAATGGGGAAGCACTGGGAGCCTTTCCCCTAAGATCAGGAACAAGACAGGGATGTCCACTCTCACCACTGCTGTTCAACATAGTACTGGAAGTCCTAGCCTCAGCAATCAGACAACAAAAAGACATTAAAAGCATTCGAATTGGCAAAGAAGAAGTCAAACTCTCCCTCTTTGCCGATGACATGGTACTCTACATAGAAAACCCAAAAGCCTCCACCCCAAGATTGCTAGAACTCGGAGGAGGGGCAATATGGAGGAAGAGTAGGGTCCCCAAATCCCCTGTCCCCACCAAATTACCTAGATAACCTTCAAATTATCCTGAAAATCTATGAATTCGGCCTGAGATTTAAAGAGAGACCAGGTGGAACGCTACAGTGAGAAGAGTTCACCCTTCTATCAAGGTAGGAAGACGGGGAAAAAGAAATAAAGGAACAAAAGGCCTCCAAGGGGGAGGGGCCCCGCGAGGAGCCGGGCTAAGGCTGGGGCGAGTGTCCCCAGGACAGGAGAGCCCCGTCCCAGAGAAGCAGGAGCTGCACCAACCTTCCCGGGCGGAAAGGGGCTCGCACGGAGTTGGAGCAGGACCCAGGAGGGCGGGGATGCCCTCGGGCTCCCTGGGACACTAACAGGCACCTGCGCCCCCAGGAGAGTGCGCCGAGCTCCCTAAGGGCTGCAGTGCGCTCGGCGGGACCGGAGCAGCTCAGGGGGCTCGGGCGGTGGCTCCGCGGAGGGGGCTACACGGCCGGGAGCGCGAATCCAACGGCCCTGGAGCACAGGGCGCCGGGACACAGCCCAGGATCCGGCCTCCCCCCGGGATAGGCAGAGGCCAGGAGGGCCCAGGACAGCGAGGACGCTCCTGCCCCGAGCTGAGCAGATCAGCGGCCCCGCCCCAGAGCCTCCAGGCCCTGCAGACGGAGAGGTCCAGAGCTACTGCGGGGGCTGACTCTAGGGCTGCAGAGCTGGCCGCTGCCACTGCTGTTGTTCCTCCGGGAGCCTCATGGAGTAACAACCCCCACTGAGCCCTGCACCAGGCAGGGGGCAGAGCAGCTCCCCCAAGTGCTAACACCTGAAAATCAGCACAACAGGCCCCTCCCCCAGAAGACCAGCTAGACGGACAAGTTCCAGGGGAAGTCAAGGGACTTAAAGTACACAGAATCAGAAGATACTCCCCCGTGGTTTTTTTGTTTTGTTTTTTGTTTTTGTTTTTTGCTTTTTGATTTCTGTTTGCTTCCCCCACCCTTTTTTCCATTTCATTCTTTTTCTTTCTCTTTTTCTTCTCTTTTTTTCTTTTCTTCTTCCTTTTTTCTTTTTTCTTTTTCTCTTTTCTTTCCTTCTCTCTCCCTTTTTCTCCTTTTCCCAATACAACTTGTTTTTGGCCACTCTGCACTGAGCAAAATGACTAGAAGGAAAACCTCACCTCAAAAGAATCAGAAACAGTCCTCTCTCCCACAGAGTTACAAAATCTGGATTACAATTCAATGTCAGAAAGCCAATTCAGAAGCACTATTATACAGCTACTGGTGGCTCTAGAAAAAAGCATAAAGGACTCAAGAGACTTCATGACTGCAGAATTTAGATCCAATCAGGCAGAAATTAAAATTCAATTGAATGAGATGCAATCCAAAATAGAAGTCCTGACGACGAGGGTTAACGAGGTGGAAGAACGAGTGAGTGACATAGAAGACAAGTTGATGGCAAAGAGGGAAACTGAGGAAAAAAGAGACAGACAATTAAAAGACCATGAAGACAGATTAAGGGAAATAAACGACAGCCTGAGGAAGAAAAACCTACCTTTAATTGGGGTTCCCGAGGGCGCTGAAAGGGACAGACAGCCAGAATATGTATTTGAACAAATCCTAGCTGAAAACTTTCCTAATCTGAGAAGGGAAACAGGCATTCAGACCCAGAAAATAGGGAGACCCCCCCCCTAAAATCAATAAAAACCGTTCAACACCTCGACATTTAATAGTGAAGCTTGCAAATTCCAAAGATAAAGAGAAGATCCTTAAAGCAGCAAGAGACAAGAAATCCCTGACTTTTATGGGGAGGAATATTAGGGTAACAGCAGACCTCTCCACAGAGACCTGGCAGGCCAGAAAGGGCTGGCAGGATATATTCAGGGTCCTAAATGAGAAGAACATGCAACCAAGAATACTTTATCCAGCAAGGCTCTCATTCAAAATGGAAGGAGAGATAAAGAGCTTCCAAGACAGGCAGGAGCTGAAAGAATATGTGACCTCCAAACCAGCTCTGCAAGAAATTTTAAGGGGGGCTCTTAAAATTCCCCTTTAAGAAGAAGGTCAGTGGAACAATCCACAAAAACAAGGACTGAATAGATATCATGATGACACTAAACTCATATCTGTCAATAGTAACTCTGAACGTGAACGGGCTTAATGACCCCATCAAAAGGCGCAGGGTTTCAGACTGGATAAAAAAGCAGGACCCATCTATTTGCTGTCTACAAGAGACTCATTTTAGACAGAAGGACACCTGCAGCCTGAAAATAAAAGGTTGGAGAACCATTTACCATTCGAATGGTCCTCAAAAGAAAGCAGGGGTAGCCATCCTTATATCAGATAAACTAAAATTTACCCCAAAGACTGTAGTGAGAGATGAAGAGGGACACTATCTCATACTTAAAGGATCTATCCAACAAGAGGACTTAACAATCCTCAATATATATGCCCCGAATGTGGGAGCTGTCAAATATATCAATTAATAACCAAAGTGAAGACATACTTGGATAATAATACACTTATACTTGGTGACCTCAATCTAGCTCTTTCTACCCTCGATAGGTCTTCTAAGCACAACATCTCCAAAGAAATGAGAGCTTTCAATGATACACTGGACCAGATGGATTTCACAGATATCTACAGAACTTTACATCCAAACTCAACTGAATACACATTCTTCTCAAGTGCACATGGAACTTTCTCCAGAATAGATAGACCACATACTGGGTCACAAATCGGGTCTGAACCGATACCAAAAGATTGGGATTGTCCCCTGCATATTCTCAGACCATAATGCCTTGAAATTAGAACTAAATCACAACAAGAAGTTTGGAAGGACCTCAAACACGTGGAGGTTAAGGACCATCCTGCTAAAAGATGAAAGGGTCAACCAGGAAATTAAGGAAGAATTAAAAAGTTTCATGGAAACTAATGAGAAGATACAACCGTTCAAAATCTTTGGGATGCAGCAAAAGCAGTCCTGAGGGGGAAATACATCATAATACAAGCATCCATTCAAAAACTGGAAAGAACTCAAATACAAAAGCTAACCTTACACATAAAGGAGCTAGAGAAAAAACAGCAGATGGACCCTACGCTCAGAAGAAGAGAGTTAAAATTCGAGCAGAACTCAACGAAATCGAGACCAGAAGAACTGTGGAACATATCAACAGAACCAGGAGTTGGTTCTTTGAAAGAATTAATAAGATAGATAAACCATTAGCCAACCTTATTAAAAAGAAGAGAGAAGACTCAAATTAATAAAATCATGAATGAGAAAGGAGAGATCACTACCAACACCAAGGCAATACAAACGATTTTAAAAACATATTATGAACAGCTATACGCCAATAAATTAGGCAATCTAGAAGAAATGGACGCATTCCTGGAAAGCCACAAACTACCAAAACTGGAACAGGAAGAAATAGAAAACCTGAACAGGCCAATAACCAGGGAGGGAATTGAAGCAGTCATCAAAAACCTCCCAAGACACAAGAGTCCAGGGCCAGATGGCTTCCCAGGGGAATTCTATCAAACATTTAAAGAAGAAATCATACCTATTCTACTAAAGCTGTTTGGAAAGATAGAAAGAGATGGAGGACTTCCAAATTCGTGGAATTCCAGAGCGCAGCCACTCTGGAAAACTGTGTGGAGGTTCCTCAAAGAGTTAAAAATAGACCTGCCCTACGACCCAGCAATTGCACTGTTGGGGATTTACCCCAAAGATTCAGATGCAATGAAACACCGGGACACCTGCACCCCGATGTTTCTAGCAGCAATGGCCACAATAGCCAAACTGTGGAAGGAGCCTCGGTGTCCATCGAAAGATGAGTGGATAAAGAAGTTGTGGTCTATGTATACAATGAAATATTCCTCAGCCATTAGAAATGACAAATACCCACCATTTGCTTCAGCGTGGCTGGAACTGGAGGGTATTATGCTGAGTGAAGTAAGTCAATCGGAGAAGGACAAACAATATATGTTCTCATTCATTTGGGGAATATAAATAATAGTGAAATGGAATATAAGGGAAGGGAGAAGAAATGTGTGGGAAATATCAGAAAGGGAGACAGAACATAAAGACTCCTAACTCTGGGAAACGAACTAGGGGTGGTGGAAGGGGAGGAGGACAGGGGGTAGGGGTAATGGGTGACAGGCACTGAGGGGGGCACTTGACGGGATGAGCACTGGGAGTTATTCTGTATGTTGGTAAATTGAACACCAATAAAAAATAAATTTATTATAAAAAAAATTTTTTTAAACAAATAGGGCACCTGGGTGGCTCAGTGGTTCAGAGTCTGCCTTTGGCTCAAGTCATGATCCTGGAGTTCTGGGATGGAGTCCCACATCAGGGTCCCCATGGGGAGCCTGCTTCTCCCTCTGCCCGTGTCTCTACCTCTCTCCCTGTGTCTCTCATGAATAAATAAATAAATAAATAAATAAATAAATAAAATATTTTTTAAAAATTTAAGCATATAAACATAATTTTAAAATTGCAAAGGGTCAGAAATTACATTTTAGAAATTAATTTCTAGTCAGAAATCACATACCAGAGAACCACTTGAAAACAAGCACAGTAATGCATACAGAAACAGGTTCACAGCAGCATTTTTATAATAATGAGAAATAGGAAACAAATGAGCAGTAATATAATAATACTAAATATAAATATAGCAGTAATATAAAAAAAACTGCTAAATATCCATTTAAAGAAATACTGTGTAGCAGTTAAAAGGAATGAGGTACATCTACATGCATTATTATGGATAGCTTGACAAGATATCTATTGAATTAAAAAAAAAAAAAAAAAAAAACACGTGGTGGCTCAGTCGGTCCAGCCTTTGCCTTCAGCTCAGGTCATGATTCCAGGGTCCTGGGATCAAGTCCCACATTGAGCTCCTCCTTGGTCAGTGAGGACTCTGCTCCTCCCTCTCCTGCTACCCATCCCCCCTGCTCATTCTCTCTCTCTAATAAAAAATCATTTTTAAAAAACATGCTGTTGAGCAATATGCACAATATGATACCTTTTTATGTAAAACAAATAAACTATGTAAATTCTAGGTCAATGCATAGAATGTATACCAGACTGATGACAGTGGTAGAGTGTTAACCTCCTAGGAAGGGTGATCAGTAGGGGTCTTTAAACTTATGGATATTATTTTAATTTAGATAATTTAAGTATACATTACTTACATTTTAAAAGTAACCTGACCTAAAGGAACTTGCAGTCTATTTTGGGAATGTAGTGGAAAATGAGAACTCAAGTGTTTCTCTTTCGTCAAGCGTACATTTCCATTCACCTGACCTTTCAGGAACTACACTTCTATTTCATGTTATTTCATGGAGCAATCAACCCAGTGCCATTCTGATCACAAAGATGGGCCCATAACCTAGTCTGGACCATCAATACCTCTGTCCGTATGACCATACTTTTGGTTCAGGAATTAGCTAATATTCCATATGAGGCCAATCAAAGTTATTTTTTATTAAGCTACCCTGAGTTAGATTTCTATTCACTTGTATCCAAAATAGTTCTAATACAGGGAGACATATGTTTAAACATATATTTTCAATGGAATAAAAAAAGTGAAAGAGAAAAGTAAAAAGAGAGAGAGAAACATTATATGAAGTGGCATATTAGTTAAGATAGGCTGTTATATATTAAAGATATGTATGATGAAGCATAAGGTAACCACTAAAAAAGACACAGAGCTAATAAACCCCAAAATAGAAGGAAAATTATTTATAAAACATTCAATTCAAATGAGGAGTGAAATATGTTAAAGAATTACAAATAACGCAAAGGACAAAGAGCAAATGAATAGCAAGAAAATAGATTTGAACCCAACGAAATCAATAATCACATTATATATAAATAGTCTACGTTAGTTTTTTATTGCTGTTATAACAAATTACCACAAACTTGGTGTCTTGAAACAACACAAATTAATTATCTTATAGTTCTGGACAACAGAAGTCTGGTACAAATCTCATCAGGCTAAAACCAAGATGTCTGCAAATGTATTCCTTCCTAGAGACTCCCTGAATCTGCTTCCTTGCTCATTCAAGCTGCTGGCAGAATTAAGACTCTTCCAATTGTAGAGCTGAAGTCTATTTCCTTCTATTAACTGAGAGCTTTTACAGCTTCTTGTAATTGTCTGAATGCCTTAGCTCACAGTTGCCTTCCCCTATTTCCATAGCCAGCAACAGAAGATCAAAGGCTCTCTCACATTTTGAATTTCTCCTGCCTCTCCTTCTGTCTTCAAATGTATCTGATTTCTGCTGTAAAAGTTCTCAGATATTAAGGGCTCATGTGATTACACTGGACCTACAGAGTATTCCAGAATCTCCCAATTTTAAGGACAGCTGATAACCTAAATTACATCTGAAAACTTAATTATCTTGTAACATAGAAAGTAACTTATTCATAGGTTCCAGGGATTAGGACATGAACATGTATTAGAGGCCATTATTCAACCTACCACCTGGTCTAAACATTCCCTAAAAGACAGAATCTTGGAGCACCTGGGTGGCTAAGTTGTTTGGGCATCCAACTCTTAATTCTGCTCAAGTCTTGATCTCGGGATTGTGGGATCCTGAGGCCCTGCACTGGACTCCATGCTAGTCATGGAACCTGCTTAAGATTCTCTCTCTCCCTTTTCCTCTGCTCCTCCCCGCCCTTTCTATGAAAAAAAAAAAAGACAAAAACTAAAAAAAAAAAAAAAAGACGAAAACTGTTAGATTGGATTAAAAAGCAAGACCTATAGGCACTACACATTGCCTTTAAGAAACTCACTTCAAATATAAAGAAACAAACTAAATTTTTTTAAAAATAGAAAAATATAAGCCATCTTAATCAAAACAAAACTGGACAAAGGAAAGATGCAAAATGGTAGACTAAGGGATTCCATGAAGCATTGAAAAGTTCTCCCATACACCAGAGAATCTAGAAGCCACAGATATGGACACAGCAGGACATATATACTGAAAAGACCTGAGAAGATAATGCCGTTTCATCTGTAGCTAATCTTTATGCTCAACAAAAACAGGAAGTGAGTGCTCCAGCACAGAGCCAATTTGCAAAGACCTGGAGTCCTTTCTTTCCTTTCTTTTCTTTTTTTCTTTTCTCTCCAGTCATTTGAGAAAATCTCTAACAAACCACTAGCTGATCTCTAAGCTAAAAAAACAGACTTCAAAGACCACACACAACAAAGAATAGTCTTTACAAAAATGACTTAGACCAAAATGGAAGTGTGAAATCATTATATTATACACCTGAAACTAATATCACATTGTATGTTAACTAACTAGAATTTAAATAAAAACTTAAAAAAACAAAAATAAATAAAATATACAATAGACCAAAACTGACCTTGTAATGATCACACATTATCTGTGAATATACTAAAAACCATTGAATTGCAAACTTTAAATTCCTGTACTGTGGGGCAGCCTGGGTGGCTCAGCAGTTTAGCGCCACCTTGAGCCCAGGTCGTGGTCGTGGAGACCCAGGATCAAGTCCCAGGTCAGGCACCCTGTATGGAGCCTGCTTCTCCCTCTGCCTGTGTCTCTACCTCTCTCTCTCTGTGTCTCTCATGAATAAATAAATGAAATTTAAAAAATACGTTAAATTGGTGTTCTGTGTGTTATGGGAATTATATCTAAATAAAACTTTAAAAAATATTTTATTTATTTATTCATGAGAGACACAGAAAAGGAGGTAGAGACACAGGCAGAGGGAGAAGCAGGCTCCTCGCAGGGACCCCAATATGGGACTCAACCCTTGGACCCTGGGATCATGCTGTGAGCCAAAGGCAAATGTTCAGCTGTGAGCCAACCAGGCATCCCTAAATAAAACTGCTAAAAATGTTCAAAAAGTCACTAAACAGACTACAACATACAACTTGCAACAACTAATCCTGGGGCTGGGTAAGAATCGGAATTCCAGAGTCATCCTAAGTCCAAATGCCGAGTTTTCAACAATAAACTGTGAGACATGCAGAGAAATGAAAAAAGTATACACCATTCACAAGAGAAAAAAGAAACTCACATAAGCTCTTCCTAAAAAGTACAGACTTCAGACTTACTAGACAAAAGCTGTCTTAAAAATGCCCAAAGAGTTGGGGCACCTGGGTGGCCCAGTCTGTTGGGTGTCCCACACTTGAATTTGGCTCAGGTCATGATCCTAGAGTTGTGAGCTCAAGCCCACATGAGGCTCTGCACTCAACATGGAGTCAGCTTGAGAGCTTCTCTCTCTCCCTCTTGCACCCTTTCTTCCCCCATACCATGACCCAAAGGATCTTACGATCTATCAGGGGGAAGACAGTCTACTGTGAGAGCTCTCTCTGCACAGAATATTTTTCCAGCTCCTCCATGTAGTAGCTGAGTAGCTATGGGAAAAATAAAGAGGGAAGAATGTAAAATGGGTCTCGTGTGCCTTCTTTGGATATCCAGGTGCTACTGAAACTGAGACTGGATGGGGAAGGGGAAGTTAGAGTTACAGGAAGACAGCAGGTTCAGTTTGCAAGATCCTACATTGAGGACCTTTAGCAAGCAGTTGGGTTTGGTTGGCTTGAAAATCAGAGGAGAGTTTCGTGCTGAATCAGCTAACCACAGTGCAGGTATCTCATCTGAGGAAGCCGGAGAAAGAAAAAAGCATTTGGCCAGGTGCAGAGTCCTGAGTTAATCACATTCAGGAAAACCACGCGATGCTGGTTGGAACAGGATGGTTTATAAACAAGTCCACTCATGATCAAACATGGCAGGCTGCACATTAAAATTTCAAAGGACAGAAAAGAACCAAATGTCCACAAAAGTAGAGTTTAATATTCTACCACCTAATAGAATGTTATCAACGGTTGGAGCAACATGAAAATGCTGCTGATAGCGTTTTACAGTTAAAGCGAGCATTTTTTTGAGCGATGTTAAAAGCAGGCATCGTAAAACCTCTGAACAGGTGCTCCAAGAGTTAACGGTCGTTGTTTGGAAGGTGGGGATCTACGAGGTTTACTGTACTTTCCCATAGTTTTGAAATTCACGTTTAATATGTGCAAACGGTGGAAACAGTCACAAAGAAACGATTCCCTTGCACCTCTACTATGGTAAACATGGGGACGCTTCCTAACACAGACCCCGGCCACACGGTCGGCATGAATACATCAATAGCTGCAACTTGAGGCAATTACCTTAGAGATTCTGCCTCTCAAAACCAGGTGGTGCTGCCTGCTGGAGAGGCTCACGTGCTGCCGCTCTGGATCCGCAAGGCGCGGCAAAGGGCTGCGCCTCCACCCTGGCCAGAAGGCCTCCGTTTGCCTGTACCTGAGGTTCCCAAGAGGCATTCCTGCTGGACCCCCCGCTAGGGCCCGCCGCAGCCTGGGAAGCTCTTGTGGGCCTTTGAAGACAACTAGCAAACCGTGGGCGTCCGTCTCCACTTACTGGCTCTGCGGAGAATCAGAAACGAGCAGCCCTAATCCAGTGTCTGAACTCTCAGCTTGACGCCTCACCATGCGGACCAGTGCAGGCACTCCCGAGGCACGGGGGCCTCCGGGGTCTGGAAGGCCCTGCAGCAACCCCGGCCCCTGTCGCTACCTACTCAAACCTCGTCCCTTTTCATCCAGTCTCGGGCCACCCCGTGAGATATTATCATCTCTGCACAGAGTGGATGACGTCTGAGACAGGTTTCCAGCTCCAGGCCAGATGCCAAGGGCAAGGTGAAGCCCTAAGGGCGGTCAAAATCGCCACCGCATCTACTACGACGCTCACTTTCCCGGTTCCGCCCAGTACCTCTGCCAAAGGGGCTCCGGCGGCCAACGTACCCCGACCCCCAGGCCTCAGCAGGGTCTCTGAGGCCCCCACGTCGCGTGGGACTTAGGCGTTGAGAGGCCTCCTGACCCAGCAGCCAGGATGGAAACGGATGGTGGGGAGGATCCTCGGGCAGAGCAGGAGGGAAGGTCAATCTGGGAGCCGGAAGCCCTCATCAAAATCTGACTAGAGAAGAACACAGGCAACACCCTTTTTGAACTCGGCCACAGTAACTTCTTGCAAGATACATCCACGAAGGCAAAAGAAACAAAAGCAAAAATTAACTATTGGGACTTCATCAAGATAAGAAGCTTTTGCACAACAAAGGATACCGTCAACAAAACTAAAAGACAACCTACAGAATGGGAGAAGATATTTGCAAATGACCTATCAGATAAAGGGCTAGTTTCCAAGATCTATAAAGAACTTATTAAACTCAACACCAAAGAAACAAACAATCCAATCATGAAATGGGCAAAAGACATGAAGAGAAATCTCACAGAGGAAGACATAGACATGGCCAACATGCACATGAGAAAACGCTCTGCATCACTTGCCATCAGGGAAAATACAAATCAAAACCACAATGAGATACCACCTCACACCGGTGAGAATGGGGCAAATTAACAAGGCAGGAAACAACAAATGTTGGAGAGGATGCGGAGAAAAGGGAACCCTCTTACACTGTTGGTGGGAATGTGAAATGGTGCAGCCACTGTGGAAAACTATGTGAAGGTTCCTCAAAGAGTTAAAAATAGACCTGCCCTACGACCCAGCAATTGCACTGTTGGGGATTTACCCCAAAGATACAAATGCAATGAAACGCCGGGACACCTGCACCCCGATGTTTCCAGCAGCAATGGCCATGATAGCCAAACTGTGGAAGGAGCCTCGGTGTCCAACGAAAGATGAATGGATAAAGAAGATGAGGTTTATGTATACAATGGAATATTACTCAGCTATTAGAAATGACAAATACCCGCCATTTGCATCAACGTGGATGGAACTGGAGGGTATTATGCTTAGTGAAGTAAGTCAATGGGAGAAGGACAAACATTATATGTTCTCATCATTTTGGGAATATAAATAATAGTGAAATGGAATATAAGGGAAGGGAGAAGAAATGTGTGGGAAATATCAGAAAGGGAGACAGAACGTAAAGACTGCTAACTGTGGGAAACGAACTAGGGGTGGTAGAAGGGGAGGAGGGCGGGGGGTGGGAGTGAACGGGTGACGGGCACTGGGGGTTATTTTGTATGTTAGTAAATTTAACACCAATAAAAAATAAATTAAAAAAAAAGACTGATATTTAATCATATTCCCTCCCCAGCACCTCACCACAGTATTCACTGGGCTCCAGGGTAGTAACAGGATCGCAGCTCAAAAGAGCTACAAAGTATAGGCTCTATTTCTGGAGATTAAGGGGAACGTAAAGACACTAGGAGAGACAAAAACAAGGACACTACTGGAAATCGAAGCTTCTGACATGTATACTTTCAATAATATTAAACACAGCCCAACACCTAGCCAGATTAACATACGACTTCACAGTAAAGGTCTGTTTTCTTCCATTCCTATTGCCCAATACGTCATCTTTGGTTTTCAAAGAGCAATTACAGGCCATGCTAAAAGGCAAGATAAAGCAATCTCAATAGAAAAACCAAGCATCAAGTGTACATTCAGATATGACATGGATTTCAGAATTCTCATGCATGGCATCTAAAATAACCATGATTATTATCTGAAGGTCTCTAATGTAAAAACTAGACAACACACAAAAACAACTGAAGGATGTAAGCAGAGGGAGGGGAACCCTGAGGAAAAAATCAAATGGAAATATTAAAACCAAAAGCACTACGATAAATGAGGAATGCCTTTGATCGACTCATCTGTAGGTTGCATATGGTCAAGGAAAGAATGGGTGAGTTTACATAGATGTCACTAGAAATTACCACACTGAAATTCAAAGAGAAGAATAAGTTTTGGAATGCTAAAGTCTAAGATATCAGAGGACTGTGTTTCAAAATGTATAACCACCACCACCAACAACAAAACAAAATGTATAACATATATGTAATTGGAATACCAGAAGGAGAAGAAAGAACAGAAAAAATGTTTGAAGTAATAATGGCAAAGGACTTTCAACAATTAATGACAGGTTAGCCATACTTTTGGAAGTTCAGAGTACAACAAGCAGGAAAATACTAAAAAAAAATCTATTCCTGGGTATATCATATTCAAATGTAAGGGGGGGGGGAAGAAAATTTTGGAAGAAGGCAGAGGGAAAGAAAACCCCACTTGTAGAGGAAAGAATATAAGAATTATGACCTATTATCATATCATACAAGTAAGAGATTGGAGTGAAATAGTTAGTGTTGATAGAAAAAAAACAGCAATCAAAAATTTTATATCTAGTGAAATTATCGTGCAAAAGTGAAAGAGAAATAAAACCAGGGAATTCATTAGCCAGAGACCTGTGTGCAATACATGTTAAAAGAAGTTCTTCGGGGAGAAGGAAAATAACACAGATCTACAAAGAAGAAAAGGAGAAAAGGAAGGAATGCAGATAAAATGAAAATTTTTTCGTCTTCTTCTCAATTGACCTAATAATAATAATGATAATGTGTTGGGTGATTATAGTATATAGATAAGCGTCGTGAATGGCATCAGTATTACAAGGGATGGGGGGAATTGGAAACTCCTGCGCGACATATGAGGTGGTCTTGCGTTATAGAAAAGTGCACTTTGAGTACTTGTAAGTCTGTATTACAAGCTCTAGGACAAACAATAAAATATTGTTAAGCAAAGAATAATTGATATGCTAACAAAAGTGAGAAAATGGAATCCTATCAGTGCTTGTTTGAAACCAGAAAAAGCATAAAAAGCCAGAAAGTATATGTATGATGAATAGTAAAGGGTTACAGACCAGTTAGAGGCATTAATGGACTGTGTTTAAAATCACTATATGGAAGTGGTCTAAATGCACCAGTTAAAACACAGAGAAGACTGTCGGGATAGGCAAACAAGACCCAAGTACATGTTGTCTACAGAATACCCACCTTCAGTATAAAGATATAGACTGATTAACAGCAAAGGGATAAAGAAATGCTAACACCATGCTGACACTAACCAAAAGAAAACAGAAGTAACTATATTCATGTTGGACACAGCAGACTTCACAACAAGGAAAATTATCAGGGATAAAGAGGAGCATCACATAACATCCAAGAGATCAATTCTCCACTAAGACACTGCACTGCTTAACATGTATGTGCACTTGTAACAACATAGTGTCAAAGTATGTGAGGCAAAAACTGGTAGAACTGCTAGAAAAAATGGTTGAATGCACGGTTATTGTTGGAGATTTCAACAGCCCCCTATCATACAGAGTGGGGACGGAGTCAGCAGGCTGAAAACCAGAATAGATAGAGTTGTCCTGAAGAGCACCATCCATCAACTTGATCTAATTGACATTTATGGAATACTTCATCTAAGACAAGAATACACATTCTTCTCAAGTGCACATGGAACATCCAGCAAGATGGATCACATTCAGTGCCACAAAACAGACCTTAACAAACATAAAATAGAAATCACACAGAGTAGGTTTGCAGAGCATAGTAGAATTAAGCTAGATATCAACTACAGCAAGATAGCTAGAAATCCCAAAATGTTTGGATTAGATTAAATAACACACTACTATTATACAGGCCAAGGAAGACGTTTTGAGAAAAAAAAATTTTTTGAACTAAATGGAAATTGAAATACAACTTAAGGGGTGTCTAGGTGGCTCCATTGGTTGTACTTGATTCTCAGTCTCTGCTCGGGTTTGATTTCAGGGTCATGATTTCCAGTTCTTGTTGGGCTTGTGGCCCACACGGGGCTTAGAGCCTATTTAAAATAAAATAAATAAAATAAAATAAAATAAAATAAAATAAAATAAAATAAAAATTAAAAATATGAAAATGAAATAAAATTTGTAGTCTCAGCAAAAGTATGATTTGATAGTTGATAGCTTGAATTCATCTGGTTGAAAAGAAAGATTTACTATCTCTGAGGGACTCTACTTTATTTACATGATTGACATTTCTCTGTTTCCAACATATTGGCAAACATAGTTTCCTCTTTAGGTAGCACAGCATCAGAAGAAGGAGCCCCATCCCACACAGGAAGGCAAGGACAGGACTACCTAGCAAGCTTATTTGGAGGTCAGCCATGGTGCACTAAGGCTTCTCAGACAAAGATGATTGACCTTATTGGAAATGCACTGCTGCCTCAGGCCCCTGGGCATTGAGACTACGTGTTCTAGACTAGGGTTCCAGGCGCACATCACAGAGCTTTAGTACAGACTCTAGAGGTTCTTGAGTGTGGGGGAGGGGACAACACTTGAGAGAGAAACTCACATGCAACCCTTCTCCCACCATCCAGCCAGGCAGATGTGTCCATCCTCCCATGGCCCCTCAGATGTCTCCAACCTACCTTCCTACTCCACTTATTCACTGTATCATATATTTACCTTAGTGAAATGTTCTTGCTCCACCTGTTACATTGATGTTACCTGAGACCCTTTTTATTACTTGGTGATAGGGCACAAGAAATAGACTCAGTGGCATCCCCACCCTCCCCATCTCCCCAAAAGAATCCAAGTCCACCACAGAGCATGAGAGCAGAATACCCTGAACCAAGGAACAGAAAGTGGATGGCACACCCATGCGACTCGTGGCAAACAACTTAAAAAACTTTAGTTGTAATGCTTCTACTTCCCCAAATCCCTCTAAGGCTATTCGTGCCCTACAGGTTCTCTTCCACACACAGAATGTCTCAAAGGCCTGCTCCCTCTTTCTTCTCGCTATCAAAGCCCCTTCCTCCCACAAACATTTTTAATGTTTCCTTTATTTCACAGAGCAAATGTGTTGGACCATAGCCCACAAGACCGAACAATTCTCAATTTACAAAGTGGGCTCCTCGAGCATAATGTCTGAGGAGCACAATTGTAATTATCTTTAGCAGTACCTTTCAGGGGTTTTCCAATCACACATGTCCTTGCTTCTTCCATGAAAAGTATTTTTTCCCACGTACCTTCTGGCGTTTCGCCAAATACATTTTGGCATCTCTATCCATTTTAAACAATAATGTCGCTCCTGTTGATGCTTTATATGTATTTGTGTCATCTCCCCACACTAGTAGTCATTTAATAGTTGTCACCCTTACAGCTTCATCATTTAGATTATGTACTATTGAAATTAAGCCTGTATCATTTCCTTACCTTGACTCGCCTACATTCCCTCTGTCATGAATCCGTCTTGGCCCTAGACACCCAGTCCTATCCCTCCCGTTGAGGAGGGCTTACCAGTGGAGAGAGCTCCTTTCTCCACCTCTCTTCTCCTGCATCCTCAGCTTCACCATTGCCACTAGCTGAAAGGAAGGTACACTTCAAGCCCACCCCACCCACACACCCTTCCTTGAGTGCAGGAGGTATCTCTGTTAAGAAAACTCCCTCCACATATCTGTAGCTCTGGAATTAGTTTCAAATAGAAAGTGTGGTCTTGACTGTCCGGAAGGACCCTAGGACTCGCAACTGTACAAACATCCTTTAAAGTCTAAGCAAGATTAGATCCACCCAAAAACATTTCCAAGTCAGAAGGGGTTATAAAAATGGCACATCAAATTTATTTTTCAAAAATGGTCTTCCTCTGGGGCAACCCCGGTGGCTCAGCGGTTTAGAGCCACCTACAGCCCAGGGCGTGAACCTGGAGACCTGGGATCCAGTCCCAAGTCAGGCTCCCTGCATGGAGCCTGTTTCTCCCTCTGCCTGTGTCTCTACCTCTCTCTCTGTCTCTCATGTATAAATAAATAAAATCTTAAAGAAAAAAAAAAAGTCTTCTTCCAAAAAAAAAAAAAAAAAAAGGCAGAGAAACTGATCCAGATTAAAAGAATCTAAAGATACACAACAACTGAATGTAGTATGTGATCCTAGGCCAAATCATGTAAAGAACGTTTAAACAAACACACATAGATAGAAGATACCACTGGATACATTGACAAGAATGGAATATGAGTTGGAGATAGGTTAACAGTTTTGTGTCCATTTTAAATTTACGAAAGGAGATAATGGTGCTGTAAGAGTATTCTTTTTCTTAAGAAATGCACACTGAAATATACAGGGAGAAAGTGCTTGATGCATGAAATGTATTCTCAAATATTCACGAATGGATGCATACTTTTCACATGCATATACCTGGGTTCCTACACAGAGAGAGGAGGAAAGGAGACAGAGATTGTAAATAGGTCAAATTCTTAATAGGTATCTGGATAAAGACTACCTGGCTTTACTGTCGATGCAACTTTGCCACAAGTTTTTTTTTTTTTTTCAAATATATATTTTTTAAAAATGAAGTTAGCCCAACCCTTGGGATTTCTGGCTTTGATTCCGGCAGCTGCTGCCTCCACCATACCCAGACCCCAGACGTGTGCAATGCCAACTTTAAAACAGTTGTCCCAGGTTCTGCCCCAGGCAAGAAACCCGGGATCCTCTGCACATTTGAAGTATGCTAACTTTTCTACAAAGTTTTACAGAATATTGGCAAAGAGCATCAACGTTCCACAAAAGGGGTGATTTTTAAATTGTATGCATGAATTAGTACTTACATAAACATAAAACAAACAAAAAAGACCAATGATTCAACATGTTTACTACACAGAACCTCTCATTTCTTTTTTATCTAGGTCCCAGGTTGCTCGTCTTCTGGATTTTACAGTTGTGAAGTGGTTTGCCAGCACATTGCTTTTGCTCTGCTAGTAAGTTACCACTCCTCCCCTGGATTTCCACCTTGCAAAAATGTGTTGACATCTTTTGTTTTATATGCTCCCCTTCTTCCTATCCTTAAGTATTTGTTTTTGAATCCTTTCCTTGTTTTTAACAGCCTTATTGAAATGTGGTTCACATACCATACAATTCACACATTTAAGTGTATAGTTCCATGATTTTCAGTATAGGCACAGACATGAGCATCACTACAGTCCATTTTAAAATGTTCATGACTCCAGAGAAAAATATCTGCAGTTTTTTTCTATCATTCCCTCTCCCCTCATCCCTCGGCTCTAAGATCAATCGACTTTCTGTCTCTATTCCGGACATTTGATGTGGATGGCTTCTTTCACTTAACATGATGTTTCCAAGGTCCATCCGTGGTGTGACATGAGTTTGAATCTTATGAATAAGATAGCTATGAACCTTTGTTTACATGTAGAGTTATGTTTTCATTTATCTTGAGTATACACCTAGAAGTGGAACTGCTGGGTTACATGATAACTCTCTGTTTCACATTTGGAGCCACTGCAAGACTGTTTTCCAAAACAGCTGCACTATTTTCCATTCCCACCAACATACTATGGGGTTTCTGATATCTCCACATTCCCACCAACACTTGTATTATCTTTTCTATTCTAGCCATCCTTGTAGGTGTGAAGTGCTAGCAAATACTGGTTTTGATTGGCATTTCCCCAATGGCTAATGATGTGGAGCATTTTTTCATATTATCGTTTACTTTTAAAGGCATTTTGGGAAAGAGAGGAATGTTTGATGGACTGTGTTCAACTTGGAACACATAGTTCATTTGAACAGTGACAGGAAAATTTTTCTTCTAAATATTTGAAAACACATAGTAGAATGTCAAGTCTTTATGAACATGTACAGTGATCTCTTTCCATACATTTTTGAATGTTACAGTTACTGTGTGATTAAGGGACGGTGAAATGCTGCCCTGAAATTGCTCTGCAAGATTACTTCTTGTGTGGAGCTGAGGAAGTCACTCAGTGGCTCCTCAGGGTTGACGATAAGGCACAGGAGAACTGATTGTCAAAGTCTCTGAAGCTCAGTGCCAATGTTGCAAATACGTCTGTGGTGAATATGTTCAACAGGTGATAAATATCAAAGAAATGTGAGAGCTTTGACATGGGCGTATAGCATATGTCCAAGAGATGAATGGCAAGATGTTTAAATGGGTTTCTTCACTTTAGTGTAAAAGATGGGATGGATCACATCTGCTAAATGATAATAGAGCAAGTTGGGTGAGGGATATGTGTGAAGTTATACTGCTTTATTTGCTCTTTTACATATTTAAACATTTCTGTAGCAAAATTGTTAAAGAAATATAAGATACTGAGTGTCTCATATAGACAAGGAAGGGTGAAGGAGGATATCTGGCAAGGGTGCATGAGTCCACCAAGACTAGAATTTAGCGATCTTTCAATAAGGACATTTTAGGAAGTAGATTTCCATTGAAATTGGGAAGGAGACCTCTTTCCACATAACAGGAAGGAAAAGGAAAATGAGAAGTGGGAAAATGTTTTTTGGAAGGTTTTTGTTTTGTTATGTTTTATGAAATGCTGCCATGTCACGGCTTGACTGCTCCTCTGTGAATGGTGGTCCAGCACACCTACTAGGCAAGTGAATCTGGCCTAAGTTTGAGGAATGTGAAGGAAATTTAAAATAGATCAGAGGGATGCCTATATGGCTTAATCTGTTAAGTGTCTGCCTTCAGCTCAGGTCATGATCCTGGAGTCCTAGGACTGAGCTCTGATCAGCAGAGCCTGCTTCTTTCTCTCCATCTGCCACTCCCTGTGATTGTGCCCCTGCTCTCTCTCAAAGAAGTGTTAAACAAATACATCCGAGTAACACTGGGGAGAGAATGTACTAAGGAAATAGTGACTTAACTCCCTTTATTTGCTCATGTGTCAGGAAGACTGGCATAACCATTTCTGGAGTGAATGAATGAATTCCAGGGACTGCTGGGGCTGACTTTCCAGTGGCATCAATAGACCCAATTTTGAGATGTGAGACATAGTCCAATAGTAATCAGTTACTTACTGAAAGGCATTTCTAGAAAAGGCAGAGAGACAAGATTTTGCCAGATAGGAAGAACTGAAGGGGATTGACAGGGTGCACTTGTACTGGAGGCTTTTTTTTTTTTTTTTTTTAATTGTTGGCGGGACACATCCCCATAGGAAGCCTGCGTCTCCTTCTGCTTAGGTCTCTCATGAATAAATAAAATCATAAAAGAGTTGACGTGATATCACGTTATCCACAGATGTTAGAGCCTCCATTATGTCATCACCTCCTCAGGTTCCCTGCCTGAGGCCCCATTCCACTTACAGTCCCTCTCAGGGCCGCGGGCACACTCTTTCTTTCTGTGGCCCTAAGGTTCAGACACTATCGGGTCAATGATAACCCTGCACAAGAAGATATACTTGTGGTAGTGAAAGAGGTAGCCGACTTCTGGTGTTTTGTTTTAGCCCTGAACAGTCATGTGTCTCTCTAGACTACCTCAGGTGCTCTCTAGGACACCCACCGCAGTTTTGAGTCCCAGTCTCAAGTGGAGTTGCCTTCTCTCCAGAACCCTACTGTAAGTGTACTTATGTGTGCAGGCTTGGCCTAGAAAATGCATTCCATGGAGGTCCATGGTAAGCCCCACAATATCTCTACTCAGTACACAGTCTGGAACTCAACTCAAGTTCATAAGTTGCAGGTCTTCTGGGGGAGACCTAACATGGATCCACTAAGGCCATGAATATCAAAGGTGGTACCTCCCTCCTGATAGGTGAACTATCCGTACTGAAGGCAAGATCTTATACACTGCCCCCAAGCGTGGAAGAAGAAAGGCACCAAGCTCAACTTCCCCAAAAAGGGATGCCATGCCTGACCTTCTGCAGGTATTGAGTACTGGAGGGACAGCCCCATGCCGTTTCGGTATAAAGCATCAGTAGGCTGTGCTGTGCTCCAAACTGCCTCAAAGATGTGGTGCCTGGAACAGATTGAAGAAAAAGTGGAGCAGGACGTGGTCATGATAGGGGGGTGATGAGGCATAAACCTTCGTTCCACCAGCAAGGTCACTCCTCCACCTCTTCATTTCGTTTAAGGCATCTTACCCTGGGAGGTGGTGTCTGCCTGAGAGCTAATTGATGCTTTTTCTCTGCGGAAAATGAGGAAACGCCCAGGGAAGGGAAGCACTTCCAGTGGAAACCTCCATGTCAAGTTTAACATGATCCACATGACAAATGCTTAAGCAGCATCTCTGTTCATAGACTCTATCCCAACCATCCCAAGATCAACTGGGATAACATCCCCCCACCAAACGCTCCCATTCAGACTTTACCCAGCTGTGGGATCGTCTGGTCACTGAATTCTAAGTAATGATTATGCCACTGTACCACAATAACTGTGAAAGAGAAACAGTGGCCTAATCGTTATTTTCTGAAACTATACCTGTCTTTGAACCTCCTCAGGTATAGAACAGTTGCTCTAAAGGGTATAAAACACTCAATGAGGAGAAAGGTGTGGGATGCTAAACGTTTTCAGTCAGGCTAAGCTAAGGCACAGGAGACAGAGCCCATCTCCTCACACCTCATCAGAGAGGAAATTGGCTTTTGGGGGCACTTGATAGTTCTCAAGAGCTAAAGGACATTGGTCACCTTTCAGAAGCCAAAGGGAGCAATTAAAAACAGCTGAACTAACTCCTTCCTTTCCATGAGCACAAGCCCTGAGTTACCCAAAACCCATGCCCCCAGTGCAGTACACAAAAAAGACACCACTGTTAGAGAATTATTTATTGGAGAGTATCAATATTCATAGGGGATTGTTTGGGGGTGGGAAGTCTTCCCGCCCTGGAGATTCTGGAGAAAAGTTTTATGTCTAAAGAGCAGAGACAGACCTCTGAACACAGAGCTTTTAGCAGCCAAGAGATTGGCCGGAGGACCCTGGCCACCTGGATGCCTGCTGGTGGGGGTTGGGTGGGACACAGGCTCCCTGTGGGGCATGGATAGGGGATACTTCTGACACAACAGCTGGTCCTTAAATGCCACAGCTTTATGGGGGCATCTCTCCTTCTCTCTGATCTGTCCAATACTTCTAAAATGACCTTGGCCACCAAAGACAGCTTCTTGGTGGCAGGACTTGGTATCTGTCTCTTTACAGGAGGGAGTCCTGTGGTTGAAAGGATGCCCCTGGACAGACTGTGCCTGGGCCTGTACTTGTGCTTTTGGCTGAGTTTTCCCTAACTTGGTTGGGGAGGGTAGGGGCTGTTGAGGGCAGGTGATATCTATTGCATGCCTGCACCCCATTTCCTCCTCTAGAACCTTCCCACCATCTGTCATGATTTTCTGATCTTTGGTCATCCCAGTAAAGGCAGTTCTACCTTTAACTAGGCCTCGGCTTTCCACAGATGATTGGGGGGTGCCCTTTACCTGGGAGTTTTGCCTTTTGCATTTTATCCCAGGATTAAGCCATTGCAAAAAGGGATTCATTTTTTCTCTGAAAAGGCTTTCAGGACGAGGCTGACCCTTCTGTGATAGGGTTTGGGAAGGCTTGCTTTCATGCTTCTTCCATCCCACATCCTGAGTAGGGAAACTCTTCTTCAATGCCACATCCTCCCTAGGGAAACTCTTCTTTCTAAGTTGGGATGTTCCGAATTCTGCATCCCATCCACCAAGCTCTTCTGCTTTGGAGCCTAGAGGGCTCACAGTCACTGCAGCTGGTGGGGGATTCTTATTCTGGTGCTCCCTTAAGACATGCTTAGAGACCCAAGGGTCCTGCTGCTGTTCCATACTGACTTTGGTGTCCTCCGGATGGACACGCAGCACCTGGGAAGCTCCTATGCCTCCACTGATGATACTGTGGGCATGAGTCAGTGAGACCTTGTAAGTCAAACTATTTGAGGCAGCGGGCAGGCCAGTGCATTGGCCGTGGACCCGGCTATACTCCCTGTTCTCCAGTTTAAGCTTTAACTCAGACAAGAGTTGTTCTTTAAGTTTTGATGATTTAGGATCTTGCAGAATTGATATGTTTTGGGAGGGGCTTTGAATGGGAACAGTACTTCTGATTTTGTTCTGATTCACATGTAGCTTGCTGGTTGTCAAGGTATCATTAGATCGCGATTGACGAGCATCAAGTTCCTTGGCCCTGAATATCTCTCTGGACACTGTGGGCATAATGACAGGTATCTTTCTGCCTTGTTGCATTTCTACTCTCCCACTGGAATATGCACGCTTATCCTTGGGCTCATGCCCGGCCCCAGCTTCCCTTGCAGTCTGTGTTGGGGGCCATCTGTTGGCTGGGAGAGTCTGTCTCTGACTTGCTCTGCCTGTGGTGTCATGTCTGATAGGTAGAAAAGTCTGTCTTCCTTCCTTAATTCTCTGAACATCCTCTGCAAGCTCATGGTTGATATGAGAGGGTGATCCCCTTGGGATTCTCTGTTCTCCCTCACCCATAGTTGAGGTGGCAGGGAGAGGACGATCCAGGATGGGGCCTGAGTTTGCTATTGCTGCCTTGTCTCCAAGGAGAGATTTAGAATTTACCTCAGAAATCAGGTTTGTTGAGGAACAAAAGCTAGAATGAGTTGAGGCTTCTCTCAATTTAAAGAGCTGTATGGATTCAAGGACCCTGGGGGGTAGACCCCATATCATCCTCATACAAAACCTTCTAATATGGGCTTCCAGCATTTCTTGTGCACTAGATTCAACAAAGCTAAGCTCCTGGAAGGTATTCAGGGTGTAGTCTTCACCCACTGATGGTGGCAAACTTCTCTGTTTTATTTCAGTGTGGGATTTCTTCGAAAGAAGCAACATCTGCTTCATAGTATGCCATGAATTATGCACAGTCCCAGGGAGCCGACCCTCATTGATTTCCTCAAACTTTTTGCTCAAGTGTATTTTCAGGACATTTTCAAGTTGTCTCTGACCTGCAGTGTCCAAAGACATTGGATTTTTCTCTGATGGGCTCCTAAATTCCTTCTCAGAATCATACCCTAGATCGTTATCTGAAGAGTTCTGACTCAACAGATGATCTTTGGGGCCACTCCCTGGGTTGTGTCCCTGATCTTTCCCCATGTCAATGTTCCGTAGCTGAAGCAATTCTGAATCCTGCTCATAGCTTTCAGATTCACTCAGGTTACTGTGACTCTTAGAGATCCATGTGCGTCCACGAAAGCGCTGGCACTTAGGTGTCTCTGAAGAATCACTCGGAGGCATCATCAGTGACACAGATTCATAGATCCTGCGGGGCAGACCCCACCGATGTTGGATGAGCCTTTTTCTAAGGTGATGCTCTAGCTCCTTTCGAAGCTCTTCACTGAGAGGAAACTGCCCAGGAAGGATAGAGATTGCAACACGGGCCTGGAAGGCCGGACGTTTAATAGAACGGTCAGGAGCTGAAGGACAAAAGTCCTTGTTGGATCTTTGGACCACAGGGGGTAAACCCCACACACTTTCCTGTTGCTTCTGCAACACATTCCATTCCAACCTTTGCATTTCAGAGGATAGGAGAGGCTCTGATTTGTGCTGGGGTCTGTGAAAACACACTCCACAGATCTTAATCTGGGGTAGAGGACCAGATGGCAGGATTGGGAGTGGAGATTTAAGATGGATTTGGGGCTGGATCTGAGGGATAGGTTGGGACTGGTTCTCAGGTAACGGTAGAGGAGATGGATGGGGAACTACTGGAGATTCCTGGCCTGTGGAGGTATTCGAGATCCTACTGAAAATAAAGATTGAGGAACAATCATCCGAATCACGGGCAGCAGAGGACAAGGACTCACTATGCAGAGTTGGGAGACCCCAGAAGAGCTGGATAGAGGTTTGCTGTAAATGGCCTTCCTCTAAGTTTGTAGAATATGGGGGCTGCTGATGCACAGGCATCTCCTTTGATTGGTCTTTGCTGCTCCAGATAGGAAGCAAGTCTGACAGGTCAGGCTTATAAGCTATTGACCCCAGCATTTTCCCCAATGAATTTGGTGGGTAGTCTGGCTTAAGGTTTTTTGGAAGAGAAGAACCCCCTTTCATGTCCTTCCACATCAGGAGGTCACTCTTCTTTTGGACTTGTTTCTCCAGCAGGGCCAGGATATCGGGGCTGAGAAGTGAGAGGTTACCAGGCTCTGTAAAGTTGGCTGCAGGGTCACCCCTGGAAGAAGCCTCTGAAGAATGGAGGGCCAGAAACTCTTGAGGGAAGTGACATGGAGCCAAGGTTGAAGGGAAAAAGTCTCTGGCATGAGTTTGCCACCGAGGGGAGTCTGAAATTGACAAGCTAGAGTGGTCAATACCTGTGTTCGTTGTGACATAAGTAGATAACCCACCAGGGCTATCTGCAGATGAGCTCTCTGGAACAGGCTTCACTGTGATGGAAAATGACTTAGACTGAGTTGCAGTTATACTGCGGTCTGGTGGTGATACAGACAGGGTTGGTGATGCTTGGGGACAAGCAGATGAATCAGTGGGATTTGTTGTTTGGGAGTGCTCTGGTAAGGGGTTGAAGATGGTATTCAGAGACAAGTTGGCCTCTGGTTGGACAAGAGAATCCACTGTCTGAGCGTCATGTGGTGGGACTGGGGGAAAGGCAAGGGGCTGGGGTGAGAAATGGTCCATAGGGAATTTGGAATGCAAGGGAGGAAAATGCTCTGGTGGCAAAGAATCACCCGGTGGTGAGGGTGGAAATAAGTCAGTCAAGGGGGCCACTGGGTTAGGTGAGAAGTTGGAGGCAGGTGGTGGGGAAGGCTCAGACAGGGAAGCTGATATTAGGTCTCCTGGAGGGACTGCTGAGAAGGCAGGGGACAGAGTGAATGATGAGTCAGTCACAGGAGCTATGGAAGCCAAGGGAGTAGCATCTTCCAGGGCCTCTGGGAACAACAGCCGATTGATCTCAGCTGTTGTGCCATTACACACCTCACAGGAGGGGTCTGGACATAACAGTTGTCGAAAGTAGATGGTATCATGATGCCGGCCTTGGGGGCTGCAGGAGACAGGAGGTACAAAGCTGCAACCAGGAGCACAAGAAGGGAAGGAGGACATGCTGGCCTGGCAAGGGAGGGGCCACCTGATGCCTGCTGCCCTTTCACAATGCCCCACATTTATGAATTCACCATGCACTCAGTAGCCTTCACTCCCAGGCCTTCATTCACATACCCCCCCACCGTTACTATGGCTAACGCGCCCCCTCCCGCCCATGACTATGGAGGCTGCATATCGAATCCCTGCAATTGCTTGAAACATGCTCCAAGAGGGATCAGGATAGAAGGGGAAAAACTGGTCACCTTAAAACAGAGAGAAGCTTCCGTGTCTTCTCCACTTCTCCCTGGTAGCATCTGTAGTCTGGGAAACCAGGAGAATGGGTTAAATGTAGTGAAGGGAGAAGCCTATGCATTAATACAGGAATCCCTTAATGTCACACCCTTGGGATATTAAGGTCTGAAAGCCCCAATAATCAGTAGATGAGGTCAAATGATCAATATGTGAACCAGGTTAGTATTAGCCTGCGTCATGTAGGAAGTATTTTCATGCACATTATCTCATGTGATGCTGAGATGACCTCTGTGAAGCACACAACATACACACATTCCTCGGGGAGGAATCTACAGTATCCATGAGGTCACAAGTCTTTCACAAATAAGGGCCAGAAGTTCTGACTCTTGACATCTCACACGGCCACCTCGTGGACAACCCTCCTCGCCCAGGTCCATCACTGCTTCATGCTCTGGGATGGGCAGAATAGGGAATCTAAGGGTCTCGGGCTCTGAGTGCTCTCAGCCCTCTGTTTCTGAGGGGACTATCAGCCAACATCCTCAGATCATGGACCTGGCCCTTACCAAAAGGACAGCAAGGGTCACCCTTGGAGAGCTCAGGTGGGATAGGCAGAACCTTACCTTTCAGTGGCCCGCCTTTCCTCCTCCTCTTGGCTCTGCCCTGACCCTAGAACAAAAATAAAAGAATGAAGGGTTGGGACTCCTCTCGCTCTCACTCTTCCATCAGAAATGGAGACACTATCATCCAAGAATAGTAGGGATAATTTTAATTAATAGAACTGTGTGTTCCTTGCAAAGGTGATAAAAAGTTTTCTATTTACCCTGGATAATTGAAAGGACGACTTTGTGAGGCCCACAGCTGATATGCTCAGTCAGAAGTCCTTCGATCAAGGAGGACATAGAACCTGAAGCCTGAACTCACATCTGTGTTCCCTCAGGGCAGGACCCTGTGTCCCCTGACATAGCTCTGACTTCAGTCTGTTCGCAGACACTCAACACTGTGCTCCAGATCGCCCAACACAAAGGAAGACTTGGTCTACTAATGCCTGATGTGAGAATGTGACTCATGGTCAGGAGCTACAGAGCTTTCTTCTGTCATATGGATTCCCATACTCTCTAAATAACACAATGTAGGACGAGAGAATCCCTGAGTGTGGGATTTTATTGAAGACTCGCCACCACATCAGATAGCCTGTGAGTTACAAATAGAAACCTTAGTCCTTCCTTAACCCTTAGCCCTGCTAGATCTCTTTTCCTAGAGTGACAGTCCATTCTTACCTTAGACTTCCCATCTTAAGTGTCTCTCTGACCTTACCACACTCTTGGAAGTTGGGATAAGAAACAGAAACCATAATAATCTGGGTTGATGGGCTCCTCCAGAATTCCTTAACTTGTGGATGGATTTGGTTCTCCAACGTAGAAAAGGAATCCCCAGCAGATAGAACAGGAGCAGAAGGAGCACTCCATACACATAAACAGACAGGTAAAGTTAGGGTCAGTCTCTAAGCATGTAGAGACAGAGCTCAGACATGGTTCAGTATCGCGATTCAGAAAAGGAGAACATTCCAGTTTTGAAAATCCTTTTTCTGAATCACAATGCTGCCTGTAGGCAACTGAGCTCTGAGTGTGCAGATGCAATATATATATATAGTCCACAGGCTTACAGCACAGAGCACTGAGGAGTCACAAATGGTTTCTGAGGGTGTGGGAGGGAACAATCAGGAGGGTGTTGGCAGCCTCTCCCTCACCTGCCACCCCAAAGAACTCTCTACATCCTACCTCGATCCTTCAGGTCTGATCCCTATCCTGCCATCCTAAGATCCTACTTTCATCATATCATACCCGTACCAATATCTACTTTTCTGCTTGTTCTATCCATTATTACCTCGAGGCCCCTTGACCTTTTATTACCTTAAGGCCCCTTGACCTTTTAGAGAACGTGGTTTCTGTCTTATGAGTTAGACCACCTTCAAAGTGCATGTCTACCAGGAATTTTTACTTGGACCCTGACAATTACCCTCAGGATCACCTATGTACTCAAATTCCCCAGTCCTCTTGAATGTTTTGCCTACAGAGAACCAAGACATAGACCCTGCAGTCTTGTACATGTTCCATAGCAACATGAGTGGTACTTTACCCAAGACCTGCCAATGCTTCAGATAGCCCGTGAGTTTCAAATAGAAACCTTCATCCCTCCTTAACCCTTAGCCCTGCCAGATCACTTTCATACGGGAGTGACAGTCCATTTAGACTTCCCATTCGAGTTGTGTCACTGGACATACCAAACTCTCTGGGAAATTGAGATTAGCAATGGAAACCATAAGAATCTGGGTTGAAGGCTCCTGGGTTTCCTTACCTTGTGTTTGGGATTGGTTCTCCAACAGAGAAATGGAATCCCAACCAGATCCCTAGGAGCAAAAGGAGCAATCCCCACACAAAGACGAAGGTGAAATGACAGTCAATATCCAAGAATGTGGAGCCAAAGCTCAGACAAGTTTATCTTGCGCTCTGCAGAAATGTGAAAACATTCCAGTTTTCAATCTCTGATTCTGAATCCCAAGGCTGCCTGTAGGCAACTGAGCTTGGAGTGTGAAGATGCTGAATATATATATACTCCACAGGTTTACATCACAGAGCACTGAAGAGTCACAAATGGTTTCTGAGGGTGTGGGAGGGGACAATCAAGAGGTTGTCCACAGCCCCTCCCCCAGCCACAAGTCCAAAAGACCTCTCCACCCTTCCTCGGTCCTTCAGGTCACCACTTGAACCTGCCATTCTACTTTCCTTCATACCATCCTCCTTTTCTACTTTCATCATATCATACACGTTCCTGTATGTACTTTTCTGCTTCTTCCATCCATCATTACCTGGGTTCCTCCTTGACCTTTTGGAGAATTCTGTTTGTGTCTTACCAGTTTGACTGCCTTCAAAGTGCATGTCTACCAGGAATTTTTACTTGGACCCTGACAATTACCCTCAGGATCACCTTTGTACTCAAATTCCCCTGTTCTCTTGAATGTTTCTGCCTTCAGTGAACACAGAAAAAGACCCTAAAGTCTTGTACCTGTTCCATAGCAACATGAGTGGTATTTTCCCCAAGACCTGCCAATGCTTCAGATAGCCTGTGAGTTTCAAATAGAAACCTTCGTCCCTCCTTAACCCTGCCAGATCACTTTCCAGCAGGAGTGACCGTCCATTCTTTCTTTACACTTCTCAATCTATTTGTGTCATTGGCCTACCAGACTCTCTGGGAAATAGAGATTAGCAATGGAAACCATAAGAGTCTGGGTTGGGTTGAAGGCTCCCTGGGATTCCTTACCTTATGGATGGGTTTGGTTCTCCAAAAGAGAAATGAAATCCCAGCCAGATACCTCAGGAGCAAAAGCAGTACTCCCCACACAGAGAGGAAGAGGAAATTTAATTCCATTCATTCCATTTCTGAATCCCAAGGCTGCCAGTAGGCAACTGAGCTCTGAGTGTGCAGACACTGAATATATATACTCCCGAGGTTTACATCACAGTGCATTGAAGAGTCACAAAGGCTTTCTGAGGGTGTGGGAGGGGACAATCAAGAGGTTGTCCACAGCTCCCCCCCCCCCCCCCCCCCCCCGCCAGCCACAAGTCCAAAAGACCTCTCCACCCTTCCTCGGTCCCTCAGGTTACTACTTGACCCTGCATTCTACTTTCCTACATACCATGCTACTTTTCTACTTTCATCATATCATACATGTCCCTGTATGTACTTTTCTGCTTCTTCCATCCATCATTACCTGGGTTCCCCCTTGACCTTTTGGAGGCCTCTGTTTGTGTCTTACCAGTTTGACTGCCTTCAAAGTGTATGTCTACCAGGAATTTTTACTTGGACCCTGACAATTACACTCAGGATCACCTATGTACTCAAATTCCCCTGTTCTCTTGAATGTTTCTGCCTTCAGTGAACACAGAAAAAGACCCTAAAGTCTTGTACCTGTTCCATAGCAACATGAGTGGTATTTTCCCCAAGACCTGCCAATGCTTCAGATAGCCTGTGAGTTTCAAATAGAAACCTTCGTCCCTCCTTAACCCTTAGCCCTGCCAGATCACTTTCCTAGTCCATTCTTTCTTTACACTTCCCAATTGAGTTGTATCATTGGACGTACCAAACTCTCTGGGAAATTGAGATTAGCAATGGAATCTATAAGAATCTGGGTTGAAGGCTCCCCGGAATCCTTACATTGTGTTTGGGTTTGGTTCTCCAAACAGAGGAATGGAATCCAACCAAATACCTCAGGAACAGGAGTACTCCCGCACACAGACAAAGAGGAAATGACGGTCAATAAACAAGAATGTGGAGCCAAAGCTCAGACATCTATCTTCTCTACGTCAGTTCCCTAATAGTTATACATATCCCTTGTCAGTGACTTGGGGCACTGTAATAAAAATAGTGTAGGCTGGGTCATTTTAACAACACACTTTTTTCATAGTTTTGGAGGCTGGGAAGTGCAAGTTGCAGGCAGAGGGAGATTCAGTGTATGTTGAGCCCCACTTCTTCTTTCAGGGACAGGTACATCTTCTCCTTACAATCCTCATGGGGCAGAAAATACGTCAGAAGGGGTTTCTGGGGTCTCTTTTCTAAGGGTACGAATCCCATTATGAGGGCCCCATTCTCATGACATAATCGTTTCCCAAAGCCCCCATATCCTAATACCATCACACTGGGATTAGGGTTTCAACATAGGACTTTGGGGAGGAGCACAAATGTACAGTTCATACCAGTCCCCAAAGGCCAGGATAGGTTGCAGTGTTCTAAGCTATTGATCCCCTTAGTCTTCTGGTGGCAGAGTGGGGCCCAGGAGTGTCCCAGCCTCGGTGCAGAATCTGGTCTTGGAGAGTCTCACCGGATGCCCTTGTGAACCCTCTAAACATAATCTTTTCCTAAGAGTGCCTTGCCATGAGAAAGGGTTGAGAGGCTCCACCCTATGTCATCATCCCATCCCCACGTATGTTCAAATTTCAACGACCTGTGACACTTTTTCCAGGCTTCTTTTGTAAGGTTCAAATAATCCCAATAATTCCCTCTACTCTGCCTACATATTTTGAAACTCTTTATCTTCATGACTGCTGTCCTCTGAACTGCCTCCTAACTTCTCATGTCTTTCTTAAACTGTGAAGCCTTTTATTTGACACCTCTGACCTAGCACTATTAACTTGATCGTTTATGAAAGGGTAGGACAGCCTTCACCCTGACCCAGCAGAGTCTCCTTTCAATTATGCAGGAACAGGTAACCTGCCTGGAGGGTAAAATCTGCCAAGAGGTGTCACTCCCTCTTCACCTTGGCATGCAGTCTCGGCCACGTTTTCATTTCATAAATATTTACTTTTGGAAACTCAAAGACACAAGTACCCGTAAGTCCTGGTCTCTGTCCTTAAGGATATCATGCTATTCTAGGGAGAGCATACACAAGCCAAGGATTACACAAGTACACAGGACAGGCATCCTGGTGCATTTGTGAATTGTCAGCTGATCTCTGGGACAGATGAGCAAAGTGACAAGTACTGTAGGTCGTAAATGCTCAAATGTTATGCTTCTTAGAATGGCAACTCTGCATATTGAACTTCTCCTAATCTTCTGATACAAATTAATGATTCTTGGGACGCCTGGGTGGCTCAGAGGTTGAGTGTCTGCCTTCGGCTCAGGGCATGATCCTGGAGTCCCGGGATCGAGTGCCATATTGGGCTTCCTGCATGGAGCCTGCTTCTCCCTCTGCCTGGGTTTTTGCCTCTTTCTCTCTCTCTCTGTGCCTCTCATGAATGAATAAACAATAAATAAATAAATAAACAAACAAACAAATAAATAATCTTTTTAAAAAATGACTGATTCTTTGAGAAGATCTTTAAAGAAAGGCTTTTCTCCTTTAAAAGTGCCTATTTTGGCTAGATATCCTTATGAACATTTATGTGCATTGAGTTAAAACATTTTTAGAACCCAGTAGAAGTTCCTTCAAAATTGAAAGGAACAAGACATTAAAGGTACATTAGATAGATAGATAGATAGATAGATAGGTAGATAGATAGATGATAGATAGATAGCCACCAAAGCAACCTCCCCTTAAATTCACTAAGGGAGTTTCACAGCACTTAACTTCTCTATGCTCATATCAAGTGTGAATGATTTGCTAATTTATAAAGCATTTTACTGGAGCAACCTCACATTTGCCCCATGATATAAGCAGGACAGGTATCATTATGTCCCTATTATAAAAGAACAAAACTAAACTCAGAGAGGGTGACTTCTCTAGATCACTCAGCTACTAAGCAGCAGAACGCTGACAAAGAAATCCCCAATGCTCTCAACACCTCTATTTTAAACAATATTCAAAAGCGATTTCCAAAACAGTCACCCTATTTACTCCTAAATTAAAGCAGCTCTGTGACTAAGAATATTCACTTTGTCCATTAACTCCTGGCAAATTTGTGAAGAAAAGTTCTCTTTATTACTCTATCACCCCTTTAGGTACTTTTTCCTTTTCACTCTTGGCACCAATGTCTACATTGGTTTTCTCTACTACCCTCTGAAAACCTGCTTTTTTTGGTATAACTCTCAGTAAGGTGTAAATAACAAATTTTTAAATGTCATCCTTCTCAGGAAGCATCTTACACACTTTACATACATCTTACCCCTAAGCCTTATAAGAAAGCTTTCACAGGAGCATCTTAAGCAGCCATCCAGAGATGGCAGGGATGGCCTCTGATACAGTGAGATCTTCACACCAACTCCATGACAACTTTCCAGCTGACCTGTGTCACCACATAAGTCTGGTCCTGGATTTCATACTGCACTTGGTTATATGGTCTCCAAGGAGGATTATTTTCCAAAAGCTCTAGTAGAATAATTTGCTTCTATTTCAAGAGACTCCATATAGATAAGTCTAGATAAGCCATTGCCTTAGGATTTCCATATGCTCTCCATTTTTAGGGACAATCCTCAGTGCTCCCTCATTGCCATCCCTATCACTGTCCCTGGGATCAGCCACATGGGGACAGCTGCTTTCAGGCTTGAAGAACAGATTCTGGGGCAAAATCCATTAAAACTGTGTTTAAAACAGTAGCTAGCTGTAAGATGTCTCTCATCCATTCACACACTAAACTTATTGAACTCTACTATGTTGCATTGGATATTTCCAGTAGAAATACCAACAAAACAAGGCATTGCCTCAGCCCTTGAGCAGGTAATAGTTTAGTGAGACCTGCAAACAACTATAATAAAGTGATATGAATCTTAAAGCAAGTAGGAATAAGAACACAATGGAAACACAAATAAAGCAGTAATTAATTTTGTTGCCAGGAAGGAGAAGAGAGAAGGGTCAGGGAAAATTTTATAGCTGGTGCCAAGTGAGATGAGCCTTGTGAGCTACTCACAGGATTTCTTCTTCTCCCTCTTCTCCTTCCTCCTCCTCCTCTTCTTTTCTCTGTAGACTTTATTTTTTACAGGAGTTTTAGGTTCACAGCAAAATTGGGCAGAAAGTGCAGAGTTCCCATACACCCTTCTGCCTCCCTGCCACACACAGAACCTTCCCCCTCTCAATATCAGGAACCAGCATGGGGCATTTATGGCATTTATTGCAATCAGTGGGCCTACCATGACATATCACATAATTCTCGCTCAAAGTCATAGTTTACATTACAGTTCACTCTTGGTGTTTTACATTCTATGGGTTTGCGCAAATGTATAATACAGTGTATCCTCCATTGTCCTATTATGCAGAGTAGTTTCACTGCTTTAAAAATCATCGATGTTCTGCCTCTTTATCCCATCTTGCCCCCCTAATCCCTATAAACCACTGATCTTTTTACTCTCTTCAGATAGGTTTTTTTAAATGATTTTATTTATTTCTCCATGAGAGAGAAAGAATGAGAGGCAAAGACATAGGCAGAGGGAGAAGCAGCTCCTCACAGGGAGCATGATGCAGGACTCGATTCAAGGACCCTTGGATCACGACCTGAGCTGAAGGCAGAGGCTCAACCACTAAGCCATCCAGGTGCCCCCAGAGTTTTTCTTCCAGACTGTCATTTAGTTGGAATCCTACAGTGTGCAGCCTTTTTAGATTTACTTCTTTCACTTCATGATATGCATTTAAGGTTCCTTCATGTCTTTTCATGATTTAATGCCTCATTCCTTTTTAGCCCTGGGATAATATCCTTTGTCTGGATGTTGATTTATCCATTCGCCCATTGAAGGACATCTTTACTTGATTCCTAGTTTTGGTAACTATGAATAAAGCTCCTACACACCTTCTTTTTTTAGATCATTTTAGTGAGACGTAATACACATACCATATAATTCACCCATTAAAACTGTGCAATTTGGTGGCTTTTAGTGTATTCACAGCGTTGTGCATTCATCACCACAATCAACTTTAGAACATTTTCATTATTCTAAAAAGAAATTCTTTCCCCATGGGCTTCTTTCACCTTTCAGTCTTCTCATTCCTCCTGCCTCTACCCTACGTTACCCACTAATCCACTTTATCTATTGATTTGTCAGTTCTGGACATCTCATATGAGGGGAATCATACAATATGTGGCCTTTAGCATCTGCCTTCTTTCACTTAGCATAATGTTTCAAGGTTCATTTTTGTTGTAACATGTATCAGTACTTCTCTCTTTTTATGGAAAAGCATATACCATTGTATAGACATACCATGTTGTATTTAGAGATTGACCAGTTGAATATTTGAGCTGTTTCTACGTTGACTTTTATGAATAAATCTGCTACTTCTGTACATGTTTTGGTGTGGATGTAGGTCTTAATTGCTTGCTTATTCATTTTTATAGTAATTTAAAGTCATACTTCCTCTAAGCCTGTTGCATCCTGTGATTTGAATAGTAAAACCATATTAGGTCCCCTATAAAATGAGATTTCTGGAGTCTAAATGCAACTTTTATCAAGTATCTGGGTGCATCGATTTGCCCTCCTGGCAACACTCACAGAATTAGCCCTTGAATCAGCAGGGATGATGGGGACGTGTGATTTTTAAGAGTAATGAACACCTTATATTCTCAAGGATCTATTCTTAGAAAGTCAGAACAGGGTGTGGGAAGAGTAAATGCACTCCAGCCAGAGGAAACACGAGCAAACCTAGAACATATATAAAAATACATGTGGTCACACTAAGGCATGATACATTCCAGAGGATGAGAATAGCAAAACAATAGGCTGAAGAGGTAGAAAGGGAATTAACTGTGAAAGCTTTTGAATGACAGTTTTAGAAACCTGAACTTTGTACGGAGGGCAGTGGGAAGCTTCATAACCAGAAGAATGGCACACTCTGTTTTGAAGGATGACTGTCAAAAGAGAAGCTGGTTGAGAGTTCATGAGGAAATATGCAAGTTCATCACTGTATCACATAAGATTCCCTTGCAGATGATAGAAAACCGATGAATTCTGGCTTGCTACATTTCAATTTATTGACTTCTATTTCTCGGCAATATAGGAGTAGATCGAGCTTCTGACTCCCTACCCCTAGGTTATGCCTCCTAGTGTTGACTCATTCTCAAGACGCTTCTTACTTATAGTCCCGAGATGGCATCCAGCCAGGAGAAACAGAGACTCATTGTCCCAGTGTTCTTGACTTCAGTCCCACCATTCAGGTGAATGGCACCAGCTCAGGTCATAGGAACACTCCTGAAATCATTACTGGGAACCGGATAATACTATTGGGCTGGTCCTAGCCAGTGCTACTCAAACTGTGGTTCATGCATAGGTACTGATTCTCACATCCTTGTTACCATCTGCAACAAGTATAGAAACTGAGGAGGGTTAGAAACTTCTATAGCAATGTGACAGTAATTGAGTCCGATAATGAAAAGCTGTGGCTTGTATTTTGTTTGTCTTATTTTGTGTGTCATTTTTTCAGCGATTTCTTTGCATCATCTTCTTTTATGCAAGTATCAGCCCATGGTGGCTGGGGGGAGTAGGGGAGGAAGTACACTGGTCCCTCACCAAATGTCTGAGAAACTATGGTCTGATGTAAATGCCTCACTGTGAAGTCTGGGAGTGAGTCAGCATTCTGGAACCACACAGGGAGACTTTGGGAAGCTCTTTCCTTCCCTTGTGCCATGAGAGGGGGCAAAAATAAATGTCCGCTATAATCGTGAGACCTAATTGGAGAGGGTAGGATACTCCCAGGCTTACTTCAGCTCTTTCATTTTCTCATGTCTTCTTCCACATTAACCTACCCTTCTTCAGAGTCCCTGATAAGAATTTACTCTGCGTAAGCTCTGGGTATGGCCATTTTAATAAGCTAAACATTCCATCCACATTCACCTACCCTCCCCTTTGGAACTTTTAAGACTAGAATCAAAGTATTTGAGTGGCTTTCCTAAACCATTATGAGAAAAACGATGTTGAGTGAGACTAACACAAGGTAATTTCTAAACTGAGCCAAATTCTTTAGCCATGCTTTTGGCACTGAGGTCTGGAAACCCCAGAGCCCTATACGAGGTCTAAAAGAAAAAACAAATGCTGAAGACGAATTTCAGGGATCTCATTTTCTCATTAAAAATACACTTTAGAACATTATTATAGGTTAACTCGGGAGGGCTGTTGAATGGCAAGGAAATATTTGCAACAATTTGGCAAATTTGGCTTTCATTTCTTTCTCTTTCAAAATAAAATGGAAACAATAATAACAAAATTAAAATAAAATTTAAAAACCATAATCTAAAAGAGAATTTTGATTCTTTTTTAGTTAAAGCTCTGCAATTAAGGTTTTGCTCCACAAAGGGGAATACAGGCACAGATTTGAGATGTCTGCTGCACTCAGAGCTGGAAATGACCTTGGAAAACCTTCTAGTCTGGCTTTCTCTTTTTACACAGCAGGTTTACTTCTTCTGTCCATAGTCTTCTCTTTCACGTGTGTGGGCACGTACATATGTGTGTATGTGTGTATATGTGTATTTTCTCTCAGAAGGCTTATAATCTTGGAGTCTACACAGCTTTAACATAATTCACATGCACAATATGAGACTCCTTTCTTTCTGGGGTCCTAACTCAGCTTCTAGTATGAAGGCAGGTGTTCAGTAAGCATCAAAATTTACACTGTGCTGCCTCAAAATGTGAACTTTTTGCCTAAGTGAACTTCACAAACACTAGAGATAGTAACCTTTTGTGAGCGAAAATCTAATGGAAACCTAATGCGTGCATTCATACTTTCCCCAATCAAATTTCCTGAATATAATATTCCTTTATGACCCAATTCATCTAATAAACAGCTATGGTACTCTAGAGGAGTGAGGGTATAGGTTCCAGCATATGCACACAAATGCATAACAGCCTCAAAACCTACAGTTGTGAAAAAATATATAGCCATCACCTGGAATTTAATGGATTAATTCTTTTTTTTTATCAAATCCATACAGAGTACAAAACTGACTTATGACCGAATGACCTTTAGCAGGGCACAGGACTCTTCTTAAAAGTTAATGTAGCTTAGATCACCCCTGCAGGGGTAAGGGAGGGAACTCTAAGGAAAAATGGAACAGAACAAACTCATGTTTGATGGGTACTAAATATGTGTCCCAAACTCTCACTCATTTCATTTCTTAACTCTTTGGTTAGGGAAGAAATATTTTTCTCATTTTACAGATAACGGAACTCAGGCCCAAGAGACTAAATAACTTGCCCCAGGCCACAGAGCAAAAGGTAAAAAGTGAGGCTATGACTGAGCTTGCCATGGTCCCAGGCCTGCATCTTCACTCCACACCAATGGTCTCAGAGGGCAGAGCCCCTGGGCCTCGAGACTTGTTGCTTCTCCTTCGTTATCATACGAACAGTCATGTTTTGTGATAGAGCAAAAGTCCCCCAAAATTCCTGGGTTAAAACAAAGGACATTTTGTTTGCTCACAATTCTGCAATCTGGGCTGGGCTTAGCTGGGTGGCTCTTCTGATTTTCTACTCAATGGTTACTCATATGGATGTACTCGGCTGGTGGGGTCTGGGATTGGCTAGGCTTTCCTCCCATGGCCTCTCCACATAGCTCCAGCAGGGTCACAGAGTCCTCTATAGAGCAGATCAGGGCTCAGAGCCCAGAAGCAGAACTTCTCAGGCTTCCCGTATAGATACAGGAAGTAGTACAGCATCACTCTGCCACTTCTAGACTGAATAAGTCACAGTCCCTGTTCCAGTTCAAAGACAGAGGACTACATAAAGGCAAATACAGGGAGATGTGATCACGGGGACTCAGCAGTGTCACAGGGGTCACCCCCCACACTAAAGTTTGCTGTGTTTTCTGTTCCTTGTCATTTTATGTCTAGTTTTCCTCTCTTCTCCTGTTTCTCCACTGTCCACTACTCATTCTTGGTTTTCCTGCATTGAAACTGGCCTTCCTTAGCCAGCTGCAGAGGATTCTTACTTTCACATTCACATCCGTGAACTGACCAAACTCACATCATGTCAACTCTGGTCTGGAGGTCCTCCTTCTTTGCAGCTCAGCTGTTCTACCAACAGAGATTCCTTTGTGGGTTTTGGTTGCTGTTTTGCTTTGCTTTTGCTTTGCTTTCCCACCTGGCTCCAATGCTGGAAGTATAGCTTAAAGGGAAAGAAGAGATTCCTGAGTCAAGAAGCAACTTAAGTGAATACATGTCAATGCTTTGCCCTTATAAATACAACCTAGAACTTGTGATCTGTAGTTTTACCTGCAAGAAGGCAAGATGTGTTCAATGACAAATCAACAAATCGAAGGTTACCATGTTTTTTACATGCCTTAATATTCTTTAGCCATGATTCACCAGGGCAGAGAAAGAAGAGAGGGTCACAGAAATCAGATAAGTCCCAACATTACAATTCTGGTTCACAGCAGGTTGCTTCTTACATGTGGCTAAGAAGAGATCAGATTACATTTCCATTCAATCATTCAACCTGTCTGATCACTGCTTTCTGCTATCAGGATTTATTCTAAAGTACCAAGAATTGACTGGGTGACAGGCACTGAGGGGAGCACTTGACGAGATGAGCACTGGGTGTTATGCTATATGTTGGCAAATTGAACTCCAATAAAAATAATAATAATAATATATATATATATATATATATATATATATATATATATTTATAACTTAAGGAAAAAAAAAGAATTAGCCAGAGCCAGAACAGGCTGTGCAGATACTACCAGCATGAGAAGGGCAAAGGAAATGAGAAAAAGAATTTTGAAAACACCCCAGGTGAGGATCCTTGCAGACAGGATCACAGGTTTCCATTTGACGTCCTAAGGAATTAAAACGAAAGTTAAAATAAAAGTTAAAATTTGAGGGGATCCCTGAATAGCTCAGCAGTTTGGCGCCTGCCTTCAGCCCAGGGCATGATCCTGGAGTCCCGGGATCAAGTCCCACGCCGGGTTCCCTGCATGGAGCCAGCTTCTCCCTCTGCCTCTGTCTCTGCCTCTCTCTCTCTCTCTCTCTCTCTCTCTCATGAATAAATAAATAAAATCTTTTTAAAAAAAGTTAAAATTTGAATTAATTATTCTGTATCCCCCACTGCTTGCGCTCTGTGTGTGTGTGTGTGTGTGTGTGTGTGTCTCTCACACTCTCTGTCTTTATCATTAATAAAAATATTTTTAAAAAATGCATTCAAAGAACTCAAGGAAATCTGGATATTGATATCTCAACAATAGAGAATCTCAAAAAAGTGATAGAACTTATAAATAGGAACCAAATAGAAATCTTGAACCTGGATTGCACAATAACCAAAATGAAAAATTCACTAAAGGAGTTTAACAGCAGATTTGGGCAAGATGAAGAAAGAATCACCAAACTTGAAAATACATAAAATGAAGTTGAAAGGAAAAATAAAGCTGATGTACAGACATGTATATCAGACAAAATAAGTTACAGATAAAAGATTACATGAGAGAATGAGGGTCATTTTATAAAGAAAGAGTAGTTAGGTAATCAATAAATAGCACAAAAGAATCCTAAATGTTGATATGCCCTATAACAGAATTTCAAAACACATGAAGAAAAAACAGCACTTCAAGGAGGAATAGATAAATCCACAATTATAATAAAAGATTTTAATAGCTCTCTCTCAGTAAGTGACCAACCAGATAAATAAAAAAATCAGTATTGACATAGAGTACTTGAACACACTGTTAATCAATTTGACGTAATTAACATTTATACAATACTCCACACAAAAAGAGAAAAATATACAAGGTTTACCAAGATAAAACACATTCTGTATTGAAACATAAATCATGCGCGCACACACACACACACACACACACACACATCAATAAATTTAAACTATTCAAATGGGACAAAGTATGTACTTCTATGACAGGGTATTTTTTAAAATCAATATGAGAAAAAAACTGTGAAAATTCCCAAAATATTTAAAAATTAAATTTAAAACTTATTTTTTTAATATTTATTTATTCATGAAAGACACAGAGAGAGGCAGATACATAGACAGAGGGAGAAGCAGACACCTCGCAGGGAGCTTGATGTGGGATTTGATACTCGGACCCCGGGAGCATGCCCTGAGATGAAGGTAGACAATCAACCACTGAGCCACCCAGATGTCCCTGAATTACAAACTTCTAATTAACCTATGGGTCAAAGAAGAAATCAAAAGGGAAATTAAAAGTATTTTGAACCAAATGAAAACAAAACACAACATACTGAAATTTCCAAGATGTAGTTAAAGCAGTGTTAAGAGAAAAATTTATAGCACTAAATGCTTATATTAGAAAGTCTCACATCACATCAGTGACCTTCGCTTGTACCTAAGCAACTAAAAAAAAAAAAAAAAAAGTTCATGAACGTCTAGCCAGACTTATCAATAAAAACTGAAGAAGTCACAAACTCCTAATATCAGCAATGAGAAGGGGAACATCACTACAGATCCTAAATACATTTAAACAATAATAAGGGAATAGTCTCAACAATTTTTTACCCATAAGTCTGAGAACTTAGGTGAAATAGATAAATTTCTTAAGAGAAACGGACTACCACAACTCACTAATATGAAACAGATAATTTGAGTAGTTATATAATTATAAAGGAAATGAATTTTTAATTTAAAAACGCCCCAAAAGAAAATCTCCAGTGTCAGATGGTTGCACTGGGGAATTCACCAGATGTTTGCAGAATTAACACCAATTCTACAAAATGTCTTCTAGAAAATTCTTCCAGAAAATAAAGGAGGAGGGAACATTTTTCAATTCATTTTATGAAGTATGACCCCAGTACCAAATTGAGAAAAAGTCAGTATAAAAATAAGAAACCTAAGACTAATATTCTTCCTAAACATACGTGTAAATATCCTTCACAAAACATTAGCAACCAGAATTCGACAATATATATAGACAATTATATGCATAACTAAGTAATATTTATTCCAGGGATGCAAGACTCGTGCAATATTAGAAAATCAATCAGTATAATCTGCTTTCTTAAAAGGCTAAAGAAGACTAATCACAGGATTGTATCTATTAATACAGAAAACCACTTGATGAAATTCAACACTCATTCATGATTAAAAACTCAAATAGCAAAACAGGGAAGTTCTTCAGCTTGATAAAGAGCGTCTACAAAAACCCCACAAGTAACATGATGTTTATGATGAAAGACTAAATGCTTCCACCCTAGGATCTGGAATAAGGCAAGTAAGCCTGCTATCACCATTCTTATTAAACAGTATTCACCGTTCTGGCCAGTACCGTAAAGTATAGAGATCAGAAAGGAGGAAACAAAACTGCCCCTATTTGTAGATGACGTGATTGCCTACATGGAAAATCTAAAGGAATCTACAAAAACATTTCCAAGAATTTATATGTGAGGTCAGCAACATCAAAGAATATAAAATAAACATATAAAATCTATTCTATTTCTATAGATTATCAATGAGAACATAGACATAAAAGTTTAAATGCACCAGTAGGGGGCTCCTGGGTGGCTTAGTCGGTTAAGGGTCCAACTCTTGATTTCAGCTCAGACATGATCTCAGGCTACTAAGACTGAGTACTGAGTTGGGCTCTGCACTGAGTCTGGAGCCTGCTTAAGATTCTCCCTCTACCTCTGTCCTTGCCCCTACTCCCACTGGTGCGAGCGCTCTGTTTCTCTCTCTCTCCCTCTCTCTCTCTCTCTCTCTCTCTCTCTCTCCCTCCCCTCTCTAGTAAATAAATAAATGCACTAGTATTTACAATCAGTAAAAAATAAATCCATTAAGTGTCTGCCTTTGGCTAAGGTCATGATCTCAGGATCCTGGGATAGAGCCCTGTGTCAGGCGCTTTCCTCAGCAGGGAGTCTGCTTTTCCCTCTCATTTTCTCTCTGTTCTCTGTTGCTCCCTGTCTTGCTCTCTCTCTCCATATATGTCAAATAAATAAAATCCTTTTTAAAAATAAAAACATAAAATACTTACGTGTACAAAACATGTTCAGAACTCACATTTTGAGACCTATACAATATTTTTGAAAGAAATTCGGGAGCAATACTATGTTCATAGGTTGGAAGATTCAACATACTAAAGATGTCAATTCTCTCTAAATTTACATACATATTTAACACAATTGCTGTCAAAGTCCTAGCAGATTTTTTTGTAGACAAGATTCTTTACAATTTATACAAAAAAAAAAAAACAAAAACTGGAATAGCTAACATAATTTTGTAAAAAGAAAAATAAACAGGAAGAGTCGGTCTTAAACATAGCTTATTTTAAGACTTAGTTTATTACAGTTTCAATAATGAAGAACATGTGGGTAATTAACAGGCAGATACATACATCCATGAAACTGAATGGAGAATCCAGAAATAGAACTACACAAAAAATGTTCAATGAACTTTTGACAAAGCACAAAAGCAATTCAACAGAGCAAAGCTAACTTTTCAATAAACAGTGCTGCAACAAGTGGACATTCACACACCAAAAAATTGAACTTTGCCTAATTCTCACACCTTATACAAAAATTAACTCAAACTGGATCACAGACTTTAATGTAAAACATAAAACTATAAACCTTTTGGAATAAAGTAGGAGAAAGTCTTCAGGATTTAAATCTTGGCACAGTTCTTAAATGTGATACCAAAAACATGACCCATAAAAGGAAAAGTTTATAAATTGATCTTCAAATTTTAAAACGATTGCTATGCAAAGACTGTTGAGAGGGTGAGAAGACAAGCTACAAACTGGGAGAAAACATTTGTAATCCACATAGGCAACACAAGGCTAGTATCAACAATATACAAAGAATTCTGGACACATAATGGTAAAAAACAATAACAACAACAAATCCAATCCAATTGGATTATGGACAAAAGACATGAGGAAACATTTCACCAAAAAGACAGATGGCAAATAAGCTCAAGAAAAAATGTTTAATATCATTTGTCATTCAGGAAGTGCAAATTAAAAACACAAAAACATTATCACTACACACTCATCAGAATGGCTAAAGAATTTTTCTTTAAATAGTGACAATACCAAAGACTGGCAAGGATGAAGAGAACCTGGATCACTCATGTTGCTGATGAAAATATAAAACAATACAGCCAAGTTTCTCTTTCTTAAAAAACTAAACATGCAACTCAGCAATTATATACTGGGCATATATCACAGAAGAAATGAAGGCTTATGTTACACAAGAACCTGTCCGAAAAATGTTCACAGTATTTTTATTCATAACAGCTCAAAATGGAAATAACCAAGCTGCTGTTCAACCAAAGATTAAACACACACACACAACAGCAACAACAACAATAACAACAACAACAAAAAGTATAGTACATCCATGCCATGGAATATTATTCAGCAATAAAAAAGGACTGAACTACCGATACACACAATAGCTTAAATGAGTCTCCAAGGAACCAAGTTAAGTAAAAAACACAAATTCCATCAAGTAACACGGTATATGATTCCATGCATATTAAATATTACTAAAATGGCAAAATTATACAATGGAAAACAGATGATGCAACAGTAGAGGCAGGAAATTACTGTCTATAACCTGGCAACAGGAGGAATGCTTGCAGCAATAGAAGTGCTGTATATCTTGACTATATCAGTGCCAATACCTTGGTTGTGATATTACTATATAGTTTTGTAGGACAGTATGATTGGAAGAAACTGGAGAAAGCATATATGAGATCTCTTTCTTAAAATGTATGTGGATCTGCATTTATCTCAAAATTAAAACTTTTAATTTTGAAAACCTCAGAATGGATGGGAACATAATGGATGTGTTTGTTATCCTCATTATGATGATTTCATCATCAAAACTCAGTAAGTTCTACTCTTTTAAATACACACAGTTTGTTGCATATTAATTTTGCCTCAAGAAAGGTGGTAGGAAAAAGATAATTTTCTTTTTCTCTCTCTGAATACTTCAGTCTTAGAGCCAATAGGTGAACCATGCAAAATGGGCATCCACAGCAAGAGGGGATGGAGGGTGAACAGTTAGAGAAGGCTCAGCAGGGCTCCAGAGCTGAGAGTCAGAGCCCAGCAGGGTGAAGAGGGGATTGAAGGAGAACTATTGATTGCCTGGTGCACTACTGGTGTCTACATAACACGGCTGCCATACACGTGGTTATCTGAGCACTGGTGGTAGAGGAGGGTATCCATACGTGGAGGAGACAGTGGTGGTGATGAGAAATTGCCTCCCTACAGGAGAACTGATTGAGTAAGTACATATTTAAAAAAAAAATAATGGAACCAGATTTCTCATTGTTGGAGGAAGAAGGAAAGGGAGAAAACAAGAATGAACCCTGTGGTGTCAGATTGTAACTAGAGGTATTGGTGTGAACTCACAACTTTCAACATAGATACAAAAAAATTAATATATAAATGTGTGAATGTGGGAGTATGTGTGCGTATAAACTCTCTATTTATTGAGATGGGCCACAAGCAGTAAAAACCTAATAAGAATGAACACATCTGGCAAACTGACCTTGGCTTTTAAATACAGTTTCCACTAAAAGAAATCAGGAACCCAGGGATTATGCAGGGAAAAGTACAGAATGAGCTTGAAACATCATAAAAAGTGACTGAGATACATCAAAAGAAGACAGAAGCTAGAGTGAAGTAATTAGCTAAATAGGACAGTTTGGGCACCAAACTAAATACTGAGAGGGGCAGGCTGAATTGAATCAAGTAAGAAACCAATGGTGTATATTGATGAAAATAGCAAATTCATCCATCCATCCATCCATCCATCCATCCATCCATTCATTCATTGATGTGGCCTGAGACACTTGTTTTTGTTTTGGAATGGGGTATTTAACTGTAATGAGAATTTTTCATTTTGACTAGATGAAATGGGAACCTATATTACTCATATATTTAAAATTCATTACAAAAATATGGCTCATGACCCAAAGGATCTTATGATCTATCAGAGGGAAGACAGTCTACTGTGAGAGCTCTCTCTGCACAGAATATTTTTCCAGCTCCTCCATGTAGTAGCTGAGTAGCTATGGGAAAAATAAAGAGGGAAGAATGTAAAATGGGTCTCGTGTGCCTTCTTTGGATATCCAGGTGCTACTGAAACTGAGACTGGATGGGGAAGGGGAAGTTAGAGTTACAGGAAGACAGCAGGTTCAGTTTGCAAGATCCTACATTGAGGACCTTTAGCAAGCAGTTGGGTTTGGTTGGCTTGAAAATCAGAGGAGAGTTTCGTGCTGAATCAGCTAACCACAGTGCAGGTATCTCATCTGAGGAAGCCGGAGAAAGAAAAAAGCATTTGGCCAGGTGCAGAGTCCTGAGTTAATCACATTCAGGAAAACCACGCGATGCTGGTTGGAACAGGATGGTTTATAAACAAGTCCACTCATGATCAAACATGGCAGGCTGCACATTAAAATTTCAAAGGACAGAAAAGAACCAAATGTCCACAAAAGTAGAGTTTAATATTCTACCACCTAATAGAATGTTATCAACGGTTGGAGCAACATGAAAATGCTGCTGATAGCGTTTTACAGTTAAAGCGAGCATTTTTTTGAGCGATGTTAAAAGCAGGCATCGTAAAACCTCTGAACAGGTGCTCCAAGAGTTAACGGTCATTGTTTGGAAGGTGGGGATCTACGAGGTTTACTGTACTTTCCCATAGTTTTGAAATTCACGTTTAATATGTGCAAACGGTGGAAACAGTCACAAAGAAACGATTCCCTTGCACCTCTACTATGGTAAACATGGGGACGCTTCCTAACACAGACCCCGGCCACACGGTCGGCATGAATACATCAATAGCTGCAACTTGAGGCAATTACCTTAGAGATTCTGCCTCTCAAAACCAGGTGGTGCTGCCTGCTGGAGAGGCTCACGTGCTGCCGCTCTGGATCCGCAAGGCGTGGCAAAGGGCTGCGCCTCCACCCTGGCCAGAAGGCCTCCGTTTGCCTGTACCTGAGGTTCCCAAGAGGCATTCCTGCTGGACCCCCCGCTAGGGCCCGCCGCAGCCTGGGAAGCTCTTGTGGGCCTTTGAAGACAACTAGCAAACCGTGGGCGTCCGTCTCCACTTACTGGCTCTGCGGAGAATCAGAAACGAGCAGCCCTAATCCAGTGTCTGAACTCTCAGCTTGACGCCTCACCATGCGGACCAGTGCAGGCACTCCCGCGGCACGGGGGCCTCCGGGGTCTGGAAGGCCCTGCAGCAACCCCGGCCCCTGTCGCTACCTACTCAAACCTCGTCCCTTTTCATCCAGTCTCGGGCCACCCCGTGAGATATTATCATCTCTGCACAGAGTGGATGACGTCTGAGACAGGTTTCCAGCTCCAGGCCAGATGCCAAGGGCAAGGTGAAGCCCTAAGGGCGGTCAAAATCGCCACCGCATCTACTACGACGCTCACTTTCCCGGTTCCGCCCAGTACCTCTGCCAAAGGGGCTCCGGCGGCCAACGTACCCCGACCCCCAGGCCTCAGCAGGGTCTCTGAGGCCCCCACGTCGCGTGGGAGGGACTTAGGCGTTGAGAGGCCTCCTGACCCAGCAGCCAGGATGGAAACGGATGGTGGGGAGGATCCTCGGGCAGAGCAGGAGGGAAGGTCAATCTGGGAGCCGGAAGCCCTCATCAAAATCTGACTTTGCGGCAAACCAGACCTCTCACTTCTCGAAGAGATGGAGGCAGGCTCCAGAAGCCTCAGGTGAGATGTCTGACGAACGGGCCGACTGCCCTGCACCGCCATCAAGAAGCCAAACACCGAGGTCTGTCAGCCGAGGCCCTGCATGCGCTTTTCTTGGACGTGGCCCGCCCTGGAAAACGGCCCCGAGCCTGGATGCGGCCGGGCCCAGAGCGGCTTTCCCTAGACCCAGCACCGTCCCCGGGTGTGCCCCACCCTGTACATGGCCCTGCCCTTAGGAGCCGCTCTCCGAGGCGTGGCCCCGCCCCCAGAGACCCTGGGCTGAACACCCCCGCGGAGATCCCTCGGCTTGGTCTTACTTCTGGCCGGAGGTTCCAGAGCTCTGCTGGGTGGGCCAGACTCTGATGAGGTGTGCTGGTCTCTGCCGTCTAAAACAACAGATGATTGAGCCACATAATCCAACAGTGCAAAAAAGTGTTGTAAAGTAGAAGGCAAGGACAGCTCCCTGAGGAAAAGCATCTAGTATAAGGAGGAAAAACTTGTAGTATAACAGGAATGAAAGAAGAAGGGATGGGTGTTCACATTTTGGTTTTATTATTCGTTTAAAATGTTTTATTGATGAAAATTTCTGATGACTTCTTCTGCTGTCATGGTCCAGCACACATGATCAACGAGTAAGGAGTGTGGAGAAATGTAGGAAAGTGAATTCGCCTTGAGCACTTAGGCAAGAGAATTGACGAAGGACCAATCTTACGAGCTCCGCCAAGGTGGGAGCTTTGTTTCCTTCGCCGATGTGCCCCTAATGCCAAAAATTCATTCATGGATTGTGTTCAGGCAGTGTTGAAGGTGACCGTTATTATAGAACATTTATGGTGCCATCAAAATACTTGCTTCTGTTGGTTTTCTCTTTACAGATTTTATTTATTCATAAGACACACAGAGAAAGAGGCAGAGACAGAGGCAGAGAAGCAGAAGCAGACTCCCTGCAGGGCACCTGATGTGGAACCCATCCCAGGACCCTGGATGCACGCCCTGGGGTGAAGCCGCTCAACCACTGAGCCTCCCAGGCATCCTGCTTGTGTTGATTTAATCCGGAGGAATCAACCCTTTACCAGAAGGTGGGTCTCAAAAAGTAGAACTGACTTTTGCTAGGCATAACAGATGAAAGGGAACTGGGGTAGGCTGTTGAGCATAGAGCTATATAGGTGTGCAATTAAGTGAGAACCGGAGTTTTCCTTGGAGAGTCAGGAAATGAAGACAAAACATTGTCAGATGGACAGGGATATGTAGAAAGTCTGGTAGTTCCTGAGTAGGTTGTAGAATGGGCCTAGTGAGGGCATAAGCTGAAAGGATAAAATCGGGTGGAATGTCAGATTGTCTTTTCCGGTGGCAGAAGTGTTCCTGGTGAGAAGTTCTAGGATATGGCCATGACTAAACTGGAAGGGACATAAAGGACTCCAGGACGAGACAGGGTAGACAATAAAAGGACAGATTATAGGATGGTCTAGACATATGGATGCTGGGGTCTCTGACTGATTCCTACCTGGGCCTCGGCCCACCTCTTTCCTATCCCTAGGTCTCCACAGAATCAGCATTCTCTGCAACTCCAATCTTTAGTCATGGCGTTACTCTGGACAAGGAGACAGAAATTGGGCAGTGAGCAGGAGGGCTGGAGTCGACATCTGGTTTTGGTTTGACCCCAGCATTCACTCACCTTCTAGAAACGGTCACTTTATTGACCTCCAGGGAACTAACACCATTCTCAGTCTATGTGCAGGTGGAGTTGTCTTTCCCCAACACACCTATGTTAAGAATGCGTCTAGAACTCGGGCCTGGCCAGAAGGGGGTTTTTACCCTTTTGACGACAGTGATTGCTCACGGATGGTCAGGTGCCACTATGGAGCCAGTAAGGCACAATGGGATTATGGCAGGGACTACTGAGGGAGACAACCCATTTTTAGCTACACTTAAAGCTTGAAAGATACACTTAAAGCTACAAAATTGTCAGACAGAACGTCGGTCCAGAATATGGAGCCAAGAAATGAATAGAAAGGGAATCTATGTGGCATCAACCGAGCTCACCATGAACCCTCCTGCCTGAGGACAGCCTTACTTCCAGACATTTTCAGGTACCTAAGTCAACAGATTCTCTTTTTTCAAGTCAGTTAAATTGTATTTGCTCTCATTTACATCCTAATAGTTGCTCACAGTATAAGGGGGCTCTCCATCCCTGGCTCCATCTTCCGTGCTAGCACACTAAGTATATATTAGCTTCTCTGTACTTCAGCTTACCCTTCCATAAGAGGGGAAGGACTGTAAATATTAAATGGGATAATACATATAAAAGCACGTTTCACAAAATTGAAGTACGGCAAGCAGTCCTTAATTTCACTATTAAATTGAAACTACCTCAGAGCCCCCATGTTAAAAGAAGGTGTCCAATATTAGTCCTTGCTGGCAATGGGGACGGTGGGGAGGCATTTGCTATTAGGCAATATATATTCACTATCAGGCAAATAGGTAAGACTCTCTGTTCTTGAATCCATCATGGTTGCCCCTGGGATGTTCAAGGCCGCACTCCTTTGGCCATCAAAAGGCCAGTGGTTGTCTAGTCACTATGCCATGTGGGGGCAAGGCAGTGTCTTGTTGTAGCCCCCAAGGTAATGTGGCTTGATGATTGGTCATTTCAGCAAACATCGTTTCTGTCCTTAGAAAAATTGTGCTGTCTCCTAGAGGACTTCCACACACAACCCATCCACTTAGGAACCCATCTTTATACCCTTAGTATCAAGTCACTGGAGCCACTGGTACCTTCAGTAAACTGTCCTTTCCATCCAGCACCTATGGCAACTTCTATCTCCTCTGTCCTGGGGGCACCTGGCAAAAATTTGTCTCTCACATAAGAGTCTGGACAGGACTGTACAACAGGTGCCTCACAACATCCCTTTGGGGTGAGGAAACATGAAAACCATTAATTACCCCTGAGACCAGAGCTGGGAACTTCCTGTAAGACCAAAGGGGAACTTAGCTTTTATTCCTGCTGGGGTCCTCTCTGGCAGGAAGAGAAACAGTGATCAATAGCTTGGCAAAGTATCCTGCCTCCAATGACGGCTGCCTAAAGCTAGGAAAGAACCCCTAAAGAGGAAAATCAGCCCTTCTTGTCATTGCCAGCCCAGGCTCCTCCCCACAGGGAAGCACTGCTACACTTACATGATAATCAGTTCTTTCCTGGTCTCCCCACCCCCACCAGTGAAGGAAGGAACAGACCTTGAGTCTCCTAGCAGAAGCAAGGAGGCAGCTTCCACAAGTCTCTGAACCTGCCACTTGGCCTGTGCAATGAAGACCAAATGTGCCATTGTGACCCCGGGAAAAGAGCCTAGGTTAGGCTCTGACCCAGGGCCAATGGAAGTTCTAAGGCCAAAGCCTCAATAGAAGAGCCCCTTCTCATAAAAGCCTGGGTTCCTCCACTGCAACTGTCAGTTGGAGCAGAGTTCTGTGTGATTCCCTCTGCAAGGATGTCTCAAGGAATGTGATTATATGCCAGTGACGATTCTTCAGGCACCACACAATATCACTTAAATGACACCCCCCTGAAAACTCATAACACGCTGATCCGGGAGTGTGGGCACAAAGCACGCCCGTTTCGAGATAAATTGGTCCTCATCTCTCCAAACATTTTTCAGCTAATAACACCATCCTGCTTTTTATGATAGTGATGCTTTCCTATAGGAATAGGAATACAGAAAAAAAGGAATACCATCCTAGAAGCAGAACAAAAGTCTGAGATCACTCGTACATGGTGCTACCATATCATGTGGACAGATCACCTCCCTTATGTTCTGAGTGTGCAAATCCTATCTCATTGCTTCGTCTAGTATTTCTCTAAATGGAAGATATGGACATTAGGTGTCACTCTTAATATGACCCCAGGCCATTAACTCAGCCCCTTTAAGCCTTCACCTCTCCCTGGTTAGATGTCCTGTAACCATAGGCACATGGAAAATATCCCAAGATGGGAGGTATGTGATCTAAGATCCTTAGTACTGCCTTCTCCATCAATGGGGTGACCCATTCTCTCTGATGTTCAAGTTCAAGCTATGAGTATTAAATTTGAAGGACAGCTGTACTATATAATAAATATATTAATAAGAACAGAAATTAATCCTTGAAACCTGTAAGGTTTGCTTTCTTTATAAGCTTGTTTAGGTCCCCAGAAGCTGAAGGTGACCTCTTTAGACCTAGGATCTGGGAACTAGGGCAAAGTGGTGAGACTGTGGTAGAACTGAGATGAACCATAAACGCAAATTTTTCCTCCCCTGTAGTCTGAATACCGGTAAGTCAGGTGGTCCTGAGGGCTTCATTTACTTGACCAATCAGGATGGACCCGTACTACCTTTACCTTTCTATACCACCTCTCCTTCTTCTTTGGATGCTCCCATCTCTTTGATGTTTTCTTACCAGCTGCCAGTCCACCTAGCCATTAAACGGTTCTGACCTTGTGGACTTGGATATGAATGAGGACAAGGATCCACTTGGCATCTTTGGCCACTTTCGCGTCAGCAAACCGAGTACAGTGTCCAAGAAGAAACCCTTGCATTAGGAAGACTTCTTAGAAGATTGTGATAATCCCCACTTCCTGGTGTTCTCGGCCTTGTGTGATCACCCGTCCCCTGAACAGAGGCTGGACTGAGTGATTTGCCTCTGGTGAATAGAGGAAAGGACAGGGGGTGTCCTTCCTGTTATTCCTGTTACAAAAGATTGTCACTTCTGCCTTGTTTGCAGACTCTCTCCTTGTTTGATGAAGTAAGCTGCCATGTTGGAGAAGCCCACGTGACAAGGAACCAGCCAACTCCATCCATGGGCCAGCAAGGTACAGAGGATCTCAGGCCAACAGGTTTTGAGGAACTGCATCCTGCCAACAACTGTGTGAGTGAGTACAGACCTAAGTCCTTGCCCAGTCAAGCCTTCAGATGAGAATGTAGCTCCAGCTGATGCCTTAACTGCAGCCTTGAAACAGAAAATCCCCCAAAATTCTGACCAACAAAAACTGAGATAATAAGAATGTTTTTGCTTGCTTATTCTTAGATACTTGTTTATTCATGAGAGACCCAGAGGAAAGAGGCCGAGACATAGGCTGAGGCAGAAGCAGGCTGTCTGCAGGGAGCCAGAAGTAGGATGCAAGTCCAGGACCCTGGGATCACAACCTGAGCTAAAGGCAGACCACTGAGCCACCCAGGCAGGCCAAGTATGTATTTTTAAGCCACTAAATTTTGGAGTACCCATTACGCAGCAATAGATAACTAATGCACCCCTCAATTATTGTAACCTTGGTCTAAAATGTTGCATGCCTGGGAAGGCAGGCACCATGTAGGAGGACAACCTCTCTGACAACATTCGTGGAGGTACGATCTTCATGCTCAAATCTATCCCATGGACTCGTGTGAAATGGTATCATTGCTCTGAGTAGTCTCCAGGAGGTGAGGCCTAGATGACATAGTAACTCATCCCACCCTACAGATAGTTTGGGAGCAGGTGAAAAGACAGTTTGAAGCAAGGTCTAGACTTTCAGGGATTTTTCTCACTTTGTAAAGGCCTGAAGGTTTTCAGAGTAAGCTTTCAGTTCTTTTTATGAAGAAAACTACATGTTTTAAATACAGGACATCTGAGCAGAGTCAAATAAAGGACCTCAGGATAACACTGAGAGGGCCACTGTCTGGTTCCTTACCAGGGACTGGTGAGCTTGTTGAAGCCCAAAGAGGAACTCGGTAGGAGTTTAACTCGCATCTTCCTTTCCCTGAACACAAGCCCGAGCCCCAGCCCCAGGCCCACAGCAGCACACAGAGAACACCACTATTTAAAGAAACCTTTATTGAGGAGGATTAATATTATTCGTTGGGCTGAAGTGGTTCTCATCAGAGGACATATTGACATGAAAACTGTGAGGCTTTCTCAACAAGGATGGAATGATTTCTTTAAAGAAGGTCTTCTTCCTGGAAGTGCTGGTGAAGCATTTTCTGCTTGAGTAGAAGAGTCAAATCACTAAACACAGTACTTTCACCAGGGCTGAGGGTGGCCGGAAGGACCTGGCATGCTTGACGCACAGGCTCCCCGAGGGAGAGAGAAGAAGGGGGTTTACTCTGGCCCGATAGCTGGTCCTTGAAGATCACAGCTTTCTGGGGATGTCCGGCCCTGTCTCTGTTGCGTTGGATACTTGTAAGACATCCCTGGTCAGCAGCGACAGCATCTTCACTGCAGGTCTTGATACTTGCCTGTTTCTCATGCTGTGGGTCAGGCACTACCTGGGCCTCTAGTTCCTCTTGCTGCTGGCTTACCTCTAAGGCCTCAGATTCATACCTCCATTCCATCTTCTCTTCTAGAATCTTCCCAGTGGTAGTCATGGGCTTGTGAGCTTCAGGAGGCACATCACTCACAGAAGTAGCCACACTTTCAACTAGGCCTTGGTGCTGCACGAAGGCTGACATGAACTTGGCTTTTGGCTGGGGACTTTCCTGCCCTATCATTTTTTTCTTGGAACTGAACCACTGAAAACATTGCCTCATCATTTCTCCGAGGTAACGTTCACGAGGAAGCTGTTTCTTCTGTGACGGAGATGGGGAAGCACTGTCTAATTTTGCGTCCTCAACACAGTGGTTCTCCTTTCTGGCTACAGGTGTCCCTACTCCTGAAACCACACCTTTACGTTTTCGTGCTTTGGAACCCTGAGGTCTCACTTTCTCTGCACTATTTGTCTGTGGGAAATTGTTAGGCTGGCACTGACATGAGGTTTGCCTGGAATCCCAGGACTCATGCTGCTGCTCTGTGCTCATCCTCTCATCCTCCAGATGGACATGCAGCCTCTGGGAAGCTTCCACGTCCCTGCTGCAGACACTCTGGGACTGAGTCAGTGAGCCCTTGGAAGTCAAGCTATTTGAAGTAATGGCCATGTTCGTGGGATGACCTTGAGCCTGGTTATGCTCCCCGGTGTCCAGTTTGCACTTTAACTCACTAAGGAGCAGGCTTTTAACGTCTGATAGTTCATAATGTTGGGGAACCAGTACATTTGGTGAGGGATATTCATTGGTCAGGGCAGTTTCTACCTTACTCATATTGACATTTATCATTTTGGAGATTCCCAACTCTTCACTGGTTGTCAGGGTGTCACGAGATTGGGATTGAAGAGTACCGAGCTCCTTGGTGTCAGATATACCCCTGGACAAGTTGGACATAGCAAAATGTTCTAAATTCTTCTCCAACATCACTTTGCCCTCAACTGTTTCTACTCTGTCGCTGGAACTCAGGTCTTCATCCTTTGGCTCATGTCCAGCCCCAGCTTGCCTCATGGACACCTCTGGGCCACATGTGTTGTCTGATGTAGTCTCATTGGGTCTCACTTGAACTTTGATGTTGTGTGTAAGGGATTGAAAATTATGGCTGCCACCCTCGGCTGTCTGGATATCCTCTGCAAACTTATGATCAGTGTCCGAGTGTGATCCCTTCAGGACCCCCTGTCCTTCACTGCCTACAGATGGCATAGCAGGGAGAGGACGATCAAGGGTGAGGGCTGAATTTGTTGTTCTCACCCTGTCTCCAAAAATAGGTTTAGAGATTCCCTCAAGGGCTTTAGAAACCTCAGCTTTGGAATCCACCCCAGAAATAAGCATGGCTGAGGAGGAAAAGGCACTTTGGGGAACAGGCCATGTTTTGGCTTTCCTCAACATATCTATGGATTTTATGGATTTAAGAACCCTGAGAGGTAGACCCCACCTCTGACTCATGCGAAATCTTATAATATGGGTCTCTAGCATCTGTCGCATTCTGGGATCAAGAAAAGGAAGCTCTAGAGGGGTAATCTGGCAATAAGCCGTATTCATCATTGTCTTTTTTGAATTTGTGTTTTCTGTCTCAGTCTGAAAACTCCCAGAAAAAGGCAATGTATTGTCATCAGCCAGCCATGAATGGCACACACCTATAGGAATCCTCCCTGCAGTGATCTGCCAAAATTTCCTGCTCATATGTAATCTAAGGATGTTTTTCGTGTGATTCTGGTCTGTGTCTATTGTTGAGACATTTAATAATTCATTCCCTGAGTGATTCCTTGAATGACACCTACAGTTACTTTTTGTCTCCAGGGCAGCCCTCGGACCCTTCCCTAGATAGCATTCTGAGACCCTATGTGGGCTGTCTTCTGGGCTCTTCTCTAGGATATACCCAAGATTCCTCCTCAGGTCCTTCCTTAGCGGGAACTTTGTTGGGAGCCTCTCATGGAAACTTCTTGGGAGACTACATTCAGTCTTTGCTAGATCCTTGCTACTATAGGCCTGAAGCTCAGAGAATTGTGAGTGAACATGTCTGCCCTTTTGCTGAGACATTACTGTTAGTTTACACTGAGGCCCCATCAGTGCTAGAGACTCTAGATTTCTACAGGCGTGGAGGCACCAGCGTGGGATTACCTTCCTTGGCCTTTGTAACTCCAGGGTCTTCTGGGGCTCACAGGCGATATGAAAATGGCCAGTAGGGATTGAGACTGGGACATAGGCATGGGGTGACCAGCTAACCAATGGAAAGTTGGGAGCTTGAGGAAAAATGATTTCTGGGGGGTTTTGGAACACAGGGACTAAACCCCACAGGCTTTCCTGTTGCTTCTGCAACACGTACCATTCCAGGTGTTGATTTTCAGTCAAGATATGAGAGTCTGACTCATTATTGGATCGATGGAAAGATCCCCCACAGTCCCTTATCTGGGCTGAAGAAGAAGATGGTAGGATTGGGAGGTGGGATTGAAAGTGGGCCTGGGGATTCACCTGAGTGTAAGGGAAGGGTTGGGATTGGGACAGGGATTGAAGCAAGGCTGGGGGATGTACACTGGGCAGAAGAATGGGATGGGAATGAGGAAGTGGTGGAGAATCTTGTTCCCGCATTTCGACTGTAGAGGTATTATGAATTCCATTGAATAAGACAAAGTGAGACTCTAGTGGGGAAGTACTACTAGAAACCAGGAGAGTGGCTACTAAGGACTCACTGTGCAAAGAGGGAAGACCCCAGAAGAGCTGGCTGTATTTCTGATGCAAGTTTCCTCCCAGAGACTTGACATAGAGGAGCTGCTGACAAAAAGGCAGCTGCTCTGGTCTGCCTTCAGAATTCCAGCCAGTTTTGGGGGCTGTAGTGACCTGCACATCATGTGGCTGCAAAGAATTCCCTAAAGATGTCCATTGGTATTCTGAACACATGTGTTTGGAAAATGGTCCCTCCTCTCTTTTTTTCTTCTCTGAAATCTGGAAGGCCATTCTCCTTTTCATTTGTGTCTCTAAGAATTCCTGGAAGTTAGGGCCAGGGAAAGAAAGTCCACTGGCCTGCTTTGGCTTGACGGCAGAGTCTCTCCAGAGATAGGTTTCTGTTAGATGGTTTTGCTCTTGCTGAAAATCAGAGTGTGAGATGTTGGGGAAGAACATGTTGTTGGCATGAGCCTGCCAACAGGAGAATTCTGAAATGGACGGTTTTGAACGGTCACTACTTCTGATTGTTGGGACACAGGTGGACAACCCGCCAGGGCTATCTGGAAACACATTCTCAGGAACAGGCTTCAGTGAGACAGGAATTGATTTAGATTGAGTCACAGCTAAAGTGCAGTCTGGCGGTGGTGAAACAGACAGGGTTTGTGGTGCATGAAGACAAGAGAATGAATCAATGGGATTCATTTTCTGGGACAGATTTGGTAAGAGGTTAATATCTTGCGAAATGGTGGAGTCAAAAGGGGAGATGGTATTCAGAGGTAAAGTGGCCTCTGGTTGGACAATAAGATCTCCATTCTGAGTGTCATGTGGTAGGAGAGAGGGAAAGGCAAAAGGTTGGGGTGAAGTGGAATGGTCTGCTAGGAATTCAGATTCCAAGGCTTTTGGCTCTAGGGGCAGAGAATGATTGGGTGGTGAGGGTAAGAAAAAGTGAGCTAACGGGATCATTGGGCTAGGTGAGAAGACAGCAGGGGTTTTTGGGGAAAGTTCAGGCAAAGGGGCAGACACTAGGTCTCCTGGAGGGACAGGAGTGAATGACGAGTCAATCACAGGAGCTGTGGAATCCAAGGGGATCACAGAGGGAGTAGCATCTTCCAGGGCATCTGGGAACAGCAGACGATTGACCTCAGCAGTTGTGCTATTACACACCTCACAGGAGGGGTCTGGACATAACAGATGACGAAAGTGGGTGGTATCATGATGCCGGCCTAGGGGGCTGCAAGAGACAGGAGGTACAAAGCTACAGCCAAGACCAGGACGAACATGTGTGACCATGGTACGTCTGGCAAAGATAGGGTCCCCCCCTCTTCCCCAAGTTTTTCACATTCTAACTCCCAGGATTCTCCATCCCTTGTCAATCCCAGGCTTCCCTGAGGCCCCAGAATTTCATAGACTCTGAGAAAAACAGGGGTACTGGAAAGAAATTAATGTTTAGTCACCTCTGCAGAAGAGAAAGCACCTTTCTTGCCGCCTCTACTTCACTCTGACAAGTTCTCCACCCTGGGAAACCAGGAGAATGATAAAAATAGAAGCAAGAGATCTTTTAAAAGATGGAATAGTGTCCTTTAAGGCTTATCCTTGGTAGAGTGGACTTGGAGAGCTCCAAGGATGAGGATATAAGATCACATGGTCATGATAATAATAATAACAAGACTCCTATTGTTTTATCACTCAGAGTGGGCTTTTGCATGTATTATCCCATGTGATACTGAAAACCATCCTATGAGGAACATAGGTCAGTGGTTACCTGTAAGAGGAATCTGAGTATCCATGATGTCAGAGGTCTTTCACAAAGTCAGGAGCCAGAACTTCTGACTCTTGACATCTCACACGGCCACCTGTTGGGCCACACACATTGCCCAGGACCACCATTACTTCATGCCCAGGGATGGTCAGAGCAAGGAACCTGGGAAGGGTCTTGGGCTCTGCCTGCCTCTCCATGAGCCTCTCTCCTGAGGCCTCTGTTTTCTGAGACGGGACTGTATCTATCAGCCAACATGCTCAGAGATCATGGACCTGGCCCCTCACGGAAAGGACAGGAAGGGTCACCCTTGGAGAGCTCAGGTGGGATAGGCAGAACCTTACCTTTCAGTGGCCGGCCTTTCCTCCTCCTCTTGGTTCTTCCCTGACGCTAGAACAAAAATAAAAGAATGAAGGGTTGGGGCTCCTCTCTCTGACTGTTCTCTCAGAAGTGGAGACATTATTATCCAAAAACAGTAGGACTCTATTTTAATTAATAGAACTTTGTATGCTTTTTGATTGATTTTTAAAGGCGATAAAAATTTTTTCAATATTTACATCTTTCAAAAACACAAAGGAGGATACTGTGGGGCCCACAGCTGATATTCTCAGTCCGAAGTCCTTTGTTCAATGCGGACCTAGAACCTGAAGCCGGAAGGCACGTCTGTGCTCCCTCAGCCAGGACCCTGTATCTTAGGACATAGCTCTGACCACAGTCTCTTCTCAGAGGCTCAGTGCTGTGCTACTGATTGCCCAACACAAAGGAAGACTTGGCCGAGTGATACCTTACATGGGAATGTGACTCATGATCAGGTGCTAGGGAATTTGTTCTCTCATACGGATTCTATACTCTCTAAATAACCCAATCCCGCTCCAGAGATTCCCAGAGTGTGGGATTTTACCCAAGACCAGCCAACGTATCAGAAAGCCTGTGACTTCCAAGTAGAAACCTAGGTCCTTCCTTAAAACTTAGTGCTGCCAGATCTCTTTTCCTAGAGGAGTGAATGTCCTTTCTTTCCTTAGACTTCCCACTCTTGGTATATCTCTGATTCTACCAAACTCATTTAGAAAAGTGGCAAGAGGAATAGGAAAACAAAGACTCGTTTCCTGGAGGACAACTTGTGGTTCCAGCTCTAACATTTAAAAACCTGAAAGCCATCACTTCAGTCTTTGAAAGGAGCCAAAAGCTTACAAACTGAAATCAGTGATTTTTCTTGGAGCCATTTGTGGCATACCACTGCCCCTTTTCTGCCCACTGCAGAAAATTGTATTTAAGATTAACTTACCTGGAACAGAAGCTAGTGGCTCAGCACTGCTCTCATAGTAGGAACCCTTACATAGACACTTTTTATGGAGGGTATTACAAGGAAGCCCACCTGGTTCTCACAGGAAAGACTTACCAATATGTTCAGTTCTCTGCCAGGAGAGTATAGGGTTTGAGAGAAAAGTAACCATTTTGAACATTGTGAAATAATCCCACAGTGTCCTCCATAACGGAATGCCTACACAGCGGTGGAAAAGACTACAGGAGCCAAATGCCACGTGGGAGAACATAAATTACCCCTCTACAGCAGCCCCTTCTAGGACTCCTGTCTCATCTATGAAGTGGGACAAAACAAAACCAAAAACCTTCAAAACAATTGTGACCACCGAAATTCAGGGACATAAGCCCATTAAAAGACTGATGTTTAATCATATTCCCTCCCCAGCACCTCACCACAGTATTCACTGGGCTCCAGGGTAGTAACAGGATCGCAGCTCAAAAGAGCTACAAAGTATAGGCTCTATTTCTGGAGATTAAGGGGAACGTAAAGACACTAGGAGAGACAAAAACAAGGACACTACTGGAAATCGAAGCTTCTGACATGTATACTTTCAATAATATTAAACACAGCCCAACACCTAGCCAGATTAACATACGACTTCACAGTAAAGGTCTGTTTTCTTCCATTCCTATTGCCCAATACGTCATCTTTGGTTTTCAAAGAGCAATTACAGGCCATGCTAAAAGGCAAGATAAAGCAATCTCAATAGAAAAACCAAGCATCAGTTGTACATTCAGATATGACACGGATTTCAGAATTCTCATGCATGGCATCTAAAATAACCATGATTATTATCTGAAGGTCTCTAATGTAAAAACTAGACAACACACAAAAACAACTGAAGGATGTAAGCAGAGGGAGGGGAACCCTGAGGAAAAAATCAAATGGAAATATTAAAACCAAAAGCACTATGATAAATGAGGAATGCCTTTGATCGACTCATCTGTAGGTTGCATATGGTCAAGGAAAGAATGGGTGAGTTTACATAGATGTCACTAGAAATTACCACACTGAAATTCAAAGAGAAGAATAAGTTTTGGAATGCTAAAGTCTAAGATATCAGAGGACTCTGTTTCAAAATGTATAACCACCACCACCACCACCAACAAAACAAAATGTATAACATATATGTAATTGGAATACCAGAAGGAGAAGAAAGAACAGAAAAAATGTTTGAAGTAATAATGGCCAAGGACTTTCCAAAATTAATGACAGATTAACCATACTTTTGGAAGTTCAGAGTACAGCAATCAGGAAAATGCTAAAAAAAATCTATTCCTGGACATATCATATTCAAATGTAAGGGGGAGGGAGAAAATTTTGGAAGAAGGCAGAGGGAAAGAAAACCCCACTTGTGGAGGAAAGAATATAAGAATTATGACCTATTATCATAAATCATGCAAGTAAGAGATTGGAGTGAAATAGTGTTGATAGAAAAAAAAAACAGCAATCAAAAATTTTATATCTAGTGAAATTATCGTGCAAAAGTGAAAGAGAAATAAAACCAGGGAATTCATTAGCCAGAGACCTGTGTGCAATACATGTTAAAAGAAGTTCTTCGGGTAGAAGGAAAATAACACAGATCTACAAAGAAGAAAAGGAGAAAAGGAAGGAATGCAGATAAAATGAAAATTTTTTCGTCTTCTCAATTGACCTAATAATAATAATGATAATGTGTTGGGTGATTATAGTATATAGACAAGCGTCGTGAATGGCATCAGTATTACAAGGGACGGGGGGAATTGGAAATTCCTGCGCGACATATGAGGTGGTCTTGCATTATACAAAAGTGCACTTCAAGTACTTGTAAATCTATATTACAAGCTCTAGGACAAACAATAAAATATTGTTAAGCAAAGAATAATTGATATGCTAACAAAAGTGAGAAAATGGAATCCTATCAGTGCTTGTTTGAAACCAGAAAAAGCATAAAAAGCCAGAAAGTATATGTATGATGAATAGTAAAGGGTTACAGACCAGTTAGAGGCATTAATGGACTGTGTTTAAAATCACTATATGGAAGTGGTCTAAATGCACCAGTTAAAACACGGAGAAGACTGTCGGGATAGGCAAACAAGACCCAAGTACATGTTGTCTACAGAATACCCACCTTCAGTATAAAGATATAGACTGATTAACAGCAAAGGGATAAAGAAATGCTAACACCATGCTGACACTAACCAAAAGAAAACAGAAGTAACTATATTCATGTTGGACACAGCAGACTTCACAACAAGGAAAATTATCAGGGATAAAGAGGAGCATCACATAACATCCAAGAGATCAATTCTCCACTAAGACACTGCACTGCTTAACATGTATGTGCATTTGTAACATAGTGTCAAAGTATGTGAGGCAAAAACTGGTAGAACTGCTAGAAAAAATGGATGAATGCACGGTTATTGTTGGAGATTTCAACAGTCCCCTATCATACAGAGTGGGGACGGAGTCAGCAGGCAGAAAACCAGAATAGATAGAGTTGTCCTGAAGAGCACCGTCCATCAACTTGATCTAATTGACATTTATGGAATACTTCATCTAAGACAAGAATACACATTCTTCTCAAGTGCACATGGAACATCCAGCAAATTAGATCACATTCAGTGCCACAAAACACACCTTAACAAACATAAAATAGAAATCACACAGAGTAGGTTTGCAGAGCATAGTAGAATTAAGCTAGATATCAACTACAGCAAGATAGCTAGAAATCCCAAAATGTTTGGATTAGATTAAATAACACACTACTATTATACAGGCCAAGGAAGACGTTTTGAGGAAAAAAAAAAAACATTTTAAACTAAATGGAAATTGAAATATAACTTAAGGGGTGTCTAGGTGGCTCCATTGGTTATACTTGATTCTCAGTCTCCGCTCGGGTCTTGATTTCAGGGTCATGATTTCCAGTCCTGTGTTGGGCTTGTGGCCCACATGGGGCTTAGAGCCTACTTAAAATAATTAAAGTAAAATAAAATGAAATAAAATAAAATAAAATAAATAATTTAATAAAATAAAACGAAAATGAAATAAAATTTGTAAGGTTCAGCAAAAGTATGATTTGACAGTTGATAGCTTGAATTCATCTGGTTGAAAAGAAAGATTTACTATCTCTGAGGGACTCTACTTTATTTACCTGATTGACATTTCTCTGTTTCCAACATATTGGCAAACATAGTTTCCTCTTTAGGTAGCACAGCATCAGAAGAAGGAGCCCCATCCCACACAGGAAGGCAAGGACAGGACTACCTAGCAAGCTTATTTGGAGGTCAGCCATGGTGCACTAAGGCTTCTCAGACAAAGATGATTGACCTTATTGGAAATGCACTGCTGCCTCAGGCCCCTGGGCATTGAGACTACGTGTTCTAGACTAGGGTTCCAGGCGCACATCACAGAGCTTTAGTACAGACTCTAGAGGTTCTTGAGTGTGGGGGAGGGGACAACACTTGAGAGAGAAACTCACATGCAACCCTTCTCCCACCATCCAGCCAGGCAGATGTGTCCATCCTCCCATGGCCCCTCAGATGTCTCCAACCTACCTTCCTACTCCACTTATTCACTGTATCATATATTTACCTTAGTGAAATGTTCTTGCTCCACCTGTTACATTGATGTTACCTGAGACCCTTTTTATTACTTGGTGATAGGGCACAAGAAATAGACTCAGTGGCATCCCCACCCTCCCCATCTCCCCAAAAGAATCCAAGTCCACCACAGAGCATGAGAGCAGAATACCCTGAACCAAGGAACAGAAAGTGGATGGCACACCCATGCGACTCGTGGCAAACAACTTAAAAAACTTTAGTTGTAATGCTTCTACTTCCCCAAATCCCTCTAAGGCTATTCGTGCCCTACAGGTTCTCTTCCACACACAGAGTGTCTCAAAGGCCTGCTCCCTCTTTCTTCTCGCTATCAAAGCCCCTTCCTCCCACAAACATTTTTAATGTTTCCTTTATTTCACAGAGCAAATGTGTTGGACCATAGCCCACAAGACCGAACTCATCTCAATTTACAAAGTGGGCTCCTCGAGCATAATGTCTGATGAGCACAATTGTAATTATCTTTAGCAGTACCTTTCAGGGGTTTTCCAATCACACATGTCCTTGCTTCTTCCATGAAACGTATTTTTTCCCACGTACCTTCTGGCGTTTCGCCAAATACGTTTTGGCATCTCTATCCATTTTAAACAATAATGTCGCTCCTGTTGATGCTTTATATGTATTTGTGTCATCTCCCCACACTAGTAGTCATTTAATAGTTGTCACCCTTACAGCTTCATCATTTAGATTATGTACTATTGAAATTAACCCTGTATCATTTCCTTACCTTGACTCACCTACATTCCCTCTGTCATGAATCAGTCTTGGCCCTAGACACCCAGTCCTATCCCTCCCGTTGAGGAGGGCTTACCAGTGGAGAGAGCTCCTTTCTCCACCTCTCTTCTCCTGCATCCTCAGCTTCACCATTGCCACTAGCTGAAAGGAAGGTACACTTCAAGCCCACCCCACCCCACACACCCTTCCTTGACTGCAGGAGGTATCTCTGTTAAGAAAACTCCCTCCACATATCTGTAGCTCTGGAATTAGTTTCGAATAGAAAGTGTGGTCTTGACTGTCCGGAAGGACCCTAGGACCCGCAACTGTACAAACATCCTTTAAAGTCTAAGCAAGATTAGCTCCACCCAAAAACATTTCCAAGTCAGAAGGGGTTATAAACATGGCACATCAAATTTATCTTTCAAAAATGGTCTTCCTCTGGGGCGACCCTGGTGGCTCAGCGGTTTAGAGCCACCTTCAGCCCAGGGCATGAACCTGGAGACCTGGGATCCAGTCCCAGGTCAGGCTGTTTCTCCCTCTGCCTGTGTCTCTGCCTCTCTCTCTCTCTGTCTCTCATGTATAAATAAATAAAATCTTAAAAAAAAAAAAAAAAGGTCTCTTCCAAAAAAAAAAAAAAAAAAAAAAGGCAGAGAAACTGATCCAGATTAAAAGAAACTAAAGATACACAACAACTAAATGTAGTATGTGATCCTAGGCCAAATCATGTAAAGAACGTTTAAACAAACACACATAGATAGAAGATACCACTGGATACATTGACAAGAATGGAATATGAGTTGGAGATAGGTTAACAGTTTTGCGTCCATTTTAAATTTACAAAAGGAGATAATGGTGCTGTAAGAGTATTCTTTTTCTTAAGAAATGCACACTGAAATATACAGGGAGAAAGTGCTTGATGCATGAAATGTATTCTCAAATATTCACGAATGGATGCATATTTTTCACATGCATATACCTGGGTTCCTACACAGAGAGAGGAGGAAAGGAGACAGAGATTGTAAATAGGTCAAATTCTTAATAGGTATCTGGATAAAGACTACCTGGCTTTACCGTCGACGCAACTTTGCCACAAGTTTTTTTTTTTTTTTTTTTTTCAAATATATACTTTTTAAAAATGAAGTTAGCCCAACCCTTGGGATTTCTGGCTTTGATTCCGGCAGCTGCTGCCTCCACCATACCCAGACCCCAGACGTGTGCAATGCCAACTTTAAAACAGTTGTCCCAGGTTCTGCCCCAGGCAAGAAACCCGGGATCCTCTGCACATTTGAAGTATGCTAACTTTTCTACAAAGTTTTACAGAATATTGGCAAAGAGCATCAACGTTCCACAAAAGGGGTGATTTTTAAATTGTATGCATGATAGTACTTACATAAACATAAAACAAACAAAAAAGACCAATGATTCAACATGTTTACTACACAGAACCTCTCATTTCTTTTTTATCTAGGTGCCCAGGTTGCTCGTCTTCTGGATTTTACAGTTGTGAAGTGGTTTGCCAGCACATTGCTTTTGCTCTGCTAGTAAGTTACCACTCCTCCCCTGGATTTCCACCTTGCAAAAATGTGTTGACATCTTTTGTTTTATATGCTCCCCTTCTTCCTATCCTTAAGTATTTGTTTTTGAATCCTTTCCTTGTTTTTAACAGCCTTATTGAAATGTGGTTCACATACCATACAATTCACACATTTAAGTGTATAGTTCCATGATTTTCAGTATAGGCACAGACATGAGCATCACTACAGTCCATTTTAAAATGTTAAATGACTCCAGAGAAAAATATCTGCAGTTTTTTTCTATCATTCCCTCTCCCCTCATCCCTCGGCTCTAAGATCAATCGACTTTCTGTCTCTATTCCGGACATTTGATGTGGATGGCTTCTTTCACTTAACATGATGTTTTCAAGGTCCATCCGTGGTGTGACATGAGTTTGAATCTTATGAATAAGATAGCTATGAACCTTTGTTTACATGTAGAGTTATGTTTTCATTTATCTTGAGTATACACCTAGAAGTGGAACTGCTGGGTTACATGATAACTCTCTGTTTCACATTTGGAGCCACTGCAAGACTGTTTTCCAAAACAGCTGCACTATTTTCCATTCCCACCAACATACTATGGGGTTTCTGATATCTCCACATTCCCACCAACACTTGTATTATCTTTTCTATTCTAGCCATCCTTGTAGGTGTGAAGTGCTAGCAAATACTGGTTTTGATTGGCATTTCCCCAATGGCTAATGATGTGGAGCATTTTTTCATATTATCGTTTACTTTTAAAGGCATTTTGGGAAAGAGAGGAATGTTTGATGGACTGTGTTCAACTTGGAACACGTAGTTCATTTGAACAGTGACAGGAAAATTTTTCTTCTAAATATTTGAAAACACATAGAACAGTGTCAAGTCTTTATGAACATGTACAGTGATCTCTTTCCATACATTTTTGCATGTTACAGTTACTGTGTGATTAAGGGACGGTGAAATGCTGCCCTGAAATTGCTCTGTAAGATTACTTCTTGTGTGGAATTGAGGAAGTCACTCAGTGGCTCCTCAGGGTTGACAATAAGGCACAGGAGAACTGATTGTCAAAGTCTCTGAAGCTCAGTGCCAATGTTGCAAATACGTCTGTGGTGAAGATGTTCCACAGGTGATAAATATCAAAGAAATGTGAGAGCTTTGACATGGGCATATAGCATATGTCCAAGAGATGAATGGCAAGATGTTTAAATGGGCTTCTTCACTTTAGTGTAAAAGATGGGATGGATCACATCTGCTAAATGATAATAGAGCAAGTTGGGTGAAGGATATGTGTGAAGTTATACTGCTCTATCTGCTCTTTTACATGTTTAAACATTTCTGTAGCAAAATTGTTAAAGAAATATAAGATATTGAATGTCTCATATAGACAAGGAAGGGTGAAGGAGGATATCTGGCAAGGGTGCATGGGTCCACCAAGACTAGAATTTAGCTATCTTTCAATAAGGACATTTTAGGAAGTAGATTTCCATTGAAATTGGGAAGGAGACATCTTTCCACATAACAGGAAGGAAAAGGAAAATGAGAAATGGGAAAATGTTTTTTGGAAGGTTTTTGTTTTGTTTTGTTATGTTTTATGAAATGCTGCCATGTCACGGCTTGACTGCTCCTCTGTGAATGGTGGTCCAGCACACCTACTAGGCAAGTGAATCTGGCCTAAGTTTGAGGAATGTGAAGGAAATTTAAAATAGATCAGAGGGATGCCTACATGGCTTAGTCTGTTAAGTGTCTGCCTTCAGCTCAGGTCATGATCCTG